>NC_079192.1:248701373-249436373 GCF_029499605.1 Hyla sarda
GAAAGAATCAAGTGTGCACCCACAGCCAATCAGACACTTCTCACAGAGCAGGAGGCTGGGGCTGCTCTCAGAGAGGTAGCTGTGAGGAGCTGGATGGCAGTGAGAACAGAACTGCAATGGCTGCCAGGAAATGTAGTATTCATGCTAAAAATGGAGAGAAGGATGGCAAAGAAAATCAAGCAGCCAGAGAAGACAGCAGGGGCCACAGGAGCCATGCATATCAGGCAGGATCATTTACAGGGAACATATCCAGGAAGTGTGGTTTCTGTGGAGCTTTTTTTTACATGTACTTCCCTGGAGTACCCCTTTAATGGGCAACCTATATAGCTTAATGGGGAACCTATTTACATATTCACTTTTACTGCGCGGCACCAAGCAGGGCATTATTACTATTTGGGGACTGTGATGGGCAGTTTGTTTTGAAGTGAGGAAGTGCTGGAGCAAGAAGTCTAAGATCTCACCAGTGTATATGAAAGATATAGTGGAGCTGCAGAGGGTCCAAAGATGGGCAACCAGAGTAATAAGGGGAATGGGAGGACCTAATAACAGCTTAGGGGAGACCTAATAACTATGCATAAATATATCAGGGGACTGTACAGAGATCTCTCCCATGATCTATTTATATTTAACAAGAAGGTTTCTGCAGCAGCTCTTTTGCTCTACACTGAAGATACCAGACTTAGAGCTACAATACTTGACTGGACAATGAGCAAAGATGTTCTGCTGCTAGCACTGTTTTGTTGGACAAAGTTTCACACACAGTGTGCACCGATGCAGGGGGACAATTCAGATTTTTGCTATGGTGCCCCATGAGTTCTATGAACACCCCCAACTTTTAACTTCTTTCCTGACAAATTACCTTTCCCCTCTGGTTTAACACGGTACTTTCTAGAAACACAAACATTTTTGCAGACAGTAACATAGTCAGGACCTGTAAACCTATCTTGTCAGCTGTCTTCCTGCTCTCTGGAGCATGCCCTGTCATTGGAATTAATCTTTTCAGTTCATCGTAGATCTTAGCTCTTTCAGAATGAAAAATACTGGCACAACTGTCCATATCTGTCAATGTCAGGAGAGATGATGCCTTGGAGCATTCTTTAAACCTCATTGCCTAGGCACTTCACAAAATATGTCTTGAAATCTCTAACTTTTAGTAAGGTCATTGGATTTTCTGTTAAGGATGTTTGTAGGCATAATGAGGACTTGTGTTCTATAAAATATTAGAATTATAATGAAATAAGAAAACTGTGCCCTTTTCAGTGGGATAAGATTTAGGGGATAACATGTCTGATCGTAGGAGGTCCAGACACTGGGACACCCTGTGATCTCCAGGCCAGCACTGTGGTGTTCTGAACATGGAAGCCTGGGGCTTCTGTGTTCATGAAGTACGCAACGCCTCCTCCATTCGTGTCTATGGGAGGGGGTGTGGCGGCTATGTACTAGCTGTCACGCCCCCTCCCAAAGACATGAATAGAGGGGGGGCGTGGCGTGTCATCACGAACACAGAATCCCCAGGCTTCTATGTTGGGAATGCCACAGTGCCAGCCTGGAGATCACGGGGAGTCCCAGCAGCCAGACTTCCGTGATCAGACATGTTATCTCCTATCCTTTGGATAGAGGATAACATGTCTAGGGGTGGAGTACCTCTTTAACCTTGTCTGTAACTGGATTATGCTTTTAACGGTTTTACATATGCTTTAATTCTAATTGTAACCAGGGCTGGGTTTAGAGGCTAACAAACTGAGCAATTGCCCAGGACCCATTTTTCCTGGGGAGCCCTCTAGAACAGGAACCACAGACATAATGATGCTGTCAGTTTTACTGGCCTGGCGGAATGCTCCTTACCCCCCTTTTATTTCATGATTTACACAGGGCAATGTGGGACCCATAAAATTTTTTTTTTTTTTTTTTAAATGCTGGCACAATTGATACAGTCAGCTGAAAAACAAGTGTTTTCTCTTAGTCAGCTGTTTGCTGGACCTTTTACACAGGCAGAATTTTTGAAATGAACATTCCTAGGAACATATTAGGCTACAAACGTATTTCCCCTCCAGCACTGCCCTGTATTTATCTGTATGCATATTACACGGAAATAAGGGGAAGACAACCATGGCCTAATCCACTATAGACTTTAACATAAGCCAGTCAATGCCCTATACCACAGGTGATTATTCCTTATAAATACTTAAACTACAACCCCTTGAATCCCCATAAAAAAGAGGGAAGTCTTTGCCAACCTTATGACTTTCATACAAAGCCAGGGATGTCATTATTCATTTCTTCTCAACTCTTTTCCTCTAGAAGAATGCGATTTCAATGAAGAGAAAGGGGTAAGCAATTGCAAGACTAGCAATTACTAGCAGCATATCTCCCTCAAAAGCAAAGGTATTAGCACTCATCGAACAGTTGAGAGGCTCCCATACACATTAGATAGTTGGTCAGGTCCAGCTGAAATCATCAGGTTTATTTGACATTCATCAAATGTGTTAGCTTAGCGGGTTCATTAGCGGGTTCATTTGGCATTCATCAAAAGCTTAGAGTGCACATAAATTTTCATACAACCTCTGACATGGCATAGCGATATGCCAGAAATTTTGATCGGTGAGGTGCTCGTGCTGGGGAGTGGGGGGGGGGCTTTGTTCTAAAAATTTATGGGGGTCCCAGCACCTGGACCCCCACCAATTGCTAAAACAAAGGGACAGCTGAGCAGTTTTGTCCCTTCTTTGCTGCTCAGATTTTCTCAGATAAATGAGTGCATTGATTATGGACACTATGAGCATCTAAATGTACCTGTGGTAGCCCAGAGTGAGCTGTACTAGTTGCCATGCCGAACTTGCTTAACAGCTGGAGTATTATTAGTTTGCTGGATAGTAAAATGTGTGTCTAAAATGCTGAAGTTCTGTATTTTTCTGGTAAAAAATGGAACAATGCAGTGTGCAGAGGGTACAAGTTTTCCTAAAATTTTCTTGCATTGCATTTGCAAAATGTGAAGAAAACAGAATTTAGTCACATTTCAAGCTCCTGGCCAATAGATACAAGATGTGTACCAACTTTATTTCCCTAGCCTGGGAAGAGTTGGTTCTAGTTAAATAGATCAGTCCTGATCAGAGTCAGACCAGCACACATTGCTTTGCAGCTCCTCACACTTATGAGCAGACTGCAATAGTGAGCCTTAAAGGGGTATTCCAGGATTTGTTTTTATTTGACTATGCTACAGGGGCTGTAAAGTTAGTGTCGTTCATAATATAGTGTCTGTACCTGTGTGTAATGGTTTTCTCACAATTCTTCTGTGATTTTCACCCCAATATTTCATTTTACCAGCATACAAAATGACTATTGATTTTTCCTAGGTTGCAATCACAGCTGATGACAGGGAGTCTGTCTCCTTCAATGGGTGGAGGGATCACTTGGTGGGAGAGAGATCAATCTGCAACTAATGCAACAGCTTTAGGCACCCTGATTGAAAGCCACAGGTCTTTTGAGTGGATGCATTTCATTTATGTTTCAATGGGTGGGGTGGCTGATGTTTGGGAGGGAGGAAAATGGAATTATGGGATTTGTAGCAAAAAAAGAAAAAAAAGAAAAATCAAACAGGAAATACCAGTTCACAAAAAGCTAGCCACGTGTTATTGTAATAGCCATTTAGCCCCAAGACAAGCGCAGACCCTTCCTAAGCATGTCCATTACTGCCAGCCAGGTACATATTAAAATCACCTTATGGTAGATAACCCCTTTAAGTATAGCTAAAGGCCACAATCAAATAGTCTGCAATCCCACCAGTCCTGATTACAAGCAAGATCGAAGCATGGTTGCCTAGCTTACAGTTCCATTGCAAGGATTAGAAGGGTACTCTGTGGAACTGAACTTATTAATTATCCACAGGATAATGGGGGGTACAACTGCTTGGATACCATGTGAGTATTGGGCCCATTAACTTACCTGTCATTGACGGGCTCCAGGCGTCCCCTCCCTGTAAAAACGGAAGTTGGAGTCTGTTCAGCCAATCGCCAATTCCGCCTCAGTTGGTGATTGACTGAGTGGGCGACTCCTTGGGCTTGTCCCTGAGCGTGGGGCCAGAGTGTGCCAAGGACGGGTAAATAGCAGGGCCCCATACAGGACATTGTGGGTGTCCCGACCACAGAGGATATGTTTAGTTCCCTTAAGGTTTAACCCCTTAAGGACGAGCGCCGCAAATGTACGGCGCTGCTAAGAAGTACTTAGTGCACAGCAACGTACATATACAGCGCAGCTTTCCTGGATGACCGCATCTCCGGACACGGTGATTGGAAGGGGATGACTGCTGATATCTATATGATTTGCCGCTATTCCAAGTCAATCGGGTCTCTGGTGACCCGGAAAAAAAGGGTGAATGGGGCTGTCCGAGACAGCCCCATTCACCATTACCCAGCAGGACTGAGGTGGCACGACTGCCGCCTCACGATCACGTGATTGATCGGTCGGAACGACCGACCAATCACGACCCTGTTGGGCGGTGATCGGGACGGCAATCGGAGCGGAGATCGGCGTCGGCGGAGGTCTCTTACCTGTCCCTGGTCTGGCGGGAGTCCCCTCGGATGCGGTAGCGGTGACAGGAGCAGCAGGATCGGTCCCAGCGGCAGGATACAGCAACGGCGGCCCTGGCGGCAGGATACAGCAGGAGGTGAGGCCTGTTCACCTCCTACTGTTGCCTAGCAACAACTCTCAGCATGCACAGCCAAAGGGCATGCTGGGAGTTGTAGTTTTGCAACAGCTGGAGTTCCAACTACAACTACCAGCATGCCCTTTGGTAGTCTGTGCATGCTGGGGGTTGTAGTTATGCAACAGCTGGAGGCACATTTTTCTATGAAAAAGTGTGCATTCAGCTGTTGCATAACTACAACTCCCAGCATGCACAGACTATCAAATGGCATGCTGGGAGTTGTAGCAGTGTGTCTCCAGCTGTTGCAAAACTACAACTCTCAGCATGCCCTTCGACTGTCAATGCATGCTGATTGTTGCAGTTTTGCAACAGCTGGAGACACATTGGTTGTGAAACAGAGTTTATTACCTAACTCAGTGTTTTGCAACCAGTGTGCCTCCAGCTGTTGCAAAAATACAACTCCCAGCATGCAATGAGAGACTGTACATGCTGGGAGTTGTAGTTTTGCAACAGCTGGAGGCACACTGGTTGCAAAACACTGAGTTAAGTAACAAACGCTCAGTGTTTCGCAACCAATGTGCCTCCAGCTGTTGCATAACTACAACTCCCAGCATGTATGGTCTGTTAGTGCATGCTCGGAGTTGTAGTTTTGCAACAGGGTACATTCACACTGGCGGGGGTATACAACAAGTTTTCTGCTTCAAGTTTGAGATGCGGCAAATTCTCTACTGCAGCTCAAACTCCCAGCTCAAACTCACTGTAAACCTGTAAAAAAAAAAAAAAGTCTTGTACGGCACTGTTTCCAAAACACAGCCTCCAGCTGTTGAAAAACAACAACTCCCACTATTGCCAGACAGCCACTAACTGTCCAGGCATGCTGGGAGTTTTGCAACAGCTAGAGACACCCTGTTTGGGAAACACTGCCGCATGTTATTTTTGTGGCGGATTAAAATCCCCAATTTAGGCCTCAAATGCATATGGCGCTCTCTCGCTTTGGAGCCCCGTCGTATTTCAAGGAAACTGTTTAAGGCCACATGTGAGGTATCTCTGTAATCGGAAGAAATTGTGTTACAAATTTTGGGGGGGGTTTCTCCTTTTACCCCTTATGAAAAGGTAACGTTGGGGTCTACACCAGCATGTTAGTGTAAAAAAAAGTTTTTTTTACACTAACATGCTGGTGTTGCCCCATACTTTTTCTTTTCACAAGCAGTAAAAGGAAAAAATAGACCCCCAAAATTTATAACGCAATTTCTCCTGAATACAGAAATATCCCATATGTGGGCGTAAAATGTTCTGCGGACGCACAACAAGGCTCAGGAGTGAGAGCGCACTATGTACATTTGAGGTCTAAATTGGTGATTTGCACAGGGGTGGCTGATTTTACAGCGGTTCTGACATAAACGCAAAAGAATACACAGATGTGACCACATTTTGGAAACTACACCCCTCACGGAATGTAACAAAGGGTATAGTGAGCCTAAGCACCCCACAGCTGTTTGACAAATTTTCGTTAAAGTTGGATGAGAAAATGGAAAAAAAAAAATTTCACTAAAATGCTGGTGTTACCCTACAGTTTTCATTTTCACAAAAAATTTGTAGCCCCATTTCTTCTGAGTAAGAACATACCCCATATGTGGATGTAAATTGCTCTGCTGGCGAACTATAATGCTCAGAAGAGAAGGAGCGCCATTGGAATTTTGGAGAGAGAATGTGTCCAAAATTGAAGGCCATGTATGTTTACAAAGCCCCCATAGTGCCAGAACAGTGGACCCCCCCACATGTGACCCCATTTTGGAAACTACAGCCCTCACGTAATGTAATTAGGGGTACAGTGAGCATTTACACCTCACAGGTGTCTGACAGATTTTTGGAACAGTGGTCCATGAAAATGAAAAACTAAATTTTTAATTTGCACAGCCCATTGTTCCAAAGATGTGTCAAATGCCAGTGGGGTCTAAATGTTCACTGCACCCCTTATTAAATTCTGTGAGGGGTGTAGTTTCCAAAATGGGATCACATGTGGGGGGGTTCACTGTTCTGGCACCACGGGGGCATTGTAAATGCACATGGCCCTCGACTTCTATTCCAACCAAATTCTCTCACCAAACGCTCAATGACGCTCCTTCTTTTCTGAGCATTGTAGTTCCCCACAGAGCAATTTACATCCACATATGGGGTATTTCCATACGCAGAAGAAATGGGGTTACACATTTTGGGAGGCTTTTTCTCCAATTACCCCTTGTGAAAATGAAAAATTTGGGGTAACATCAGCATTTTAGTGAAAAAAATCTAATTTTTCATTTTCCTGTCCAACTTTAGCGGAAATTTGTCAAACACCTGTGGGGTGTTAAGGCTCATTGTACACCTTGTTAAGTTCCTTGAGGGGTGTAGTTTCCAAAATAGTATGCCATGTATGTCATTTTTTTTCCTGTTCTGGCACCATAGGGGCTTCCTAAATGCGACATGCCCCCCAAAAACCATTTCAGCGAAATTTGCTTTCCAAAAGCCAAATGTGACTTCTTCTCTTCTGAGCATTGTAGTGCACCAGCAGTGCACTTGACATCCACACATGGGGTATTTCCATACATAGAAGAAATGGGGTTACACATTTTGGGTGGCATTTTCTCCTATAAGCCCTTGCAAAAATGTAAAATGTAAGCTGTCACGCCCCCTCCCATAGGTTTGCATTGAGGGGGCAGAGCGTGATGTCACATGGGGCGGAGCCGTGATGTCACTATGCTCCATCCCCGTGACCGCCAGTAATCAGACCTGGAGCGAGCACGCTCCGGGGGCTGATTCTAACGGGGTGCGGCGTGGAAGATCATGGGGGTACCCAGCGGCGGGACCCCTGCGATCAGGCATCTTATCCCCTATCCTTTGGATAGGGGATAAGATGTCTTAGCGCCGGAGTACCCCTTTAAGGTGAAAATGGGCTCAGTCCTTAAGGGGTTAATCTATCTCTTCAGAAAAATACACAAAAGTCATCAAGAACAGAGTCAACAGCTTAGGTAAGTAGTACAAAGGCTTTGTTGAAAATACTTTGAATGCGTTACAGTATTGTTCACCCTGTGAAGATCCTTGTCCAATAAGCTAAAGAAATTAGGACACAAAGCTAGTGCATCAGAGAGACATTCTACATCCACAATAGACATCGCAAGTACAAGTGCCAAAGCCCTAAAGAAACATATCTTTTAACAACATAGTCTGCAAACAACACACAATATTAAAGGGACAGTGACTAGTAACCAAATTATGCTTCTCCTGAAACTAAAGTTGTGCTACCAATACTGTACCAATTCAAGGAACGCTCCAAGTATATGCATTGTATTGATCAGCTTCAGGAGTTAGGCTTACAGTTGTTCACACAAACCCTGTCTATCAGAAGTCTTTTTTCAGGGCTTTGCGTATGGGGAACAGCCTCATTCGAAAAGGAAATTGTGGGGTTCACAGAAGGATTCTGGGTTACACCACTCAAGCTACTTGGCATTTCGTGGACTACTACCCTCATCTTACAAGACCGCTACTTCATCACTACAAGTCCCTTGGTGTCCCACATTGTGCACAGGACACTGCAGCCAATCACTGGCTTCGGCAGTCACTGGCTAACTTACCCTAACCTGGCCAATTTTGGCTTAAGCCTCAAAAACCACTTAAACCAGGTTTTCTTGAAAACTGGATATTATTTTGGCACTATATGGTGGATGTACAAAGGTGTATTTAAAAGTACAGTGTCCTGGGCATATTTGATGCTGCAGATTTTATGGTGCAGATTTGGATGTAAACTAGATGGTTGAACACAGCATTTGTTATTATTTGTCCTCTCAATTATATTGGGGTACTAAAGGGCAGTGTTATAGACAATAAATGGTAATATTATATGAGCCATATTATTATTTGAGTGCTGTATTGGGGTGTTTTTAGGCATTTTATGGCAGTAAAAAAATATAAACATTAAAGTAAAAAGAGTTTTAAGATATCAAGCTATATTAGCAAGCTACTCTTCTATATACTATTGGAAATAAGATCTACATAGAGCTGTTAACTGGGCCTTAATACACCTAAATAGATGCCAAAGATGAGATGGGAGTATTAGAGTTTATTGTTTAATGCCAAAGTCCTACTTGTGAATAATGGGCAAACAATACAGTTTTACACAAGAAGTGCTATGATTCATTGGCAACTTCTGATGTGGTTATCCACTTTATCCCTTATGTCACAGGCACATCTTATTGCCAGGTTTGGCCCCAAGAAAGATCCTCTGGTGGATAATAGAACTTGGTTTAGGGTAAAAAAAAATATATAAATGTTTATATTGATTATATATTGTAAGGCTTTACTTTGTGGAGGTAGAATCTTAAACCTGAAAATTGATTTTTATTACATCATTTGTATGGTTGTTTAAAAAAATTAATAAAAAAATGCCTTTTTGGTGTGCAAATATTGTACCCCTCATGGGGGAAGGGATAGAACATGGTAATAAGGAGACAGACATGCCCCGATGTATCACTAATCCTGCCATAGATGAGTGATCTTGGTAAAATCTTTTAGTTAAAGATTATCACCTTTAAAAATAATTTATATATAGCTTTTGAAATGGTACACAAAAGAACAAAATATATAAATAGACAATCCCTATCCATGTTTAATGTGCTAAGAGGAAAAGGTAGAGTCCAAAAAGGAAAAGATGGAGCATAAAAAGGAAGGTAGGGTTTAAAGAGTAAAGGGTGGAGTTTACAGAGGAAGATGTGAATCTAACAAAAATTTGATTGATAAGAAAGGGCAGACAAATTTAGATTATAGGGTTTGTATGAATTAAGTCATTTTATTATTATTAGAGGTTCTTTTCATTAAATTCTGTTCCCTCCTTCTCCAAACGTACCTTTGCTCATTCCGGCCAAAAAGTTTAATTTTAACCTCATCGGTCCACAGAACTTGTTTCCAAAATGCATCAGGCTTGTCTATATGTTCATTTGCAAAGTTCAAACACTGATTTTTGTTGTGAGGACGTAGAAGAGGTTATCTTCTGATGACTCTTCCATGAAGACCATATTTGTACAAGTATCTCTTTATAGTGGAATAGTGTACCACAACTCTAGTGTCTGCCAGATCTTTCTGGAGGGATTGTGCAGTCAAACGTGGGTTTTGAATTGCTTTTCTCACAATCCTGCGAGCTGTTCTGTCTGATATTTTTCTTGGTCTTCCAGATCTTGCTTTAACTTCCACTGTTCCTGATGACTGCCATTTCTTAATTACATTCTGAACAGAGGATATTGACATCTGAAAATGTTTTGCTATCTTCTTATAGCATTCTCCAGCTTTGTGAGCGTCAACTATTTTCAGTTTCAGATTTCTAGACAACTGCTTAGAAGAACCCATGGTGCTGATTGTTGGGGCAAGGTCAGATGAGTCTGGGCATTTAAAACCTTTGAGATTGACATCACCTGGTCTACCCAGATGATGATTGAGAACAATCCATGACACTAGCAGGTCTCAGCTTTGCAAAGGGGGCAGTGCATGCTATAAATTCTTCAGGGTGCCCAAACTTTTGCAGACACCATTTTTTTGTTTTCTGTTATTTTGAAAGTGTAAATAATGGAAATAAAATCTAACTTTTGTTGACATATTAGAAGAATGTCTAATCTGTAAATTGATGCCTTTTTGGAGATTTTTCCATCTTTCCTTGGCTTCTTTATGGACATTAATACAAATTTTTACCTGGGGTGCACAAACTTTTGATCCCCCACTGTATGTTGCCAATATGTTCTAATAATTAGTGTTGAGCGGCATAGGCCATATTCGAATTCGCGAATATTCGCGAATATATGGACGAATATTCGTCATATTCGCGAATATTCGCATATTCTTAATATTCTCGTTTTATTTTCGCATATGCGAATATTCGCGCATGCGAAAATTAGCATATGCAAATATTCGCATATGCGAAAAATCGCGCACCAGTCTCACACAGTAGTATTAGAGCCTTCTTACACCACATAAGCTGGAAGTAGAGAGGGATGATCACTGTGATGTGTACTGTAAAAAAAAAAAAAAAAAAAAAAACGAATATTCGTAATTACGAATATATAGCGCTATATTCGCGAATATTCGCGAATTCGCGAATATGCGATATTCGTGAATAAAATTCGAATTGCGAATATTCGCGAGCAAAACTACTAATAATGCGACGGCGCAGCTCTCTCATGATTTTGCCAAAATAAGACATTGGACAGGGACATATAAACAAATTGGACAGTACAAATAAACCACATACATTTTTTTTACAATTGAGTTGACAAGATGTTGAGGGTTCAGTCTATCACGTGGTTTTGGACATATACATCTGGGCATATCAGCAATGCCACCCTACCCATAATATGTATAATTTGTTATTATCTACATGCTTTGCCCCAGCCTGTGTAAACAAAATGGAAGGGAAAAAAAACCTCATCTCATTTGCTTTCTGACACTGGTGTATTCTGTTTGCTTATTGGCTCTCTAATTAACCTGCATTAATAAAGACAGGGGAAATACAAAGCCCTAATTAAAAGTGGGTCTATTGTGATACTTTTTGACCATCTTGTTATGAAGGTACATTTCCTTCCTCATCCTTGTTGGGGAGGAAAATCAACAAAGGAGGAAGCTTTTGACTTCAAATCCCATCCCCATATATTGTTGTCATATCCCAACCCCATGTCCCGTCCTCATACCCCGACCTCATACCCCGACCTCCTATCCCGTCCTCCTATCCCGTCCTCCTATCTGTCCTCCTATCCCGTCCTTCTATCCCGTCCTCCTATCCCGACCTCCTATCCCGACCTCCTATCCTGTCCTATCCCGTCCTCCTATCCCGTCCTCCTATCTCCACCTCCTATGCCGACCTCCTATCCCGACCTCCCATCTCAACCTCCTATCTTGTCCTCCTATCTTGACCTCCTATCTTGGCCGCCTATCCCGACCTCCTATCTCCACCTCCTATCTCCACCTCCTATCCCGTCCTCCTATCCCGTCCTCCTATCCCGTCCTCATATCCCGTCCTCCATGTCTTCCTATCTTGACCTCCTATCTCGACCTCCTATCTCGACCTCCTCTCCTGTCCTCCTATCTCAACCTGCTATCCCGTCCTCCTATCTCAACCACCTATCCCGTCCTCCTATCTCCACCTCTTATGCTGACCTCCGATCCCGACCTCCTATCTCAACCCCCTATCCCGTCCTCCTATCTCGACCTCCTATCCCGACCTCCTATCTCAACCTCCTATCCCGTCCTCCTATCTCGACCTCCTATCCCATCCTCCTATCCCGACCTCCTATCTTGACCTCCTATCCCGTCCTCCTATCTTGACCTCCTATCCCGATCCCGACCTCCTATCCTGTCCTCCTATCCCGACCTCCTATCCCGACCTCCTATCCCATCCTCCTATCTCGACCTCCTATCCCAGCCTCCTATCCCGACCACCTATCTCCACCTTCTATCCCGTCCTCATATCCCGTCCTCATATCCAGTCCTCATATCCTGTCCTCATATCCCAACCTCCTATCCCGACCATCCCGTCCTCCTATCTTGACCTCCTATCTCGACCTCCTATCTGGACCTCCCATCCATCCTCATATCCCGACCTCCTATCCCGACCCATAATATGTGTACCAGGTATTGAAATATCTCCAGCCGTATGGAAATTATGTGAGAACATACATTTCCCATTTATTTGCATGGGACTTTAAACAAAAACCCCGACCCTCACAAATGTGGGTAGTTAAGGGTTAAATTAACTATCCTATATTTTAAGTGGACATATAAGTAACATGTGATCAAGTGTTATCGAAATATCTCCAGCCGTTTGGAAGTTATGCAGTAACATATATTTCCCATTGACTTGTATAGGACTTTAAACATAAACCCCACCCCTGTCAAATGGGGGTGAGTAAGGGTTAAATCACCTATCCTATGTTTGTTGTTGACATATAAGTAACATGTGTGCCAAGTTTCATGTTAATATCTTTAGCCGTTTGTAAGTGTTTGTGGAACATACGCACATACATACACACATACATACACACACATTGAGTTTTATATATATAGACTAGCTGAGTACCCGGCGTTGCCTGGTTTTTCCTTCCTAATCCTTTTTGGGGAGGAAAATAAACAAAGGAGGAAGCTTTTGACTTCATATGCAGTCCTCATATATTGTTGTCATATCCCAACCCCACATCCCGACTTCCTATCCCGACCTCCTATCTCGACCTCCTGTCCCGACCTCCTATACCGTCCTCCTATCCCGTCCTCCTATCCCGACCACCTATCCCGACCTCCTATCCCGTCCTCCTATCCCGTCCTGCTATCCCGTCCTCGACCTCCTATCCTGTCCTCCTATCTCGACCTCCTATCCCGACCTTCTATCCCGTCCTCCAATCCCGACCTCCTATCCTGACCTCCTATCCCGACCTCCTATCCCGTCCTCCTATCCCATCCTCCTATCTCGTCCTCCTATCCCGACCTCCTATCCCGACCTCCTTTCCCGTCCTCATATCTCGACCGCCTTTCCCGTCCTCATATCTCGACCTCCTATCTTGACCTCCTATCCCATCCTCCTATCTCGACCTCCTATCCTGACCTCCTATCCAGACCTCCTATCCTGACATCCTATCCCGACCTCCTATCTCGACCTCCTATCTCAACCTCCTATCCCGTCCTCCTATCTCGACCTTCTTTCCCGTCCTCATAGCTCGACCTCCTATCTTGACCTCCTATCCCGTCCTCCTATCTCAACCTCCTATCCAGACCTCCTATCCCGACCTCCTATCCCGTCCTCCTATCCCGACCTCCTATCCCGACCTCCTTTCCCATCCTCATATCTCGACTTCCTATCTTGACCTTCTATACCGTCCTCCTATCTCAACCTCCTATCCCAACTTCCTATCCAGACCTCCTATCCCGACCTCCTATCCCATCCTCCTATCCCGACCTCGTATCCCGACCTCCTTTCCCATCCTCATATCTCGACCTCCTATCTTGACCTCCTATCCCGTCCTCCTATCTCGACCTCCTATCCCAACTTCCTATCCAGACCTCCTATCCCTTCCTCATATCCCATCCTCCCATCTTGTCCTCCTATCCCGACCTCCTATCCTGACATCCTATCCCGACCTCCTATCTTGACCTCCTATGTCAACCTCTTATCCCGTCCTCCTATCCCGACCTCCTTTCCCGTCCTCATATCTCAACCTCCTATCTTGACCTCCTATCCCGTCCTCCTATCTTGACCTCCTATCCAGACCTCCTATCCCGTCCTCATATCCCATCCTCCTATCTTGTCCTCCTATCCCGACCTCCTATCCCGACCTCCTTTCCCATCCTCATATCTCGACCTCCTATCTTGACCTCCTATCCCGTCCTCCTATCTAGACCTCCTATCCCAACTTCCTATCCAGACCTCCTATCCCTTCCTCATATCCCATCCTCCCATCTTGTCCTCCTATCCCGACCTCCTATCCTGACATCCTATCCCGACCTCCTATCCAGACCTCCTACCAACCTCCTATCCCGACCTCATATCTCGTCCTCATATCCCATCCTCCTATCCCGACCTCCCATCCCGTCCTCATATCCTGACTCGTAATATGTGTACCAGGTAATGAAATAGCTCCAGCCTAACGGAAATTATATGGGAACATACATTTCCCATTGATTTGCATGGGACTTAAAAAAAAAAAAAAACTGACCTTCACAAAAGGGGATAGTTAAGGGTTAAATTAACTATCGTATATTTTAAGTGGACATATAAGTAACATGTGACCAAGTATTATCGAAATATCTCCAGCCGTTTGGAAGTTATGCAGTAACATATATTCCCCATTGACTTGCATGGGACTTTAAACATAAGCCCCGCCCCTGGCAAATGGGGGTGAGTAAGGGCTAAATCACCGATCCTATGTTTGTTGTTGACATATAAGTAACATGTGTGCCAAGTTTCATGTTAATATCTTTAGCCGTTTGAACGTTTTTGTGAAACATACATACATACATATATACATACACACACGTTGAGTTTTATATATATATAAATTATAGGTAGGGACTGCCACCGCGGTTGGAGCCATCCTGTCAAGGAGGCAGGAACTCCAAAAAATAGGGAAAGAGAGATCAGGGGAGTTCCCTTCCTCTACCACCTCTTTCTGCTTTTCTATCCACCCTTGTTTTTTGAGAAATATGACTCAATCCTGGCATAAATTTTGTGTCTCTAGTTGGACGGGTTTTATGTTATTGATTATATTGAAGTTTTTGAGCACACCCTGTGAAAGTTTTAGTTATTCTTTTGGTTGATCAATGGTCTAACGTTGCAAATGTTGTTATTTATTTAGATTTTTACTTAAAAAAATCTGGAGACATTTGCAGCTGTAATCATGATATCAGGATAAATACAGCACAGGATCATAACCTATTGCCCATATGGGCCTGGATCTATGGGGATAAAGAATAAATGCTTTTTGTTTCAGCTTTCAATGTTCTCTCAAGCAAATGGTATAAATATGCACATTATACACACAATGAAATTGCTACTTTAACACATAATTTTAGAGCAAGCCTTTTGCATTGATTATAATGTTTTAATGCCTTTGTTACAATGAGGGTAATCAGAAATGCAAGCACAGCTGTAAGCAGCAACAAACAGCTCTGAAATAAAGTATGATAGTTCCAGGGTGGATTCACATGTGGCAGATTATATTGCTAACATTTATACAACTGCCCAATTCATCTGAATGGCACCTTCAGAAATCTATCTGCTTGCCACTTAATAAAACTACTTTAAAAAAATGGAATTGATATTCACCTGCAGAAATTATACTTCAAAATCTGTCATGTGTATGTCACAAAAAGCAATAGGTCAAATAGCCACATTATTGCAATTCCTGGGCAGAACTTCAAATACAAGTTGTTTATGCTGTTGTTTTATCATAACCATCAGTCCATGGCAAAACCGACTGTTCTGTCCTTTTAGACTGGCCCATGCTGCCACGGAAACCAGTGCCAATCTTGGAGATCAGCACTTATTTGCTGAAGGCTCTTTTACACAGACCAATTATTGGGCAAATAAACGTTCCTAGGAACGCACATATACTGCATGATTGTTCCACATCCAGGGCTCAAGTCCTGCAGGAACTCATGGGAACGGAGTTCCTGCACTTTTTCTACAGCAGGAACGCAGTTCCCATTAGCAGGAGTCCTGCAGGACCAACTCTTAAAGGGGTACTCCGCCCCTAGACATCTTATCCCCTATCCAAAGTATAGGGGATAAGATTTCAGATCGTGGGGGTCCCGCTGCTGGGGACCCCCGTGATCTCGGCTGTGGCACCCCAGACATCTGGTGCACAGAACAAGCTTCGCTCCGTGTCGGATGACTGGTGATGCGGGGCAGAGGCTCGTGACGTCACAGTAATGCCCCCTCAATGCAAGTCTATGGGAGGGGGCGTGACGGCCGTCACGCCCCCTCCCATAGACTTGCATTGAGGGGCCATGACCGTGACGTCACGAGCCTCCTGCGCTGCACCCAATGCTCTAAGCAAATGCCGGGTGCAGCAGGGACAACGTGGGGGTCCCCAGCGTTGGGACCCCGGGATCAAACATGTAATCCCCTATCCTTTGGATAGGGAATAAGATGTCTAGTACCCCTTTAAGTGGACATTTTGGGTGAGTTCCCACACTTTTTTTCCCCAGGACTTGACCCCTGTCCACATCTCTTTCAGCAAAAAATATCTTTTCATATTGCTTCTGATTTATACCCCCTTTCTCACTAATCTTACATTCTTCCCCCACCTGTCACATGCTGCCCAAACTGCAGGACACTATGATTTACTCTGAAATACTCATAAAAAGCCACTCCGACCTGGGGAGGCAGGCAGCAATCCACCCTGCCAGCCCTAAGTGTCAAGTCTTTCCCTATTTGTGTCTCTCCCTGCATCTGTTTCATGCTCAAATTTGAAAAAAATTGGAGAGCAATCACACAATGGCCCTGAGTGGAGTGTAGGTTTCTTTGTGGGTTTTAAAGGGGTACTCCCGTGGAAAACCTTTTTTTTTTTTTTTTTTAGATCAACTGGTGCCAGAAAGTTAAACAGATTTGTGAATTACTTCTATTAAAAAATCTTAATCCTTCCAATACTTTTTAAAGGCTGTATACTACAGAGGAAATGTTTGTCTTTTTGGATTTCTCTTATGTCATGACCACGGTGCTCTCTGCTGACCTCTGCTGTCCATTTTAGGAACTGTCCAGAGCAGGAGAAAACCCCCATAGCAAACATATCCTGCTCTGGACAGTTCCTAAAATGGACAGCAGAGGTCAGCAGAGAGCACTGTGGTTGTGACATAAGAGAAATCCAAAAAGAAAAACATTTCCTTCGTAGTATACAGCCCCTAAAAAGTACTGAAAGGATTAAGATTTTTTAATAGAAGTAATTTACAAATCTGTTTAACTTTCTGGCATCAGTTGATTAAATAAAAAAAAGCTTTCCATGGGAGTACCCTTTTAATTCCCTACAATTTTTTGCCACAGTATTTACTAAGGTTTCCCTACATTGCACTTTTCCCTACATTTTGCTTTTTTTTACACATGCTCTGTAGGGTTTTCCTCAGCTCAAATCCACTACATTTTCTGTGGAAATATTGAGAAATAGGTTGGGTTTTTGTGAAAATGTTGGGAACACGCCCCTTTTCGGTGACCACTCCCCAACTACCACGCCCTTTCCCAGGTTTTCTCAGTAAAATTGAGTCAAGTTTTTCTCAATACTGGCGCACATTCTGGCACAGACAGAATTTCTGGCGCAATGCTTCAGAATCTGGTGCCGAACCCGACAAAACATGTCAGGTTTTCAATAGTAAATGAGGGTCAATATCTTTCTCCCTAACTTTCTGCTCAAAACCACTTGTATAACTTAGAGAGAAATAGTAATATCTGAGCACTGGTGCTTATGAAGTTGGTTAGCTGCTAAGACACCTACTAGTAGTGGTTCCCTGCTGTACCACTAAGATTAAGATGCAGAAAATGTTGGTTGACAGTGATAATAGTAGCAGTAGTGATTTGAAACATAAGATAATTATATTAATAGTGGTAACCAAAATAATATTGAACATAATACTATCAGGTATGATACTGATGATTACTGTTAAGTGATATATATTAGTATTCCTTTTTAACAATCTATATCGTACTTCGGTTATGGTAAAGATCGTTCCACTTATGATGTTGGTGTGAAGGCCTGGGTGACGGTACCTCCGGATGTCGGTTTCAGTGGAGTCTGTGTGCTCTGACCTGATGGCGTATGCCAGGAGACTGCCCAATGGGTGGCATCTGCAACCGGCTGATTATGCTATAGAAAAAATAATGACCCGGCTAATCTTCGGCTGATAGTGACGTCAATACAGTATCCAGTGTGGATCAATTCTAACGCGTTTCGGAAATTAGTGATTTTTATCTCATTTTGTATCTGAATGCTATACTAGTACACATGGATCTAGGATGTATGTTTTTCTATATCACTGATTTGTTTTGTTTTCTTCTAAGCACACAAAATGGCTTTTAATATCCCCTATACCTTATCTGCATAGATTGATGAGGTGCTATAGAATATGGTGGTTCCTCCAGCAAAACTTAATTATCTCTATTATACCTGTGTTTCAATCGGATTAGGGGTGTTTTCTAATTCATCAAGTATGAGGGAATATATGTACAATGGGGGGGATTCATCAACCTATATAGAGTTCTTTTAAGTATATTTTCTTGCGCAAAATATTGCGCAATGATATTTTCTGCATTCTGCAGAATGACCCGGTGCTATCTGCACCTCAGCACCTGGACTACAACTCCCATCATGGGCAAGGTCTGTCCATGATGGGAGTAGTAGTCCTAAAAGTCCCGCAGCCGGGGGATGTGCAAGTGCCATCCCTCAGCAGCGCTGCGGTACTACAACTACTCCCATCATGGGACAGACTCTGTCCCATGATAGGAGTAGTAGTCCAAGGGCAGAGGGACAGATCTCTGTTCACATTATACATTTTGCATAATAGGAACAGAGCCTTTCTGGCAGTGTGTTCCCAAACAGGGAGACTCCAGCTGTTGGTTAACAATTGGAGGCTCCCTGTTTAAGAACACACTGCATTATGTGCGCTCTTCCCAGGGGAGAGTAAAAAAAAAATGTACTAACCCATATTTCTTGTTTTTCTTTTCTTCTCATTTAAGATACGTGAATGCAGAGGACTATGTCAGATTCAGTGGACTGCAACGATGACCAGCTTTTTTTTTTTTACTCAGTAAAACGGTTAATGAGGGCTGTGGGGGAGTGCTTTTTTTAAATAAAAATTATTTTTCAATGTGTATTGTTTTTTATAATTGAATTTTCAGGGTTAGTATTGGAAGCCATCTTGTAGACGGGATCCATTACTAAGCCAGTGCTTAGCCTTAGCCCAAAAATCAGCTAGCGCTAACCCCCAATTATTACCCCGGTATCCACCGCCACAGGGATGCCAGGAAGAGCCGATATCAACAGGCCCGGAGCGTTAAAAATGGCACGCCTGGGCCTAGGCGGTAACAAGCTGGCGTTATTTAGGCTGGGGAGGCCATTAACAATGGTCCTCGCCCACACTGGTAACGTCAGGCTGTTGCTGCTTGGTTGATATCTGTCTGATACTGAAAATAGGGGGAACCCTATGCGTTTTTTTTTTTTATAAATAAAAAAAAGTGTGTGGTTCCCTAATTTTTTCAGTATCAGCCAGATACCAACCAAGCAGCAACAGCCTGATGTTACCAGGGTGGGCGAGGACCATTGTTACTGGCCCTCCCCAGCCTAAATAACACTAGCCTGTTACTGCCTAGGCCCAGGAGCGCCATTTTTGATGCTCCGGCCCTGTTGGTACCAGCTCTTATTGGAACCCCTGTGCGGTGAGTATCGGGGTAATAATTGGGGGTTAGCACAAGCTGTTTTGGGGGCTAATGCTAAGACCCCACCTAGTAATAGATTATGTCTACAAGACGCCTTCCACTACTAAGCCTGAAAATTCAATAACAAAAAAACACAACACATTGAAAAAAAATGTTATTTAAAAAAAACACTCCCACACCCACAGCTCTCGTTAACCTTTTTATTGACATTTAAAAAAAATGCTTTTCATCATCTCAATCCACCAAATCTGACATAGTCCTCCTCATTCAAGTATCTAAATTTCAAAGAAAAAAAAAAGTTTAGTACATTTTTTGGTTTCCACACACCAGCAAAAATGCAAGAAAAAAAAAACACAAGAAAAACTGACAAAACGCAGGAAAAAGCTGGGACAGTTTTTCTGGCATTTTTTATGATGGACAAAAAAACACAATGAAATCCTGGCCTCAAAGCAATAGAACAAAATCCCTGTGTCCACTTTTCCTGTGAGGTAGAGAAGGAGTGTACGGTAGAGAGAGGGGGGCGTTTCTATATTTGCACAAGATTTATCAAAGGACATGCACAGCCTTAGTAAATTCTGAGCAAGAGTGTACAATAGACAAGAAGTGTAAAGGGGTAGAACTGTGTCTACAATAGACACATATTGATGAATCCCCCCCAATGTGTGAATGTATGTTCCACAATCACGTCCAAACGGCTAAAGATATTAACATGAAACTAGGCACACATGTTACTTATATGTCTACAAAAAACATAGGATAGGTAATTTAACCCTTACTCATCCCCATTTGCCAGGGTCAGGGTTTTTGTTTAAAGTCCCATACAAGTCTATTGGAAATATATGTTACTGCTTAACTTCCAAATGGCTGGAGATATTTGGATAATACTTGGTCACATGTTACTTATATGTCCACTTAAGATATAGGATAGTTAATTTAACCCTTAACTACCCCCATTTGTGAGGGTCGGGGTTTTTGTCCCATGCAAATCAATGGGAAATGTATGTTCTCACATAACTTCTGGACGGCTGGAGATATTTCAATACCTGGTACACATATTACAGGTCAGGATATGAGGACGGGATGGGAGGTCGGGATAGGAGGTCGGGATAGGAGGTCGAGATAGGAGGTCAAGATAGGAGGACGGGATGGTCGGGATAGGAGGTCGAGTTAGGAGGTCAGGATAGGAGGACGGGATATGAGGATGGGATAGGAGGTCGAGATAGGAGGTGGAGATAGGAGGACGGGATAGGAGGTCGAGATAGGGGGACGGGATAGGAGTTTGGGATAGGAAGTCGAGATAGGAGGTCGGGATAGGAGGTCGGGATAGGAGGTCAGGATAGGAGGTCGAGATATGAGGATGGGATATAAGGACGGGATAGGAGGTCAGGATAGGAGGTTGAGATAAAAGGTCAAGATAGGAGGACGGCATATGAGGACAGGATAGGAGGTCGAGATAGGAGGATGGGATAGGAGGACGGGGTAGGAGAATGGGATAGGAGGTCGTGATAGGAGGTCCGGATAGGAGGTTGAGATAGGATGACGGGATAGGAGGATGGCATAGGAGGTCGGGACAGGAGGTCGAGATAGGAGGACGGGATAGGAGAACGAGTTAGGAGGATGAGATAGGAGATCGAGATAGGAGGTCGAGATAGGAAGTCGAGATAGGAGGATGGGATATGAGGAGAGTATAGGAGGACGGGATAGGAGGACGGGATAGGAGGACAGGTTAGGAGAACTGGATAGGAGAACGGGATAGGAGGTCAGGATAGGAGGTCAGGGTATGAGGACGAGATATGGGGTTGGGATATGACAAAAATATATGGGGATGGGATATGAAGTCAAAAGCTTCCTCCTTTGTTGATTTTCCTCCCCAACAAGGATTAGGAAGGAAAAACCGGGAAACACCGGGTACTCAGCTAGTTATATCATATAGATAGACAACTAGACACTCCACGTGACAAGTATTTGGAGGTATAAGTTTGGGCAAAACAAGCTGGGAGTTTATTATCCTGATATTCCTTGATTGATCGATGGCTGTCTTGCTCCTTGGTAGTTTTTAAAAAACGACCTCTTGTCGAGACTTTGGCATTTTTGGGGGAAAATCTTGGCGTTTTTCTCCCATAGAAGTCTATGGGAGTGAAAAAACACCAAGAAAAACGCCATGTGGGTTTTAACTTTGGCGTTTTTTCAGGTGGTTTTTATTCTCTTTTGGACTTTAGCGATCCAAAAAAGTGATGGAGATACCTTTTTTTATTAAAATTTAGTAGGGTACCATTAAAAAATAATAATAAAAAAGATACAGTAGTGATGGAAATGTATCGTTTTTATAACAAAATTTTAATTCATTTTTAAACAGGGATCAATTTATGTGAGCGGGTAGGGCACAAAAAATGTAGCCGACAATAATAAAAAATGTAGTGTGTGTTTTTCCCTTTTTTTTTAGGTAGTACTACTACTCCCAGCATGGAACACACTGTTCCATGATAGGAGTAGTAGTTACCAGTACTAATTGAAAGATCGCCAGGGTCGTTGTGATCCTCCTGTATATGTATAGATGTGGCCGCTCTTCTATGGTCCCCTGCACTGCCATATATATACACCTATTCATATTTCCCACAGAGAGCTGTGATTGGTCAGATGGTTCCAGCCAATCACAACTCTGTGGGAAATATGAATATGTATGTGGGAAATATGAATATGTATATATACATCAGTGCAGGGGACGATAAGAGAGCGGCCTCATCTATACATGGAGGATCGCAGTGGGTGTCAGGAGTTACACTCGCTGCAATCTGTCTATTAATGCAGGTACTACAGCTCCCAGCATGGAGCAGAGTGCGCTCCGTGTTGGGAGTAGTAGTACCTGCAGTAAGGTACAGATCACAGCGGATGTCACTCCTCCTGACACCCTTGCGATCCTCCTGAAGTGACTGTCGGGATCAGCTGTTCCCAAGGCTACAGAGCCGGGAGAACAGCTGGTGCTGAGCAGTATATAAACATCATATACATCGTATATCTACCAGCAAGAACTTACAGTGAGCCTGCAATGTGTATACAGTATTCACATTGCTGGCTCACGTAACCTCTTGCTGAGCTGTGCGCTAAGCCAGCCCGGCAAGGAAAGAGTTAACTTACACTACTGGACAATGTAGGTTAACCCTTTGGGCGGTATATGCTATTTACAGCTATCTATAATTAGCTGTACATAGTGTATACAGAAGATGGAGAAGTCCCCTTACCTCCATCCAGCCCCCGCGGTTCTGTGTAGCTCCGCCCCCTAGTGATGACGTCATTAGGGGCAGATCTACAGACGCGATCCAGGCTAGTAAGCCTGAAGCTCTGTTAACATTGTCCATTTTGGATAATGTGAACAGACCCTTCTGCTAGTGTCTACCCAGACAGGGAGACTCCAGCGGTTGCTAAACTACAAGTTGTAGTTTTGCACCAATTGGAGGCTCCCTGTTTGGGAAGACATTGCATTATGGACGCTCTCCCCTGCGGAGAGCGCAAAAAATGTCTTAACCCATTTTTTTGTGTTTTTTTTTCTTCTCGTTTCAGATCCGTGTATGCAAAGGATTACAGCGGATTCAATAGATTATGATGGATTAACTGGATTTTTTTTATTTTAATGAGGGCTGTGGGGGAGTTTTTTAAAACAAAATAATTTTTCCAATGTGTTGTGTTTTTTTTATTTTTTATTAAATTTTCAGGCTTAGTAATGGAGGCTGTCTAATAGACGGAATCCATTACTAAACTGGGGCTTAGCGTTAGCCCAAAAAACAGCTAGAGCTAACCCCCAATTATTACCCCGGTACCCACCGCCACAGGGGTGTCGGGAAGAGCCGGTACCAACAGGCCTGGAGCGTCAAAAATGGCACTCCTGGGCCTAGGCGGTAACAGGCTAGCGTTATTTAGGCTGGAGAGGGCCAGAAACAATGGTCCTCGCCCACCCTGGTAACATCAGGCTGTTGCTGCTTTGTTGGTATCTGGCTGATACTGAATATACAGGGAACGCTTTGCATTTTTTTTCATAAATAAATAAAAAACTTTAAAAAAAACGCATAGGGTTCCCCCTATTTTTAGTATCAGCCAGATACCAACAGAGCAGCAACAGCCTGACGTTACCAGGGTGGGCGAGGGCCATTGTTACTGGCCCTCCCCAGCCTGTTACCGCCTAGGCCCAGGAGTGCCATTTTTGACGCTCCGGGCCTGTTGGTACCTGCTCTTCCCGGCACCCCTGTGGTGGTGGGTACCGGGGTAATAATTGGGGGTGAGCACTAGCTGTTTTTGGGGCTAACGCTAAGCCCGGCTTAGTAATGGATTCTGTCTATTAGACAGCTTCCATTACTAAGCCTGAAAATTCAATAAAAAAAAAAAAAACAACACATTGGAAAAATTATTTTATTTAAAAAAAAAACACTCCCCCACAGCCCTCATTAACCATTTTATTAAAATAAAAAAATCCAGTTCATTCTTCATAATCCATAGAATCCGCCGTAATCCTCTGCATACACGGATCTGAAACGGATCTGAAAGCCTTTAGCTGTCTGGGCATGCTGGGAGTTGTAGTTTAGCAACAGTTGGAGTCTCCCTTTCTGGGTAGACACTGGCAGAAGGGTCTGCTCACATTATCCAAAACGGACAATGTTAACAGAGCTTCAGACTTACTAGCCTGGATCCCGTCTGTAGCTCCGCCCCTAATGATGTCATCACTAGGGTCGGTGCTACACGGACCGGCGGGCACAGAAACGAGCGAGGTAAGTGGACCACCTGTTCTGTATACACTATATACAGCCATCTATAGATAGCTGTATATACTGTATACTGCCCAAAGGGCTATAGGAGCAGGGAGTTCTGTCAGTATAGTGATGGGATTCCCAGCTCCTGTATAGTATACATGGGTACACTATGCCCCCTGTATACTATACGGTCGGGGAGGTGGGTAGTGATGCTGTACATCACTCATCATCTCCTTACACTGACCGGGCGCTCAGCATCCAACCCACAGAGTGGTACCTGAAGACAGTGAAAAAACTGCCACAGGGTACAAATTTGGCTGTTGCCACACACCAGAAAAAATGCCAGAAAAAACGCCAGAAAAAACTGTAGCAGTTTTTCTGGCGTTTTTGCTGCAGTTTTTTTTAGGTGTACAAAAAAGTGGAAACCTAGCCAAAAGGTGAATTTTGGTGAAAAATCAAAAATTTTGAATTAAAACCACACCTTGCACCTTGACCCTCGTTTGCGGCTGGCAAAACGTCGGGGGGGGGGGTATCAGTATGTTATTTTAAATAGCAGCATTGGAACAGTTCATCATATAATAGGAGAGTTGGACATATAGGGAATCAATCCTGATAGAAATAAAGAGTGGCAATTTGATAAGAATTGCACATTTTTGATCACTTCATATAGCAGAAAAAAATCCATAAAAAATTATAAAAATGTCCATTAAAAGCAGAAATTGTACCATTAAAAACTACAGATCACAGTGCAAAAATGAGCCCTCATACAGCCCCGTATGAGGTAAACAGGGGTCAGAAGAGGACAATTTTAAGCCTAGTAATTTTCTTACAAAAAGTTATATATGTTTTTTCACTAGCAAAATAAAACAAAACCCATATAAATTGGGTATCAATGTAATCGTGTGGACCTACAGAATAAAGATAGTGTCATTGTTACTGATAAGTGCACTAGGTAGCATCATGGAATTTTTTTTTTCAATTTTGGTCCACAAAATTTTTTTTGTAGCTTCACCATACATTTTGTGATAAAATGAGTGATGTCATTACAAGTTAAAATAAGTCTTGCAAACAGCAAGCTCAATAGATGAAAAATAAAAATTTTTTTAATCAACTGGTGACAGAAAGTTAAACAGATTTGTAACTTATTTCTATTGAAAAATCTTTTCCTTCCAGTACTTATTAGCTGCTACATACTTCAGAGAAAGTTATTTTCTTTTTGGATTTCTTTTTTTTTTCTGTCCACAATGCTCTCTGCTGACACCTCTGTCTGTATCAGGAACTGTCCAGAACAAGAGCAAATCCCCATAGCAAACCTATGCTGCTCTGGACAGTTCCTGATACAGAGAGAAGAGTCAGCAGAGAGCACTGTGGACAGAAAAAAAAGAAATCCAAAAACAAAAGTACTTCCTCTGCAATATACAGCTGCTAATAAGTACTGGAAGGATAAAGATTTTTTAATAGAAGTAATTTACAAATCTAAAAAAAAGAAAAAGATAATGGAAACCATCACCTCAAGACTAATATCAAATAAACTGATACATGAGGAATTTGTACAAAAATGAGGAACCGTGCTTCAAATTAATGATGATAGCAGAATAGATTTATTAAAACATATAACAAAATAAATTTAGATGAAAATAAAAACCTCCTTACACTGGGCCCTTGTGGGGAGGCAAATAGCTGTTTAAAATATAATATAGTATAAAACAATAATACCGCTCTATAGGGATATCAGAAAGTCCACTAATCCGGCAACTATTAGTCTGGAAATAATCACAATCCACAATTATGATGAATGTAAATGTATATATGATGAATGTATCCCAAGTATAGATACGGTAATTTTGCGGTAATTCACTTCTATACGCGTTTCAGGGTACTGAGTAAAATGACCCTTTCCTCAGTGGACAATTCTCTACTGAGGAAAGGGTCATTTCATTTGGTACCCTGAAACATGTCTAGAAGTGAATTACCGCAACATTACCGCATCTATACTTAGGATCCTATTCTACATGACTAGAAAGATTGACACCGATCCCTAATCCAGCCTCTTGGTCCCATTTTTCTTTCATCCATATCCCTTTCCACCAGCCTTTTCATCTCTACCAGCCTTTTCCACCTGGCTGACATCAGACGCCGAAACTCTCTACAAGGCTGCATTATCCTCTCAGCTGTATTCTCCATCCACGTGAACAGTGGCTTTCCATCCGGTCTGTGGCAGGCAGACCAGCCGAGGGAGCGCACGCCAGCACCTATTACAGCGTACCAAGTTCTCCGTCAGCTGTATATTCCATCTCTGTGAGCAGAGGCTTTACACCCGGTCTGTGGCAGGCAGACCAGCCGCAGGAGCGCAAAAAATAAGTTTTTTTTGCAGACTGTAGTGCATTTTTATGCCCTCATACGTGCATACCACATACCTACATCAAAGCAGTCTACTATTTTGTACCTGTTAATCTGTCAAGGGCCTACATACTGTGAAAGTCCAAGCAACAGTACTCACCGGCTGGTGTTTTACAAAAATACAGAGTTTTTTGGCATATTGTAGCAATTTTTTTTGCCTTCATCAGTGCATACCGCATGCGTACATCTAAGTAGTGTAAAATTTTGTACCTGTTAATCTGTCAAGGGCCTACATACTGTGAAAGTCCAAGCAAAATTACTCAGCGGCTGGTGTTTAAAAAAAAAAATACGGTGTTGTTAGGCATATTGTAGCAGTTCATACCTGTTAATCACAGTGCAATTTTAGGTTTAATACACATTTTTCTTGTCTTTGTGGTGCTGCACTGTTGTGTCCTGCTGCTGTGCAAAAATACGTTTTTTCAGCAGACTGTAGTGCATTTTTATGCCGTCATACGTGCATACCACATACCTACATCAAAGCAGTCTACTATTTTGTACCTGTTAATCTGTCAAGGGCCTACATACTGTGAAAGTCCAAGCAACAGTACTCACCGGCTGGTGTTTTACAAAAATACAGAGTTTTTTGGCATATTGTAGCAATTTTTTTTGCCTTCATCAGTTCATACTGCATGCGTACATCTAAGTAGTGTACCATTTTGTACCTGTTAATCTGTCAAGGGCAGACATATTGTAAAAGTCCAAGCAAAAATAATCACTGGCTGGTGTTTTACGAAAATACTGAGTTTTTAGGCATATTGCAGCTCATTTTTTTGCCCTCATCAGTGCATACCATATACGTACATCTAAGTAGTGTACCATTTTGTACCTGTTAATCTGTCAAGGGCCGACATACTGTGAAAGTCCAAGCAAAAGTAATCACCAGCTGGTGTTTTACGAAAATATGTTTTCCAAGTGTACCTTTAGCGCATCTAAATAGTGTACCATTTTATACCTGTTAATATGTCAAGGGCCTACATACTGTGAAATACCAAGCAACAGTACTCACCGGCTGGTGTTTTACAAAAAATGTTGGCGTATTCTAGCTAATTTTTTTGCCCTCATCAGGGCATACCGCATACGTACATTTAAGTAGTGTACCATTTTGTACCTGTTAATCTGTCAAGGGCCGATATACTGTGAAAGTCCAAGCAAAAGTAATCACCTGCTGCTGTTCTAGACAAGTACTGTTTTTAGAGTAGTGAAGCGTGTTGTACTCCCCTCATATACGTACTAAGTATGTCAGGTAGAGAAGTGCCAGGACATGCACAGAGGAGTGGCAGAGGCCTAAATCCTTCAGGCAGAGGTCACAGCAGACTAGGGGCGAGTGGCAGCAGGAGTCATAGCGAGAGGCCTGAGCTCCCGTTATCAGCTAGCGGTCGTGTCTCGACCAGCAACCCATCTGCCGTCATTGATTGTTTACCACGGTCATCCACTTCATCACAAGTGACATCTGACATCCCCAGTCAACAGTCGGTGGGTTCCTCAGACACAACTCTCAGTTGGCATGACCCGGGAGCAGTCTCTGTCCTTCCATTGCCTCTTTCCTATGCTGTTCCCTCTCCTACAGAAGTATCTTATTCTGTGGTTTCAGCTCCACTATTCACTGAGGACGATCTAATAGAGGACAGTCAGCAGCTACTGCCCAGCGAAAAAGGGGAGGAGACACGCGCTGCTTCCTCCACTTGGCGGGCAAGTAGTGATGAGGAGAGTGACGTGGGAGGCGGTGTTGCCATGGTTCAGGGTCCTGAAGCAAACACTGTTGAGGAACCAGAGGAGGACATTAGTGACGTGCAGACAGAACTCGATGAGTTCCTGTGGAGACGGCAGCAGTAGCAGTAAATTAGAGCGGACTGTTGGTGGGAAAATCAGCTACTCGGCAGTGTGGCAGTTTTTCATTAAGCATCCGGAGGAGGTTCACATAGCCACATGCAAGATACGTTGGCAGAAGGGGAAGCGTAGCCAGGGTCCCAATGTTGGAACCACGGCCCTGCATCAACACATGCTTCGCCACCATAAAGCGGTCTGGAAGAACCGTGGCTCCGATGTAGTGGTCCAGCCTGCTGCCTCACCCAGTGGCCAGTGGTCAATGTAAAGGCTTATGAAACCCTCGGGTGCACTGCTGATGCCTGTGCCTGACTGCCTGAATGCCTGTGCCTGACTGTGTCTTTCAGGAACTACTTGGCTTATTGATACTTCTGGGCTTGGGCCTTAAATTTTTGGATGGTAGCACTAGCTAACATGCATCTTCAATAGAGATTTCAACATTCACCTTTTAATGTTAGGGATTATGAAACCCTCTTGTGTACTCATGCTGCTTCCTGCTCCACTCTGTGTGTTTCAGGAACTACTTGGCTTACTGTTGCTGCTGGGCCTGGGCCAAAAAATGTTTTGATGGATGCACTAGCTAACATTCTTCTTCAATAGAGATTTCAACATTCATCTTTTAATCCCTTTGGCCCTCGACATCATATGAACTGTGGAATTATCACAAGAATCCAATGAAACATGGAGCAATAGCAATGAACCATAACTGATTAAATGAAACGGAAGCCCCCAAATTTACAAAATGGCGTTTTTTCTTCAATTTTGTCGCACAATGTTTTTTTTCCATTTCGCTGTAGACTTTTTGGGTAAAATGACTGATGACATTACAAAGTAGAATTGGTGATGCAAAAATAAGCCATCATTTGGATTCTTAGGTGCAGAATTGAAAGGGTTATGATTTTTAAAAGGAAAAAACAAAAGTGCAAATACGGAAAAACCCTCCGTCCCCAATGGGGTTAAACCATTCTTACGAGCGGAGAACGGGTTAAACCCCATGGGTCCTGGTTGCTACGAGCAGCCAGGACCCATGGCTAATGCCGGGCACCACCGATCAGGCCGATGCCCGGCATTAACTCTTTAGACCCTGAAAGTAAAACTATCCCGGCAGCTCAACGGAGCTGATCGGGACTATTGCAACAAAATCACAATATCCCAATCAGCTTACTTGACGACGGGAGGGTTCTCACATGCTTCCTCGTCGTCCAATTGGCGATCTACTGCTCCATGCCTGCGCAGCAGGCTGGAGCAGAAGAGCGCCGATAACACTGATAAATGCTATGCTATGGCATAGCATTGAACAGTGTATGCAATCAAAAGATTGCATGGTATAGCCTCCTAAGGAGGCTAAAAAGAAAGTAAAAAGTGGTTAAAAAAAATAAGAGAATAAATGTGAATAAGCCACCCCTAATGAAAGTTTAAATCCCCCCTTTTCCGATTTTATCAATAAAGTAATGAGATTAAAAAAATCATTTGTGGTACCACCATGTGCGTAAATGTCGGAACTATTAAAATATAAGGTTAGCTAAATCGCACGGTCAATGGTGTACAAAAGTAAAAAATTGTGAATTTTTGGTTACTTCATACACCATCAAAATATTAATAAAAAGCGATCAATAAGTCCCATCAAAACAAATATGGTACCGATAAAAGCTAAGCCCTCATATTGCCCCATACACGGAAAAATAAAAAAGTTATAGGGGTCAGAAGATGACAATTTTAAACATACTAATTTTGGTGCATGTGGATACAATTTTAGTATTTAGTAAAATAAATAAAACCTACATGAATTGGCAATCCCTGTAACCGTATGGACCAACAGAATAAAGATAATGTGTAATTTTTAAGAAAAGTTCACTGCGTAGAAACAGAAGCCCTTTAAATTAGCAAAATGGCGATTTTTTTTCCATTTCAGGCCACAAATATTTTTTTTGTTTCGCCGCAGATTACCGTATATACTCGAGTATAAACCGACCCGAGTATAAGCCGAGGCAGACAACGGCTGTCCGGGCTTGCTGGGAGTTGTAGTTTTGAAACCTCCGGAGGTCCGCAGGTTGAAGACCACTGCGGCCTTCGACATCATCCAGCCCCCTCTCACCCCCTTTAGTTCTGTACAGTACTCGCCTCCGCTCGGCGCTGGTCCGGTGCTGCAGGGCTGTCCGGAGAGGAGGTCGTCCGGTGGGATAGTGGTTCCGGGCTGCTATCTTCACTGGGGGCGCCTCTTCTCCGCGCTGCGGGCCCGGAATAGAGGCGTTGCCTGGACGATGACGCAGAAGTACGTCGGTAATGAACGTACCTCGGCGTCGTCGTCAAGGCAAGGTGACTATTCTGGGGCCGGCCCCGAAGCGCTTAGAAGAGGCCTCCCCGGTGAAGATAGCAGCCCGGAACCACTATCCCATCGGACGACCTCCTCACCGGACAGTCCTGCAGCACCGGACCAGCGCCGAGCGGAGGCGAGTACTGTACAGAACTAAAGGGGGTGAGAGGGGGCTGGATGATGTCGAAGGCCGCAGTGGTCTTCAACCTGCGGACCTCCGGAGGTTTCAAAACTACAACTCCCAGCAAGCCCGGACAGCCGATGGCTGCCCGGGCTTGCTGGGAGTTGTAGTTTTGAAACCTCTGGAGGTCCGCAGGTTGAAGACCACTGCGATTGGAGAGTTCACTCGAGTATAAGCCGAGGGGGGTGTTTTCAGCACGAAAAATCGTGCGGAAAAACTCTGCTTATACTCGAGTATATACGGTATGTTATCAAATAAGCAATGTCATTACAAAGTACAAATGGTGACGCAAAAACAAGCCCTTATATGGGTCTGTAGGTGCAAAATTGAACGCGTTATGATTTTTAGAAGATGAGGAGGAAAAAACTAAAATGCAAAAACAAAAATTTTTTGAGTCCTTAAACCCTTAAATGGGCACTGTCAGATACAAAAACTTTTGATATGTTGTAAAGCATGTAAAACCAATAGGTTTTGCAATTGCTTTCATTAGAAAATTTTCAGTATTTCATACTGAAAAAGCCAGTCAAACAACTGCCCCCCTGCTTGCTTGGACACATACTAGTCTTGCAGTGTCCATGCGTCATGGACATACTTCCTTGAATGACAGCTGTGAGTGCAGGGCTCACAGCTGGAGGAAAAATCCTCCCACGGTCAGCTTGTGTTCTGCTACTGTCAGTGAGGACAAGCTGGGAGTTGTAGTTTTGCTAATGCTAGGGGAGATGTGAGCAGACAGCATACTGAGGGAGGGGGCAGAGACCTGCACAGTGAGGCCACGCCCCCTCCCTTTAAGAGGAATTCAGACTAGTGAGCTAAATTAAAAGTGTAATAAAATAAATAAATAAAGGTGCTAGACACATAAAAATTAGATGCACATGGTCAGGATTAGGTACTGAGTGATATATTAAAAAAACATATATTTTTTGTTGGATCTGATGGGTATGGTTTAATCTCTTAAGGACCCATAACATAATGGTAAGTCATGTAAGGCGTGGCCCCACGTCATAGCGGGTTGGGCCCGGCCTCTAACAACGGCCGGAACCCGTGGCTAATAGTGCGCAGCACTGATCGCGGTGCCACGTGCTATTAACCCTTTAGACGCGGCGTTCAAAGTTGAACACCGTGTCTAAAGTGAAAGTAAAACAATGCCGGTTAGCTCAGGGAGCTGTTCGGGATCGCCGCGGCGAAATCGCGGCATCCTGAACAGCTTACATGACAGCTGGAGGGTCGCTGAATGACTACTCAGTGCCTAAGATCGAGGCATGAGCAGTCAAGCAGCAGAATCATCGATCAGTGGTTTCTTATGAGAATTCACTGATTAATGTTAAAGATCAGTGTGTGCAGTGTTATAGCTCCCTATGGGACCTATAACATTGCAAAAAAAAGTTTTAAAAAAAAGTGAATAAAGATCATTTAACACCTTCCCTAATAAAAGTTTGAATCACCCCCCTTTTCCCATAAAAAACTGTGTAAATAAAAATAAAAATAAACATATGTGGTATCGTCGCGTTCTGAAATGTCCGAATTATAGCAATATATCATTAATTAAACTGCACGATCAATGGCGTACGCGCAAAAAAATTCAAAAGTCCAAAATAGTGCATTTTTGGTCACTTTTTATATCAGGAAATACGTCCTATCAATGCTAAATTGGTATTGCTAAAAACTTCAGATCACTGCGCAAAAAATTAGCCCTCATACCGGCCTGTACGCGGAAAAAAAAAGTTATAGGGCTCAGGAGATGACAATTTTAAATGTATAAATTTTCCTGCATGTAGTTATTTTTTTTCCAGAAGAACGACAAAATCAAACCTACATAAGTAGGGTATCATTTTAATCATATGGACCTACAGAATAAAGTGAAGGTGTAATTTTTACTGAAAAATCTACGGCAGTCTCTGGACCCCAGGATAGGCAGGGGCAGAGAAGCCGGCAGCGACGGCAGGTCTCTGGACCTGCAAAAGCCTCTGCAGTCCATTGATTTAAAGCTCCCGCTTTGAATCATTGAACTGCAGCGGCTTATTGACGTATAACACGCAGATAGACTTTAGGCTAAAAATTTTGGACATTGGAATTTTTTTAAATGGGAAAAGGGGGGTGATTCAAACTTTTATTAGGGAAGGGGTTAAATGATCTTTATTAACTTTTTTTCCACTTCTTTTACCCAATGTTATAGCCCCCATAGGGGGCTATAACACGGCACACACTGATCTTTTATATTGATCAATGGTTTCTCATAGGAAACCATTGATCGATGATTCTGCCGCTTGACCGCTCATGCCTGGATCTCAGGCACTAAGCAGTCATTCGGCGATCGGACACCAGGAGGCAGGTAAGGACCCTCCTAGTGTCCTACAGCTGTTCGGGATGCTGCGATTTCGCTGCGTAAAAATCACACACCCCGTAACATCCCATCATCTCTGGGATAAACAACAGCACCTGCAACATCTCACAATACCTTGACTTGATCCTTCAGGATCACATTCAGGCCTTCCCAAGCTACTTGAAAATTTCGGATAAGCTCATTCTGCTACTAAAAGACATCCCTTGGGGAGAAGAGATGATTTTCTTCACTATGGACGTGATGGCACTATATACCAACTAGGGATGTCCCGATACCAATACTAGTATCGGTATCGGGGCTGATACTAGCCATTTGCATGGTATCAGGGACTCGTTCAATGTCCCCGATACCAAATCCGATACCTGCTGCCGCTCCACTGCCCCGTTCTCCCGTCCTTATCACGGCTGCTGCCCCGTTCCCCTGTTCGCATCATGGCGTTCCATGCAGGAGCATGAAACACACAAGTCACTCACCTCCTAAACTGCGCCCAGCGTAACGATACAGAGGAAGCAGAGTGATGCACATGTCACATGCTCCTCCATAGGATGTCAGGATGAGGACGGGAGAACGGGGCTGCAGAGGGGAAGCACCCGACAGAGGACAGCCGCAGGTGAGCTGTCTATAATGGTGGGGGCTGCAGTCTAAAGGGGGGCCGCTACTAATGTCTAAGGGGGGGCTGCTGTTTACAAGGGGGGACTGCGGTCTACAGGGGGGCTGTGGTCTACAGGGGGGCTGCTGTCTACAAGGGGGGGCTGCTGCCAATGCATACAAGGCGATACTACCTACTATCAAAGGCAATATTACAGCAGGGAGTCATCTGCACTAACTTGAATTTATAGGTAGATAGTGCATGTGACCTGGTTTCTACTGCAGCTCACCATGTGAACATCGTTCATCGTTCTCGCCACCAATGCAAATTCCCTGTTCTGCCCAATGTAGAAGAGAGAATTTGGCTCATACTACAGCAGCTGCCTCCATTGCACACAACAAGACACCGACATAGCTAGCGAATATTCGAAATGCAAATTTTATTAGCAAATATTGCATATTCACGAATTCGCGAATATAGCACTATATATTCAGAATAACGAATATTCGTTTTTGGTTTTTTTTTCACAGTACACATCACAGTGATCATCCCTCTCTGCTTCCAGCTTGTGTGGTGTAAAGAAGGCTCTAATACTACTGTGTGAGACTGACATGCGAATTTTCGCATGTGAGAAAATGTGCATATGCAAATTTCTCCCCTTCTCCCTTTAGCTTTTCAGCAGCAGCATTAACAGTAGGAGCTGAGTTCCTATTTTAATCCTATCCTTGTTGTGGTCCTGCTGCAGTTTCTTTCACAGATGCTCACATAGCACCTGACAAACAAAAACAGTCCTATACGATGTAAATAATCAGCTCAGCACACTGCAAGACCACTTTTAACAGCTGTATGTCATTGTATAGCATAGAAAATGATGTGTTCTGCTGTAATTGGTCAGAGAAGTAAGGAAAGTCATGTAGGCGTACTACTTGCAAACTGCCCAGCCCAGAATAAAAAATTGCACAATGGAGGGGGCTCAATAACAGCAGTCTGAGGGCTAAAATCTCTCTCTCCCCAATCTAAAGGGTAAATCTAACTAAACCAAGCAGATTTATAAAACTCTTTTTAAACCACAAAACTCTTCAAATGTTATAAATGAGCAAAACAGAAAAAAATCAGGGAGGCAAATACTTTATTTTTACAGCACGTTGCATTACATTCCAGAACCGATATAGGCTGCTGTATGACCAGGTTTATGTAAGGAAAAGCATTTGTTATACGTAACCAGATGGAAAGGATGAGCAATTTAATTGCATTTTATCCCTGACATGTACTGTTTGCTTCCTTTCTTGCTCTTAGTGGCCTTTCAGCATGCCTCCAGAGAAGAATACATCACTGCACGCACTATGATGGCAAACAACTCAGTACAGATTGTCAGTCACCAGGATAGGCATTTGATACTTGTAAATAGCTTAGTGTAAATGCATTTAATGCAAAACCAGACTACAAGTACCCTGAATTTATTTGTCATTCCTTATTTTAATAAAGAACACTTTTATATAATGGAAACATGGCTAAAACATTTGTATGAATTCAGAACCTGTCTCTAATGTGACTTATGAAGCTGGATAAATATTTTCACTGAAGAAATTATACACTGTGAGTGAGTGTACAGCCTGTATGCTGTAAGTGTTTAATGTTGTGGCCCCTCAAAATAACTCAACACAAAGGCATGAATGTCTAAACCTTGACAACAAAAGTAAGTACACCCCTTCGGCAAGTGGAAATGTCCAAATTGGACCCAATATTTCTTGTGGCCACCATTTTCCACCACTGCCTTAAAGGGAAACTGACAGGCTGTTTACCTGCATTAAAACCAATACAATGGGTTATAGTGCAGGTAAACAGAGGTAAAATCATGTATTACTCATTTATATTGGTCCACACATTTTCAAGATATGGCCCCCGTTGCTGGAATACTAATTAGGTTAAGTGCACAATGGAGGCAGAAGCCAGCTTGCCGAGCTTCCCTGCCTCCGTCCTGTATGCAGCGCTATGCTCACCCATCTTATGCATATTGCTTATTCTTCACTCTTATGTCGTAATGACTAGGACATGAAAGTGAAGAGTAATGAATATGCATAAGATGATAGGGCAGAGCACAGCATACAATACAGAGGCAGGAAAGCTCAGCAAGCCACCTCCTGCCTCCATTGTGCACTTAACCTAATTAGCACTCTAGCAACGGGGGCATATCTTGAAAATGCGTGGACCAAGTAACACCTAATTTTACTCCTAGTTTCCCGAACTAGAACCCAGCTTTTGGGTTTAGTGCAGGTTGAGGGTAATATACATTCATACATCTTGTTAATGCAGCTAGTGCAGCTTAAAGGAGTACCTCTCGCCTCTCCCGTGGTGCCTCTGTTGTCTGACTGCAGTTCCCTATTCTCTTCCTGCTTCCCTGTGGTCAAAACATCACGATGCCACTCAGTGAATCACTGGCTGCAGCAATGGCCCACCTTGGCCAGTAATTGGCTGGGCGCCAATCTATCTTATAGAGCATCAAGATAACCTGTGTTGAGGCTCAATATATCACATTGCCGTCCAGCCAATTGCTGGCCAAGGAAGGACATTGCGATGGAAGGTAAGTAGATGTTATTTTTTTTTTTCAATACCTGACACAATGGGAATTTTGCTAAATAAAAAAAAAAAAAAAAAAAAAAAAACCCGATCACAGACTACCCTTTTAATGTAGTTAAAGTAGTCAAAACACCATTTTGGTAAACTGCTAGTCTGCACTGGTGTAACGTGTAAGCAGTGACTGTTGGCTTTTGTGACAACTGATGTCCCTGATGATGCATCAGATGTTGGTTCCAGCTCAGAATCACTGTCTAAACCCACCATGCTGTCTTGCTCACACATTGTTAAATGTAACAAAGCCTCTGCAGCACCTGAGATAGAGGCATATCCTGAGCTATCACTTTAAAGAAAACGCTATGCCATTATAGCTTGTAGTATAATATAATGAAACTACTGAGTACAGTAGTAGCATAAACTAAACAGATCCCTTAAAAGGCTCAACAGACTCTATTCACACCACTTAAGTGGTGTACTGAAGTGATTTTTTATCTGTGGTGTAAGCGACTTCGTGGACTGAATTCATCACACAAATACTCTGTAAAAACAGTGTAAAAAATTGTGTACTAACACCAAAGTTGATAAATCTCCCCCATGACATTTTGTGAAAATTTCAAATACTTCATTTTGATCAGAACTGCCAAATGAGCACTCACATTATCCTGCATTAGTGGAGCGTCTACAAATGTGTATTTTGGACACATCCTGTTTTGTTCAAAATCTTGTATGAGAGCCAGAGAATGTTTCACATATCACACTGAAGTAAGCCGACTGGCATGAGGCCTGGCAAAAAAAAAATAATAATATATATATATATATATATATATATATATATATATATTGAAAATGGAAAATGTCTTTACTATCTCAAAGTAAATAATATATTTTCTTGTGCTGTGAAGCATAAATTGATGGATGCCAATAATGATCTCAATTAATCCTCACTTGGAGTAAACAGAGTGTTGCTTTCCTGTCGCTGCATCAGAGGGGATTGAGCAGTTAGTTTAGGGCTTACTCATAGACCTGGGTATTAAAATCTGCAAATATTGAACGGCTGAAGCTAACTGTATTTGATTTACACATCGCCTACTGTCCTCCAACAAAGAAAACTAAATATAATTTTCTTGTGCCGTTTTTGTGCTCATAGTAATTGACTACATATTTTTATCCAATAAAATACTTAATCAGTAATGTATTGCTGCTTTGGCCCACTCTATTAGCAATGAATTACTGTAAGCACGTGTTTTCTCAGCGATAAGCACTTTCATTGTTTCTTTAAGTAATGAATCTCCTAACCCCTTAAGGACCCAGACAATTTTCAGTGCAGGACCCGGCCATTTTCTACACATCTGACCACTTTAAGCATTAATAACTCTGAGATGCTTATACCTTTCATTCTGATTCCGAGATTGCTTTTTCGTGACATATTCTACTTTATGTTAGTGGCAAAAAATGTTATTTCTTGGTAAAAAAAATTCCAAAATTTAATGAAAATTTTTTACATTTTGCATTTTTTTTACTTTGAAGCTCTCTGCTTATAAGGAAAATGAATATTCCAAATACATTAGATATTAATTCACATATACAATATGTCTACTTTATGTTTGCATCATAAAGTTGACATGTTTTTACATTTGAAAGGCACAGGTTTTTCTGAAATGGTTTTTGGGGGCATATCACATTGAAGAAGCCCCTATGGTGCCAGAACAGCAAAAAAAAAAAAAAAACTCACATGGCATACTATTTTGGAAAATACACCCCTAAAAAGACGTAAAAAGGGGTACAGTGAACATTAACACCCCACAGGTGTTTGACGAAAAGTTGGATGTGTAATTATTTTTTTTTTTACTAAAATGCTAGTTTTCCTCCAAATTTTAATTATTTACAAGGGGTAATAGGAGAAAATGCCCCCAAAATTTGTAACCCCATTTCTTCTGAATATAGAAATACCCCATGTGTGGACATCAAGTGCTCTGCTGGTGCACTACAATGCTCAGAAGAGAAGAAGTCACATTTGGCTTTTGGAAAGCAAATTTGAGCAGAAATGGGTTTTGGGGGGCATGTCCCATTTAGGAGCCCTTATGCTGCCAGAACAGCAAAAAAACAAAAACAAAACATGGCATACTATTTTGGAAACTACACCCCTCAAGGAACGTAACAAGGGGTACAGTGAGTCTTAACACTTCACAGGTGTTTGACGACTTTTTGTTAAAGTTGGATGTGTAAATGAAAAACTTTTTTTTTTCACTAACATGCTGTTTTTCCCCAAAATTTTACATTTTTACAAGGGGTGATAGGAGAAAATGACCCCCAAAATTTGTAACCCCATTTCTTCTGAGTATGGAAATACCCCATGCTCAGAAGAGCAGGAGCGCCATTGAGCTTTTGGAAAGAAAATTTGTTTGGAATGGAAGTCGGGGGCCATGTGCGTTTACAAAGTCCCCCATGGTGCCAGAACAGTGGTGATCCCATTTTGGAAACTACACCCCTCACAGAATTTAATAAGGGGTGCAATGAGTATTTACACCCCATTAGCGTTTGACAGATCTTCGGAACAGTGGGATGTGCAAATGAAAAATTACATTTTTCATTTTCATGGACCACATTTCCAAACATCTGTCAGACACCTGTGGGGCGTAAATGGTCACTGTACCCCTTATTACATTACATGAGGGGTGTAGTTTACAAAATGGGGTCACATGTGGGGGGTCCATTGTTTTGGTACTATGGGGGCTTTGTAAACACACGTGGCCTTCAATTCCCGACAAATTTTCTCTTCAAAAGCCCTATGGCGCTCCTTCTCTTCTGAGCATTGTAGTGCACCAGGAGAGAACTTTACATCCACGTATGGGGTTTGTTCTTGCTCAGAAGAAATGGGGTTACACATTTTGGGGGGTCTTTTTTCCTATTTTCCCTTGTGAAAATGAAAAATTTAGGGTAATAACGGCATTTTAGTGAAAAATGTTTTTTTTTTTTCATTTTTTCATTCAACTTTGAAGAATTTTCATTAAACAGCTATGGGGTGTTAAGGCTCACTGTACCCCTTGTTACGTTCCGTGAGAGGTGTAGTTTCCAAAATGGGGTAACATGTGGGTATTTCTTTTTTGCGTTTATGTCAGAACCGCTGTAAAATCAGCCACCCCTGTGCAAATCCCCAATTTAGGCCTCAAATGTACATAGTGCGCTCTCACTCCTAAGCCTTGTTGTACGCCCGCAGAGCCTTCTACGCCCACATATGGGGTATTTCCGGACTCAGGATAAATTGCATTAACATTTTTTGGGGGTCTTTTTTCCTTTTACCGCTTGTGAAAATAAAAAGTATGGAGCAACACCACCATGTTAGTGTAAATAACAATTTTTCCTTTTCATAAGGGGTAAAAGGAGAAAAAGCCCCCCAAAATTTGTAGTGGAAATACTGTTTCCTTGAAATACGACAGGGCTTCGAAGTGAGAGAGCGCCATGCGCATTTGAGGACTAATTTAGGGATTGCATAGGGGTGGACATAGGGGTATACTACGCCAGTGATTCCCAAACAGGGTGCCTCCAGCTGTTGCTAAACTCCCAGCATGCCTGGACAGTCAGTGGCTGTCCGGAAATGCTGGGAGTTGTTGTTTTGCAACAGCTGGAGGCTCCTTTTTGGAAACACTGCCATACAATACGTTTTTCATTTTTATTGGAAGGGACCATGTAAGGGGGTGTATATGTTGTGTTTTACCCTTTATTATGTGGTAGTGTAGTGTAGTGTAGTGTTTTTAGGGTACATTCGCACTGGCGGAGGTTTACAGTGATTTTCCCACTAGGAGTTTGCGCTGCAGCGAAAAATTTGCCGCAGCTCAAACTTCAAGCAGGAAACCCGTAAACCCGCCAGTGTGAATGTACCCTGTACATTCACATGGGGGGGGGGGGCAACCTCCAGCTGTTTCAAAACTACAACTCCCAGCATGTACTGACAGACTGTGCATGCTGGGAGTGGTTGGAAAACCTTCAGTTAGGTTCTGTTACCTAACTCAGTATTTTCCAAACAGTGTCCCTCCAGCTGTAGCAAAACTACAACTCCCAGCATGTACTGATCGCCGAAGGACATGCTGGGAGATGTAGTTATGCAACAGCTGGAGGTACGCAACTACAACTCTCAGCATGCCGAGACAGCTGTTTCCTGTTTGGGCATGCTGGGAGTTGCAGTTTTGCAACATCTGGAGGGCTACAGTTAGAGAACACTGCACAGTGATCTCCAAACCGTGGCCCTCCAGATGTTGCAAAACTACAAATCCCAGCATGCACAGACAGCAAACAGCTGTGTGGGAATGCTAGGTGTTGTAGTTTTGCAAGATCTAGAGGGCCACAGTTTAGAGATCACTGCACAGTGATCTCCAAACTGTGTCCCTCCAGCTGTTGAAAAACTACAAATCCCAGCATGCCCAAACAGCTGTCTGGGCATGCTGGGAGTTGTAGTTTTGCAACATCTGGAAGGCTACAGTTTAGAGACCACTGTATAGTGGTCTAAAACTGTAGCCCTTCAGATGTTGCTAGGCAACTCACCGCCTTCCGTAGGATCCAGGGAGTCAGCCGCACGACATCGCCACCCGCCGATCACCGCAGCCGATCGCCGCCCGCAGCCAATCGCCGCCCGCAGCCGCCGCCGATGGGTAAGTGGACTTCGGCGCCGATCCTCTGGTCATGCTTGGCAGTTCCTGGCTGCTGATAGCAGCCAGGGACCCGCCGGTAATGGCCGACATCCGCGATCACACAGATGTCTGGCATTAACCCCTCAGATGCCGTGATCAATACAGATCACAGCATCTGCGTGAGTGTGGTCAGAAAAATGCATGATTGGATCGCCTGCAGCGTTGCCGCAGTGATCCGATCATCTGTAATGGCAGACGGAGGTCCCCTCACCTGCCTCCGTCCATCTCCCGGCATCTTCTGCTCTGGTCTGAGATCGAGCAGACCAGAGCAGAAGATAGCTGATAACATTGATCAGTGCTATGCCCTATGCATAGCACTGAACAGTATTAACAATCAAATGATTGCTATAAATAGTCCCCTATGGGGACTATTAAAGTGTAAAAATAAAAGTAAAAAAAGTAAAAAGAAAAAAATAAATAAAAGAAATTTTAAAAATACCCTCTCCCAATAAAAATGTAAATTGTCCCTTTTTCCACATTTTACCCCCCAAAAAAGACTAAACATTTTGTTTAATAGACATATTTGGTATCGCCGCGCACGTAAGTATCCAAACTGTTAAAATATCATGTTAATTATGCCGTACGGTGAACGGCGTTAACATAAATGAAAAAAAAGTCCAAAATTGCTGCTTTTTTATAACATTTTATTCCCCCAAAAAATTGATAAAAAATGTATTAAAAGATTTATTTATGCAAATGTGGTATAAAAAAAGTACAGGTCACGGCACAAAAAATGAGCCCCATACCATGGCTTATACTGAAAATTTAAAAATAAGCAAAATAGAGGGATTTTAAATGCACTAATTTGCTTAAAAAGTTTGCAATTTTTTTTAAAGCGGTACAATAATAGAAAAGCATGTAATCATGGTTCTCATTTTAATCGTATTGACCTACAGAATAAAGAAAATGTGTCTGTTTTACCGTAAAATGTACAGCATGAAACCAAAACCTTCCAAAATTTGCTAAATTGTGGTTTTCTTATCAATTTCCCAGCACAAATAGTATTTTTTTTGTTGCGCCATACCTTTTATGGTAAAATGATTGATCTCATTTCAAAGGACAACTGGTCGCGCAAAAAACAAGCCCTCATACTCGTCTGTGGATGAAAATATAAAAGATAAAATTTGTATAGAATTTGAATAGAATTTTCTTTGTTTTCTTTTCAGGTGAACTCTAATACATGTGGCACCTAAGGATACAGTGACCATTGGAGAATGTGCATTTGTTGCTTTCTTTTCCCACAAGACCACTTCATTATGCAATTTATGTCCATATCTGCCTAGATATAACTGTATGGCTTCTGGGGCATTTTATTTGCAGGTCCTACTGGTCACTATTATATAAGCAGAATTGCCTTGAAGCTGCATTTATTGTACCTCCCTGATGACACTGCCAATACTGGTGGTAGAAACGCGTTGGTGGTACCAATCATATGTTTGCAACGCTATCATTATTATCTGTTATACACAGCTAGGTTTGCTGGGTCTTGCCAAGCCTGGTCAGTGCTTAAAGGGTTTTCTGATCTGTATAGCCGCTATTTAGCGATTTAATCTCTTTATCACTAGTGTTATTTATAGATTTTAAATAATACACAGTAAAGGTTATGTTTTAGGCACATCTGGAGCACTATTTTCCCTTCTTGTTTATGATTTATGCTGGATGACAATATTACTATCTGTTGGTTTACGTGAAACCCCATGTTCCCTACTACGTTTCCTGTTATGAAGTTGTAGTTTTAGTAAGCCATGTATTTCAAAATTCATTCTACAGTATAACACTGCTTTTCATTAAGGATATTTGCAATATTATATAACATATATATATATATATATATATATATATATATATATATATATATATATGTACAGCCAGAGAAATAGGTATTGAACATGTCACTATTTTTCTCACTAAATATATTTCCAAAGGTGCTATTGACTTGAATGTTTTACTAGATGTTGGTAACAACCCAAGTACTCCATATATACAAGGAAATAAATACAAATAAGCTCAGAAATGAAGTTGTGTAATAATGTGAAATGACACAGGGAAAAAGTATTAAACACGATTAATTATATTTATTTAATACTTTGTACAAAAGCCTTTGTAGGTAATGACAGCTTCAAGATACCTCCTGTATGTGATTGAAGTCAGCTGATTGGCTGGATCAGAAGCTATGTTTTCTTTCTTTGAAACCAGTTAAGAGTTTCCTTGGCTGTGTATTGTACTGTTTTGTTGTCTTGATGCATATCAACCCTTGTTTCATTTTCATCATCCTGGTAGATGGCAGCAGATTTTTGTTAAATAATTTATCCTTCTTTCAATTATGTGAAGTTTTCCAGTACCACTCATTGAAAGGCTGCCCTGTACCATGATGTTCCCACCAGCAAGCTTCACTGTTGGTATGGTGTTTTTTACGGTGTTGTGCAGTGCCATTTCTCCTCCAAACATGATGTGTATTATGGCATCCAAACAGTTAAATTTTGCTCTTATCTATCCACACTTTATTCTCCCAGCATTTCACTGGCTTTACCAAATGTTGTGCAGTAAACGTTAAGGAGGCTTATATACTTTATGCCTGTTCGCATATGGTCTTCCTGTATTTTTATTACCATGTCGGAACCGTTGACTGCACATCTCTGTATTGTATGCTGCTAATTCCTTTAGCTTCTTTTATTTATTGTATTTGTTACTTCTGTTGTCAGCTTGGGATGTTGTCGTGCTATGGAAATCATTGTATGACACCTGTTTTTTGTTATTGTTTTTTCACTTTTCAATAAAGCGAATTAAAAAAAAAAGGCTTATTTACATTTATTAACTTTTTTCACCTTTTTCACTATTTTGTTGTCTCTATAAGGGACTTTTACCAACAATCTTAGGATTGTATACAATAAACAGTGCTGTTCTATAGCATAGCATTGATTAGTGTTACCTGCACTCTGCTTTTACAGGCAGCTGAGGCTGCCTGCACATTTTAAACGCTGTTAGGACAGGATGGAGCATGGTAAGGAACCTCCACCTCTCCTCTGAGCTGATTGGAATACAGCGATTTTCAAAGCACTTCATAGCGGGGACTAACCATGTATGAAGTGAGCAGGACATTTTGTTTGCTACTTTATTGATGAAAGGGACGATATTCTTTCTCCTGAGCATGCTTCATAGACTGAGGGCAGGCACAAGGCATACATGTATGCCTTGCATTCTCTAGGGGTTAATAAAGTCACTTAAAGTGCAAACATAACAAACCAGGCATATATCCACATAAAATACTAATCAGGACATATCAGTAGAGATGGTGTGTTGCAGATATGGAGGGATAGGAAAACAGTGCACACTATTTTCTTCCTTCTGGCCCTGCCTTTTGAGAAACTCACCTGCTTATCAGGGTGGCCATAACCGAGGTGGTACTTCTCAATTTATAGTGCAGGATAAAACAAAAACAGAGGAGAGGGGAGACAACTGTTTTGTTTTATCCTGCACTAGAAATTAAAGGGGTACTCTGGCAAAAGGCTAGTGGATAAGATGTCTGATTGTGAAGGTCCCCTCCCATAGACTTGCATTGAGGGGGCAGGGTGGGGCGTGACGTCACACGAAAGCGGAGTCGTGACGTCACAATACTCCGTCCCTGTGGTTGGGAGACATAAGACTTGGAGCCTCCAGCGCTTCTCACAGGTGGGTGCTGCATGCTAGATTGTTGGGGTCCCCAGCGGTGGGGATAGGGGATAAGATGTCTTAGGGCTGGAGTACCCCTTTACAACTGTGGTTGGGGCCACCCTGATAAGAAGGTGGGTTCCCCAAAAGGCAGTATTAGGGGGAAACAGATAAAATAGCAGGTGCTGTTTTCCTATCCCTCCATATGTAAGAGTGATAATTTAATACACCACCTGTGGTGGTATGTTCTCATTTGTTTTTTAAGGGGATATATGTTTAGTGTATTATGTTTGTTAATTTACTTTTTTTTTCTTAAAAGTTAAGTTTTTATTCAAGGTCCAGGATGGACCTGTAGTATATCTGTTCTGTTCTGGTCTGTGTTTTTGTTTAGGTTGTGACCTGTGACATTTATCTTTTTGGGACTCGGTATCCTTGATTACCTGCTCACCAATTTGCTGATTACTGTGGGACATACATATCTTATCTGGGAAGTACCTACTTGCTGTAGGGAAAATACCTATTCAATTGGTATCCTACTAACCTACCTACCTACTTTTACTGTTCGGGACTTAAGGGGCATTATTACAGTTTGGGGGCCTATAGATGGGGAAATTGGGTAGAGGTAAGGAGGGCACAGACACTGAAAAGAGGAGTTTTGGCTGGAAGAAGTCATCATGGCTGTGTGAGCTGGACAGAGTAGAAAAGGAAAGAGGACAAGTGCAACAGAGATGCTATCACCAGTGAGTCTCTGGATGTAACTGTAACGCCGAGTGCTCCGGGTCCCGCATCCATCCCGGAGCACTCACGGCGTGTGTCCTCCTGCAGTGCCCCAGTCTGTCCCTCTGACCGGGAGCGCTGCTACAGTGCTGCCGGCGGGGATGCGATCCACGTGGCGGCACAAGTCCGCCCGCGGTCGCATCCCGTTCTACTTACCTCCCTCTGCTTGCTGTGTCCTCCCGGCACGCTCTCTAGGGCGCGCGCGCCGGCTCTCTTAAGTTTAAAGGGCCAGTGCACCATTAATTGGTGCCTGGCCCAATCACTGTTAAACACTATAAAACCCCACTTTCCCTTCCTGTCCTTGCCGGATCCTGTTGCCTTGTGCCAGTGAAAGCGTTTTTGTGAGCCCATTGCCTGTGTATCCAGACCCTTGCTGTTGCCCCTGACTATGAACCGATGCCACCTGCCCTGACCTTCTGCTATGTCTGACCTTGCCTTTGCCTTGTCCTTGTGTCCCGCGCCAGTCTCAGCCGCCAGAGGGGTTGAGTCGCTACCGGGTGGAACGACCTGCGACCTGGGGTTTACCTGCCGCAGCAAGTCCATCCCGCTTTGCGGCGGGCTCTGGTGAAAACCAGTAATCCCTTGGATTTCGTTCCCCTGGTACGGGCCACGCCATCGCCTCTCTGGCACAGCAGAGGATCCACTACCCGTGTCCTCCCCGCATACCAGTCCGGATCCTGACAGTAACTCTAATAACCAATTTTATAAAGTATAATAGGTATAACAGTACTTGATGGGTTAAATGTATGTCTTGTGTAATAATAAAGCGGCCCCATGTCATGAAAAAAATGTTTTAGTTTCTCCAAAAAAAAAAGTGATAAGAAAGGAGGCCTAATCTAATTTTGTACAATGCAATTTTTAAGCAGGTATAAAATGATTTTTGGAAGCTGCACATCCTCCTGTGTATTGGGGGATGTACAGTCCACAATGATGGAAGAAGAGGGTTGCATAAATAATTCAGCAATTGTAATAGGTTCCATATAGGAGTCGTAATCTACTTGGTCCACACTCACATTAGGCACAAGGTCTGTCTGCAATACTACCTTAGGATTAGACACCTATGGAGCTTGTTCACACTGCAGACAATAAGCTGGCAGAATTCTGATGTTCGTTTCTAGCAATTGCCACTGAAATTATCGGCTGCGGATCTGCTGTGGCGAATTAGAAAAGCATACACTAAGGCTATGTTCACAAGGCAGAATATTTGCACAGAATTCAGCATTCAATTCTGCATAAAAATTCTGCATGAATTTATAGCCAATTTACTTCTATGGAATTCACACCTAAACCTTACCTTTATAGAAATCCATACACCTAAAAATCTGTATGCAGAATAAATAACAAGGAAACAGCAAAATAAGTTGTTTTTAATGTCCAAAAAGGGTTTATAAACTACCCCCCCCCCCAAAAAAAAAAATAAACACACTAAACTACAAAACCAGTTAAAACAAAAAAAACAAAAAAAAAATAGTTCAAAGGCACTGAATCTGTCATTTTTAGTTGACTACTCACATTTGCCTGTGCTAATACTGAAAGCTGAGCATGCTGAAGCACAGAGAGGACTACTATGCTCAGCAATATAATTAGAGATGAGCGAACTTTTGAAAAATTCGATTCGGCCGATTGTCCAAATTTTTCTAAAAAATGTGGTTCGATCCAAATTTATTTTACCGAATCTATATTAAAAGCAGCTATTTCTGGACTACAGAGAGCCTCAATAGGGGTGTAGAACACTTTGCTTTGTTCTAACACGCATATGGAGTGTGCTGGGGTAGTGAAATTATACTATTATTCAGAATGACATGCAGATTACAGGCATTGCTATTAGAATCACTGCCGCAGAGTGGCACAATGACAGAGCCTGGAGGTGGCATCAGTATGAGGAGACCCTATAGTTGCTGAATGACACAGCATGGAGATGTTGGCAGCATGACGAGACCATATGGTGGCTGAATGACACAGTGTGGAGGTGTTGGCAGCATGAGGAGACCATACAGTGGCTAAATGACACAGCGTGGAGATGTTGGCAGCATGATGAGACCATATAGTGGCTGAATGACACAGTGTGGAGGTGTTGGCAGCATGAGGAGACCATACAGTGGCTAAATCACACAGCGTGGAGGTGTTGGCAGCATGAGGAGACCCTATAGTTGCTGAATGACACAGCGTGGAGATGTTGGCAGCATGACAAGACCATATAGTGGCTGAATGACACAGTGTGGAGGTGTTGGCAGCATGAGGAGACCATGTATTGGCTGAATGACACAGTTTGGATGTGGCTGAATCATTAGGAGACCATATAGTGTCTGAATGGCACAGCCTGGAGTTGGCAACAGCATGAGTAGACACTAGGGCTTCACAATCCCTAAGATTAAAAGATTAATTTTGAAATGTAAATTTAAGATTTAAGGTAGCTAGTGCTACCATAAAAAAAAAATTAGGCCCAGAACCAGGCCCAGCAGCATTTTGAAATTAAAATTTTAACTCATATGTGTTAGTGTCCCGGGCCCGGGCATGTGGGTCCAATGGACCAAATCTAACAAGGAGTCACATGGCAGCACAATGACAGAGCCTGGAGGTGGCATAAGTATGAGGAGACCATATAGTGTCTAAATGGCACAGCCTGGAGGTAGCTGAAGCATGAGGAAACCATATAGTGTCTGAATGGCACAGCCTAGAGATGGCGGCAGCATGAGTAGGCATGAGGAGACCATATAGTGGCTGAATGACACAGCCTGGAGTTTGTAGCAGCATGAAGAGACCATATAGTGTCTGAATGGCACAGCCTGGAGTTGGCGGCAGACGAGGAGATAATAGGGCCTCACAATCTCTAAGAATAAAAGATGAATTTTGAAATTTCCATTGAAGATGTATGGTACCTAGTGCTACCATAAACATGTATAGGTAATGTCCTAGGCCCAGCAGCATCACTAAACCATGTAGTTGCTGAATGACACAGACTGGAGCTGGCTGAAACATAAGTAAACCATATATTGGATGAATGGCACAGCCTGGAGGTGGCTAAAGCATGAGGAGAGACCATATAGTGGCTGAATGAGACAGCCTGGAGGTGGCAGCAGCAGCATCAGGAGTCGTGAAAGTGACCCGGTGACAGAGTGGTGTGGTGGGTGGCAATACCAGTACCCGGTGACAAAGGTGGGTAAAAAAAGGTCTGATGCGGAGGAATGTTTGTAACTGGGGAACAGCGCCTTAAATCTGTTAGCATTATCCATATTAGTGAGGTGTTGGTGTGGCACCATGGTCAATCTACTCTCATGCATCAGGCATGATCCATGCCTGATTCATCTTCACAAAGGTCAGTCCCTCCACATTTTTCGTGGATAGACGAGTTCTCCTTGGGGTGACTATGGCCCCCGCAGCACGAAACACCCGCTCCCATACTGGCAGGGCATGACAGCTTTTCCAGGGCAAACTCTGCTAGTTGTGGCCACAAATCAAGTTTGGCTGCCCAGAAGTCCAGCGGATCTTCAAGGTATGTTGGCATGGGCATGTCAAGGTATGCCACCACCTGTTGGTTCAGGTCCTGCTCCAGGTGTACCTGCTGCTAATGAGTTGCTTCACTATGCGGGGGAAGAAAGCTGCTCATAAGCCACTGTAAGCTTCTGCTGATGAAGCTGGTACTGCTCCTGCCACCCCCTCCCCAGCAGCCATGGCAGTGGAAGGTAAGCACAGGGGGCCCCCCGATTCAGACCTGCTAGAGGATGGACGATGGTGCCGATAGGCATCGTCCAACTGACTACATAGGATGCCTCTGTAGTAGGTCACTTTGTCCTCCCTCTCAGTGGTTGTAAAAAGGCCCCTATTTTGTGGCCGTAGCAAGGGTCCAATCAGGTGGTGATCCAGAAGTCATCCCGCTGCCGAATGGTGACAATTTGGCTGTCACAACGCGAGCAAGTGAGCATGCATTGTGCCCTTTGTGCAAGTGACTCGGAGGGACTCCCTGCCTCCATCTGCACTGTATACTGCCACGGTGTGTCTGGGTCCTCTGTCTCACCTTCCTCATAACCCTCTAGCTCCTCTAGCTGCTCCTGCTCCTCCCCTTTTGTCAGATTACTAGAAAAACCGCCCATTTGGCAAAACCTAATCTGTGCTGCACTGTGCACTTCCAAATCCTCCAGTTCAGCCCAACAGGGCTCATGTGGCCGTGAGATGTATATGCTACGTCTCCAGTGCCCTGACAAGCAATCATTTCCAACACGTGTTGTAAGAAATGAAGCAGGGGAATGCCGTAGTTCATCCTGTAATCAGGCTTCCTCAAAGGGCCTGAGCAAACGGTGTGTCAAGTATGAGCTGCCTCTGGTTCACATTGAAGTTACACAAGGGGAGTACCCCTATCAGCTTGGATCATCAAGAAATTGGTGATGGACCAACGGCCTGAGAGTGTGGAGGAGGAAGAGGTGTTGCCTGTTCAAGTTGGTGTTGTGGCTGTGCAGGAACCACATTCACCGAGTGAGTCGTAAAGGACATGTATTGTCCTTGACCATAGTTACAGCTCCAGATGTCGGCGCTGCCGTGCACTTTGGTACACACCGACAGCTTCAAGGACTGACCCACCTTCTCCTCCACAAAATTGTGCAGGGCTGGTACTGCCTTCATCACAAAGAAATGACAGCTTGGCACTCTCCACCTTGGTTCGGCACAAGCCATCAGTTCTCTGAAAGGTGCAGAGTCCACCACTTGAAAAGGGAGGGACTGCAGCACCAGCAACTTGGACAGGAACATATTCAGCTTCTGCGCCATTCTCTTGGACATGACTTCACCAATGGATTGTTGGCGGAATGGCTGACTAAAAGTAGGAGGAGCAGGAGCATCTGGAGCAACAAAAGGAGGGTATGACACACAGCTCTCCAGCTGAGGTGGTGGGGCCTTGGCTGGCTGAAAGAGGGAGCGGCGTGCCACTGGGTGATGTAGCAGGCTGGACCACTACATTGGAGCAACGGTTCTCCCAGGCCGCTTTATGGTGGCGAAGCATATGTTGACGCAGGGCCGTGGTGCCAACATTGGGACCATGGCCACGCTTCACATTCTGCCGACATATCTTGCATGCAGCTATGTGAACCTCCTCAGGATGCTTGATGAAAAACTACTACACCACTGAGTAGCTGATTTTCCCACCAACAGTCCGCACTAATTAACTGCTACTGCCGCTGTTCCACGACCTCCCGGGAAGGTAGGCTGCCACGAAGCAGGTGGTCTCCCCGGGCACGTTTGGCTCCAGAATTTCCACTTTTGCCACCATGCTGACTGCCAACCATGCTAAAACATTGCTGGCTCAGCTGCTGCCTAACAGGCAACCCTGTCCTCCCATGCCTGCCATGCTGTTCCCTCCCCTACAGAAGTATCTTATACTGTGGGTTCAGCTCCACTATTCACTGAGGACAATCTACTAGAGGACAGTCAGCAGCTACTGCTCAGCCAACAAGTGGAAGAGACATCCTCTGCTTTCTCCGCTAGGCGGGAAAGTAGTGATGAGAAGAGTGACGTGGGAGGCGGTGTTGCCAGGGTTCAGGGTCCTGAAGCAGACACTGTTGAGGAACCTGAGAAGGACATCAGTGACCTGCAGACACTTGATGATGATGAAGCCAATCGCAATTGGCAGCCGGGTGCAGAAGGGGCTTCATCATCAGCAGGAGAAGAGGGTTGCAGGTTGCCCATGGGGCCGTAGCTAAGCCAGCAAGGCAGTAGCATGGTTGGCAGTCAGCATGGTGTCAGAAGTGGAAAGTCTGGAGCCAAACATACCTGTGGTACACCCCCTGCTTCGCGGCAATCTACTTTCCAGGGAGGTAGTGGAACAGGGGTTCCTGGAGTCAGTGGCAGTAGCAGTCAATCAGTGCGGATTGTTGGTGGGAAAATCAGCTACTCTGCAGTTTTGCAGCTTTTTATCAAGCATCCGGAGGAGGTTAACCTAGCCACATGCAAGATGTGTCGGCAGAAGGTGAAGCGTGGCCAGGGTCCCAATGTTGGCACCACGGCCCTGCATCAACATATGCAGCATTACTATGAAGCGGCCTGGGAGAACCGTGGCTCCGATGTGGTGGTCCAGCCAGCTGCATCACCCAGTGGCAAGCAGCTCCCTGTTTCAGCCAGCCAAAGCTCCACTACCTCAGGTGAAGTGAGCTGTGTGTCATACCCTCCTTCTGTCATTCCAGATGCTCCTGCTCCTCCTACTTAGAGTCAGTCATTCCGCCAGCAATCCATTGGTGAAGCCATGTCCAAGAGACAACAGTATGCGTCTACTCATCCAACGGCACAGAAGCTGAATGCGCTCCTGTCCAAGTTGCTGGTGCTGAAGTCCCTCCTTTTTGAAGTGGTGGACTCTGCACCTTTCAGAGAACTGATGGCTTGTGCCAAGCCGAGGTGGAGAGTCATTTCTTTGCGAAGAAGGCAATACCAGCCCTGCATAATTTTGTGGAACAGAAGGTGGACCAGTCCTTGAGCCTGTCGGTGTGTACCAAAGTGCACAGCAGCGCCGACGTGTGGAGCTGTAACTATAGTCAGGGACAATACATGTCCTTTACGGTCCACTGGGTGAATGTGGTTCCTGCACAGCCACAACAGTAACTTGGACACCTCCACGCTTTAAGGCCATTGTTCCCGTGACAGTGTGCGACTCCGCCTCCTCATCCTCCACCATGTCCTCAGACTCCACTGCACAGACAAGTCTCAATGCCCCTCCAGCATACCATGTGTGCAGGGCACGGTGGTGTCAGGCTGTACTTCACATGGTTTGCCTTGGCGAACGGAGTCACACAGGGGAGGAACTGCTAAAAGTAATTCATCAAGAAATCATATCATGGCTTACTTCACGAAAACTGGAAATGGGAACCATGGTGACCAACAACGGGAAGAACATCTTGTCTGTGCTGCGACAAGGAAGCATGAGACATGTGCCCTGCATGGCACAAGTGTTCAATCTGGTTGTCAAGTGGTTCTTGAAGTGTTCCCCCCATCTGCAAGAAATCCTATCAATGGGAAGGAAACTTTGCATGCACTTCAGCAAATCGTACACCGAAAAGCTTGAGCTTAAGCATTAGAAAGGTATCCCCCAGCATAGTCTGATTTTTTTACGTTGCCACACGTTGGAATTCCACCCTCCATATGTTGGACCGACTGTACAAACAGAGAAAAGCCATCGCCAATTTCTTGATGATCCAAGCGGATAGGGGGACTCCCCTATGTAACTTCAATGTCAACCAATGGCAGCTCATATGTGACATCTCATTGCTCAGGCCCTTTGAGGAAGCCACATTAATAGTCAGTCGCCAGTGTTAGGATTTGGCAGGCTGGAGGTGGATCCTCTGTGTCAGCGAGGGATTGGTGTGGACCGTACCGGTGGACCGGTTCTAAGTTGCTACTGGTATTCACCAGAGCCCACCGCAAAGCGGGATGGTCTTGCTGTGGTGGTAGCAACCAGGTCATATCCACCGGTAACGGCTCAACCTCGCTGACTGCTGAGAGTGGCGTGGGACAGGAGGACTAGACAGAGGAGAGGTCAGACGTAGCAGAAGGTCAAGGCAGGTGGCAAGGTTCGTAGTCAAGGGTAACGGCAGAAGGTCTGGCAACACTGGTAAGGCAATCACAGGAACGCCTTCACTAGGCACAAGGCAACAAGATCCGGCAATGCAGGGAAGGGGAAGTGAGGTAATATAGGCCTGGAGCAGGTGAGCTAATTACACTGATTGGGCCAGGCACCAATTAGCGGTGCACTGGCCCTTTAAATCTTAGAGAGCTGGCGCGCGGGCGCCCTAGAGAGTGGAGCTGCACGCGCCAGGACGTGACAGCCGGGGACCGGGAAAGGTAAGCAGATTGGGATGCGATTCGCGATCGCATCCCCGCCGGCAGTGTCAGTGCAGCGCTCCCGGTCAGCGGGTCTGACCGGGGCGCTGCAGAGAGGAGAACGCTGCGAGCGCTCCGGGGAGGAGCAGGGACCCGGAGCGCTCGGCGTAAAAGCCAGGATTACGGGATGAACAACGTCATTCCACTGCTTCATCAACTACAACATGTGTTGGAAACAATGGCTGCTCAGGGCACTGGAGATGTGGCGCCTACATCTCACAGCCACATAAGCCCTGTGGGGGCTGAACTGGAGAAGGAAGGGGGAGAGGCAGATAGGAGCACAGATTAGGTTTCGCAAGATGGGCAGTTTTTATAGTCATCTGACAGGAGAGGAGGAGCAGGAGCAGCTAGAGGAGCTAGAGGGTTATGAGGAAGGCGAGACAGAGGTCCCTCCAATTCACTTCCACAAATGGCACGATGCATGCATGCTCACTTGCTTGCTTAGTGACCGCCGAATTGTAACCATTCGGCACCGGGATGACTTTTGGCTCTCCACCTTATTGGACCCTCTCTACCGGCAAAAAATAAGTGCCTTTTTTACACCCACTGAGAGGGAGGACAAACTGAGCTACTACAGAGACATCCTACGTAGTCAGTTGGCCGATCGGCCCCATCGTCCATCTTCTCACAGGTCTGACTTGGGGGGGCCCTCTGCGCTCACCTTCCACTGCCATGGCTGCTGGGGAGGGGTGGAGTGGCAGGAGCAGTACCAAATCTATCAGCAGCAGCCTAAGTCTACAGTCACTGATGAGTAGCTTTCTTAACCCGCAGAGTGAAGCAACTCATCAGCAGCAGGTCCTGAACCAGCAGGTTGTGGCATAGCTTGAAATGACCATGCCAACACACCTTGAAGATCATCTGGATTTCTGGGCAGCTAAACTTGATTTGTGGCCACAGCGAGCAGAGCTTGCCCTGGAAAAGCTGTCCTGCCCGGCCAGCAGTGTGCCATCAGAGCGGATGTTTAGTGCGGCCGGCGGGGGCCATAGTAACCCCAACTCCTCTGTCCATGAAAAATGTGGAGAGACTGATCTGTGTGAAAATGAATCAGGCATGGATCAGCCAGGATTTCCACCTTCCAATGCCTAATGCACCAGAGTAGATTGACCATGGTGCCACACCAACACTTTACAAATATGGAGTGTGCTAAACATATTTAAGGCGCTGCTCCCCAGTTACAGACATTCCTCCACATCAGATTACAAGTAAGTATTGAGGATATGAATTACGTAAAACTTAACTTTTAATAATATTCTAAGGATAAAAATAAAATATATGTACCCAAAATGTTTTTTAAATCAAACAAAAGGAAAGGTGTGCAAAAAACATCATGTGCCACCTACACCACCAAGTATTGATGTGATGCAAAGACCTCTAAAAGGTGAAAGGGTCCATTGTAACCAGTGGGTTAAAAACATCCCCTGTAATGCCCTACTCTCGCATTATTAATTTCCTTCTTGGCAAGTGTTACTCGCTCTAAAAAGGGCGGCCCCACACAGGAACCTCTCCCTATTTTCCCCCACAAACACTGCCGTTTCCCAAGATTTTTAAGTAGAAATAGAAAGAGTTTCCTGTGAGGGGCCACCCTTTTTAGGGTGAGTAACACTTGTCAAGAAGGGAATTAATAGGGCGAGAGCAGGGCCTTACAGGGGAAGTTTTTACCCCCACCTGCTACAATGGACAAAACGTTGTTCCCTTCCACCTTTTCAAGGAAAGTGTTACTCGTCTTAAAAAGAGCGGCCCCACACAGGAACCAATCCCTATTTCCACCTAAAAACCCTGGGAAATGGCAGTGTTTGTAGGTGGAAATAGGGAAAGGTTCCTGTGTGGGGCCGCCATTTTTTCAGGGCAAGTAACACTTGAAAAAAAGGGAATTAATAATGCGAGAGTAGGGCCTTACAGGGGAAGTTTTTACCCTCACCGGTTATAATGGACCATACGTTGTTCTCTTCCACCTTTTAGAGGTCTTTGCATCATATCAATACTTGGTGGTGTAGGTGCTTTTGCACACCTTTCCTTTTGTTTGATTTTAAAAAATATATATAATTGGGTCCATATATTTTATCCTAAGCATATTATTAAAATTTAAGTTTTACGTAATGCATATCCTCAATACTTACTTGTGCACACTAACACTTTTACAAAAGACACAGTTTTCTTCTGCCTACCTGCCTCAGCTACTATTCTGATCCTGCCACCCGCCTGATGCCACACATCTGATACCAAGTCCACCTTTTTTTACCCACCTTCGTAACCGGGTAATGGTATTGCCACCCACAGCACCACTCTGTCACTGGGTCACTTTCAGGACTCCTGATGCTGCTGCTGCCACCTCCAGGCTGTGTCATTAAGCCACTATATGGTCTACCCATGCTGCCTTCCAACTCCAGGCTGTGTCATTCAGCCACTAAATGTTCTCCTCATGCTGCCGCAAACTCCAAGCTGTGTCATTCAGCCACTATGTGGTCTCCTCATTCTGCCGCCAACTCCAGGCTGTGTCATTCAGCCACTATATGGTCTCCTCCTGTTGCCGCTACCTCCACGCTGTGCCATTCAGCCACTATATGGTCTCCTCATGCTGCCGCCACCTCCATGCTGGGTCATTCAGGCACTATATGGTCTCTTCATGCTGCCACCACTTCCACGCTGTGTCATTCAGCCACTATATGTTCTCCTCATGTGGCCTCAAACTCCAGGCTATGTCATTCAGCAACTATATGCTGCCGCCAACTCCAGGCAATGTCATTCATATACTATGTGGTCTTCTCATGCTGCCACCAACTTCAGGCTGTGTCATTCAGCCACTATGTGGTCTCCTCATGCTGCCGCCACCTCCATGCTGTGTCATTCAGGCACTATATGGTCTTCTCATGCTGTCGCCACCTCCATGCTGTGTGATTCAGCCACTATATGGTCTCCTCATACTGCCACCACCTCCATGCTATGTCATTCAGCCACTATATGGTCTCCTCATACTGATGCCACCTCCAGGCTCTGTGAGGGTGAAAACTTCAGGGGTGCAGGAATACAGGCGCTGACCAAGAAGGGGACCAGTGAAGCCAGGTAGGTAACAAACAGCTTTAATCCAATGCGACGCGTTTCACCGCGCTTGCGCGGTTTTATCAGGCATTCTCCACAAGGGAGCACCTGTTCTTCTTTTGTTTTACACCTCCAGGCTCTGTCATTGTGCCGCCCTGCGTGATTCTAATATCGATGCCTCCGATCTGCATGTCATACTGAATAACGGTATTATTTCACTAACCTAGCACACACCATATCCGTGTTACAGCAAGGAATAGTGTTCTACACCCCATTGAGGCTCTCTGTAGGCCAGAAATAGCCATTTTTAATAGTGATTCCCAGCTAATAAATTCGGGCCGAAAAAAATTTTGGGGGAAGATTTGGCGTATCGGCCGAATCAAATTTTTCCAAAATTCGCTCTTCTCTACTGGCAATCAATGTACTGAATGTTATAGTCCCCTATGGGGGCTATAACATTGCAAAAAAAGTGAAAAAAATAAGTTAATAAATGTGATTTAAGCCCTTCCCTAATAAAAGTTTAAATCACTCCCCTTTGTCCTATTTAAAAAAAATCTATGTAAATTAAAATAAATATAAACATGTATGGTATCGCCGCATGCGTAACTGTCCGAACTATAAAAATATATCATTAATTAAACCACACGGTCATGGGCGTACACGTAAAAAAATTCCAATGTCCAAAATAGCATGTTTTTGGTCACTTTTTATACCATAAAAAAATTTATGAAAAGCGATTAAAAAGTCTGATTAAAACAAAAATGGTACTGATAAAAACGTCAGATCACGGGGCAAAAATAAGCCCTCATTCATCCCCATATACGGAAAAATAACAAAGTTATAGGGGTCAGAAGAGGACATTTTTAAACCTATTCATTTTCGTTCATGTAGTTATGATTTTTTCCAGAAGTAAGACAAAATCAAACCTACATAAGTAGGGTATCATTTTAATCGCATGAACCTACAGAATAAAGAGAAGGTGTAATTTTTACGGAAAAATTAACTGCGTAGAAATGGAAGCCCCCAAAATTTACAAAATGGCGTTTTTTCTTCAATTTTGTCACACAATATTTATTTTTTTTTGCTTCGCTGTAGCTTTTTGGATAAAATGACTGATGTCATTACAAAGTAGAATTGGTGGCGCAAAAAATAAGTCCTCATTTGCATTTTAGGTGGAAAATTTTAAGGGTTGTGATTTTTAAAAGGTAAGGAGGAAACAACAAAAATGCTAAAACTGAAAAACGCCGAGTCCTTAAAGGGGTACACTGGTGGAAAACGTTTTTCTTTTAAATCAACTCGTGCCAGAATGTTAAACAGATTTGTAAATTAATTCTATGAAAAAATGTTAATCCTTCCAGTACTTATTAGATGCTGAATACTACAGAAGAAATTATTTTCTTTTTGGAACACAGAGCTCTCTGCTGAATCACGAGCACAGTGCTCTCTGCTGACATCTCTGTCCATTTTAAGAACTGTCCAGAGTAGGAGAAAATCCCCATAGCAAACATATGCTGCTCTGGACAGTTCCTAAAATGGACAGAGATGTCAGCAGAGAGCACTGTGCTTGTGATGTGAGCAGAGAGCACTGTGTTCCAAAAACAAAATAATTTTCTTTGTAGTATTCAGCAGATAATAAGTCCTGGAAGGATTAAGATTTTTTTTAATAGAAGTAATTTACAAATCTGTTTAACTTTCTGGCACCAGTTGATTTAAAAAGTTTTCCACCAGAGTACCCCTTTAAGGGGGTTAACATTTTTTATTGCCAGCAGTAATAAGTCATAACCATATAGGGGAGATTTATCCAAACTTGTGCAGAGAAAAAGTTGACCAAATGCCCATGGCAACCAATCAAATTGCTTCTTTAATTTTGCAGAGGCCTTTTAAAAAATTAAAGAAGTGATCTTTTTGGTTGTCATGGGGAACTAGTCAACTTTCCCTTTACACAGACTTTGATAAATCTCCCCTCTAGACCCTAGAACACATTTACATTTGAAGTTTCACAATACGCTTACCTACAAAAAATATAATATATACCTTCCTACATAAAATAATATACCACAAATAGATAACAATTTTTTTTTTATATACTGAATAATATGTAATTTTTTTTAACCTTTCAAGGACACAGCCCATTTTGGCCTTGAGCACACAGCCAATTTTCATTTTTGCATTTATTTTTTTTCCTCCTCACTTTTTTAAAGAGCCATAACGCATTTTTCCATCTACAGGGCATGTTTTTGCACAACCAATTGTACTTCATAATAACACCTTTCATTTTACCATAGAATTTACGGGAAACCAAAAACATTATTATTTGTTGGAAACTGAAGAGAAAAACAAAATTTTGCAACTTTTGGTGTGTGTGTGTGGGTGGGGGGGAGGGGTTGTTTTTCCTCAGTAGACTTTACTGTAAAAATTACAGGTTTTCTATAGTCTATGCATCAATGCGATAACAACGATACCCAATTAATATGTTTTTTGTTATTACTGTACTGCTTTCAAGGGTCAACCTTTTTTTTTTTTTTAACAAATTCAGTTTGCTTAAAATTGTCCTTTACTGAACAGTATAACTTATTTAATTTTTGTGTGCCAGGATCTGTAGTTTTATCTGTACCATTTTTGTTTTGATGGAATGTTTTGATCTTTTAAAAAAAATTTCTGATATATGATGTGACCAAAAACTTGTATTTTTGGCATTTGCCATTTTTTACATTTATGGTGTACCAGTGCAGCATCATAAACATTATAATTTAACAGTTCTGACATTTTCACAAGCCTTAATACCAAATATTTTTTCATAAACAGCCATCAGGTGGGCCTGAACTGTGATAAAGAGATTGTAGACTGAAAACAAAAAAGGGTGTGGCTTGTGGGAGGGTGTGGCTTGCAAGCTGGATATTGTGGTGGAAGGGTCTGTGATGTGGGTGTATCTTACATAAATGGTGTTTTCTGCCTTGAAAAACAGATATAGAAAAATATAGAACAGGTTTGGCTTATAGTAGGGTGTGGCATATATGTAATGTATACTAAGTTTAATTGAAATATCATCAGTCATTTTGGAGGGATTCTGGACCATAGACACATACATGTGTTGCATGTGTTGATATATATACACTGCTCAAAAAATAAAGGGAACACTTAAACAACACAATATAACTCCAAGTCAATCACACTTCTGTGAAATCACACTGTCCACTCAGGAAGCAATACTGATTGACAATCAATTTCACATGCTATTGTGCAAATGGAACAGATAACAGGTGAAAATTATAGGCAATTAACAAGACACTCGCAATAAAGGAGTGGTTCTGCAGGTGGTGACCACAGACCACTTCTCAGTTCCTATGCTTCCTTGGCTGATGTTTTGTTCACTTTTGAATGCTGGAGGTGCTTTCACTCTAGTGGTAGCATGAGATGGAGTCTACAACCCACACAGGTAGTGCAGCTCATCCAGGATGGCACATCAATGCAATCTGTGGCAAGAAGGTTTGCTGTGTCTGTCAGCGTAGTGTCCAGAGCATAAAGGCTCTACCAGGAGGCAGGCCAGTACATCAGGAGACATGGAGGAGGCCGTAGGAGGGCAACAACCAAGCAGCAGGAACACTACCTCTGCCTTTGGGCAAGGAGGAGCAGAAGGAGCACTTCCAGAGCCCTGCAAAATTACCTCCAGCAGGCCACAAATGTGCATGTGTCCACTCAAACAGTCAGAAACAGACTCCATGAGGGTGGTATGAGGGCCCGACATCTATAGGTGGGGGTTGTGCTTACAGCCTAACAATGTGCAGAACGTTTGGCATTTGCCAGGGAACAATTTTGGCAAATTCGCCAGTGGCACCCTGTGCTCTTCACAGATGAAAGCAGGTTCACACAGAGCACATGTGACAGACGTGACAGAGTCTGGAGATGCCGTGGAGAACGTTATGCTGTCTGCAACATCCTTCAGCATGATGGTGATGGGTCAGTAATGGTGTGGGGGGTGGCATTTCTTTGGGGGGCTGCACAGCCCTCCACGTGCTTGCCAGAGGTAGCCTGACTGCCATTAGGAACCGAGATGAGATCCTCAGACTACTTGTGAGACCATATGCTGGTGCGGTTGGCCCTGGGTTCCTCCTAATGCAAAACAATGCTAGACCTCATGTGACTGGAGTGTATCAGCAGTTTCTGCAAGAGGAAGGCATTGCTGCTATGGACTGGCCCGCCTGTTCCTCAGATCTGAATCCAATTGAGCACATCTGGGACATCATGTCTCACTCCATCCGTAACATTGCACCACAGACTGTCCAGGAGTTGGTCCTCATCAGGATCATGCCCAGGCATTGTAGGGAGGTCATATGGGCATGTGGAGGCCACACACACTACTGAGCTTCGTTTTTACTTGTTTTAAGGACATTACATCAAAGTTGGAACAGCCAGTATTGTGGTTTTCAACTTAGATTTTGAGTGCGACTCCATATCCAGACCTCCATGGGTTGATAAATTTGGTTTATTGATATTTTTTGTGTGATTTTGTTGTCAGCACATTCAACTATGTAAAGACAAAAGTATTTCATACCATTAGTTCATTCATTCAGATCTAGGATGTGCTATCTTAGTGTTCCCTTAATTCTTTTTATAGATAATAGATAGAGTTTAAATAAAAGCAATACATTAAGGTATAGTTGTCAATTGGTGGCAGACTTGAAAAAGGTAGCGTTAGGCTACCAAAACGTTGCCTGATACATCATACAATAAACCACTCACCTTGATTGCAACTGTTTGGTGTGTTGCCTCTATGTATGCTATTAGATAGATAAAAAGAGATATAGGAGAAGTGATTTTTAAATATTTAGTTTTTTAATTTAGTTTTCTATTTTATACTTTGTACCTATAGGGGACATTTCTTTCTCATTTAGTGGTGAATGGGTGTTAAAACTGTGTTGTTAAAGCAAAAAGGTAGAACTATAGCTTGCTAAGCAGTAACGTCCACTTTCATTTTCATTCTGTTTTCCATTATATCCTGTGTCAGTCAGTTCTATTATAAAACCATGACCAATTAACCCTTTACGACATCAGCTCACACAGTGTAAATATTTTTTATCACTAATCACAAATGAAACAGTACATCAAAAAGATGGTATTCATTAAATGCTTAAAGTCAACTTCTGATACCTCAGATAACTGTGGCACTGGTTTAAGTTGACAAATTACCTGCAAGTGATAAATAGACTTATTGTAAAGAAATGCCTTTCAGTAAAAACAATTGTAAATCAGAGTATTTGTAAGATTTGTGATGCCGTTATTAGCAGCGCTGTTTGTAGATGTAAAACACATTTTTTCAAAATAGTTTTTCACACCCTGTTTCCAATTAGCAAGTTTTATTTTTTTTATTTTTTTGCCGATACATTGCCCCATTATTTTAGATAATGTTATTTTATTTTGTGGGGGCAGGCAAACACCTCCTTTAAAAAATAATCAACAAGAAAATATGTTGTGCCATGATGTGCCACATCGGAAAGACAGAGGGAGATTAGAAAGGTAGACAATTGGCTAAAAAAACTGGTGTAGGAAAGGGAAGTTTAGGTTTAAAGGGGTACTCTGCCCCTAGACATCTTATCCCCTATCGAAAGGATAGGGGATAAGATGTCAGATCGCCGGGGTCCTGCCGCTGGGGACCCCGCAATATAGCAAGCAGCACCCACCAGTAACTGCTTCCGGAAGCGCTGGAGGTTCTCTGGATAATTCCTCTTGACGACAGAGACAAAAGATCGTGATGTCATGACTCCGCCCCCGTGTGACAACAAGCCCCACCCCCTCAATGCAAGTCTATGGGAGGGGGTGTGATGGCTGTCTATGGGAGGGGACAGTGTATTTATTTTCAATACATAAAATGAGAAAATAAAAACAGATTAGAAAAAGAATATATTTTACTATCTGGTTCTAATTAATATAAAAACTATCTAGGTGAGATATTCCTTTAAAAGGGTACTCCACTCCCCAGCGTTCGGAACACTTAGTTCCAAACAATGGGTGTGGGCTTCGGGGGTTGTCACGCCCCCTTGTGACATTACGCCCTGCCCCTTGTGACATCATGCCCCCTTAATGCAAGTCTATGGGAGGGGGCGTGATGGCCGTCACACCCCTTCCCATAGACTTGCATTGAGGGGGGTGGGGTGGGGCGTGATGTCACGAGGGGTCGTGGTGACCCCGAAGCATGCACCCAGCATTCAGAACTAAATGTTCCGAACGCTGGGCAGTGAAGTATCCCTTTAATGCAATTATCAGTTCAATATATGTAGTTGACTGAAGCTGTGGCCACACACAGTTTATTTAGAAATCTATATTTTTACCTTCACCTACCAGAATATTTTATTCACATAGGGGGACATTTATCAATGTTTGCTTAAGTATTTCTTTTTTAGTTCTTTTTTTCTTCCAATTTTTTTTGCTTATGTGCGACTTATTTATCAACTGGTTTCAGCCTGTTGATAAATTTCTTTCAGGTAAGCAATTTTTTTTTAGTTGCTTTGGTAGTGGCTTTTTCTGCTCCATGTCTGAGCTGGAGTAAATTTTGTAGGTTATTTCATGTAATGCGACTTTTTGCGACTTTCGCACTTGATAAATCTCTGACCACTGCAAGTCAAAAATCACTTTTTGCTTTGGTAAGCAAGTTTCTTTTTTTTCACTTGGACATTGCACAAAAAAGTTGCACAAAAAATAGAGTAGTCGCACATGTGACTTTTTGTCAACAATTTTAAGCAAAAAAAAAACTACTAAATGCTTTGATAAATGTCCCCCATAGTTATTACTGCAAAATTTAGGGGGAGAGAAAGCATATAGCACATAGAATAATGATTCTAAAAAGCTGAAGGTTGAACTTGTGCTGTTGTATTTTTGTATCATTGAAGTTTTCACTAAGAACATTATACAATCATGAAAATTAAGGGTTTAGAGGCATTTTTTCAGCACACTACATTATGTGTGAAAAGTTTATATAAGCAGTTAACAAGGGAAGTTATTGTCTCATGTCCTGGTATCTTGCCCTTAAACTAGTACCAGTAGAATAATTGTCCTGATATGTTTCTCCGGTGAAATTTTAGGTTTATAAAGGGACACATCAGAATACACTGTAGGCATGACGGCCTACCTGCAGAAAGCAATAATAAATAATATATTACACTACAGTATATAGTATCTGAATGGCACAAGTAATAAGAAGAAGAATAAGTTAGGTATTTTGCATAAGCATAAATCAGTATTAGTGGAAGTTCGATATTCCAAGTTACTTAACTGCAAACTTTTAAAACGTTCATTTATGGCTCCATCAGTGTTAAGAAATACTGGGCTGTTGGGCATAGTACATTTCTACAAAGCCAATGAATCCAGATGCTTTGCAGCGCTATTTTATTGTTATTGAGGTCATGAAATTTCAGTTTAATGATCTCTACTGGATATATGAACTTTCTGACTTGCTTACCTCCAGATATCTGTACCATTATAACCTTTCTTATAGTTATTATATTTTCTGTATTTCTAAGTTATTCTTTTTAGGTCATGGCAAGCAAAAAAGAACAGAAAAAGGCAAATAAATAGGCCAAAATATTTATTCACACATTTTTTCTGTTTCAATTTTTTTATTAAGAATTTTGTCACATAAACATCCAAAAATACAAAAATTTTCTTGAACCAATAACAATAACAACAGTTCCAGGCATGCAGTTATCGGATTGTGCATGAACAAGTTACAATTCGTATCCAATTAGAGAGTGACCTCCATTACTCATCACTTTCCCCCCTGCCGTAAAGACTAAGACACACATTCCATTCCCTATGTCTGGCAATAATAAGGAGATAGAGTCCATCTCTTCCATATATGAGATACCTTGGTATAAGACGGTCCTTCATTTAGGGCTATATTGAGTTCATACCTACAAGCTATATTGACTGAAGCTATCATTTTCCCTATTGCTGGAGGAGAATGGGATTTCCAGTGTCGGGTTATAATTAATTTGGAGATAATAAATACCGTATTTATCGGGGTATACCACGCATCGGCCTATAACACGCACCCTCATTTTACCAAGGATATTTGGGTAAAGAACGTTTTTTACCCAAATATCCTTGGTAAAATGAGGGTGCATGTGTGTGCATGCGTATACCCCGATACACCCCCAGGAAAGGCAGGGGGAGAGAGGCCGTCGCTGCCCGCTTCTCTCCCCTGCCTTTCCTTGGGTCTAGAGCCCTGCTGCCACCGCTTCTCTCCCGCTGGCTATCGGCACCGCTGCCCGTTCTCTCCCCCTGACTATCGGTGCCGGCGCCCCATTGCCGGCGCCGATAGACAGGGGGACAGAAGCGCCGCTGCCCCGTTGCCTCCCCCATCCCCAGTTGTATAATTACCTGTTGCCGGGGTTGGGTCCGCGCTGCTTCAGGCCTCCGGTGTGCATCCCATGCGTCGTTGCTATGCACTGCACGGTGCGGCGCAATGATGAGTGACGTCATTGCGCCGCTCCGTGCAGCGCACAGCAACGACGCAGGGGATGCACACCGGAGGCCTGAAGCAGCGAGGACCCGACCCCGGCAACAGGTAATTATGCAACCGGGGATGGGGGAGGCAACGGGGCAGCGGCGTCCCCTGTCTGTCAGCGCCGATGCCCCATTGCCGGCGCCACCGGCACCGATAGTCAGGGGGAGAGAACGGGCAGCGGCACCGATAGCCAGGGGGAGAGAAGGGCCGGCAGCAGGTCTCTAGACCCCAGGACAGGCAGGGGCAGAGAAGCCAGCAGCGCTAGCGGTCTCTGCACCTGCAAAGCCGCTGCAGTTCATTGATTTAAAGCGCCCGCTTTAAATCATTGAACTGCAGCGGCTTATCGGCATATAACACGCAGGTAGACTTTAGGCAAAAAATTTTAGCCTAAAAAGTGCGTGTTATACGCCGATAAATACGGTACCTTACTGAGGAGAGGTCTAATTGCAGCTGGAAATTCCTGAATGCCTATGAGTAGTAGTAACGCCAATTTAGGTGTTAGAGCCCCCAAGGTGGGACACAACCACTTCGTTATTAGTTCCACTTCTTGCCAATAAGTCTTTAAATGTGGGCAAAACCACAAAATATGGGAGATCGTGCCTCTACATCCACATCCCCTCCAGCATAAAGGTGATGCAGATGGGTACATAGCATATAGACGGGTAGGAGGATAGTACCAACACATTCTCGTTTTTACTGCTTCCTCTACCTGTGTGATCGATCTAAGTGCTTTAAATATCCAGTTGGACACATACCTCCACTCATTCGGCGTTATATCTATAGCCAGCTCTCTAGTCCACCTAGCATAAGGATTAGCTCCATAGGAGTCAACCCCAAGATCCAGCAATTGGTAAATAGGTTTAAGGCCTTTGAAACTCAAAGAAAATAATTTAAGCAGCACGTCAGAGAAACGCCACTCCTTGCCTTCTAAACTGTTTAAGAAGTGGCGGATTTGAAGGTATTTATAGAAATCAGAGGCTGGTATACCAAATCTGGTACACAGTATAGAGAACGGGTGCATGCATCCATTTCTGTATAGGTGAGAAACCCGAATGATTCGACCATGAAGATATGTGAATGTCAGGTATCCTCACTGTCACTATCCCCAAAGGCGTCTCTCCAGGAAATCTGTGTTGCCTATGTGTGCTATGTCCGTGAAATGTGACCCAACACGTAAGACCTGCTTTAGTAAGTGGGGACATCTCAGCAGGATGTTCCATAATGGAAGAAATAATAATGTCCTTGGGTGGGATACCTCACTAACGAAGCATTCAATTTGTGTCCATGGCATACCCGGACAATCTCCCCAAAAGGCTTTCATCTGAGCAAGAAGAGTCGCTGAATAATATATCTCCTAAGATCTGGAAAATCTAAGCCTCTGCTAGCCCTGTCTTTCATCAGCAAAGTAGAGGACACCCTAGGCCTCTTTGCTTCCCATATATATTTAAGGAGCAACTAATGAACTTTTTTAAAGAATGAGGTAGGTAAATTTATAGGTAACGTGCGATATATATACAGGAGTTTGGGCAGCACCAACATTTTAAACGCTGTGACCCTCCCCAGCCAGGATACCTCAAACCTGCCCAGTTTATCTAGCTCTTTTTGGAAGTTTTGAAGAAAAGGGGGGTAATTATGTTTATACAATAGAGCGAATTACCTAGTTAGTTTAATTCCCAAGAAAGATATCTCGTCCTTTTTGCCAGTCTAAACCATATGTGCTTGACATTTGCATTAACGATTCGATGGGAACATTGATGGGAAGAACCTGGGATTTCAGCATATTCAATTTGTAATATGACAGCTTCCCAAAGTCATCCAGCAATCCCAAGGTACTCGGCAGGGAGTGTGTTGGATCTGACAATGTGATGATAATATCACCAGCGTACAGCGAAATCAAGTGGGAGTGATCCCCCATCGAAATACCCGTTATCTCAGGGGTTTGTCTTAATGCTTGGGCCAATGGTTCTAAACAGAAATCAAATATGAGCGTGGACAGGGGGCACCCCTGTCGAGTCCCGTTGGAGATGTCAAACATCTCCGATAGTGTCCCATTTGTGAAAACCCTTGCATTGGGGGACGTATAGAGGGCCTTTATAGCAGTCAATACAGAGCCTTCAAAGCCCATCTTATGTAGCACTGAGAAGGCGAACGACCATTTAATGCGGTCAAACGCCTTCTCGGCATCCAATGAGAGAAATAAGGATGGAAGACCGCGTTTCTCCGCTATGTGTAAAATATTAAGTACTCGTCTCATATTTTCGTAAGCTTGTTGTTTTTGAACAAAGCCCACCTGGTCTACACTGACCAGGTGGGGAAGTATGGGGGCCAGTCTAGAGGCTAACAACTATGCGTAGATTTTTAGATCTACGTTTAACAACGAGATCGGTCTGAAGTTGCCCGGTACATCGGGTGCTTTACCTTGTTTAGGCAAGGTTATAATTAAAGCTGCTTGGTTTTCTTTGGGAAGATTCCCAGAATGCATAGCTTCTATCAAAAAGGCCCGCAAGTGGGGCAATAGTATGTCCGAAAATCTCTTATAATATGAAGTCGTCAGGCCATTAGGCCCGGGTGCCTTCCCTGTTGGCAAGGATGTAATAATCCTACGTACTTCCTTAGGTGCATTAAGCGTTAACAGATGGGAATCAGATAGACGAGGCAGTCTAAGATCCGCCAGGAACCCTTCTATTTCTGACAAAGTAGATTGTGGGGTGGAGGGGTCTGCTCTCAGGTTATACAAGGACTCAAAATATCACCGATCTCGGACCACGCCAATTTACATGGTCAGAGTACCATCATGATAAACGTCATGAGGATTATAGAAAATTTATCACCGAGAGAATTCCTCCTGATCGACTAGATTAGGGTAAAATATAAAACATAGCCTTTAATAATAATTAATTAAAACCTCTATGCAGAAAAAAAAAATGCAAAATGAATAGAAAAACGTGTACAGCGGTGTCACAGCACTCAAAAAAATTGGTCAAAAAAACTAACTAAAAAAGGTCAAAAAATGAGCCCAGAGGTATACCATCCCGCATTTTCTATAAGAGGGACAGAGTGTTACTCAACTATGAACAGATAGGGGGGGCGTTAGATGTACAGCTATAATATCTATATATGATGGGTGAACAACCAATCCCTACAGATATAATTTGATAGATGCTAATAACAGGGAGATGTGCCCACTACCGGCTAAAATGCCCACTCCTCTGTCCCTGCCTTTTGAGGGACCCACCTCCTTAATAGGGTGGCCTCAACCATGGTGCCGGGCCCTACCCTGTCTAAGTGAGGAAGAAAATAATAAACATAGGAAAGAAGGCAGTAGGCCGTGGACTAGTACTGAGTGGGTGTATACCCCGGGGCTCAATGCACGACCCAAAAAAATATATAAATGTGCTAGAAATGACGTGCCAGGTTAAGATAGAGAACAAGTAGCCAATAAACAAGCAGTATTATCCCAGATAACAATTCCTACGCGTTTCACCTGCCTGGTATTGCAGGATCATAAGGGAACAACACTTGGCACCGAAATATTTAAAATACAAGATACATCTGTAACACCATTATTTATAGAGTCACAGCTTGTCAGCAATAGGATAAACAGCAAAAAATATTGAATAGATATAACAATAATTTAATTGCGTCGGATGAGTGTATTAGCCATGAGGCTAGATAACAGTAAATGGTGTGTGGACTGTAAAAATCACAACAGCCACACAATGTATTTAGCCTTATAGGACAAGATGCTGCCACCTGCAATTAATCCAGAACCACAATGATACCAAAAAAAAAAGGGAACAATAAGGATGATTACATGCAGATATAAATGTTTTTTTTTTTTTTTAAAACCTTTTTAAACTGAATTGTGGGGTTTCTAGGACACTTAAAGACCCCTGCCAGGATATTCAATATATCCACACACTATAGGAAAGGAGGGATACAGGAGGTGCATGTAGGTAACTAACAGCTAGTTTACAACAGCCGATCCAAAATCCATAGTCTAATAATTAGAACAAGCTGGGTATAGAATGCACATCAGATAATGATAAACATATATGTGCACGCTGATTAATAATACATGGATGGGCAAACAAGGCCGTGGTGTGTAATGGCACACACACGGTGAGTATACTTAGGCATCCCCGACAATACAGAGGCCCGGACCCAAGGCAGTTCTTAGTTGATAAACATGATCCTGATGGAGGAGCCCCGCTAAGGATATCTATCTTGATGGCATGCTGCAGGCTCATTTTTTGACCTTTTTTAGTTTTTTTTTTTTGACCAATTTTTGTGCTGTGACACCACTGTACAGGTTTTTTTATTCATTTTGCATTTTTTTTCTACATAGAGGTTTTAATTAATTATTATTAAAGGCTATGTTTTATATTTTACCCTAATCTAGTCGATCAGGAGGAATTCTCTCGGTGATAAATATACAAGGACTCATAATAAGTCATAAACTTATAAGCTATGTCTTTAGGGTGATAAAGTTTTGCATGGGCGGAATCCCCTTTAACAAATGAAATACGAGATTTGATATGCTTATCTTTAAATTTTCCGGCCAGCTATTTCTCAGCTCTGTTGTCTGAGGCATAATATCTCGACTAAGTTTTAACCAACGCCCTAGCGTAGTCTGCTATCAATACCTCTCTAATGTCAATGCGTATATTTCTCAGCTCTGCAGCTAGGTGTAAAGATGGGTTAGACTTATTCAGCGACTCCAACTCTCTCTGCCTAAGTATCAGATTATTTAGGCGCTTGGTTTGATGCTTTTTGAATATGTGGCCCAATTTGATAAAGGATCCTCGAATGAACAGGGATCCTGTTCCAGACAGACAGTGGTTGAGGACACATCAGGGGTCACATTCATGTCAAAATAAGATGTCAGGTCTCTCTCCAACTCACCACCATATTGAGAATGATGCATCAGAAACGCGTTACATCTCCAGATATATGTGGGCGGTGTTGAGTCTTTTACATGTAGTTCTAACAAAATGGGGGAGTGATCTGACCAAGTGGGATCTAAAATGGAAGTAGATTTCAATTTAGATAAAAGCGTGCGGTCAAACACAAAAAGATCAAGGTGAGAATAAGTATTATGCGTGGGAGATGAACAAGTAAAATTGCGTTCAGATGCGTGCATAACACACCAAGCATCCAAAACCTCCTCCCTATGGAATATGTTGGAGAGAGACACACGTAAATGCCTACTAGTAGAGGATGTATCCATAACTGGGTCTAAGACTGCGTTAAAATCCCCACATAGGATGACATGTCCTTGTTTAGACTTATTAACCAATCTGAACAGTTTATTAAAGAACTTAATCTGGCCAGAATTAGACGCATAGACTGACACTATAGTATAAAACACATTGTTACATGTACAGATCAAGATAATATAACGACCTTTGGCGTCAGTTAACACAGAGATTTGTTGAAAGGCTACAGAGCTATTAACGGCCAACATGACACCACGTGATTTTCCCTGATAATGAGAATGGTATATAGTAGGATAAGACGGACTGCGAATCCGAAACGTGTCTTTTTGCATTATGTGCGTTTCTTGCGCGCATAGGATATCGCAGCCCGCCTGTTTTGCCGTAGACCAAAGGAAGGCCCTCTTTTGAGGAACATTGAGACCATTGCAATGAATAGACAAAACCTTTAAACCCATCTATGAGTCCATGAATGCTGACAACGCTGCACTCTTCGGTGACAAGTAAATAAATCTTCGATCTGGAAGCCACATCAATGCATAGCACAAACTGCATCCTGGAAGAGAACAGAAACAAACAAGACAAACAAACAAACAGAAGAGAACATAAAGGACAGCCCTCGTACTAGGCGAGAGCCCAGACAAACAGAAAGTGGATGCTGCCATGTGAGCATCCAGCTTGTTGGGGGGGGGGGGGGAAGTTCCTTGTAAGCCAACTATTTTGATGAGATGGGAAAGTCAACTGTAGGTATTCCAAACACATATGAAAAGTTCCACTTTCCACGGTGCCCACGGCGCGATGACCCCACCATGCGCCAATCCTGGTTTACATGTCCAGCCAGCTCCTGAGGGCGGGAGGGAGCATCCTTGATAGGAATGTCCCATTTCTGCAAAAGTTTAGTGCCCTCCTCCACTGATCTAACAACATGGGTAGCGTCCTCGTTGTGAATAAGTAGACGTGTCGGGTAACCCCATTTGTAGGTCATCTTAGCCTCCCGGAGGGCCAGGGTCACCGGAACAAGGTTCCTCCTAAGTTGCAAAGTGTGAGCAGACAGGTCCGCATACAGTGATATCCCATAAAATTCAGCCGGGAGAGCATTCTTATCTCTGGTGTGATACAGTAATGCGTCTTTCACATGATAAAAATGTATATGTGCCAGGACATCCCTGGGGACAGTGTCAGGGAGGTGTTCAGGCTTAGGGACCCTGTGGGCCCTATCAATCAGCAGGTCTCTGGGTGAACAATTCGGCACTACCTCCTTAATAAGATATTGTATGAACGGAACTAAGTCTTTCGTTTGCACCTCCTCGAACACCCCTCTAAGTTTCACATTGTTTCTTTCGGGAGGGATCTTCAATGTCTGCCATCTTAGATCGCAGCATCTGGACCTCTCCCTCCAGATCATAGTGAGCGTCGATGAGGTTGTTATAGGACCCGGTCAGTTCCGCCATCTTAGTCTCAGTATGCTCTACCCTTCCCTCTAGCTCCAATACTGAGGCCTGCAGAGGTTGTATGGTAAGGAGGATATTGCTCTGAATAGAGGAGTTAAGCATCTGCAGCATATTTTTCAGAGATGTCTCCGTTACTGGAGCTTCTGATGTAGGGAGGTCTACAAACGGGTCTGACAGATCAGGTTGTCTGTCTAGTGCTGCCAGTGTCCCCGACTGTGCCTGCGAGGAGGACAGCTTAGGACGCTGCTTAACAGGGCTCCCGGAGGTAGATGAGGCGGGAGAGGCCTGTGTGGATGCACGCACCTGTGTATTACAGTGGAGGTCTGTACAGTCAGTACCGGTCCTCCCCGGGTGTCCAGCGAAGGGAGAAAGCAGCTGCGGTTCCTTGACAGCGGAGACTCCGGCTCCTGAAGTGAGCGCAACCCTCCGGCAGATGGAGAAGACGGTGAGGAGTTGTGTAGAGGCGGGCCGGCACCATCTTTAGGCATGCGGCTCCTCGGTGTGTAATAGAAGTCCATTAATTTCTTGGGCTTTCCGAGGCCTCTGGTTCTTCTCCTGGAAGCCATGTATGTCAGCAGGGATTCAGACCAGCAGTCCCTTAAAACGTAGATCCTTTATTTCACTTTTCTTTAAAAGTACAGAGCACACACCATCCACCTTCACCTGGTCAGCAAACAACTCCTATGGACGCGTTTCGAACGCATGCGCGTTCTTGATCACCACACCACCTGTGTGTTCCTCACCTCCTAAATACCAAGTTCAAGAGGGAGGAGCACCAGCTTCAAGAAGACTTGTATAAAACACCATTTGTGTACTTTAAAACTTCTTACAAAAACAGGTAACTATTAAAACTTACTATTGCATGAAAAAATTTTAATGAGACAGAGGAAAAACTGTGTTGTCAAAAACACAGTTTTTCCTCTGTCTCATTAAAATGTTTTCATGCAATAGTAAGTTTTAATAGTTACCTGTTTTTGTAAGAAGTTTTAAAGTACACGAATGGTGTTTTATACAAGTCTTCTTGAAGCTGGTGCTCCTCCCTCTTGAACTTGGTATTTAGGAGGTGAGGAACACACAGGTGGTGTGGTGATCAAGAACGCGCATGCGTTCGAAACGCGTCCATAGGAGTTGTTTGCTGACCAGATGAAGGTGGATGGTGTGTGCTCTGTACTTTTAAAGAAAAGTGAAATAAAGGATCTACGTTTTAAGGGACTGCTGGACTACTTTTCTTCATTTACTCACAAGTTTCAAGCCTGGCCGGGCTCGGGTCCTTGCAGACCGTGGAGGAGGTGAGCTGAGAGAACTTTATTTCTTATTCATTTGTTAGGGATTCAGACACCTAATGCTGCGGTTTTGAAGAATCAGGATGCGCCATAGTCGCTTTATATCGTCGCTGTGCTCCGGAGCTACAGAGCTACACGGCCATCACAGTCGGCAGCCAAGCTACGCCCGCCTATTCACACATTTTTTAAACCCCTTAACAGAATTATGTCTGCTAAATTATGCTGCCCTTGCTGTCTGTTGCAGAATAAAAACAGCCTAACATAATCTTGGATATTCATTAGGCTAGTCCCATACACGGCACCGTAGGCCCTGCCCTCCTGCTAATTAATGGCAGGTCTTACTATTAGTACGCATGGTGACAACCACTTTTACCAATATAATACAGATTGATTAAACGGGGGAAATATTAGAGATGGGTGAACCAGCTTAAAGGGTGTATGATCTGAACTTTGCATGGTGGGCACAAACAGGGTATAACAAATGGAGTAACCTATAAAGGGTGAGTTGAACCCCACATTTTTGGATGATAATAAGGAAAAAAAATAATAGGGCAACTTACAGGAAAAACAACACAGTGGGACCCCTGCTACTTGAAACACTATATCCTACTAGATCAAACTCAAAAAATGAAAATCATTAAACATAAATATATATATATATATATATATATATATATATTATGTTACAGTTAAAACAAGTGTTTTGTTTTTTGTACAAACAAGAATTTACTGATAATTAAAAATTTATGTCAAATAAAGCTGGTTTAAAGTAGAGAAAACTAGTTTTAAGGAAGAAAGTGAGACACCTGATGATGCAAAAGTATTAGATGACTCAGAGGAGGTATTAGCTGGTATGTATTGTTAAATTTATTTTATTCCCTTTTTGACCCTGCTAGTTTTGGCCTTTATGACCCAGCCAGTTTTTTTTAAATCTGACATGTGTCTCTTTATGTGGTAATAACTATGGAATGCTTATACTGAGCGAAGCGATTCTGAGGTTGTTTTTTCGTGACATATTGTACTTTTTAATAGTAGTAAATTTTGTTGATACATGCAGCAGTTTTCTTGCTTTCAAATTCTATACATGTAAGAGAAATAGTCATGCTATATAAATCTAGTTATTAGAGATGTGCCGATACCATTTTTCAGACCGAATACCGATACTTTTTTTACGTACTCGACGATACCAATTACCAATGCTATTTTTAAATGTCATGGTTCTCTGCTGGGGTACCAGGCAGCCCCAGTACCCAGGCATGGGTCCACCTTTCCTGTGTACACTTGTGTGGAAGAGATAGGGTAAATGGAAGGTATGCAGTACCCCAAAGTCGCCACACTCAGAATGTTCCATCGGTGCAGATGTCAAATGGGGCAGACTGCACTCAGTGAGACCCGACCACATCGCACCACCATATTGGGAAGGGAGGAAAAGGAGCGCAAGTGGTCCGAGGCGATGTAAGTGACTCATCCAACCCATCTTGAAATAGGGGACCAGGAGTCTAACGCGTGAGATTTAGAGGGCTTGATGCCAAACCCTGTGGCGCAACAAAGGTGGGTGTGGTGCAACGAATGTAGGATCCCGTTTCCGCATTCCCGGAGGTGGGTGCACCAAGGTCTGTCTTGCCGGCCCCGTTGGAGAGGTGGAGCATGAGGGCGCGCGATGGGACCCAAAAGATGGTGAACTATGTTTGGGCAGGGCGAAGCCATAGGAAACTATGGTGTAGGTCCGCAGTGGTCCTGACGTGCAAATCGGTCATCCGACCTGGGTATAGGGACGAAAGGCTAATTGAACCATCTAGTAGCTGGTTCCCTCCGAAGTTTCCCTCAGGATAGCTGGTGCTCAGAAATCTTGAGCAATTTTATCCGGTAAAGCATTTGGCTATCTGGGAATGCTGGGAGTTGTAGTTTTGCAACATCTGGAGGCACCCTACTTGGGAAACACAGATGTATGGACTCACTCAGCAGCTGACATTTGAGCCACTTGTCTTTTTATTCTGGGAACAGGTCCCGAATGTTTTAATCTATTGATGCCCCTGGCTGTCAGCATATTACAAAAGTCAAAGTCACATACCTTGTAAAGTCCTGCACTGCCAGTAGTTAGGCAACATCCCAATGCCGATCAACTGTACCAATTTCTGCCACCGCAGAGAAGAAATAAAGAGAAAAAAAAACAGTTGCAAAGTGGAAATACTTACAGAAAAATAAAATGGTGTCCCTTGAAGTGAAGCTTCAGTCTGTGGTGGATGGAGCAAGACATGATGTCCCAGATGTGCTCAATCGGATTCAGGTCTGGGGAATGGGCAGGCCAGTCCATAGCATCACTGCCATCCTCTTGCAGTAACTGCTGACACACTCCAGCCACATGAAGTCTAGCATTGTCTTGTATTAGGAGGAACCCAGGGCCAGCCACACCAGCATATGGTCTCACAAGGGGTCTGAGGATCTCGGTACCTAATGGCAGTCAGGCTGCCTCTGGCAAGCACATAGAGGGCTTTGCGGCCCCCCAAAGAGATGCTACCCCACATCATTACTGACCCACCGCCAAACCGGTCATGCTGGAGGATGTTGAAGGCAGCAGAACGTTCTCTACGGCATCTCCAGACTCTGTCACGTCTGTCACATTTGCATATTTGTGTGAATCTGCTTTCATCTGTGAAGAGCACAGGGTGCCAGTGTTGAATTTGCCAGTCTTGGTGTTCTCTGGCAAATGCCAAATGTCCTGCACGGTGTTGGGCTGTAAGCACAACCCCCACCTGTGGACCTCGGGCCCTCATACCACCCTCATGGAGTCTGTTTCTGACCGTTTGAGTGGACACATGCACATTTGTGGCCTGCTGGAGGTCATTTTGCAGGGCTATGGCAGTGCTCCTACATCTCATCCTTGCACAAAGGTGGAGGTAGCGGTCCTGCTGCTGGGTTGTTGCCCTCCTACGGCGTCCTCCACATCTTCTGATGTACTGGACTGTCTCCTGGTAGTGCCTCCATGCTCTGGACACTAAGCTGACAGACACAGCAAACCATCTTGCTGCAGCTCGCATTAATGTGCCATCCTGGATGAGCTGCACTACCTGAGCAACTTGTGTGGGTTGTAGACTCCGTCTCATGCTCCACTAGAGTGAAAGCACCGCCGGCATTAAAAAGTAACCAAAACATCAGCCAGGAAGCATAGGAACTGATGAGTGGTCTGTGGTCACCACCTGCAGAACCACTGCATTATTGGGGGTATCTTGCTAATTGCCTATAATTTCCACTTGTTGTCTGTTCCATTTGCACAACAGATTGTGAAATTGATTGTCAATCAGTGATGCTTTCTGAGTGGACAGTGTGATTACACAGAAGTAAGAATAGGTAGATAAAAGTGGGGAATTTGCAGAGCGCTCCTGCTAGCAAAGGACGGACTCAAGACGCCAAGATTGCACAGGACGATTTATCGGAATTTTTTTAAGACAACACGTTTCAGCGCTGACACGCGCCTTCATCAGGTCCACAAACAAATAAGTTAGATGCATCCTGAGATGCCAGCTGTGCATGAGTGGCTTTATAACAGGACAGACCAACTTTATTGTTTTGTACGGACAACAAACATGATCCTGACGGATTCATTATTCATATTTTTGCACAAAGTATAGGAAAATAAGATGCAATCAACTTGAAAGCGTGTGAAGTCTCCTGGCGTTACTCCCTCTGCATCAATAATTGAGGAGGAGCCCTGGTTCCAGCATACGGCTGCTGAGCGCGGGCCTCCATTTTCTGAAGAACCTGAAGAGAGAGGACCGGGCTGCTGCTGCTGTCTGCGGTCCAGGAAACCAAACAGCAGCTTTATTCCGGAACTATAACATCAGCAAGCAAGATGTGAACAGCGTTCCAAAGTAACTTGGGGTCAGGTGAGTGGGCGAGTGGATCACAGGTGTTGGGCGTGTGCAGTAGGGCAACAAATCGTTTCACATATATAGCAGACAAGCACCGTAACCAAGTGACAGGTAGGTTTATCTCAGGAAAACAGACCAAAATTGGGTTTATAAAACAAACAATGAGTATACGGTACAGCCATAGAATTGTGGACAATACAGACAAGTGCTTCCCATAGCAACATATACACGTATAAAAAAACATATATAGACATTGTGCATAGTGATGCAAAGTGCATGATCTATGACTTAGACTATAAACAAACATGTAAAAATATATCTTAAAGTGTATATGGAAAAAAAAAACAATGTACGCCCTTTGTCCTGAATTGGTTACAACTACTAAAGTCCCTAAATAAATAAAAAACTTCTGTGTGCAGAATCAATGTGACCAGTCATGTTTAGAAATGGGTAAATCCTTAGAACTTCATTCTGGGAAGATTCACACGACCTAGCCATCAGATTCAAATGCCAATTGGACTCTTAAAGGAGCAGAGATGCCTGTAAATAAAGGTGGTGATGCCCTAAAGCCTTTGCAACAGTAAGGACTGTTAATTATTAGATATCCATTGATCAGATCACAGCACTTTAATAAAATGTAGACAGTATTTAACAAGGTATTAAAAATATAATTTATAACAGTACATTAAGCTGGCAATAATGATAGTGTGATCATTGTACAATAAAGCAATTACATTTTTTTTTTTAAATCATCATTAAATAGTCAAAATGTATTACAACCAGTTGCTAATACAAAATAACTGAAATAATTGAGAATTGTTAACTTACACAATTATGCCTGCAAACCAAAATTACTTTCTTATGACCTGGTTAACAAGTCACCGGTTAATTTCTAATTGGCTGTCTATGCAGATTCTCATCTACCCCAGGAGTTTTCACATAAATAAATGTCCATTGATGGAGGAATCAAAGCAAACATTGATTTGGGGGGGGGGGGGGAAGTGCAGTCTTGTGTTTCTATGAGTTTGAGGACTTAAGTAAACAACCTTAACCCCTTAAGGACCAGGGGTTTTTCCGTTTTTGCTCTTTCATTTTTTCCTCCTTACCTTTAAAAAATCATAACTCTTTCAATTTTGCACCTAAAAATCCATATGATGGCTTATTTTTTGTGCCACCAATTCTGCTTTGTAATTACATCAGTCATTTTACCCAAAAATCTATTGCAAAATGGAAAAAAAATAATTGTGCGACAAAATTTTAGAAAAAACACAATTTTGTAGCTTTTGGGGGCTTCTTTTTCTACGCAGTACATTACACCGTCTGTTTATTCTGTGGGTCTATACAATTAAAATGATACCCTACTTATGTAGGTTTGATTTTGTCGTACTTCTGGAGAAAATCATAACTACATGCAGGAAAATTTATACATTTAAAATTGTCATATTCTGTCCCCTATAACTTTTTTATTTTTCCGCGTATGGAGTGGTATGCGTGCTCATGTTTTGCGCCGTGATCTGAAGTTTTTAGTGGTACCCTTTTTGTATTGATCAGACTTTTTTATTATATAAAAAGTGAACAAAAATACACTATTTTGGACTTGAATTTTTTTGCGTGTACGCCATTGACCGTGCGGTTTAATTAAAAATATATTTTTATAATTCAGACTTTTCCGCACGCGGTGATACCACACATGTTTATTTTTATTTATACAGGTTTTTTTGCAATTTTATAGCTCCCATAGGGGGCTACAACACTGCACACACTGATCTTTTACATTTATCAATGGTTTCTCATAGGAAACCATTGATCAATGATTCTGCTGCTTGACTGCTCATGCCTGGATCTCAGGCACTGAGCAGTCATTCGGTGATCGGACACCAAGAGGCAAGGGACCCTCCTGCTATCCTACAGCTGTTCGGCATGCCGCGATTTCATTGCGGTGATCGCGAACAGCAAGCTGAGCTAGCCAGGGGTAGTCTAGTTTCACATTAGACTTGGCGATCAACTTTGAACACCACATCTAAAGGGTTAATAGTGCACGGAACCGCGGTCAGTGCCGTGCACTATTTGCCACGGTCCAGGCCGTTGCTAGGTGCCGTGCCCGACCCGCTATGACGCGGTGCCACGCTGTGGCGCTGCATTATAGAAAGGGTAAGGACTCAGGACGTACCGGTACATCCTTGGCCTTTAAGGGGTTAAAGAGAAAAAAACAATGTTATATTCATACAAAAAAGGGGAAAGGTACAATGTTAACACCTTCAGGACATACACATACCAACTGGAGAAAAATGGAGTCATTCAAGAGTAAATATTTCCCATACAAATAAATCTTTATTAGATATTAAAATCACAGGAGGGATTCCACACAAAGGGGGGAAGATATGCAGGGTTTCACTAAGCTGCCATAAAATTGCCTGATTATTTTTAGTTTTAGTGGATACAAATAAGCTGCCGTACATAATAGAAATAGCACCTAAGATGCACAAAAAATTATTACAAACAATAGTCATTATACAGCATAAAAAGCAAACATTACCACAGATCACAAGGCAGACACCTAGAGCGACACCACCCCAATGCTGGTGTTTTGGCAAATGCCTTTGTCGAGGGGTAGTATCCATCCAGATAGATCAAATATTTATACTGGTATGATCCAATCGGTTCCCTAGATTCTGATTGCCCCCTCAGTGAGTAGGAGGGGGCAATCAGAATCTAGGGAACTGATTTGATGATACCAGTATAAATATTTGATCTATCTGGATGGATACCACCCCTCGACAAAGGCATTTGCCAAAACACCAGCGTTGGGGTGGTGTCGCTCTAGGTGCCTGCCTGCTGAGTGACACCCTGCATATCTCTCACCCCCCCCTTGAGTGGAATCCCTCCTGTGATTTTAATATCTAAGAAAGATTTATTTGTATTGGAAATACATACTCTTGAATGACTCTGTTTTTCCCCAGTTGGTATGTGTATGTATGGGAGGTCATATAGCATTACAAATAGTGGGGTATTTATAGGCATTAGCCTTTAATTTGATAGTACTATACAATAAAACCCTGTTGTCTGAAATACGTTCATTTATCTTCAGGACATAGAACATTTTCATTTGTAAGTTATCTTTTTTCACTCCTATTCTTCTAAGGCTAGGTTTCCACTTGTTTTTTTTTTTAACACCTAAAAAAATGTCAGCAAAAACGCCAGAAAAACTGCCACAGCTTTTTCCTGCAATTTGGCAGTTTTTCTGCTGTTTTTTCTGGCGTTTTTCCTGGTGTGTGGAAACAGCCAAATTTGTCCCCGTGGCAGTTTTCTCACTGCATTCAGGGCACCACTTTGTGGGTCGGATGCTGTCACCCGGTCCACAGAGTGTAAGGAGGTGAGGAATGATGCATAGCATCACTACTCACCTACACCGGCCGTGTAGTATACAGGGGTGCATAGTGTACCCATGTATACTATACAGGAGCAGGGAATCCTGTCACTATACTGACAGGACTCCCTGCTCCTTTAGCCCCGTTGGGCGGTATACAGTATATACAGCTATGTATATATAGCTGTCTATAGTGTATACAGAAGCCGAAGCCCACTTACCTCCCTTGCTCCTGTCCTGGCCGGGTCCGTGTAGCTCTGCTCCTATTGATGACATCATTAGTGGGCGGAGCTACAGACGGGAGCCAGGCTGGTAAGTGTGAGGCACTGTTCACATTGTCCGTTTAGTATAATGTAAACAGACCCTTCTGGCAATGTATTCCCAGACAGGGAGACTCCAGCTGTTGCTAAACAACAACTCCCAGCATGCCCAGACAGCAAAAGGCTGAGAGTTGTTTTGCAAAAATTGTAGGCTCTCTGTTTGGGAAGACATTGCATTCTGGTCGCTCTCCCCAGCAGAGAGTGCAAAAATGTCCTAACTAATTTTTTGTGTTTCTTTTTTCTCCAGATCCGTGTATGCAGAGGATTATGGCGGATTCGGAGGACTACTGCGGATGAACTGGATTTTTTTTCCTTTTAATAAAATGGCTAACAATGGCTGTGGGGGAGTGTTTTTTAAAATAAAATAATTTTTCCAATGTGTCTTTTTTTTATTTTTTTTTATTGAATTTTCAGGCTTAGTAGTGGAAGCTGTCTAATAGACGCAATCCATTACTATGCCGGGAAGAGCTGGTACCAACAGGCCCGGAGTGTCAAAAATGGCATTTAAAAATGCATAAAAAAAAAAAATTATTTATGTATTTTAAAAAAATGCATAGGGTTTCCCTGTCTTTTTATTCTCAGCCAGATACAGTACCAACCAAGCAGCAACAGCCTGACGTTACCAGGGTGTGCGAGGACCATTGTTACTGGCCCTCCCCTGCCTAAATAATGCCAGCCTGTTACTGCCTAGGCCCAGGAGCACCATTTTTACACTTCGGGCCTGTTGGTACTGGCTCATATTGCAATGTCTTCCCAAACCGGCAGACTCCAATTGTTGCAAAACTACCACTCCCAGCATGCTGGGAGTTGTAGTTTAGCAACAACTGGAGTGTCCCTATCTGGGAAGACATTGCCAGAAGGCTCTGTTCACATTATACAAAAACGTACAATGTGAACAGAGACTCACACTTACCAGCCTGGCTCCCGTCTGAAGCTCCATCCCCTAATGATGTCATCGCTATGGGGCGGAGCTACACTGACCCAGCCAGGGCTGGAGGGAAGTAAGTGGACTTTGTCTTTGGTATACACTATATACAGCTATCTATAGATAGCTGTATAAAGTGTATAATGCCAAAAGGGTTATCCTACACTGTCCAGCAGTGTATGTTAACTCTTTCCTTGCTGGGCTGGAGCATAGCGCTCAGCTCAGCAAGGGGTTAAATGAGCAATATACACAATTGTATGTATACACATTGCAGGCTCACTGTAAGTTCTTGCTGGGCAGTGGATATAGGACATATATCTAATGCTCAGCACCAGCTGTTCTCCCGGCTCTGTAACCTTGAGAAAAGCTGATCCCAAAAATCACACACACACTACATTTTTATTTTTGTTGGCTACATTTTTAATGCCCTGCCCGCCCACATAAATTGATCCCTGTTTAAAAATGAATACAAATTTTGTTATAAAAAAGATCAATTTCGTTAAATACAATTTTTTCCATCACTACTGTATTTTTTTTTATGGTACCCTACAAAATCGCTAAAGTCCAAAAAAGAATAAAAACCGACTGCAAAAACGCCAAAGTTAAAATCCACATAGCGTTTTTCTTGGCGTTTTTTTTATTCCCATAGACTTCTATGAGAGGTAAAACGCCAAGATTTTTCCGAAAAAACACCAAAGTCTCAACAAAAGGTCATTTTTGAAAAACTGCCAAGGAGCCCAAAATAGCAGAAAAATGCCAAAAGGATTAAAAAAAAACGCCAAACTGAAAAACGCCAAGCGGATATGGCATTTTGCAGTTCTCTATTGACTTGCAGCTAACATCTGGCCGCAGCAATTTTTCACTAAAGTGGAAACCTAGCCTAAGAGCTATAACTCTTTTAGGCTGTTTCACACTACGGAATTTGCAAGTGGAATTTCGTTTTGAAATTCTTCTTGGAAATTCCCATGCAGCAGAGTCCCATTGCTGGCAATGGGAATCTGCTGCACAGTGCACAATGCAGAGTTTTTGAGGCCGACTTTCTGCCCAGAAAATCCCCTCAAGAAATTCTGCAAGAACATTGAACTCGTTCAATGTTCTGGCGGATCTCCACCTCGCAGATAATGTAATTTATGGGGACTGCAGTCCTAGCTGCCCGCACTCAGAATCTCCAGATGGATTTCGTCTGGCTGGAGATTCCGTAGTGTGAAAACAGCCTTACTGACCAATATGTTTGTAGTGGGACTAGTTGGCCAGCATTTATCATTGTGTTCCCCCTTTTTTTTTCTTTCTATATTTGGCTCTATTTTTGCACAAGTGTCCTTTTTTTTTTTTTTTGTGCCTTTACACATTTCTGCTGATTTGGAGTTGTAATCCTCTGATTTCAGCAATACACATGATATGGATGGGTTTTATGAACTGCGCCTTTTTTATGAAAAGATGCATAAAAGGTGCAAAACCAACGATAAGTCTCTAAAACTACACCAGCCCAGACTTAGCTAAGCTTTTAGGTGTATGTGAAGAGTGAAATTTCAGAAAATGTGACCTGTACAAAATTGATCAAACGCTCTGTGACCATTTAATAAATTTGGTGCTCCTACACATTACCAGCACACAAATAAAAAGGTGTAGAAAAATGCTTCACTTACACCTACAATGATAAATGCCGGCCATTGTACTTTGTAATAACACCTTTCATTGTAAAAATGTAAAGTGAAACCAAAAAATTATTATTTGTGGGGTGTAATAAAATAAATGGGGGCATTTTACTGAATGTACTTAATGGTAAAACAGACATGTTCTCCTTATTTTGTATATTCAGTACAATTACAACAATACTCATATTTATATAGCTGTTAAAAAGGTAAAACTTATTAATATGCTTAAAATCTTCCTATTATGACCCCTATAACTTTTTTGTGAGTTGATCTGTAGTTTTTGGTGGTCTGCCAAAGCACACGCAGGCGTGTGAAACAGCTGTCACACCTGGTCCTATAGCATTACCGGCATCCGTGCCTGCTATACCTGGTTACTGTGAATCACTTCTTGTTGTTAAGCTATCTAATAAAGAAGATCATTTTGCATCGGAGATTTTGGTGAGTGCTACTATTCATTTTCTTTGTTCTACATTGGTATGCAGCATTTTGTGCTTTATATGCTGCTGATACAGCCTAGCGTGGTTGAACCTTAGTTGCACACCTGTGTGGGTCCATGCTTGGAACATTGTGGATGCAGTGCCATATAATGTGATAAAAAGTCTGCAAATCTGGGGTTTTGTTTCAATGTTTTTTCACTTACACTGTAAGGATCTCTGAAGTTTTAATATTTAGAAAATTTCCTACAATACAATATATGTTTATTTGTTTTTACGTTCTTGTTAAAAACAAAAAATTTGAACATTAGGCTGATTATATTTTATTCAGAGAGGATTTTTTTTTTTTTTTTTCAGTCCCCATAGAGTACAACAAATCATTAAACACTCTGGTAGTAGAACCTGCCTAAGGCTCTGGTTTCCATGGAAACCATGTGGTACCCCACAGTCACATTGCGGTAGTGCCGTTCAGACAGCTGACAGGTTGTCACTGATATTCTTAAATGCAGCAATCGCTATTGATTGTGGCATTTAAGGGATTAAATGGCTGACATTAGAGTGATCACTGATGTCGATCACTAAGGGAGAGTGTTGGCTTACGATAGATCCTGAGCTTGCTTCTTAGTAAAATAGCAAAAGTTATTGTACAGGCAGCTGTACTATACATGTATGACATATGTCACTAAGGGGTTAAGTAGACAATGAATAGCATTGACTGTGGCCATTAATAATTAAAATATCACATAAAAAGCACAACATCTCTATGCGCACATCAGACATAGATGATCAGCTGCCTTGTGGTCTCTCTTTCGTTCATGCTGCCAAACTAGTAAAATATCAATAGGAACATGGTGGACAGGTCACAGAAACATAGGACATCTCAACAGGCACTTCTCCAATAAACTGGTATAAGCCAATAATATAAATAAAAGGCTTTATTTAATTCAGTGCTATGCACTGTAGAGTTTCCTGCCCAATTTCAGGTCTTGAACTTTTCAAATGCATTGCATATATTACAGCCGTTAGCTGTTAACTGTGAGCATCCATAACAATATTTTACTGTCTGTCACCTCATCCAGTACAGTCAACAATGATGAAAGTTAAGGGCAGCACAAAAGACATAGGGTTCTTGAACTGGTGTTGCAGTAGGGAAGGCACAGTGCCATTCCATTAACTCACTATAGGGAAGATTTATCAAAATCTGTGCAGAGGAAAAGTGAAGCAGTTGTCCATAGCAACCGATCAGAAGGCTTTGATTTTTTAGGGATATATTTTTTAAATGAAAAAAGCTATTTGACTTAGGATACTAAGGGGGAGATTTATCAAAACCTGTGCAAAGGAAAAGTTGCCCAGTTGCCCATAGCAACCAATCAGATCACTGTTTTCCTTTTTAACCCCTTCCCGCAGAATGGCATATATAAACGCCGGGTTGTGCAGTGCGTTCGCGCATCCCGGCGTTTATATATGCCATTCAGTTAACCCGGCGATGCGCAGCATCGCACGGGTTAACTGGCAGAAGTCCCGCTGTTTCCAGCAGGGGACAACTTCTGCTTCACCCCCAGGACCATCCATTGATGGTCCTGGTCAGCGATCACTGTGATTGGTCCCTGTGGACCAATCACAGTGATCTGGGGTGAAAGTTCAGATCCCCCGCACTGCCCGCCCCTGGAAGTCGGGCAGAACGGGGGACGATGGCTGCGGGGGACCTGCGGCATAGGAGGGGAACATCAGGGGACCGGCGGACTTACCTGGCGGGACCGAGGAGCAGCGCGGGACCGGCCACGTGGAGGAGCAGCGACGGGACCGGCAGGTAAGTACATGGTCCTCAGAAGCAGCAGTGAAGATCTTCACTGCGTCTTCTAGGAGTCTGAAAACTACAACTCCCAGCATGCCTAGACAGCCTTTGGCTGTCTGGGCATGCTGGGAGTTGTAGTTTTGCAACATCTGGAGGGCCGCAGTTTGGAGACCATTGTATAATGGTCTCCAATCTGTGCTCTTCCAGCTGTTGCAAAACTACAACTCCCAGCATGCACTGACTGTCCAGGCATGCTGGGAGTTTTAGTTCAGCAACATCTGGCCCTTCAGATGTTGCCGAACTACAACTCCCAGCATGCCCTTCAGCTGTCTGGGCATGCTGGGAGTTGTAGTTTTGCAACAACTGGAGACACACTGGTTGGGAAACATTGTTTCTAACTCAGTGTTTCCTAACCTGTGTGCCTCCAGCTGTTGAAAACTATAATTCCCAGCATGCACTAACAGACCATGCATGCTGGGAGATGTAGTTTTGCAACATCTGGAGGGCCCCAGTTTGGAGACCATTGTATAATGGTCTCCAATCTGTGCTCTTCCAGCTGTTGCAAAACTACAACTCCCAGTATGCACTGACTGTCCAGGCATGCTGGGAGTTTTAGTTCAGCAACATCTGGCCCTTCAGATGTTGCCGAACTACAACTCCCAGCATGCCCTTCAGCTGTCTGGGCATGCTGGGAGTTGTAGTTTTGCAACAACTGGAGACACACTGGTTGGGAAACATTGTCTGTTTCTAACTCAGTGTTTCCTAACCTGTGTGCCTCCAGCTGTTGCAAAACTATAACTCCCAGCATGCACTAACAGACCATGCATGCTGGGAGTTGTGGTTTTGCAACAGCTGGTGCACCCCCCCCCCCCTGTGAATGTACAGGGTACATTCACATGGGCGAGGCTTTTACAGTGGGTTTCTCGCATCTTGAGATGCAGCAAATTTTGCGCTGGGAAACTCGCTGTAATCCCCCGCCCATGTGACTGTACCCTAAAAACACTACACTACACTAACACAAAATAAAATAAAAAGTTAAAAACACTACATATACACATACCCCTACACAGCCCCCCTCCCCCAATAAGAACGTCCGGTACGCCACTGTTTCCAAAGCAGAGCCTCCAGCTGTTGAAAAACAACAACTCCCAGTATTGCCGGACAGCCGTTGACTGTCCACGCATGCTGGGAGTTTTACAACAGCTGGAGGCACCCTGTTTGGGAATCACTGGCGTAGAATACCCCTATGTCCACCCCTATGCAAATCCCTAATTTAGGCCTCAAATGCACATGGCGCTCTCACTTTGGAGCCCTGTCGTATTTCAAGGCAACGGTTTAGGGCGACATATGGGGTATCACCGTACTCGGGAGAAATTACGTTATAAGGTTTGGGGGGCTTTTTCTTCTTTAACCCTTCATGAAAAGGAAATGTTGGGGTCTACACCAGAATGTTAGTGTAAAAAGATTTAATTTTTTACACTAACATGCTGATGTTGCCCTATACTTTACATTTTCACAAGAGGTAAAAGGGAAAAAAGCCCCCCAAAATTTGTAACACAATTTCTCCCGACTACAGAGATACCCCATATGTGAGCGCAAAGTGCTCTGGGGGCGCACAACAAGGCCCAGAAGGGAGAGCGCACCATGTACATTTGAGGTGATTTGCACAGGGGTGGCTGATTGTTACAGCGGTTTTGACAAACGCAAAAAAAACAAAACCCCACATGTGACCCCATTTCGGAAACTACACCCCTCACGGAATGTAATGAGGGGTGCAGTGAGAATTTACACCCCACAGGTGTCTGACGGATCTTTGGAACAGTGGTCCGTGAAAATGAAAACTTGTACAGCCCACTGTTCCAAAGATCTATCAGACACCAGTGGGGGGCAAATGCTCACTGTACCCCTTGTTACGTTCCTGAAGGGGTCTCGTTTCCAAAATGGTATGCCATGTGTTTTTTTTTGCTGTTCTGGCACCATAGGGGCTTCCTAAATGAGACATGCCCCCCGAGCAAAATTTGCTCTCAAAAAGCCAAATATGACTCCTTCTCTTCTGAGCATTGTAGTTCGCCCATAGTACACTTCAGGTTAACTTATGGGGTACCTCCATACTCAGAAGAGAAGGGGTTACAAATATTGGGGGGTATTTCCTGCTATTAACCCTTGCAAAAATGTGAAATTTGGGGGGAAACACACATTTTAGTGGAATTTTTTTTTTTTTTTTTACATATGCAAAAGTCGTGAAACACCTGTGGGGTAATAAGGCTCACTTTATTCCTTATTACATTCCTCAAGGGGTCTAGTTTCCAAAATGGTATGCCATGTGTTTTTTTTTTGCTGTTCTGGCACCATAGGGGCTTCCTAAATGAGACATGCCCCCCGAGCAAAATTTGCTCTCAAAAAGCCAAATATGACTCCTTCTCTTCTGAGCATTGTAGTTCGCCCATAGTACACTTCAGGTTAACTTATGGGGTACCTCCATACTCAGAAGAGAAGGGGTTACAAATATTGGGGGGTATTTCCTGCTATTAACCCTTGGAAAAATTTGAAATTTGGGGGGAAACACACATTTTAGTGAAAAAAAATAATTTTTTTTTACATATGCAAAAGTCGTGAAACACCTGTGGGGTATTAAGGCTCACTTTATTCCTTGTTATGTTCCTCAAGGGGTCTAGTTTCCAAAATGGTATGCCATGTGAGGGTTTTTTGCTGTTCTGGCACCATAGGGGCTTCCTAAATGCAACATGCCCCCCAAAAACCATTTCAGAAAAACGTACTCTCCAAAATCCCCTTGTCGCTCTTTCCCTTCTGAGCCCTCTACTGCGCCCGCCGAACACTTTACATAGACATATGAGGTATGTGCTTACTCGAGAGAAATTGGGCTACAAATATAAGTATACATTTTCTCCTTTTACCCCTTGTAAAAATTCAAAAATTGGGTCTACAAGAACATGCGAGTGTAAAAAATGAAGATTGTGAATTTTCTCCTTCACTTTGCTTCTATTCCTGTGAAACACCTAAAGGGTTAAAATGATGACTGAATGTCATTTTGAATACTTTGGGGGGTGAAGTTTTTATAATGGGGTCTTTTGTGGGGTATTTCTAATATGAAGACCCTTCAAATCCACTTCAAACCTGAACTGGTCCCTGAAAAATAGTGAGTTTGAAAATTTTGTGAAAAATTGGAAAATTGCTGCTGAACTTTGAAGCCCTCTGGTGTCTTCCAAAAGTAAAAACTCGTCACTTTTATGATGCAGACATAAAGTAGACATATTGTATATGTGAATAAAAAATTTTTTTATTTGTAATATACATTTTCCTTACAAGCAGAGAGCTTCAAAGTTAGAAAAATGCAAAATTTTCAAATTTTTCATCAAATTTTAGGATTTTTCACAAGGAAAGGATGCAAGTTACCATAAAATTTTACCACCACGTTAAAGTAGAATATGTCACGAAAAAACAATCTCGGAATCAGAATGATAACTAAAAGCATTCCAGAGTTATTAATGTTTAAAGTGACAGTGGTCAGATGTGCAAAAAACGCTCTGGTCCTTAAGGCCAAAATGGGCTTGGTCCTGAAGGGGTTAACAAGGTCTCTGCAAAAGGAACAAAGTGATCTGATGGGTTGCTATGGGCAACTGAGCAACTTTTCCTCTGCACAGGTTTTGATAAGGTAGCAGAGCAGGTCCACATACATTTCCTATTACAGATTGCTTGACGATAAGCCCTCTTTAAGTTCCTAGTTTCATGGAATGTCTAATGTAATGGAGTGTATATACAGTAATAGTATTAATAATAGTAATAATAGCATTCTCAATAATGCATATGAACCATTTATCTAAAGTGTAGCATAGAGATGAGCGAATCGAATCTGACGAATCTGAATTCGTTACGAATTTCAGCAAAAATTTGATTTACAACAAATGCAAATATCGCTGTGATTCTATCGCGTGAATCGCTTCATTAAACTCCATTTAGTGCGGTCCAGGCTCCAGAGCATCTAAAATGGCGGATCCTGGGACAAGGAATCCTGGGAAGGTGGGAACAAGGGTAGGCGGGATGACCCAGAATCACATGCAGGATGCAGCCTATCAGCAGCCAGTCACCCCTGTGATGTCACAGCCCTATATAATTGGTAGCCACATCGCAGCCAGTCACTTCATCCTTTCACTGCAGAGAGATATATAGACAGCGCTGTGTGTTACACAGAAACGTTTTTTCCAGCAGCAATTCACCTCCAAGTCAAATCAGCTTTCTGTTGCACAGAGGGACAGAGAGCAGTGTGTCTTTCACAGAAAAGCATTCTAACTGCAGCGATTCACCTCCCAGTCACTGTCTACAGCGTTCTATTACAGCAGTGTTTTGCACAGAAGAACAGCAGTGATTCAGCTCAAGCACAAATCCTGCCTAGAAGCACTTATTCGGAAGGGTGTGAGATTGAGAGAGAAAGTGCAATTTTGGGTATAGAACACACGGACTGTGTGCTGCAGCACTGTTATCTACTGCTGGTGTTGAGTACAAATACTTTTTTAAGCGTACTGTAGCGCATTTTTCTCCCCTCATAAGTGCATACCACATACATACATCTAAGTATTGTACCATTTTGTTCCTGATAAAGGGCCTAGTTACTGTTAAAGGCCAGCCAAAAGTACATTCCTGCTGCTGTTCAAGACAAATACTGTTTTAAGCATAGTAAAGCGTATTTTACTCCCCTCATATACAAACTAAGTATGTCAGGCAGAGAAGTGCCAGGACATGCACAGAGGAGTGGCAGAGGCCTAAATTCATCAGGCACAGGCAGAGGTTGCAGCAGACTAGGAGCGAGTGGCAGCAGGAGTCGAAGCGAGAGACCTGAACTCCCGGTATCAGTTAGCGGTCGTGTCTTGACCAGCAAGCCGTCTCTCAGTCACCGGGTCACTTTCAGGACTCCTGATGCTGCTGCCACCTCCAGGCTGTCTCATTCTGCCACCATATGTTCTCCTCATGCTGCTGACACCTCCAGGCTGTGTCATTCAGCCACTATGTGGTCTCCTCATGCTGCCGCCAACTCCAGGCTGTGTCTTTCAGCCACTATATTTCTCTACCCGTCTAGAAGATAGAAAGAAATTGATTTCTGATTTAACCCTCACACAGCCAGAAATGCATGAAACTACTGATGCAGGTATTGACACTGCTTTGTCTGATTTCACCTCCATGACTTCTGTATTCCACAAACTTGAGGACCTCATGGAAGATGAACTGAGGCACATCACAGATATTGACTTCTTAAATATTTATCTTGCTGAACGCCTTGTGCCGCGCGGTTTGAGATTAATAGACCCTACATTTAAGAACTATCCTATATATTTGAAAGAATGGGATGATGTACTCACTGAATGTTCCCAAATTATGATAAAGCATGTATACAAAAAAAGAATGACACTGCACACACAGATTTATGAAGATATTGACTATTTTACAACTGAATGATTATTCACACTGTATTGAGTATGGTAAACTGGATAGAGGGTTATCATCTTGGATTAATAGGCTGCAAAAAGAGATAGTTACTAAAAAGCCTCTAAACTTACACGTGACAGAATTACAGACTAAGAGGTATCTACAGAATGTGGAATAAGAATAAAAACGAAACCCACCAAAATATGGAGAGAACCATACCCCACCGTCCAGGATCTGCCGACACCCCTGGACCACAGGGAACAACTACCTACAAGAAAGCACAGGAAGACACAGAGACCCCGCTACAAACCTTACAACTGGGGTCCACATGAGCATGATCCCAGGACCTATTACAATACAAAAAGGACATCGAATCCTCCACAGGCCAACATTGTAACTAAAAAATATTCCAGGATGAGTGGACCATATCTCCAACTGGGAAAGAATAATAACAAAAATAACAAGAACAGTGTCTCCAAAAGTGATACACCAGAAGAACCCCAGGACATTTTCTGTCTAGAATGTCTCATAGAAAAAACAGGGGTACCAACTACCTCTATACAATCAAAGGTCCAACTGATTGAAATTAGAAACACCATAGACAGGCTCCAGGAAGAAATTGGTCGGGAACGCCCTAAGGAAAGCACCAACCAGACGACTCTACATCTGTCTGCCTCACCTACTAGAGCAGACACACATGTAGATGTTCCATTAGATTTGTCAAACCACGATTTATTGTTACTTACCATCCATGACGAATCCATCAAAGAAACCCCCGATACCCCCAAAAAACTCCACCACGACAGATCTGCCTCCACTTATGGCAGAGGGAGGAATTACCATAATAGACAACACTAAATCAGATGGAACACAAGCTTTAGTCCCTTTCCTGAAGTCTTGGGACACCACAGCATACACAAACAAGGACAATACCAACAATACCTCTGAAATAGATTTTTTGGAACTTGGAGCCAGACCAAAGATCAAGCAGAAGACTCTGGACCAATTCTTTGCACCAGGGAAACCTACAAAAAGAAAAAGCAGAAGTGCGGGAGAAGAGGAGGAATTAGAGCTAGAGAGAGGAGAGAAAAAAAAGAAAAGAAACATTAACAGAAATATCAGAAGGACCTATACCAAAACAAGGTGCCTCAAGTATTAAAATCTTTAATCTCTCCACATACAAATTAACCCCTTATGAGACCTTCTTATTGGACTTAAGGACTTTCTTTTTGTCCCTCCAATAAATCTGATGACTTTACACTGTTCATAGATTTACACCAATTCACCAGGAAGCTAACCTTTCATAGGCATTTCCAATTGAAGGCATTCAATACAGTCACCTCCAGTAATGTTCCTAAAATCAGTTCAACTGAGACCACCACTCCACCTGGTATCAATCCTTAAATTAAGAACAAAACGACCTTCTACCCAATCCAGAACCAAGGACATCTGATAAAGGCATTCCATGATTTAGTTGCTGCAGATCTGAAGAAGCTTCCTAAAAAAAAAAAAAAAAAAATCTATAAAGCAAACTCTCTAAAAGAGAAAAAACTGTGTTAAACACCCTCAAAAACAACCAAGATATTACCATCAGACCTGCTGACAAGGGCGGAGGTATCGTCATTCAAAATTTTTCAGACTATCAAAAAGAAGCTTTGAATATTCTCAATGATCCAAACTATTATAAGAAATTATGTCATCACCCATACCCCACCCTAAAAGGTAAAATAATTCAGTTCACGGAGGAAGCACACAAGAATAACATCATCAGCAAGGAAGAAAAAAAATTCCTGGTTGTGCAAAACCCAGCCAGAACTTTTTATTATCATCTCCCCAAAATTCACAAAAAACAAACCAACCCCCCAGGCTGGCTTATTATATCAGGAATCAATAGTCATACATCACACCTCTCACAATATCTGGATCTCATTCTGCAAAAACATGTTCAAGCCCTTCCCAGTTTTCTCAAAAACTCTGACGATCTGATTTCTCTTCAGCACAACATCAAATGGAATGAAGGATACACCCTAATCACCATGGACGTAACAGCGCTATACAGCAATATCAAGCATAATATTGGCCTGAGATGTATCATTGAAGTCCTAGCCGAGGATCCAGACATACCTGATACCCAAAGAACTTTCCTCCTACAATGCCTTGAAATTATTCTAACAAATCATTTCTTTAGATATGATGGTGCCACATACCATCAAATCCGTGGTACCACCATGGTATCACGGTGGCACCATCCTATGCCAATTTAGTGATGGGGTGCTTCCAAAAAACATTCATTACCACCAACAATCTCTATGAACATGTAATCATCTATAAGAGATAAATAGATTATTTCTTTTTTTCTGTGGAAGGATTCGGAAACTCTCATCCAACAATTAGTCAAAGAAATCAATAGAAACAATTGGGGTATTACACTCACTTCACACTCTTCACCAATGAAAATTGAATACTTGGATTTGGAAATATATCATGACTCCTGTAAGATTCTGACAGCCACCCACTTTAAAAAGATCAACGCCAATAGCTATCTTTCCTTTAATAGGGGACATCTGAAAAAATTGTGTACGGATATAATGTTCAGCCAGTTCAAGAGAATACGCAAGAACTGCACCAAAGATGAAATCTACAGATCACAAACAGAAATATTAACTAATCGTTTCAAAGCCAAGGGTTACCCCGAGCAATTAATCATGGAAGCAATAAGAAAAACTGACAACTTTACCCAGGAACAATGCCTAGTGAAGAAAATTACAAATGAAAGCAATAAGACACCATCCCGACTTAATTTTATAACTACCTATAACTCTGCCCACAATCAAATCAAAACCATTTTCAATAAACATTGGCATATACAACAGAACGATCAAGTGCTTAAACATTCACTCACCAAACATCCGTGTATCACCTATAAGAGGGCACCCACCCTGAAGTCAATGTTGGCACCCAGTGTACTAAAACAACATAAGTCAAAATGCACAAAGGAGAGTAATCCTGGGGTTTACAGCTGTGGAAGAAGCCACTGTCTATGTTGCAAGTCCGTTAAAGCTGATGCTAAAAGCATAAGAAGCAATAACACAGGAGAGTTTTTCCCCATTAAATACTTTCTAAACTGTCACTCAAAATTTGTCATATATGTACTGGAGTGCATATGCGACCAACAATATGTGGGCCGCACCACACAAGAACTGCACCTACGATTAAAAGGACAAAGACGGAATATCAAAAAAGGCTTTCTCATGCACAGTGTTTCTCATCATTGTTTGCAGAAACACATGGGTTTAAATAATCTGATTACCATCTGTCCAATTGACTATATAGATGAACACATCTCCAACAGACATGAAGAACTCACCAAGAGGAAGATGTATTGGATCTTCAGATTGGGCACTTTAACACAGAGAGGCCTAAACAAAGCCATGGAATTAATAAGATGAATTAAACTCCAAAACTTGTTTTCCATCTACCAAATTATCATCAATAACCTCTCCCATACAATATATATACACATGTGTGCATGTAGGTGTATGTATATATGTATATATATGTACATACATCCCCCCCTTTTTCTTATAAACACATAACTGTATAGCCACCTTTGTTCTAGTCCACTATTATTACATTTTTAATCATCATACTAATATTATTGTTTTTATCTCCTTTATTATAAATTTATATTTATAACTTATTATTTATAATTAATTTTATATTATATATTGTATATTCTTCTGATACCTGGGTCTATCCACTAACCTAAGCACACAACCAGAGACATGATATGCCTACATATCATGTTGTTTGTTCTATCATTATTACCATTTCAATTTCGGGGCATCTGGTCCCTCCAAACATAACAACATACTATCTCAGCCCTTTTCAGTGGACATCAAATGTATCTATTCTCTATAACAAATCCTTTTGCTACATATGTCTGGCAGAGACATTATTTCAAAAAGAAATCCCATTTAAATAATTTTCAGCATCAATACTATAAATGAGAAGTACCTATGAAAATAAAGCACCTTGCACTAAAATGCGACAAACCACAAGTACCCTGGTTAAATAAGCTACAAAAAAGATATAATATTCTCTACCGGGGACAACAATATCCATTACTATCTCTCCCAATAACCAAATTATACCCATATGATTGATGCTAAGAATCCGCATTGCGAGGGTTAACAACATCCACACACTATAGATGACGATTGGAGTGTGCAGGCATAGCCCCATTACATTTGTCCACTAATTCGGCATTACGGAGATGAATGAAACCTAATCCATTAACCCCCATCCGAACATCTAAGGGATACATGTTTTGCTGAACTTGTAGAGCATAATATCAGCAACTTTTAACCATCTCTCCTACAAGTGTAACATCACGTAAGTAAATAATAATTGAAACAAATAACAAAGAAGAATTCACAGTGCGAGCGGTCCTCTCTGTTGCCCATATAAATCATGGCCACGCAGAGTACTGCTACTGATACTCCGGACACACATTAAAGCTGAATAGAGCTGACAGTTTTGCGCTATATAGCACATAACTCCGGGCAGTGAGCGCATCTGAGCCCATAGAAGAGGTGAAACAGTATATGGTACACACTGATATCTACTATGTAACTCTAACATACTACCTCTTCTGAACAAGATGAAACAAAGGAAATAAAACAAATGATATAGAAATTCGGGGAAACCAATGTGTTAGCAGTTCCCCCCTGTTGCCTGCAGCAACCACAGCTATGCAGTTCACTATCACTGCTTCTCCGAAGTTGAAGTTAATAGCTAACACAGCACAGAATTCCGGGCAAGAAGCTAAACGGAGCCCAGACCGCAATATATTACCCCTTGGAAGGAAACAAATAATAAAGAAAACCATGGAACTTACTGTGCAAGTAGCTCCTCCTGCTGCCCATACTTTCCATGGTCGTCAAGTCCACCACATCGCCTGCTACCCCTGAGACGTAATCAATGACGTCAGCCCTAGCTGAAAGCTATGCGCTGCACTACATAGAATTCCGGCCAGTGAGCGCATCGGAGCTGAATGAGTAACAGCGCTCGCAATCTCGTTCACAAACTAGTAAGAAATGAAACATAGAAACACTCCCTTACTATCAGTTATCTGTCACTATATTATTTTGATAAATATAAATGTTTTTAACCATTGTAGTAAATGCGCATGTCTTATGATGTACCTGTGATGCGCATGTCTTGTGATGTACCTGTGATGTACTTGTGACGTCACCCCCGTCCCATAATTTTCCCGCGCAGTGTGTATATTTAAATCTCCCCATTTTATGGCCCCCTAGACCTGATGAAGCAAGGGGATCCTTGCGAAACGCGTTGTCTCCAGTGTATTGTGCCAGTGTATTGTATTTTAAACCAATAAACCTGCTTGGTTTTACCATCGCTGTTATGTGACAGACAGCCTCCTGCAAGCGCCGCTGTGCGATCCTCATTAGAGAAAGGTTTACACCTCTCCACCATTTGAATTCAGCCACTATATGTTCTCCTCATGGTGCCGCCAACTCTAGGCTGTGCCATTCAGCCACTATATGTTCTCCTCACTTGTTCCTCACTCTCTCTCTCCTGGTCTTTACCATACATATCTTCTGATGAGTACCTTTCTTCACCCACATAGTGAAGCAACTCATCAGCAGCAAGTAGGCCTGGAGCAGCACCTGAACCAGCAGGTGGTGGCATGCCTTGACATGCCCATGCCAACACACTTTGAAGATCTGCTGGACTTCTGGGCAGCCAAACTTGATTTGTGGTCGCAACTAGCAGAGTTTGCCCTGGAAAAGCTGTCCTGCCCGGCCAGTAGTGTGCCATCAGAGCAGGTGTTTAGTGCGGAGGGGCCATAGTCACTCCAAGGAGAACTCGTTTGTCCATGAAAAATTTGGAGAGACTGACCTTTGTGAAGAGGAATCAGGCATTGATCAGAGAGGATTTCCACCCACCAATGCCTGATGCAACAGAGTAGCATGACCATAATCCCACACCAACACTTTACAAATATGAATAGTGCAAAACAGATTTAAGGCGCTGTTTCCCAATTACAAACATTCCTCCTCATCAGACCTTTTTTCACCCACCTTCGTCACCAGGTACTGGTATTGCCACCCACCGCACCACTCTGTCACCGGGTCACTTTCAGGACTCCTGATGCTGCTGCTGCCACCTCCAGGCTGTCTCATTCTGCCACCCTATATTCTCCTCATGCTGCTGACACCTCCAGGCTGTGTCATTCAGCCACTATGTGGTCTCCTCATGCTGCCGGCAACTCCAGGCTGTGTCATTCAGCCATTATATGTTCTCCTCATGCTGCTGCAAACTCTAGGCTGTGCCATTCAGCCACTATATGTTCTCCTCATGCTGCCACCACCTCCAGGCTGTGCCATTCAGCCACTATATGTTCTCCTCATGCTGCTGCCAACTCCAGGCTGTGCCATTCAGCCACTATATGTTCTCCTCATGCTGCCGCCACCTCCAGGCTGTGTCTTTCAGCCACTATATGGTCTCCTCATGCTTACGCCACCTCCAGGCTGTGTCATTCAGCCACTATATGATCTCTTCATGCTTTCACCACCTCCAGGCTGTGTCGTTCAGCCACTATATGCTCTCCTCTTGCTGCTGCCAACTCCAGGCTGTGCCATTCAGCCACTATATGGTCTCCTCATGCTGCTGGGACATTAACAAAAACATTTTATGGTAGCACTGGCTACCATAAATGTTCAATTTAAATTTTGAAATTAATATTTTAATCTTAGGGATTGTGAGGCCCTATGGCCTCTTCATGCTGCTTGGACATTTTTTAAAAATATTTTTTAATGTTTTTATTTCAACAACAATTATACATTCCATATAAAAAAAAAAAACACATTTCCATTTTTCTTTGTCTGTTATCAATATTTCATAAAACATTTTCTTCTTACCCCTCCCCCCTTTACATCTCTCCAATCCGGTTCCAGTGCCCTGTCTGACCCTAGCCATCTAAATATACCTTTTACTTCATCTAATACTACCTCTCCTCTTCTTCCCCGCCCACCTCCCACCCCTAAATAAACCTTCCTATCACTAAAACCTAACAAAATAAGAACACAGCATTTAGCTCCTCCCCCCTCACAATCCAACTATCAATCCAGACCCAACCGCATTACTCATTTCATCCCTCTCATCTATTTCCTCACTCTCTCTCTCTCCTGGTCTTTACCATACACATCTTCATTCAATTTCCCCCCTTTTTTTCCCCCTTTCCTTCCCTTCCTCGCCCCCTGCTAATTTATATTTACAGATTTCCTCCCCATGCCAGCCTTCACGCCCCACTCCACCCTTACTACTTGTGCTCCACTGCTGATGCATTTATTACGCACTCTCCAGGATCAACAATTTCGGGGAGGACCTTTGAGAAACTATTTTTCCCTATATATATATTTTTGAATTTTTAAATTTTTTTTTCTTTATCGGGGAAACCACTCATATTTAATTCTTTCACTTGATCCGCTTGATCCAATGCAAGGGCTCTCAATCACTCAATTTTCATTCCAAAGCCAAAGAACAGGAAAGAAGACCCATAAAAATAAAAAAAAAACAAGCAGGGAAGGAGGAAAAAATAAAGAAAAAACAATACTACCTACCCATCTTATAGTTACTACTGGCTTCGGTCGGAACGGAACACCTCTCCTTACAAATATATATAATCACCCGTTACCCTCCCCCCCCCCCCCCCCCTTTATCCCACCCCATGGCAGAAGGGAGGAAAAGAAAAAAATATATATATAATATTCCCACCTTAAACCTTTATCTAAGACTCTCCACCAAACACAATCTTTCTCGCTCTGTCATACCTTCAATCCACCTATCCCAAATTACATGAAACTTAGCCAAGCACCCATCCATAGCTGCCCAACAGAACTCAAAATTCATCATCTTACATACTGTAGTCTTGAGTTCATCAATATTTGGAGCTTCTTTAGACATCCATTTTCTTGCCACCAATAATCTTGTTGAAAATTGCACTTTCCCTCTTAGAAACTTGTATATCTTTCTTCCTTCCGTTTTTTTCTCCCCCTAATAACCAAGATATCAATTTATCTCCTTCCTTCAACTCTAACCTTTCTTCTGTCATCCTTACCACCTTCATTCAGAATTCTTTAAGCACAGAACACTCATAATACATATGGAAGAACCCCATTCCTTCATTCTCACATCTTGGGCATTTGTATTTTTTAAGTTTATCTGTTTTTCCCAGGAGTTGCAGTGTGTAATATAACCTATGTATTATAAAATTATGTGAACTATTTTTAAAAATATTCGGGTTCTCTTCTCAAATCCCCCTCCATTCCCTTTCTGTTACTTGTCCTATATCCTTCTCCCATTCTTTTATACTAAAGTGCTTTTCTCCCTTATTTTTAACTTCCACCATTATTTTGTTCATCTTAGAAATTATTTTTTTTCCGTGCTTTCCCTTAACACCTTCATTATCAAGCAGTCATTAATTCTCATTTCCTCTTTCTTATCTATTTTTTTTGACTGCCTCTCTTAACTGTGCATACCTAAATAGTGACATCATATTATTAGGAATTTTATACTGTGCGCTCAGATTTTATACTGTGCGCTCAGAGTTTCTCTTCTTCAAAAAATGGTGCTACAAATTTCAAATTATATTTACTCCAAAATCGACATTCCTGCCCTCTAATTCTTTAAATCTTATGTTGTTAAATAATTTCGTGTATACAAATGAACCTTTCACATTCATAACTTTTTTCATTTTTTCCCATACTTTACCCATCATTTCCTCTATGGGGTCCTTTCCGCCCAACTTAGATTCTAGGAATTCTCCCATATCCTCACACTTATCTTTTCTTTCTTTTATCATATTCGCAAAGACATCTGTTTCTTTCCATTTCTTTACATACCTCAACTGTGCTGCTATATAATATAGTCTAAAGTCTGGAACAGCTAGTCCTCCATTATTCACCCCTCTGCTTAAATAACTTAATTTCATTCTTGTTTTTTTCCCCTTCTAGACAAGTTCTCTTTCCATAGTTTCAATCACCTTAGAAATTCGTTCTCCTAACCATACCGGACTATTGGTCAACACAAATAGTATCTGATGTAAAATTAGCATCTTCAATAGACCAATCCTGTCTGCCATACTGAGTGGTAGGTCTAACCCAATTTTTTTTTTTTGCTTTTATTTTTCTCAAGATGGGCCACACATTTAGTTCTGGGTATTTTTGGACATGCTTTCCTACATTTATCCCTAGATACTTAAACATTTCTCGGTCTCTTATTATCTTTGATCTCTCATGGGACATTTGCTTGTCTAGTGGCATTAATACAGTTTTTTTCCAATTTATAGTTAATCCTGATTTATTCAAAAATTCCTCTATTTCCACTATAATCTCCTTCAATATCTGCTGCGTATTTCGGATATAAAGCAATATGTCGTCTGCAAAAAGTGATATTCTGTCCCCCGACATCCAAACCCCTCTAGTCTCTTGTTATTCCTGATCCTTATTGCCAATGGCTCAATACATAGGGCAAAGATATGGGGGACAGAGGACAGCCTTGTCTGGCTCCTCTGGTCAAGTGAAATCCTTCTAATTGCACACCATTTATCTAAATCATAATAGCATGAATATGAAATTTACCTCCAAATGGGACACAAAAGAATTGGAATTCCTGGATGTGCAGGTGGTGGTGGAGGATGGAATGTTAGTCACAAAAGGCTACAGAAAGGCTACAGCCTCAAATTCTTATTTGCATTTCTTCAGCTACCACCCTGCACATACCAGGATTGCAATTCCATATGGGCAATACTTAAGGTTGCGCAGGATTAATAGCTCGGATGAGCATTTCCTAACGCAGGCAAATGAACTTACCCTGAGGCTGAAAAATAGAAGGTACCCCCCTGATGTGCTACAGCTAGCTTTTGAAAAAGCACACAAAACTAATCGCATGTCGTTGCTGGAGTCGAGGAAAAAAGTTGGCCGAAAGAAAAAAACTAGTGTTGGCGAGAACGTTAAGTTCGCGTTCACATTTAAGTTTAGCCCGATGGCAGATGCCATTAAACTGTCAATCCAGTCCAATTCTGTCTATGTCTATGGGTAATGTCAGACTCCAAAAACCTGTAGTCGCATTCAAAAGAACAAAAAACTTAAAAGATGAACTAGTGTCTAGCAAACTTAGTGAAAAGAAAAAAGAAACATGGTTAGACAAAAGCTCCCCGATCGGGAACTTTAAATGCGGCAGCTGTAAATGGTGTTCTTTTTTTCTGCGCAGGTAAACAGATACAGTTAGGGGGACATATGAAAGATATTACCGAATTCATATGTTGCAGGACTAGTTACATGGTCTACGCGATTACATATTCTTGTAGCCGGTTTTATATAGGGAGCACTGTGAGAGCTTTAAATGCACGTTTCCTTGAGCATGTATGGTCTATCTGCTCGGGAAAAGGCTCCCCCCGGCTAATAGAACATGTAAAAATGGCACACAATAGTGACAGTAGTGTACTAAAATTTATGGGAATAAAAAGAATACCACCAGAAAAAGGGCGAGACAATTTAAAATTACTAAGAGAGATTGAAGCAAAATGGATTCTTAAAACCAGAGCACAAGAGCAACCTGGAATGAATGATAGAATCGATCTCGGGGTTTTCTTGTAACATTGCTTGCTACAGTTTTTGTATTTTAATGTTATTACATGTTTTTAATACACTTACTTTTGTTGAAGCACCTCCCCGTGGATTACGTCAGCAGAAGTTCAAGTATATAGCTGACTCTTACGGTACAGATGGGAGGGTCTGTTGAAGCGCACACGCGCGAAACAATTGTTACCACCTTGCTGCCGCATACCTGCACCAATGTCTAAAGAATAAAGCCTTTTGTTTCCAACTACAACGTGGTGAGTTGCCCTCTTTCATTACCTGCTCCGTTGTGATTGCATTGTGTATATCTACACTTCCCGAGAGAGTTGTGCACCACCCACGGCCGTAGTCTCGTAACAGGGATCCCGCATCACCACACACCTGGAAGTAGCATAATTCCTAAAATATTCCTAATGAAAAGGGGGGTGGCACAGCAGTCTTTCCCCCTCCCAATTTAACATCAGAAATACATACCTTCCTTCTTTGTCTATTTTTTAATTTAACACCTCTACCTTCAATCCTTTATGTATTAACACACTTACCCCTCTAGAGTAGCAAGTGTGTACTGAATGGAATTGTTTTGCAACCTACTTCCTATGTACTTTGTCTTTTGTCAAGTGTGTCTCCAATAGACAAATAATGCCTGGTAAAAGTTTGTCGATCACTTTATAGACTGCCGTACCTCTTACTCTATCTGCCAGCCCCCTTACATTCCAAACCAGTACATTTATTCAAGTGCTTGGAGAGAAAGAAAAAAAATACCCCCCAGCCTCCCTTCTGCTGACCCTCCCCGCCTCCTTCCTAAACCTCCCTCCCCTTCCTTTGGTATTGCCAAAAAAAATTTCCGGCAATCCTCTATCTTGAGCCCCCCACCCGGTCAGCCAGCCAGCTTATATCTTCTTCCCCTTAAATTACATCAATATGTTTCATTCCTTATTTACAGAGGAAATTAATTTGTTACATTTTACCTGATCCCTTCCTTTTCCAGTCACTCATTTACTTCCTCTACTGAGGCAAAAAACCACGACTTATCTTTATATATCACCCTAAGTTCGGCCGGGAATAATAATGAATACCTGATATTTGCTTCTCTTAGCCTTTCTTTAACCCCTTAAGGACTCAGCCCATTTTGGCCTTAAGGACTCAGACAATTTAATTTTTACGTTTTCATTTTTTCCTCCTCGCCTTCTAAAAATCATAACTCTTTTATATTTTCATCCACAGACTAGTATGAGGGCTTGTTTTTTGCGCGACCAGTTGTCCTTTGTAATGACATAACTCATTATATCATAAAATGTATGGCGCAACCAAAAAACACTATTTTTGTGGGGAAATTAAAACGAAAAATGCAATTTTGCTAATTTTGGAAGGTTTAGTTTTCACGCCGTACAATTTATGGTAAAAATAACGTGTGTTCTTTATTCTGAGGGTCAATACGATTAAAATGATACCCATTATTACATACTTTTATATTATTGTTGCGCTTAAAAAAAATCACAAACTTTTTAACCAAATTAGTACGTTTATAATCCCTTTATTTTGATGACCCCTAACTTTTTTATTTTTCCGTATAAGCGGCGGTATGGGGGCTCATTTTTTGCGCCATGATCTGTACTTTTTTTTGATACCACATTTGCATATAAAAAACTTTTAATACATTTTTAATAATTTTTTTTTAATAAAATGTATAAAAAAGTAGGAATTTTGGACTTTTTTTTTTTTCGTTCACGCCGTTAACCGTACGGGATCATTAACATTTTATTTTAATAGTTCGGACATTTACGCACGCAGCGATACCATATATGTCTATAAAAAAAAAATTACGCTTTTTGGGGGTAAAATAGGAAAAAACGGACGTTTTACTTTTTTCTTTTTTATTGGGGGAGGGGATTTTTCACTTTTTTTTTACTTTAAATTTTACCTTTTTTTTTATTTTTTTTTACACTTGAATAGTCCCCATAGGGGACTATTCATAGCAATACCATGATTGCTAATACTGATCTGTTCTATGTATAGGACATAGAACAGATCAGTATTATCGGTCATCTTCTGCTCTGGTCTGCTCGATCACAGACCAGAGCAGGAGACGCCGGGAGCCGCACGGAGGAAGGAGAGGGGACCTCCGTGCGGCGTTATGAATGATCGGATCCCCGCAGCAGCGCTGCGGGCGATCCGATCATTCATTCTAATCGCGCACTGCCGCAGATGCCGGGATCTGTATTGATCCCGGCACCTGAGGGGTTAATGGCGGACGCCCGCGAGATCGCGGGCGTCGGCCATTGCCGGCGGGTCCCTGGCTGCGATCAGCAGCCGGGATCAGCCGCGCATGACACGGGCATCGCTCCGATGCCCGCGGTTATGCTTAGGACGTAAATGTACGTCCTGGTGCGTTAAGTACCACCTCACCAGGACGTACATTTACTTCCTGCGTCCTTAAGGGGTTAACATGTATAAAAGTTAGCCTCTCCTACTGTGTTGCCCTCGAATAATCTGTAGAAAACATAATTTTATTACCATTGATCTCTTTATCTGCCCCTCTGGCTACCCTCAAAATTACATCTCTATTTGTTGCCTATAGCAACCTGACGAGAATCATTCTTGGATGGGCCCCTGGTAAAGGAGGTTTTGACGGAACCCTGTGCGCCCTTTCTACATCAAAAAAGTCTGATAGCCCTTGTCCCTCAAAGTTTTTCAGTATCCAATTTTTAACAAACCCTCGAAAATCTTCACCTTCTAGTCTTTCTGGGATTCCCACTATTCTTACATTTGATTGTCTTCCTCTATCCTCTAAATCCCTCACTTTGGTATTCAGTTCCTGGCATATTCCTGACAACTCACCCACCTTTCTCTCTAATTCCTCTGTCCTGTTCTCTATCCCTTTGGTCTTATCTTCTACCTCATTCAGCCTTTCCCAAATTTTCTGGAAGTCCGCCTTAATATCACAGTATCCTGTCTTACCTCCCCTATCTGGTTTTTAACCTCCTTTATTGTTATTCATTTGTTTTTCTACCCCCTCAAATATTTTGCTGAGCATTGCTTTAGTTCCTTATTCCTCCTGATTCTCCTCTATCTCCTCCTCTGAGTCTTATCACCTTTTTATTCCTCTCTAACTCTTGTTGGTTCAATCCCCCCCCCCCCCCCTTGACCCCTGGGGATCTAAAAAAAAATGTCCTTCCTTCTCCTGAGCTACTGTGACGATAACTTTTCACTATAGCAGTACAACAATCTTTACAATCTTCAATTCAAGGATTTTAGTTTGAGGAAGACACAGAAAATATTTTATAACAATGCCGACACGCCAACGTTTTCAATGCAGGGGGCTTCCAAAAATCAGCAATTAAATAATGCAGTTCCTTCCACCAAAGGACACGGTATTATAGCCAGGGGAGAGCTAGTTAGTTACTATGAAGATGAGAAAGTTTCTCCATTCAATGCACTACACTATTTGATATAATCAAGCGACATAACACATCCTCTTTGTCCAGAGTCCAGCAGGGGAGTCCAGAGTCCACTATTACTTATTAGTAGACGGAAAATAACTGGTAATAATTCCCAGTAATTATTAATACAGGGGGGGGGGGAACTTTTCTCCTCTTAAAAAAAGCCCAGCAGAAGAGTCTCTTAGATGCAGGCCAGGCAATCAGACCCACCATTAATTATAAATTCCACAAGACTATAAGCATCCAAATCCGAGAAATTTCTTATTAATGCTCACTTGATTTAGGGCACACAGTCACAGTTTTATACCATTAGATTGCTCAGTAAAGTCTCCTCTCAGTCAAGATTCCTCATATTCCATTAGATTAAGCAGCACAGTAATTTTTCAAATACTGGAGCTCTGCTCCTCTCACCACTCCCATTTCCAGGCACCTGTCATCTGTTCTCCCGCACTCTGTGGGTCCCGGGGTCTTACGTGGATCACCGCCTCTTCTTCCGCAATCCACAACCTCTCTGCTTCAGGACAGGGCAGTCAGTCATCCCACTCTCCAAACCTGGCGCGACTCGCTCCTGGGCCCTCGGCTCCACCACCACAGTCTCCCACAAACATATCAGCCACACGAAAATGCAGGTACCTGGGATCCTCACATTAGAGCTCACTGGCTATGCCGGGTGGTAAGAGTGGCGTCTCGTATGCACACCGCTCACATGCTCCGCCCCTGTAAAAACACTGCTGGGACATTACCTAAATATTTTTATGGTAGAACTAGCTACCATAAATCTTCAATTTAAATTAGAAAATTCATCTTTTAATCTTAGGGATTGTGAGGCCCTATAGTCTCCTCATACTGTTGGAACATTACCTAAACATTTTTATGGTAGCACTAGCTACCATAAATCTTCAATCTAAATAAAAAAAATCATCTTTCAATCTTAGGGATTGTGAGGCCCTATGGTCTACTAATGCTGCTGGGACATTACCTAAACATTTTTATGGTAGCAATGACTATCATAAATCTTCAATTTAAATTAGAAAATTCATCTTTTTATCTTAAAGATCGTGAGGCCCTATGGTCTTCTCACGCTGCCACCAATTCCAGGCTGTGTCATTCTGCCAGATTATGGTCTCCTCATGCTGCTGTCATCTCTAGGCTCTGTCATTGTGCCGTCATGTGACTCCTTGTTAGATTGGGTTTTGTGGTCATACAGTATTAGTTCAAAGTAAACACTGGGATGTTAAACTTGGGAATTTAATATAAATCTTAAATCTAACAAAAAAAAATCAATGTAATCTTTTCAAGACTGAGTCCCTATGGTCGTTGATGTCATATTACCTGTAGAATTATCACAATAATCCAATGAAAGAGCTTGGAGCGATAACAATAAACCATAACTGATTGAAGGGGTTATCCACCATAAGGTGATTTTAGTACGTACCTGGCAGACAGTAATGGACATGCTTAGGAAGGATCTGTGCTTGTCTTGGAGATAAATGGCTATGTTGTGACATAACACTGTGGCTAGTGAACTGGTATTTCCTGTTTGATTTTTCTTTTTTTGACTACAAATCCCACATTTCCATTTTCCTCCCTCCCACACATCAGCCACCCCACCCATTGAAACATAAAAGCCCTGTGGTTTTCAATCAGAGTGTCTACAGCTGTTGCATTAGTTGCAGATTGATCTCTCTCCCACCAAGCGATTGCTCCACCCATTGAAGCAGACAGGCTCCCTGTCATCAGCTGACTAATGAGTCAGGTCTCGGCCGCATTGCCCCCTGGTAAAAATCTGAGACAACAGTCATTTTGTATGCTGGTAAAAATAAATATTGGAGTGAAAATCACAGAAGAATTGTGAGAAAACCATCACACACAGGTACAGACACTATATTATGAACTAAACTAACTTTACAGCCCCTGTAGCATAGTCAAATAAAAAAAATCCTGGTGTACCCCTTTAAATGAAACATTCGCACTTTCACAGTCAGGGGAGTGCTGAGAGGCAAGGGTTGGAACAGGTGGTATCTCGTCTGGCGGAGGACTGCCAGCCATGTTAAATTGTGTTTTGCTGAAATAAATTTGGACCGAACCAATTTTTTTCGGAAAATTCGTCAAATGGCTGAATCAAATTTTTAAAAAACTTTGCTCATCTCTAGTGTAGAATAATCACTGCTCTTTTGGTTACATGTGTAAAAATAAATATATACATTGGAAAATTTTACTTTTACACTTTGCATTATTTTTATCTGTTCTGTTTCTGTTACGTTATGCACTCCGGCCACACGCGCTGGCCATGAGCGCATGGTCCCGTTACCGCGCTGGCCGTGAGTGCATGGTCCCGTTACCTGCTGCTGCCGGCGGGGCTGGGACTCGCATCGCGGGATGCGCCCACATGCGAGCCCCAGTCCGTCACTTACCTGGTGCTTCTCCTGCCCCCCCTCTGCCTCTCTGCTCCAGCGCACATGTCCCCGTCCCCTAGGGCGTGCGCACGCAGGAGCTTTAAGATTTACTAAGCTACTGAAATTGGGTCATTCTTCCTTGACAGCAGGACATCCTGGAAAACACAATACTCTACTTCTAATCTCCCGGCATTACTGGTGGCCCCATCTTCAATGTGTTGTTTCTGATTTTGTTCATTCCTGTGAAACTTGTGCCCGTGACAAAACCCCTCGACAGAGACCTTCAGAACTCTTACAGCCTTTACCCATTCCGGAGACACCCTGGTCCCATATAGCCATGAATTTCATCATCAATTTGCCATCATCTCATAATAACACTGTCATTTGGGTCGTTGTAGATCGGTTTTCCAAGATGGCTCATTTCCTTTCTCTACCAGGTCTTCCTTCTGCTCCACAGCTGGCAAAGTACTTCTTGCTGCATGTCTTTCGTTTACATGGTCTTCCTCAGCATATCATTTCGGATCGTGATGTGCAGTTTGTCTCTAAGTTCTGGCGAGCCCTTTGTAACAGTCTGGACATCAAGCTGGACTTCTCCTCGGCCTACCACCCTCAGTCCAACGTTCAGGTGGAGACGGTTAATCAAATCCTTTAGACTTATCTTCTGCATTTTGTTTCAGCTCGCCAAGACGATTGGGTCGACCTTCTCCCCTGGGCTGAATTCTCTTATAATCATAAGGATTCCGAGTCCACGAGGTCATCTCCCTTTTTTGTTGTCTACGGACTCCATCTCCGTTCTCCTCTTCCTCTCCCAGTTTCCTCCAGAGTGCCTGCTGTTGATGAGCTGGTCTGTGACTTCTCCACCATCTGGCGACAGACCCGACAGTCTTTATCCCAAGACCTCCTCCGTCCTTCTCTCCTAGTGACATGGTGTGGCTTTCATCCAACTACATCCGCTTCAAGACCCCCTGTTACAAGCTTGGTCCTCGCTACCTTGATCGCTTTCAGATTCTACTAAAAAAATCAATCCTGTCAAACAAACAAACTCTGTCTACCTGCTATGTTAAGTATTTCCAATTCCTTCCACGTCTCTCTCATAAACCTGTTTTCTCAGAAGAATCTTGTCCCCACACCTGTCTCCGGCTCTTCTGACATCTTCAAGGTTAAAGAAATTCTTGTTACAAAAACCAGGAGAGGTTTTATGGTCGACTGGGAGGGTTACGGTCCTGAGGAGAGATCTTGGGAGCCTGAGGAGAATATCCTGGACCGTGACCTTCTCAGGAGTTTTCTGACTCATAAAAGGAGGGAGAGACCAAAGGGGGGGTTCTGTTATGTTATGCACTCCGGCTGCATACGCTGGCCGTGAGCGCATGGTCCCGGTATATGCTGCTGCCAGTGGGGCTGGGACTCACATCGCGGGACGCGCCCGCATGCTAGCCCCAGTCCGTCGCTCACCTGGTGCTTCTCCTACCCCCCCCCCCTCCTCTGCTCCGGCGCATGTGTCCCCGTCCCCTAGGGCACGCGCACGCTGGAGCTTTAAGATTTAAAAGGCCAGTGCACTCATTAGTGTCATTCACCTGTGGCTCATTGATGAATTCCTCTCCCCTTCTCACTTCCCTGCCGGATCTTTGTTGCCTTGTGCCTGAGAGAAAGCATTCCTGAGTATTGTCTTGCCATGTATCTGATCCTTTGCTCTGTGACTTTACCTTGCTCCTCTGCCGCCTGCCTATTGACCTCCTGCTACATCCTGACTATGCTACTGTGACGCCTGCCTTGACCTTCTGCTATCCTGACTCCTCAGCCGCCTGTGTGGTCAAGCCATGCCAGGGTAGCGACCTGGGTGCTGCCTGCCGCAGCAAGTCCATCCTGCTTTGCAGTGGGCTCTGGTGAAAACCAGTGGCACCTTAGACTCCGCTCCCTGGTACGGTCCGAGTCATCTGCCACACAGGTCCAGTGGATCCACATCCACCGGAGTTCCTGTCTTCTGAAACGTGAGAGTTACAGATTCTATTGTTTATCAAATGAACAGCAAACATAACTGTAAAAAGGAAGCACCTCATGTTCTATTCAAATTCTACATTCATACGCACATGAATTCCTAAACACAAAACAAAAGGTGATGATAGAAAATAATTGTTTGCACACTATAATGTTTCCATCAGACATATAACTTATGCTTGATAGTGGTTCAATGTCATCAGGCAAGCTTTGCAATATTAGTCAGCATTAGATTATGCTATAAAATGTATTTGAAATATTCCCCTAGATTTATTATGCTTCAGCGGTGTTGCAGAATTGACCTAAAAACTAGAATAGCCTCTGCTTCAGGCAAGAATCCCCTGTACAAACACATGCCTGATACAGATCAAGAAAACACTATTTAATTCTTAATTACCTCATTATAAGTCAAGTGGCTTTTATGTTTATTGAAATATTTATTGTTGGAGATATCTGTATTTTCACAATGTTACAATTACTGTATCTTGATAGCTATCAATATTACCCCTTAAGGACCAAGCCCATTTTGACCTTAAGGACCAGAGCATTTTTTGCACATCTGAACACTGTAATTTTAAGCATTAATAACTCTGGAATTTTTTTACTTATGCATTTGATTCCAGTTTTTTCGTGACATATTCTACTTCATCATAGTGGTACATGTTTGTGGATACTTGCATAATTTCTTGGTGAAAAATTCAAAAATTTCATGAAAAATTTGAGAATTTTGCATTTTCTTTTTTTACTTTGAAGCTAGAAATATAGACAATAGACATACCAAATAAATTATATATTGATTCACATATACAATATGTCTACTTTATGTTTGCATCATAAAGTTGACATGTTTTTACTTTTGGAAGACATCAGAGGGCTTCAAAGTTCAGCAGCAATTTTCCAATTTTTCTCAAAATTTTCAAAATCTGAATTTTTCAGGGACCAGTTAAGTTTTAAAGTGGATTTGAGGGGTCTTCATATTAGAAATATCCCATGATATTGAAATGACATGAAATGACCCCATTATAAATACTGCACCCCTCAAAGTAAACAAAATGATATTCAGAATGTTTGTTAACCCTTTAGGTGTTTCACAGCAATAGCAGCAAAGTGAATTCGAAAATTCAAAATCTCCATTGTTTACACTAACATGTTCTTTTAGACCCAGTTTTTTACAAGGGGTAAAAGGAGAAAATGCCCCCCCCCCCCCCCCAAAATGTGTAACCCAATTTCTCTCGAGTAAGGAAATACCTCATATGTGAATGTAAGAGGGCTCTCTGGATGAACTTAAGGGCTCAGAAGCGAAGGAGCGACAATGGAATTTTGGAGAGTGAATTTTGCTGAAATGGTTTTTAGGGGGCATGTCGCATTTAGGAAGCCCCTTTGGTTCCATAACAGCAAAAAAAAACCACATGGCATACTATTTTGGAAACTTCACCCCTCAAGGCACTTAACAAGGGGTACAGTGAGCCTTAACACCCCACAGGTGTTTGTCGACTTTTCATTAAAGTCAGATTTGTAAATGAAATTTTTTTTTCACTAAAATGCAGTTTTTCCCCAAATTTACATTGGGGACAGTGCAAGGGGGTGTATATGTAGTGTTTTACCCTTTATTTTGTGTTAGTGTAGTATAGTGTTTTTAGGGTACCTTCACATGGGTGGGGGTTCACAGTGAGTTTCCCGCTGGGAGTTTGAGCTGCAGCGTAAAATTTCCTGCATCTCAAACTTGCAGTGAGAAACTCGCTGTAAACCCTTGCCCATGTTAATGTTCCAAAACTGTTCCAAAACTACAACTCTCAGCATGCAATGACAGCAGAAGGGCATGCTGGGACTTGTGGTTATGCAACAGCTACAGGCATACTGCTACAAATTCCAGCATGCCCTTTGGCTGTCTGTGCATGCTGGGGGTTGTAGTTATGCAACAGCTGGAGGCACACTGGTTGCAAAACACTGAGAGTTTGATACTTAGTGTTTACCAACCCGTGTGCCTCCAGCTGTTGCAAAACTACAATTCCCAGCATGCATGGTCTGACAGTACATGCTGGGACTTATAGTTTTGCAACAGCTGGAGGCACACGGGTTGGGAAACACTGAGTTAGGAAACAGACAATGTTTCCCAACCAGTGTGCCTCCAGTTGTTTCAAAACTACAACTCCTAGCATGCCCAGACATCCAAAGGGCATGCTGCGAGTTGTAGTTTTGCAACAATTGGAGGAGAACAGTTTGTAAACCACTGTGTAGTGGTGTCCAAACTGTAGCCCTCCAGATGTTGCAAAACTTCAACTCCAAGCATGCCCAGACTGCCTAGGCATGCCGGGAGTTGTAGTTCAGCAACATCTGAAGGGTCAAATGTTACAGAACTACAACTCACAGTATGCCTATACTGTCTGGGCATGCTGAGAGTTGCAGTTTTGCAACATCTGGAAGAGCACAGATTGGAGACCACTGCACAGTGGTCTTCAAACTGTGGCCCACCAGATGTTGCAAAACTACAGCTCACAGCATGAACGGACATCCAAAGGCTGTCTGGGCATGCTGGGAATTGTAGTTTTGAAACTCCTAGAAGCAGCAGTGAAGATCACTTTACAGCGATCTTCACTGCTGCCTCTGATGCCGCCGCTGCCGCTGCCTCCTCCGCTTGCCTGCCGCTGGTCCCCGATCCTGCTGCCTGCGCCAGTCCTCAGGTAAGTGCCGCCGGTTCCCCCGCCACATTGGCCCCCACAGCTCTCGGGGTTATCTTCCCCTGCTCTGCCCAGACTTTTAGGGGCGGGCAGAGCAGGTGATCTTTCACCCCCCTAGTCAGCTGAGACACTGCGATCGCTGACCAGGACGATTCACAGATGGATCTGGGGCGGCTTGCAGAAGTTGTCTCCCACCGGTAACAGTGGGACTTCTGCCTGTTAACCCGTGCGATGCTGCGCATCGCCGGGTTAACTGAATGACTTATATAAATGTCAGGATGCGCAAACTACCTGCATAACTTGACGTTTATATGAGTCATTCTGCGGAAAGTGTGGCACATTTACTATAATTACCTGTATGCCCTATGCCCGGTCCCAGTGTTTAAAACGGGGTAACACTGCTATTCATAGCCGGACCTTGGGCTAACAGCGCGCGGCACCGATCGTTGTGCCGCACACTATTAACCCTTCAGACACGGCGATCAAAGTTGACCGCCGCATCTGAAAGTGAAAGTAAACGATTCCCGGCAGCTCAGTCGGGCTGATCAGGACATCGCGATAAAAACGCGATGTTCCGATCAGCTAGGACGCGAGCAGAGACCCCCTTACCTTGCTCCGTCGCGTCCGATCTGGGTTTGATTGCTTAATTTTCTATCAGCCATGGAATGTTGATAACAGAATCTGAACTTGGCAGTGTGACATTTGTGACGGGTTTATAAGGTTTATATGGTGAAAAGCCGCTAAAGCTTGTTTGAGTAGGAAGATGAAATGATGTAAATAGATGTCATAAAATTATATAAATTGGAAACAAAACTACAAACATCTGTCAGCTTTTCAAAGTCACTTTTTAAAGTGCTTATGTGACTAGTTATTGCTGTTACATACTTACCCTTTTTGGTCCTGCTCATAACTTTATGCGGTGAATGCTTGTAAGAAAGAGCTTCTTCTGCTGCAATGTTTCTTTTTGGCTGGCCTACTCAATTGCAAGGGTCACTCTGTTACCTGCATATAAGAGGTTACAGATGATCTGATCTGAGCTACCAAGCATATTTTACCACTGGCACATAACACAATAGGTGGACATTCTGAGATGGAATAAAAAGATGGCATCACAACACTGTGTAACATAGTGCATAAATCTAACGCCTTGGGGACCAGGCCATTTTTCATTTTTGCACTTTCGTTTTTTCCTACTCTCCTTCTATGTAATGCTTTAAATTGTCCACCTACAGACCCATATGAGGGCTTGTTTTTTGCGCCACCAATTGTACTTTGTAATTATATCAATCATTTCACCACAAAATCTATGGCAAAACAAAAAAAATTTTTTGTGGGACAAAATTGAAAAAAAGAACCCAACCATTTTGTAATTTTGGGGGCTTTCAATTCCACGCAGTGCACTTTTTGGTAAAAAAATCTTTATTATGTAGGTCCATACGTTAAAATGATACTGAACTTATATAGGTTTGATTTAGTTTTATTTCTTTAAAAAATTTACAACTTTTTGCATGAAAATTTGCATATTTAAAGGGGTATTTTTGCTTTGTACATCTTATCTGCCCGCTGGGGACCCCTGCAATCTCGGTCGTCATGCTCCCTCCTATAAACATGAATGGAGGGGTGGGGTGGGGCGGGGGTGGCGTCACTTGGGGGTGTGGCCGTGACATCACATCCCCGTCTCGGAGGCAGCGCCCGGTACAGTATGCCGCGGGCTGCCTGAGATCACAGGGGTCCCCAGCGGCAGAGCCCCTGCAATCATACATCTTAACCCCTATCCTTTGGATAGGGGAAATAATGTATAAAGACAGAATATCCCTTTAAAATTTTCCTCTTCTGACCCCTATAACTCTTTTATTTCTCCGTATATATATATACGCCGTGATCTGTAGTTTAAAAAAAATGTTTACACTATTTTTACACTATTACATGCAATCCTTGGATTGCATACTTTGCTCAATGCATTGATCAGTGTTATCAGTACTCTACTGCTCCAGCCTGCAGTATCAGACATGGGTACCGGTGGCAGATAGCCGCCAGGACCAACCTCCTATTACCCATGCTCAGCTCCTGAGCCCGCATCACAGTAGGGGAGCAGTACAAGACCATACAGGTATACCTCTTGGTCCCCAAGAGGTTAAAGGGGTATTTCGATGTCAGATAATAAAAAAAAGTTCGGCAGAAGCATATAGCATTCCTTATCTGTCTGCCTCAGTTCTGAAACCACCAAAATCCATTTGTTTTGTGCATCTGTAGCCCTCTTTCCTACCACGTTGGAAACAATACTTCCTGGTTAAGCAGTTGCTCATTACTATAATTCCCAGAGTGTATTGCTGTCCCTTAGCTCTTCATCACAGCTTTGCCACCCTGACTATTACCCTCCCACAACACTCCTGCTAGTTCCCCACCCAGAGCTGCATATTACCGAACATTGCTTTACAGAGAACAGTCGCTAAAAGCTCTATTCATTTCCTGTCTACTCCCCTGCTTGTTCAGCACAAAGCAGCATGCTTTAAAACATTCCTCATTCTTTTCTAAATGTCCCAATAAATGATCTATTTATGCCAGTGGATTGATACAATTCAAATGGTGATTTATAGTGGAAGTTATGTGCCTTGAAGTGATATGATAGCCACGCAGGAGGACGTTAATGAAAAGTGACATCAGTTCCCAGTCTCAGACCTGCCGCTAAGACGCTGCCTTCATCTGAGCCTGCTGGAGATACAGTCTAGTTAAGTAATGGTGCAGCGGCGGATCGGGGGGGGGGGGGGGGGGAGTTAATGGAAAAAGTGCAATGGGAGAACAGAGGGGTGTTACTTGAAATGGAACAGGGGTCAAAGGGGGGTTAATTGAAATGGCACAAGGAGATCGGAGGGGGGGTGATTGGGAATTAAAAAGGCCCAAAGGGATTAGAGAGGGGTTGGGAATTGAAGTGCCACAGGGGGATTAGAGGAGGGGATTGAAATGGAAAAGAGGGATCAGATCCCCTCCTGTGCCATTTTTAATCTCCACCTCTAATCGACCCCTGTGCCCTTTCCATTAACCCTCCCCCCCATCCTCCTGTGCCATTTCAATTAAATCCCCCTCTGATCCCCCGCTGCACCATTATTCACTTGGAATGTGTCTCCAGTAGGCTCAGGTACAGGCAGCGTCTCAGCATCGAGTCTGAGACTGGGCATCCCTGATGAGTGACATCACTGACGTCCTCCTGCATGGTTCTTAGCACAACTTCTCACTCATCAGTCCCAGCAGCCACCGCAGCTTACTGATTTAAAGTGGCTGCAGCAGTTATTGTAGAACAGTGATGCCAGGGCTCAAAACGTCACAATGCTGCTCAGCCAATCACTAGCTTAGGCGGCACATTGTCTGCAGCTGAGCTGCAGTCTGACGCGTTGACCAATGGCACCAGGAAGACTATTGCAGCACAGGCCATGGCAGCAAAATTGGAGGCGATCAGGGGATTGGAAGGAAGTAGAGAGTTTGTTTTGTTAATGCTGGCAGCCTGGGCAGGATTTAAAAAGTACCCCTTTAATAGCCATACATTTTTTAATTTTCAACCTACAGACCCATATGGGGCTCGTTTTCTGTTCCACCAATTGTACTTTGTAATGCCGTCACTAATTTTACCACAAAAGTTTTAAAAAAATAATAATAATTTGTTGCAACTATTGTGGGCTTCTGTTTCTATGCAATGAACTTTTAGGAACAAAATATATTTATATCCCGTAGGTCCATACTACCACAACCATACACAATTTATATAGATTTTGTTTTATTTTACAACTTTTTGTAAGAAAATGAGTATGCTTAAAATTGTCCTTTCCTGATGCCTTTAACTCTATATGCAATTATATTTATTATGTGCTTATAATACAAAATCCAGCATCTTTCTAAATCAGACATAGGCAACCTTAGGCACTGCAGAAGTTTTTGACCACATCCCTTATGATGCTCTTACAGCCAAAATACTACCAAAGCATCATGGGAAATGTAGTCCAAAACATCTGCAGTGTTGAAGGCTGTCTATGCCTGTTCTAAATGGTCTTTAGTAAAAAATAAAAATAAAAAAAAAATAAAATAAAAAAACTACCATTTTGCTTTCTTACAACTCCATAATTTTTTTTTTTTAAACCAAACCTACAAATTCATACAGCAGCTTTAATAATAATGGGAATCTACTTTTTTTCTGTTAAATGTTAATTTGTTATTCTTTTACTAAATTAAATGTACCATTAGCATACTACATTTCTACCTACTTTATCTTTGTAATTAATTATACTATTCATTCAAGAAGGGACAGTTACAAAATAGAACCATTATATAGGGGAAATAATTGAGTCCTTGTATTATAACAATGAAATAACACAGTGTCATTTCCAATGGATTCTACAAGCAAAAGCAGATGCCATGTGTATATTTATGTTTGTAAATGTATAGGTATGCTACGAAAATCAAATTTTTTTTATAGGGTTAGCTTTTTTGTATCCAAAATAAGCTTACTTTCTATAAAAATATAATAATAATAATTATATATATATATATATATATATATATATATATATATATATATATGGTGTATCCATTCTCTATATTCTGATGTATATTGCCTATTGTTATGGTAAATCTGTCTCTAGTAACATTAACAACAAGGCTGAACATAGTAAGTGGAAGCAGAGCTTAGCATGTGCAGGAGAAAGAAAGCAACCCAGGACTCTGTGCAAGCAAGCTGAGGCCTTTTTTTTTGTCTTCCAGAGGATCTCCACTGTTCATGAAAGGTAGTTCAAGGCTTTTCTTTCATCCCAGCAGCAGTAGGTCAATGCTTTGCTTAACCTCTTCCTTGTTTACTGCTATTTTCTTTTTGTTCTGCTCACATAGCACCTTGCAAAGCCCACACTTTAGTAACCCCTTCTACCTACACATGTCACCTATAGTAGCGGAACTGTGTCTACACCATCAGCAGGAGGTGTCAGCAGTAATATACTGTCATCGTCCTGCTGCAAAAAGGCATTTTCAAAAACACAAAACACTTGCAATTTTTACCCCCCTCCCCCCATCGACCACGATCATGCTGCAAAAAGCAAAATAGAACAAAACAAACGAAAAGAAAGGATAGTCCTACTTTCTTTCTCCAAAAAATTTCAAGACTAACTCTACAGCTAAGATTTTCAGCAAACCAATTCATTAGCAAGAAAAAAAAAAAGTTGTTTATAAATTTCTAAACCACCATCATTTCCCAGAATAGCTATTCGGGGAGGAAACGGAATCCTTGACCCTACTATTCTCTCTATTCTGGTTAAAATTTGTCCCAGAATTTATGCACACTAAAAAGATCTGCCTCAGCTTCCCCACACCTTGGGCATCCGGAATCTGTTCACCTACCAATCTTATACAGAAAGGGTGGGCTATAATATTTTCTATGCAAAATACTTAATTGAACAAATGGGCTCTAAAATTTTAACTTCTTGCCCAATCTATCTGTAAGATATATATATATATATTGACAGCATTTTCTTTTTCTGAACTTCATAAACAATGTTTCCAATTAACCCTTTACCATAGTTTGAAAGGCATTCGTAACTTAGACAAAAACTCATACCATGCCTTCTACAAGATTTGAAATTCTCTTTAAGCCAAAATGGCAAAAAAATAAATAAACATTTTATTCTTTGTTTTTGCATATAAAAACGTATTCAACGCCTCCTGACATAACTCCTAGTTTAGTTTATCACTTTCAGAGGAATCAGAAATAAACATTTGCTCTGCTTGACTAACCTTATCAGCAATATCCAGTCCAGTGGCAGAAAACCCTTTTCTAAGATTACTAATAATGCCAAATAATTCACCCCTAATATAAGCTTTGATGGTGTCCTAACCGATCCAGTCTTCGGTTGATCTCCAGTTGACTGTGACTGGTATATGAGAAAATGCATTCAGATTGTATGTAATAGTACAGATCCCTACATACAGTGGGGATCAAAAGTTTGAAATTTGATGCCTTTTGGAGATTTTCCATCTTTCTTTGACTTCTTTATGCACATTAATACAAATTTTTACCTGGGGTGCCCAAACTTTTGATCCCCACTGTATCTATATTTATTGGTGCCAACTCGGAAGGATGGGGGTTTCTATTTTGTTAGGTTCACAGATGATGCCTTTGACACTCTCCAGAGGTTTCTTGTTTAAAAGGCATTGAGAGCCAAAAGTGTTTTTTGAGGATTATATATTTGCTGGGATCACCAGCTTTGACAGTCATGAAATGACCCTAGCTAGTTCATGTGCATCAAGCTGTCAATAAGATGTCCCAACATCTGTAAAACTATGTGGCTTTTCATGTTTAACTGTCACTTGGAATTCATCCATTTACAATTCAATTGCTGGTATATATATATATATATATATATATATATATATATATATATATATATTATCTTCATTGAAAATGTGTCTTCTTAACATAGCACTTTTATAATAAAAAAAAATGCCAGACAGGATGTGTTATTTACATGTGCACATCTTTGTACAAAACCAGACATACCTGCACACACTTTCCTATCACATCTATATTAATCATTGCTATTTTGATATGTTCTCTTGCTACTTCACTTGTATCTGTATTGTGGTGCATCCCTTGCTCACAGCTCTTAAAGTGGTATTCCAGGATTTTTTTTTATTTGACTATGCTACAGGGGCTGTAAAGTTAGTGTAGTTCATAATATAGTGTATGTACCTGTGTGTGACGGTTTTATCACAATTTTTCTGTGATTTTCACCCCACTATTTAATTTTACCAGCATACAAAATGACTGTTGTCTCAGATTTTTCCAAGGTTGCAATGCGGCCGAGACCTGACTCACTAGTCAGCTGATGACAGGGAGCCTGTCTGCTTCAATGGGTGGAGCAATCGCTTGGTGGGAGAGAGATCAATCTGCAACAGCTGTAGGCACCAATTGAAAACCACACTGATTTGAATAGATGCAGCTCATTTATGTTTCAATGGGTGGGGTGGCTGGTGTGTGGGAGGGAGGAAGATGGAATTGTGGGATTTGTAGTAAAAAAAGAAAAGTCAAACAGGAAATACCAGTTCACAAACAGCTAGCCACAGTGTTTTGGTAATCTCACAACATAGCCATTTAGCCCCTAGACAAGCGCAGATCCTTCCTAAGCATGTCCATTACTGTCTGCCAGGTACGTACTAAAATCCCCTTATGGTGGATAACCCCTTTAATTATCAAACACATTACTGAATGTGAAATATTAGTTTCAAAGGCCTCTGTGACTAATTTTTTTTTGTCCGTAGCAGAAAAATTCTGCATACCAGATATTTAAATCATCTTTGTTATAAACTGCTAAAAAAAAGTGCTAGATTTAAAGTTCAAATATGTTCTTTAATTAGCAGTAATAAGAAGTAGTGTTGCTCACGAATATTCGCAATGCGAATTTTATTCGCGAATATCGCATATTCGCGAATTCGCGAATATTCGCGAATATAGCACTATATATTCGTAATTCCGAATATTCGTTTTTGTTTTTTTTATTATTATTATTATTTTCACAGTACACATCACAGTGATCATCCCGTCTCTGCTTCCAGCTTGTGTGGTGTAAAGAAGGCTCTAATACTACTGTGTGAGACTGGCGTGCGTATTTTCGCATATGCGAACATTTAGCATATGCTAATTTTCGCATATGCGAAAATAAAATGAGAATATTACGAATATGCAAATTTAGTGAATATATGGCGAATATTCGTCCATATATTCGCGAATATTCGCGAATTCGAATATGGCCTATGCCGCTCAACACTATTAAGAAGAGAGGGGAGAGGGCACACAAGAAGCAACTTCACATTAGCCAGGATGCAGCACAATATCGGCAACCTATAGTCGTATCTCCTGCGGGGTGCCAATACGAAAGTGTGACGTATCAGATATGTACAAAGAAAAGAGCACGTACGTGTACTCACCACTTAGCGGAGACAGCTCGGTGTGGGAGTCTGGTTCACGGGGAGCTGGATCACAGCATCAGCGCAGGTGTTGTTGCGCTCAGAGACTACGCCGGCAGTTTCACACATGAATGCGTGCTTCTTCCGGCCTCACGCATTCATGTGTGAAACTGCCGGCGTAGTCTCTGAGTGCCACAACACCTGCGCTGATGCTGTGATCCAGCTCCCCGTGAACCGGACTCCCACACCGAGCTGTCTCCGCTAAGCGGTAAGTGCACGTATGTGCTCTTTTCTTTGTACATGTTCTTTAATTACCCTATTTGCTAAGTATTGATTATTATACCATGAAATATTCTTATCTGTTAACACACTGTATCACTGCTCTGTGTTCACATCAAGCATTGCTTTATCATGCCTCCCAACTTCAGAATGGGAAAATGAGAGGCATTCATAGTGTTATGCATATTGCTTTACAACTATAAACCTATAAGACTAGTAGTGTACGGATGCTTTTAAAGGGGTCAGCATGTCGTTGCGAAGCAAAAATTGCACTTAGAACTAGCGATCAACCATTAAACAGAGCAACCATTGGGGGGTACAACCGGTACCCAGGTAAGGGGTTAGTGACTGTTACTCACTGACCGCTGGGGAAGCCACCACTATACACTGACTGACTGTCCTGCTGCATTGCTGCACATACATCTGAACCCAGGGCAATTGCTGCTTTAAAACAGCAGTGGATGCCAGCAGGAACATATGTGCTGCACGCTTCCACATCTGTTGCGCTATCATCCAGCTCACCTGTTCCAGCATCATCTCAGTAGCACCGTGGCGGAGCTGAGAAGAAGAACGGAGAAGAACAGTCTTATTACTAGTCAGCAGAGTAGACTGGGGGCTGGGGCAAAAGTATATGGCAGTGGAAAGCAGCTGGGGCCTGCTGCCAGAGGGCAATATGTCTTGGGGCTGAGGCCTACAAATATATGGGGGCAACTATACACCGCATATCTAGACATCGCATATCTAGATTTAGATATCGCATATCTAGATTTTAGTAAGGCTTTTGACACTGTCCCACATAGATGACTTATCAATAAACTACAGTAATTGAGCTTGGACTCCCATATTGTTGAGTAGATTAGGCAGTGGCTGAATGACAGACAACAGGGGGTTGTAGTCAATGGAGTATATTCAGAGCAAGGTCTTGTTACCAGTGGGGTACCTCAGGGATCTGTACTGGGACCAATATTGTTTAATATCTTCATTAGTAATATCGCAAAAGGTCTCGATGTTAAGGTGTGTCTTTTTGCTGATGACACAAAGATATGTAACAGGGTTGATGTTCCTGGAGGGATATGCCAAGTGGAAAAGAATTTAGGAAAACTAGAAGAATGGTCAGAACTCTGGCAACTGAAATTTAATGTGGACAAGTGCAAGATAATGCACATGGGGCATAAAAACCCTTGGGCAGAATATAGAATATTTGACACAGACCTCAGTATCTGAGGAAAGGGATTTAGGAGTAATTATTTCAGAAGACTTAAAGGTAGGGAGACACTGTAATAGAGCAGCAGGAAATGCTTGCAGAATGCTTGAATGTATAGGGAGATGTATAGGCAGTAGAAAGAGAGAAGTGTACAGAACACTGGTGAGACCTCACTTGGAGTATTGTGCGCAGTACTGGAGGGCGTATCTCCAAAATGATATAGATTCTCTAGAGAGAGTTCAGAGAAGAGCTACTAAACTAGTACATGGATTGCAGGATAAAACTTACCAGGAAAGGTTAAAGGACCTTAACATGTATAGCTTGGAAGAAAGAAGAGACAGAGGGGATATGATAAAGACTTTTAAATACATAAAGGGAATCAACACGATAAAGGAGGAGAGCATATTTAAAGGGGTACTCCGGTGAAAACCTTTTTTCTTTTAAATCAACTGGTGCCAGAAAGTTAAAAAGATTTGTAAATTACTTCTATTAAAAAATCTTAATCCTTCCTGTACTTATTAGCTGCTTAATACTACAGAGAAAATTATTTTCTTTTTGGAATTCTCTCTGATGACATCACGAGCACAGTGCTCTTTGCTGACGTCATTATAATAATAATAACTCCTTATTTATTGTTGTCCTTAGTGGGATTAGTGGGATGACATCACGAGCACAGTTCTCTCTGTTGACGTTATTATAATAATAATAATAACGCTTCATTTATTGTTGTCCTTAGTGGGATTTGAATCCAAGTCCCCTGCACTGCAAGGCAGCAGTGCTAACCACTGAGCCACCATGCTGCTCTTAGCATACATCTGCTATGCATGGTTGCTAAAATGGACAGAGATGTCAACAGAGAGCACTGTGCTCGTGATGTCATCAGTGTTCCAAAAAGAAAGGAATTTCCTCTGTAGCATTCAGCAGCTAATAAGTACTGGAAGGATTAATATTTTTTAATAGAAGTAATTTACAAATATGTTTAACTTTCTGGCACCAGTTGATTTAAAAGAAAAAAGGTTTTCACCGAAGTACCCCTTTAAAAGAACTATACAATATTGGTCCTGGTTCTGTCAGTGGGGCAGAGCATATAATGTTGAAGGTTGTCCTAAAATAAAAATGAATTAAACATCTAACTATTACTCTTCCCATCACTCCGGCCTATTTTTGTTTCTTAAAAAGGGTCAAAGATGGCAGAAAAGGGAAAATATAAAATTCTTATAATTTACGCAATTTGCATAGTTCCAAATTGAAAGATGCGCATATGGCGTAGGTCAGGATACTTTATAGAGACAAAACACAATATTAATAAATACTTCCTCAGCTCTGCACTTATTTTTTTATACCATTTTTGTGTATATGTGACTATTTAATCACATTTTATTAATTTTCTTTGGAATGTAATGGGACCGGAACACAGCAATTTTTGGACTCTGGAATCAGTAACATTATATTTTGATAGTTCAGACATTTACACATGCGTCAATACCAAATATGTTTATTATTGTTGTTTTTTTTTACGCTTTTTGGGGGGGAAATGAGGCAAGAGGGGCAGTTGACATTTTTATTGGGGAAATAGGATTTTCAAATTTTTTAAAAACTTTTTTTTACTTTTGTAAATTTTTTTATGTTCTCTGATTTGATTGCTAATACTGTTCAGCGGTATGCATAGGCATAGCAATGATCAGTATTATCGGCAATCTTCTTCTATGGTCTGCTCCATTTCAGACCAGAGAAGAAGACCCCAAGAGAGTAGTGGAGGCAGGTGAGGGGACCTCTGTCTGCCATTTCTGATCAGAACGCCCCATTGGGTGCATTATTTATATATAAGGGGACACAGGAGCACATTATTTATATATGAGGGAGCACAGGGCGGTATTATTTAAATAAGATGGGATCATTTTAAATATATCAGGGGCACAATTAATACCAGGGGAGTATTATAAATATATTAGGGGGCACTACTAATCTTAGGAGGCATTATAAATATATCATGGGGCACTATAAATTTCACGGGGGCATTATTAATATATAGCTATTTAACTCCTTAACGACGCAGGACGTAAATGTACGTCCTGGTGAGGTGGTACTTAATGCACCAGGACATACATTTACGTCCTAAGCATAACCGCGAGCATCGGAGCGATGCCCGGATCATGCGCGGCAGGTCCCAGCTGCTGATCGCAGCCAGGGACCCGCCCGTGATGGCGGCCTTCCCGCAGACCAGAGCAGAAGATGACCGATAATGCTGATCAGTGCTATGTCCTATACATAGCACTAAACAGTATTAGCAATCGAGTGATTGCTATAAATAGTCCCCTATGGGGACTACTAAAGTGTAAAAATAAAAGTTAAAAAGTACAAAAATAAAGTTAAAAAAATGTGAAAACCCCCCTCCCCCAATAAAAAAACGTAAATTGTCCCATTTTCCCTATTTCACCCCCAAAAAGTGTTAAAAAATATTTTATATACATATTTGATATCGCCGCGTGCGTAAATATCTGAACTATTAAAATAAAATGTTAATGATACTGTACGGTGAATGGTGTGAACGTAAAAAAAAAAGTCCAAAATGGATGCTTTTTTATAACATTTTATTCACTAAAAAATTTATAAAAATTGGATTAAAAGTTCTATACTGTATTAGCAAATATGGTATCAATAAAGTACAGATCACGGTGCAAAAAATGAGCCCTCATATTACCGCTTATACGCAAAAATGAATAAGTTATAGGTCTTCAAATTAGGAGGATTCTAAACGTACTAATTTGGTTAAAAAGTTTGCGATTTATTTTAAGCACAACAGTAATAGAAAAGTATGTTATCATGGGTATCATTTTAATCATATTGACCCAAAGAATAAAGAACATATGTCATTTTTACCGTAAATTGTACGGCGTGAAAACAAAACCTTCCAAAATTAACAAAATTGCGGTTTACTTTTTAATTTCACCACACAAATAGTATTTTTTTGGTTGCGCCATAAATTTTATGGTAAAGTGAGTGATGGCATTACAACCGAAAACTAGTCGCGCAAAAAACAAGCCCTCAAACTAGTCTGTGGATGAAAATATAAAAGAGTTATGATTTTTTGAAGGCGAGGAGGAAAAAACGAAAACGTAAAAATTTAATTGTCTGCGTCCTTAAGGCCCAAATGGGCTGCGTCATTAAGGGGTTAAGTGTACATTAGTAAGGCTTAATTTTTTTTTTTTCAAAACTATTGTTATACATGGTTTGAACAACATCCAGGAGAAAAGAATAAAATACTTTGGGGGAATTTATTACACATGCATGCACACACATACCTGTCTTAAAGAGGTACTCCCCCATAGACATCTTCTACCCTATTCAAAGCTGTGGGACCCCCGCGATCTCTCCTGCAGGGTGATACATCGCGATCGCTCTGTGCCTGGTGATGGGTGATACAGGGGCCAGAGGATCGCGACGTCACAGCCTAACCCTCTTGTGATGCTGCCACGCCTTCTCCCATAGACTTGACGATCCTCCAGCCCCTGTATCGCCCATCATCAGGCATGAAGCGTAGTTTGCTCTGTGCACAAGATGACAGGGGGTGCTGCAGGAGAGATTATGGGGGTTCCCAGTGGTGGAACCCCAGCGATCAGACGTCATATCCCTTTTGGATAGGGGATAAGATGTCTAGGGGTGGAGTACCCCTTTAAAAGGGGTATTCTAATACTTTAAAACTTTTCCCCTATCCACAGGAATACATGTCTCCCATGGACAGTGCATGGAGCACATGCCGACATGCCGTTCAATGCATAGGAAGAGCAGAGGCACTATTCTCTAGATCTTTGGGGGTTCGAACCCTGTGATGATCCTGTGGATTGGGGATGTGTTTTAAGGTACTGAAGTACCCCTTTAACCTGTACGCCCTGTGCCCGCTTCCATGATAAAACGCGGGGTCACGTGCTGATCCAGGACCCGTGGCTAATACCGGACATCACCGATCACGGTGATATCCAGTATAAACCCCTTAGGTGCGGCGATAAAAGTTCCTTGCCGCTTCTAAAATGTAAAAAAAATACATCCCTGCAGCTTGCATAGTGACCCCCGAATTGTCATAATTCGTCAGTGGGATGACTTCTGGCTCTCCACCTTATTGGACCCTCACTTCCGTCACAAAATGGGGGCCTTTATTATACCCACTGAGAGGGAGGACAAACTGACCTACTGCAGAGAGATCCTACGTAGTCAGTTGGCCGATGCCTATCGGCAACATGGTCCATCAACTCGCAGCTCTGACTCGGGGGGCCCTCTGCACTCACCTTCCACTGCCATGGCTGTTGGGGAGAGGTGGCAGGAGCAGTAGCAGCTCCATTATCAACAGCCTAAGTCTACAGTCGATGATGAGTAGCTTTCTTCACCCGCATAGTGAAGCAACTCGTCAGCAGCAGGTAGACATGGAGCAGTACCTGAACCAGCAGGTGGTGGCATACCTTGACAAGGCCATGCCAACAAACCTTGAAGATCTGAGTTTGGCCTGGAAAAGCTGTCCTGCCCGGCCAGTAGTGTGCCATCAGAGCGAGTGTTTAGTGCGGCCGGGGCCATAGTCACCCCAAGGGGAACTCGTCTGTCCACGAAAAATGTGGAGAGACTGACCTTTGTGAAGATGATTCAGGCATGGATCAGCCAGGATTTCCACCCAACAATTCCAGATGCATCAGATTAGATTGACCAACACTTCACAATTATGGTTATGAAACCCTCTTGGATTATCAATTAGGGTTATGAAACCCTCTTGGCTACTGCGAATGCCTGCTCCTGACTGATCCTGTGTCTTTCAGGATCTACTTGCCTCATTGATGCTTATGGCCTTGGACCTTTAATTTTTGGAAGTTTAGCAGTAGCTAAATACATGCTTAATGCGAATTTCAACATTGAACTTTAAATTTAAGGGGTTATGAAACCCTCTTGGGTACTGCAAATGCCTGCTCCTGACTGATCCTGTGTCTTTCAGGAACTACTTGCCTCACTGATGCTTGTGGCCTTGGGCCTTTAATTTTTGGATGTTTAGCAGTAGCTAAATACATACTTAATGCAAATTTCAACATTGATCTTTAAATGTAAGGGGTTATGAAACCCTCTTGGCTACTGCAAATGCCTGCTCCTGACTCATCCTGTGTCTTTTAAAAACAACTTGCCTCAATGATGCCTCTGGCCTTGAGCCTTAAATTTTTTTATGTTTAGCAGTAGCTAAATACATGCTTAATGCAAATTTCAACATTGTAAGGGGTTATGAAACCCACTTGGGTACTGCGAATGCCTGCTCCTGACTGAACCTGTGTCTTTCAGGAACTACTTGCCTCACTGATGCTTCTGGCCTTGGGCCTTTAATTTTTGGATGTTTGCACTAACTACATACATGCTTAATTGAAATTTCTAAATTGATCGTGCAATGTGAGAGGTTATGAAAGCCTCTTGGATACTGATGATGCCTGCTCCTGTGTGTTTCAGGAACTACTTGGCTTATTGATGCTTCTGGGCTTCGGCCTTAAATTTGTGGATGTTTTGCACTAGCTTACATACATGCTTAGTTGAGATTTCAACATTGATCTTTCAAGCTTAGGAGTTATGAAATCCTCTTGTGTTCTGCTGATGCCTTTTCCTGACTGTGTCTTTCAGGAACTACTTGGCTTACTGATGCTCCTGGGCTTAAATTTTTGGATGGTAGCACTACCTAACATGCATCTTCAATAGAGATTTCAACATTCAACTTTTACTTTTAGGGGTTGTGAACCCCTCTTGTGTACTCATCCTGCTCCACTCCCGTTGGTCCTGTGACAGTGTTCGACTCCACCTCCTCATCCTCCACCACAGCCGTTGGTCCTGTGACAGTGTTCAACTCCCCCTCCTCATCCTCCACCATGTCCTCAGCCTCCACTGCCCAGACAAGTCTCAGTGGCCCTTCAGCATACCATGTGTACAGGGCATGGCGGTGTCACACTGTTCTTCACATGGTTTGCCTTGGCAAAAAGTGTTGGAAACAATGGCTGGTCAGGGCAATGGAGACATTGCGCCTACATCCAGGGATGTGGAAATCCTATCACCCGACGCCCGGGACAAGTAGTTTTGGGCGCCGGGCAGGTGAATTTTTTTAATAGATTTAGCCCTGTATCGGGCAAGCAGGGACAGACAGACTTCTCCCTTATTTTTCTTTAATGCTGATGTGAGTTGCAGGAGCCGATGCAAGTCTGCACCTCACACCGGCGCTCAGAGTGTATGGAGGGGGCAGTGGCGGCCCCCAGCTGATTTCAGTAGCCGGGGGCCGCTGCTCGGAGCCCCCCAGCCGGTGTGAAGGGATCTCAGGAGTGAGGGCAGAGCCCGAGGTCGCACGTCTGCAGGAGATGATTAAACCACGCCCCCTCCTCCCCCCTCCCGGAGGATGGAGAGCGCAGCTCTGCATAATACAAGAAGACAGGGGGAGAATGAGGACGTACACAGCTCCTCCCTCCTGCACACACAGCCTCTCCCTTCCCCCTGCTCTGTCTACACAGGACCTCAATCATCACGGGGAAGTTTCAAGTATTCACGGGGGAAAATACAGAGCGGGGAGAGGACGTGTGTGAGGAGACTGCACTGCAGGGGCTGGGGATTTCACCTCACACCGGCTCAAGTGAGAAGGCTGAGTATGCAGGCGGCGGGAAGGGTGGTTGTATATGTATGTAATGTATGATTAGGGGGGGTGTATCAGCGGTGGGTGTATGTATGATGTGTGCATGTATGATGTGTGCATATGTATGGTGTATGTGTCATGTGTATATATGATGTGTATGGTGTCCGTGTATGTGTGATGTGTGTATGATGTGGGGTGTATCAGCGGCGGGTGTATGTATAATGTGTGCATATGTATGGTGTATGTGTCATGTGTATATATGATGTGTGTATGGTGTCTGTGTATGTGTGATGTGTGTATGGTGTCTGTGTATGTGTGATGTGTGTATGTAATATATGATATAGGGGGCAGCGGCAGGTGCATGTATGATGTGTGTATGGTGTATGTGTGATGTGTGTATGTACTGTATGATATAGGGGGCAGCAGCAGGTGTATGTATGATGTGTGTATATGTATGGTGTATATTTATGGTGTGAGTTTATGTGTATATATGATGTGTGTATGTGTATGGTGGATGTGTCATCTGTATATATGATGTGCGTATGGTATATGTGTGATGTGTGTATGTAATGTATGATGTGGGGGGGGGCATCGGCGGGTGTATGTATGATGTGTCTATGTATGATGTATGTATGTAATGTATGATATAGGGGGCAGTGGCCGGTGTATGTATATGTGTATGTATGATATGTGTATGCATGTATGTTTTGTACAGGGGCGGACTGACAAGTGCTGCCGCCAGTTGTGCTATCTAATTTTATTTATTTTTAGTGGTTTCTGGCCACTCGCACTAAATTGCACCCCCAGAATCCCACCCCCCTTCATACTCACCCCCCGACCAAGAGCCCCACGGTTGCACGCAAACAGGCCTGAACCAAAACTACAACTCCCAGCATGTTGCACCGTAACCTAAACTGTAGAACTATAAAGTGTAACATGCTGGGAGTTGTAGTTTTGGTTCGGGTCAGCTGCAGAGCCATAGGCTGTATCAGGGCATGCTGGGTGTTGTAGTTACTAACTGTAATTCCCAGTATTCCTTGACACAGACTATGGCTCTGCAGCTGACACAAACCAAAACTACAACTCCCAGCATGTTACACAATAACCTTAACTGTACTACTATACAGTGCAACATGCTGCAATACCCACACAACCATAGACTGCATCAGGGCATGCTGGGTGTTGTAGTTATCTAGTAACTAAATGCAACTTCCAGCATTTTCTGACACGTAATTAGAGTATTTATCGGGGTATACCATGCACCGGCCTATAACACGCACCCTCATTTTACCAAGGATATTTGGGTAAAAAAAGTTTTTTACCCAAATATCCATGGTGAAATGAGGGTGCGTGTGTGCACGTGTATACCCCGATACACCCCCAGGAAAGGCAGGGGGAGAGAGGCCGTCGCTGCCCGCTTCTCTCCCCCTGCCTTTCCTGGGGTCTAGAGCGCTGCTGCCGGCCCTTCTCTCCGCCTGGCTATCGGCGCCGCTGCCCGTTCTGTCCCCCTGACTATCGGTGCCGGCGCCGATAGCCAGGGGGAGAGAAGCGGCGCCGACAGCCAGGGGGAGAGAAGGGGCAGCGGCACCCATTGCCGGCGCCGCTGCCCCGTTGCCTCCCCCCTTCCCCGGTGGCATAATTACCTGGGTCGGGTCCGTGCGTTGCTATGCACGGCACGGCGCAGGGGGAGAGAAGGGCCGGCAACAGCGCTCTAGACCCCAGGAAAGGCAGGGGGAGAGAAGCGGGCAGCGACGGCCTCTCTCCCCCTGCCTTTCCTGGGGGTGTATCGGCGTATAACACGCACATAGACTTTAGGCTAAAAATTGTAGCCTAAAAAGTGCGTGTTATACGCCGATAAATACGGTAAATAATAGGCACCATATAAACTGGAGAAGCAGAACCCCCCCCCCCTCCCGCGCCCCCAGGTAACACAGCATTGTTCACTGTTATCCAACCAAAAGACTCCATATATTAGTCCCTATGAAGACTGAAAAAAAAATAGTGATTAAAATATTTTAAGAAGTGCGTATATATGTGAATAAGCCCCTCTCCTAATAAAAGTTCCGATAAAAACTACAGATCATGTCACACAAGATTACCCTCATCCCTATATATGGAAAAATTGGAGTTATAGGGGTCAGATGGGGGGGGGGGGGCTTGCCTCGGGAGTAAAAGGGGCTAGCTACAGCTCACCCGCCGCTAATAGCCTGGCATGCTGCGATCACCATGGCCGGCTATTAAACCATTAGATCACCGCTGTTAAAGTTGACAGCAGTGTCTAAAGGGATCTTATATCCATCCCTGGTGGTCTAGTGGGGGGAATTGTACTATTTTGGTTGAAATTATTTTATCTACCAGGACAAGTTGATTTTCTTGAGGGACAAGTAGATTGTGTTCCGCTTTAGTCCCTTGGACAAGTAGTTTTTTTTTTTTTTCCACACCCCTGTACATCTCACGGCCACATGAGCCCTGTGGGGGCTTGTTAGATTTGGCCCTTTGTACCCACACGCAGGGGTCTGGGACACTAAAACTTGGGAGTTGAAAGTTAAATTTCAAAATCATTAAATTAAATTTCAATTTCTTAAATTTAAATAAAAAAAATCATACATTTCAATGGTCTCCTCATGCTTCAGCCAACTCCAGGCTGTGTCATTCAGGCAATATATGGTTTACTGATACTGCTGCTGGGTCGGGGTCTGGGACTGAAAATTTTGTTATTGTAGCACTATCTATCCAAAATCTTCATTTTAAATTTCAAAAATTCTTGTGTTTTTTGGGGGTGATTGTGAAGCCTGGGGTCTCCTCATGCTTCAGCCAACTCCAGGCTGTGTCATTCATGCAATATATGGTTTACTGATACCACTGCTGGGCCTGGGTCTGGGAATAAAAATGTTGTTATTGTACGTAGCACTAGCTATCCAAATTCTTCATTTTAAATTTCAAAAATTCTTGTGTTTTTTCTTGGGGATTGTGAAGCCCTGGGGTCTCCTCATGCTTCACCCAACTCCAGGCTGTGTCATTCAGGCAATGTATGGTTTATTGATACCGCTGCTGGGCCTGGGTCTGGGAATAAAAATTTTGTTATGGTACGTAGCACTAGCTATCCAAATTCTTCATTTTAAATTCCAAAAATTCTTGTGTTTTTTCTTGGGGATTGTGAAGCCCTGGGGTCTTCTCATGCTGCCACCACCTCCATGCTGTGTCATTCAGCCACTATATGGTCTCCTCATGCTTCAGCCTCATCCAAGCTGTTTCATTTAGCCACTATTTGGTCTCCTCATGCTTCAGCCTCATCCAAGCTGTGTCATTCAGCCACTATATGGTCTCCTCATGCTACCAACACCTCCACGCTGTGTCATTCAGCCACTCTGTGGTCTCCTCACGCTGCCAACACCTCCACGCCATATCATTCAGCCACTATATGGTCTTCTCATGCTGCCAACACCTCCACGCTGTGTCATTCAGCCACTATGTGGTCTCCTCATGCTGCCAACACCTCCACACTGTGTCATTCAGCCACTATATGGTCTCCTCATGCTGCCAAAACCTACACGCTGTGTCGTTCAGCTACTATGTGGTCTCCTCATGCTGCCAAAACCTCCACGCTGCGTCATTCAGCCACTATATGGCCTCCTCATACTGATGCCACCTACAGGCTCTGTCATTTGCCCGCTCTGCAGCAGTGATTCTAAAAGCGATGCCGGTAATCTGCATGTTATTCTGAATAACAGTATTATTTCACTACCCCAGCACACTCCATATGCGTGTTAGAACACAGCAAAGTGTTCTATACCCCTATTGAGGCTCTCTGTAGGCCAGAAATAGCCGTTTTTAATAAATAAAAATAAATTCAGATCGAAACACATTTTTTGGGAAAATTCGGCGCACGGGCCGAATCGAATTTTTGAAAAGTTTGCTCATCTCTACTTATGGGGTTAAACATATACATTTTTGTGCATGTAGTTTTTACCAGAAGTAAAACAAAATCAAACCTATATAAGTAGGGTATTATTTTAATCATATGGACCTACAGACTAAAGAAAAATGCACTACGTAGAAACAGAAGCGCCCAAAAGTTCCAAAATGCTCCACAGGAAGTTATTTTCTGTCTGACCACAATGCTCTCTGCTGACACCTCTGTCCATGTCAGGAACTGTCCAGAGCAGGATAGGCTTGCTATGGGGATTTGCTCCTGCTATGGACAGTCCTTGACATGGACAGAGGTATCAGCAGAGAGCAATGTGGTCAGACAGAAAAGAAACTGAAAAAGAGAAGAACTTCCTCTGTAGTATACAGCAGCTGATAAGTACTGGAAGGGTTAAGATTTTTAAATAGAAGTAATTTACAAAATTGGCACAGGAACCAAATGTCAGCTCACCCATCCACCGCACGGCAAAAAAATCCTCCAAGTTAAATAGAAGAAAAGGGTAAATGCCAGCGAATAGAAAACTTCACCTTTATTTCTTCATATTAAAAGTATTGACATGGAAAAACTTCAGTAGAAAACATAGATAAAATCTTTGGAAGCGCCATGTGCATCTGGTCATGTGCATCTGATGAAAGGTCCTATGACCTGAAACGCGTCATGCTGGGTGCTTCCAAAGATTTTATCTATGTTTTCTACTGAAGTTTTTCCATGTCAATGCTTTTAATATGAAGAAATAAAGGTAAAGTTTTCTATTCGCTAGCATTTACCCTTTTCTTCTATTTAATTTACAAAATTGTTTAACTTTCTGGACCAGTTGATTTTAAAAACATTGTTTTCCACTGGAGTACCACTTTAATCACGGCTTATGCAAAAGTTTGTGAAGTTTCTATGCCAGAAAACTGTTGTATGAGCAAATTTCATGTTCATCAGATATATGGTATTGAAATAATATCATAGCAGCTAATCAGCCACAGTAAAAGCACTTAATCAACTGGCAATCTTATGCTACCCACCAACTCTCATATAAAAATGACTACATTTCCCAATAAATACTTGAAAAGGCATACTGAAATGCAGCTTATCACAATTGAGTCAGTGAGAAACTAAAAAAGTTACAGCTCACAGAATGCGGCGACTTACAAACATGATTTTTTTTTTAAAGAAATCATTTTTTATGCCATAAATAAACTAAAATATAAAAAAAAGTAGATAAATTTCGTATCACCATAATCGTATCAACCTGCAGTGTAACTTTAAGGCTGCTTTCACAATATAAAAATACTTCCATTGTAAATGCCCGTCATAAAAATCTTGAAAATCGGCCGTTAAACGGGCGTTAGAATATCCCTAATGGCCGTTAGAAAATCCCATTATAGACTTTGGGATTTTTCTAATAGCCATTTTAACCCGTTTTGCATGAATAGTGCATGCACTATTTCTCCTGTTACTATTTCTCCCGTCACAAGATAATGGCCGTTATTAAAGGGGTTCTCCACTGCCCGGCCTTCCGGAGCTCCACTCGCAGCGTCCGGAAGTTTATTACTCCGAACGCTGTGTGCGGGCTTCCGTGTTCGAGGCTGCCCCCTCGTGATGTCATGCCCGCCCCCTCGTGACGTCACTCCCGCCCCCTCAACGATCAGAGTGTCACCTGTACCCCAGAATGGTACCAATGAAAGTGTCAACTAGTCTCCCAAAAATATTTTTGCACCCCAAGGCCCCTGTAATTTTATATGATGCCAACAAAATATCCTAAACTAAAAGGATGCCCCAAAATCCACACAGCACACCTTCATATCTGAGGCCTGTGTGAGAGACACGTAGCGAACAATGGCCACATATGGGATATTTCTAAGTACGTCAGAATTCGGGGAATAAATCTTGAGTTTTATTTCTTTTTCAACACCTACTGTGTTACAAAAAAGAAATGGATTAAAATGAAAAATCTACAAAAAATAAAATTTTAAAATTCTGCCTCCACTTTTATTTCTGTGAAACACCTAAAGGGTTACTAAACTTCTTTAATGTCATTCTGACTACTTTAAGGGGTGCAGTTTATAAAATGGGGTGATTTATGGTGGTGTCTAACATGCAGGCCCCTCCATTCCACTTCAGAACTGAACTGGTCCCTGAAAAATCAGATTTTGCAATTTTCTTGAAAACCTAGAAAATTGCTACTAAACTTATAAACCCTCTAACATTTTTAAAAAAGTAAAAGAATGTTTATCAAATAATGGGAACATAAAGTAGTCATAATTTAGATGTAAATTAATCATTAATTTGGTGCGGCATGGTTATTTGTTATATGAGCAGAAAATAGAAAAATGCAAATTTTCCATTTTTTTCACAAAATATATTTTTTTACAAAAACCACTAAATATATCAATCAAAATTTACCACTAATGTAAAGTATAATATGTCACGAAAAAACTATGTCAGAATCACATTCCAAAGCGTTCCAAAGTTGTTACCAAATAAGTTAACCAAAAGGAGATTTTTTAACACTTACCGTAAAATCTCTTTCTCGAAGGACCCATTGGGGGACACAGACCGTGGGTGTATCTTGCTGGTGTATCTTGCTGTCTCTAGGAGGTGACACTATGGCAACAAAAACAGCTGGCTCCTCCCAGCAAGATATACTCGCCTTCAGGCTCTGAGGTAGTCAGTTTAAGTTCCAGAGCAATAGGAGGAGACCAATAGGTCAAAGAAGACCCAAAAACTGTCCGAGAACAAGAAGAAAAACATAACTGAACACACCCTCGGACAGAGAACCAAAGGAAAAAAAACAAAAAGGGCGGGAGCTGTGTCCCCCAATGGATCCTTCGAGAAAGAGATTTTACGGTAAGTGTTAAAAAATCTCCTTTTCTCTATCGGCTCCATTGGGGGACACAGACAGTGGGACGTACCAAAGCGTCCCTTGGGTGGGCAGATAAGTAATCAGGCAGACGGCTGATCCACCGCCGCCTGCAACACCTTACGCCCCAGGGAAGCATCAGCCGATGCGAAAGTATGAACCCGATAAAACCTCGAGAATGTGTGCAAAGACGACCAGGTAGCCGCCTTGCAACTCTGCGAGGCCGAGGCTCTATTTTGGAGAGCCCAGGATGCTCCAACAGAACGAGTGGAATGAGCCACAACCCTGAAAGGAGGAATCTTCCTCTTACAGCGATAGGCTTCCGAAATGGCAGACCAAATCCACCTAGAAATGGTGGCCTTGGAAGCAGGTTGTCCCTTGCGACGACCTTCCGTCAGGACTAAAAAGGAATCACACTGACGAAAGGAAGAAGTGATGGAGAGATAAGACCGAACAGCCCGAACCACGTCCAGCTTGTGCAGTAAGCGCTCCCTAGGATGAGAAGGAGCCGGGCAAAACGACGGGAGGACAATATCCTCATTGAGATGAAAAGCCAAGACCACCTTAGGTAAAAAGGAAGGGTCTGGCCGGAAAACAACCTTGTCCTGGTGAATCACTAGAAACGGAGAACAGCAGGAAAGGGCTGCCAATTCAGACACCCTCCGGATGGAGGTGATAGCCACCAGAAACGCCACCTTCCAAGAAAGGAGGCGGAGAGACACTTCTCTAAGGGGCTGAAAGGGTGCACCCTGGAGGGCACTCAGGACCAAATTCAAGTCCCAAGGGGGAGAAGGTGACCGATAAGGAGGAACAGCGTGCGCCACTCCTTGTAGGAAGGTCTGGACATGATGATTAGAAGCCAGGGGCCGCTGGAAAAGAACAGTAAGGGCCAAAACCTGACCCTTAAGAGAACTGAGAGACAACCCCAGTTCCAACCCCGACTGCAAAAAAGAGAGAAGACGGGGGACCGAGAAGGTCACCAGGGAGAAGTCCTGTGCTTCACACCAACGAAAATAAGACAGCCAAGTACGGTGGTAAATCCTTGCAGAGTAGGGCTTACGAGCCTTGAGCATGGTGCGAATGACATGAAAAGAGAATCCGCAGGCCCTCAAAACCGCGGTCTCCACCGCCACACCGTCAAATGCAGCAACTGTAAATTGGGGTGGCAAAGGGGACCCTGGGAGAGCAGGTCCGGATGGAGCGGAAGGCGCAGTGGAGAGTCGTCCAGGAGCCTGACTACGTCGGCGTACCACGACCTCCGGGGCCAATCTGAAGCTACCAGAATGGCAGGGACGCCCTCTGCCTTGAGCTTCCTCAGCACCCTGGGAAGAAGCGGAAGAGGAGGGAACAGATAGGGTAGGGTAAACCCCGCCCAAGGAATCACTAGGGCATCCACAGCCAGAGCCTGAGGGTCCCGGGACTTGGACACAAACGGAAAGATCTTCCGATTGTGTCGGGACGCGAAGAGGTCCATGTCCGGAATGCCCCAGAGGTCGCAGAGAAGCATGAAGACCTCTGGATGTAGAGACCACTCGCCGGGGTCGGGAGAGGACCGAAGTCTGCTTCCCAGTTGAGCACCCCCGGGATGTAAATCGCCGAGATGGCCGGAACCTTGCTTTCCGCCCAGGAGAGAATCTTGGTCACCTCAGCCATGGCTGCCGAGCTGCAAGTGCCGCCCTGACGATTTATGTACGCCACGGCCGTGGCATTGTCCGACTGAACGCGGACAGGCTGGAACTGAAGATGGGACTCCCAATGAAGAAGACAAAGAAGAATAACCCGTAATTCCAATATGTTTATCGGAAGAACACTCCGCCCCAGCCCGACAGGCTGGCATCCATTGTAACAACCTGACAGTGAAGGGGAAGAAACGACCGCCCTTGGAGAAGAAGAGGGGAGCGGAGCCACCAGAGCAGAGACTGACGGACCCTGCGAGGGAGAACAATCTGATGATCAAGGGACAGAGGAGACTTGTTCCACCGAGAGAGAATCGCCAGTTGGAGGGGAGGGTAATGAAACTGGGCAAAAGGTACGGCCTCCATAGTTGCCACCATCCGACCCAGGACTTCCATACAAGTGCGAATGGAGACTGATACCTGGGTCCGAAGCGAGCGGATCCCCGACCGGAGCGCCAGACGTTTGTCCGGCGAAAGGCGAATTCGGGCAGAGGCCGTGTCAAAGAGAAGTCCCAGAAAGGTTAGAGACTGGGTAGGACGGAGGACTGACTTGTCCTGGTTGATCATCCACCCGAAGCGAGCCAGAGTGTGGAGAGTGATGTCCAGATTCTCCAGGGTCTGGGCCCTGGTTGGAGCCTTGATGAGAAGGTTGTCCAGGTATGGTATCACCGAGATTCCCCTCGACCGTAACAGGCCCATCACCGGCGCAAGGACCTTTGTAAAGACCCGAGGAGCCGTGGCTAGACCGAAGGGGAGAGCTACAAACTGAAAGTGCCCCTCCGGAACCGCAAAGCGGAGGTACCGATGATGGCCCGGAAATATTGGCACATGGAGGTAGGCATCCTTGATGTCCACCGATGAAAGGAACTCCCCTTGTTCCAGGGACGCCACTACCGAACGGAGGGATTCCATTCGGAAGTGGCGGATGAGAAGATGAAGATTGAGACACTTGAGATCCCAAATTGGACGCACAGAACCGTCCTTCTTGGGGACCACAAAAAGATTTGAATAGAAACCCCAAAAACGTTCCCCTGAAGGAACAGGAACGATAACCCCCTGGAGAAGCAGAGACTGCAGAGCCGCTTAAAACTGCTTCACCAGAGGAGGAGACCGGGGGGCCCGGGATCGTAAAAAACGATCCCTCGGAAGGGATGCAAATTCGATCCGGTAACCGTTGGGCACCATGTCCCTGACCCAAGAGTCTTGAATGTGAGAGGTCCAAATGTCTCGAAAAAGTAAGAGACGACCTCCCACCCGAGAAGAAACCGCGGGTTGGTGCCTCACTTCATGCAGAAGTGGGCTTGCGCTGGCCTGATTTGGGCACAAAACGGCCGGACCGGTTGGAGTCCGACTTCCAAGACGGGCGAGCCCGGAATGAGGGAGCCTTCTTGTCCCGCGAGGGAGTCTGCCCGGATCCCTTGTTGGAGCTGGAGGTCCGAAAGGACCGAAAGGAAAATGCCTTCCTTTGGGAAGTAGGGCGAGCCTTTTTCTGAGGTAACAAGGAACTCTTACCTCCCGTTGCCTCAGAGATAATCTCATCAAGGTGTTTGCCAAAGAGACGGCCACGCATAAAGGGAAGCTCAGTGAGTGATCTTTTGGAAGCGGCATCCGCATTCCAAGCCTTAAGCCACATAGAGCGGCGGAGGGCCGCTAGATGACCCACAGCATAGGCAGAACAACGGGCTGCCTGCATGGAAGCTGCACACAGAAAATCCCAGGCTTTAGAGCATTGGAGAGCCAAAGCAGATAGATCCTCTGGGGGGGATCCCGCTAAGATATCCTGACGGAGCTTTTGGCACCACTCCGACAGGCCCTTGGACACACATGTGGAGGCAAAGATGGGAAGAAGAGAAGAGCCCGCAGCTTCCGTGGCAAACTTCGCTAAGGATTCTACCTTCTTGTCCGTGGGGTCCTTGAAGGCAGCGGCATCCGCCAGAGGCAGTGTAGTCGCCTTATTGATCCGGGAAACTGGTGGGTCCACAGAGGGAGGAGAAACCAGCTTAGTGACAAAGACCTTGTCAAATGGATAACGATCTTGAATTGTCTTGATTCCCGGGAACCTCTTGTCTGGATGTTTCCATGCGGTCTCCAGAATGTCATCAGAGTCAGCGTGAGAGCTGAATTTCTGAGGTGCTGGCTTAGCACGGTGAAAGGATACTCCTGGGTTGACATCCGAAGATCCTGGGTCCTCTAAGTGAAAGGTGTCTCTCAGGGCTGTAACCAAAGAGTTAACCGTTGCAACTGAGTCCGGGTGGTCCTCAGAGTCAGACGCCGGCTCGGAAGCCTCATCCACCAATTCGCCAGGGGAATGAGAATGGGTAGAGGCAGTCCTGGAGGGGGGCGACTCTGACCGAGAACGCTGCTCTGGCGTGGCAGAGCGGTGACTGCGAGAACGTCCTCTGGAGGAGCGACGTTTGTGCCCGGATGACCAGGGGGGGCGGGACCCACGAGGGGAACGCTCACGTCTACTTGAAGACTCATTGGAAGAGTCAGACGAGGCACCCCTAGGACGCTTGTGAGAGCGTGAGGAATGTGGAGACGAGGAGCGAGTCCTTCCAGAGGTCCTGCGCAGGGAAGACCCCTTCAAGGCGGACACCACTTCCCGGGAGGCCATAGCCACCGAGTGGGAGACTTTGTTCAAGTCAGCCATATACTGGGTCAGGGAAGAAACCCAGGCTGGGGGAGCGTCTGGATCTGCCGGGACCGAAGGGGCATCCGGGGGTACCAGGGGGTCCGGGGGAGCAGTGGCGCAGGCAGGACAAGTGAGCTCAGCAGAGCCAGACAATTTGGTGTTACAGTGCTTACAGAAATAGTAAACCACTGAAGTTCAAGGTCTCTGTTTAGAGGGAGGAACAGCTCTCGGTACGGACATAATGAGGGAAAGAAGGGAGATAGGAACTTTCTCACCCTAGTCTGTGTCCCCTGTCAGCTGCAGTGAGGAGACTCGCTCTGTGCAGCTAGAGAGAGAGAAAAAAGGCCAGCCAATAGAAAGAGAGGGGCGTGCCTGAAGCAAGGCACTAAGTTAATGGCCCTTTCCTACTGAAAATCGCGCCCTCGGCGCTGATTGGAGGCAGCTTCGCGCCTCTGAGCTCTCCCAGCCCCGTGGGCGGAGCCACAGACCGGCCGGGAGAACTGTCATGGCGCCCGCTCCTTGCCCCGAGCGCACCAGCCCCTCGTTTGTGCGCTCGGGGGAATGGGGCGGGCGTCCAGCGTCGGCTAATAGCAGCGCCGCGGCAGTGAGACGCTTATAAAGCGCTGCCGGCAAAATTAAACTAAGCCGGCGCTGAAAAGCGCCCGGGACTGCGCCGCCGCTGACAGCCGCGATAAGGCGCTGAGAAGAGGTTAAAAAGCACATACACACAAGTGAAGCACCGGAATAAGGCGCTATGGACGTGCATCCAAACACACACACACAAGTGAAGTGCCCCCTATATGAAGCCCTTTAGGTGCCACTGCTCCCCCAAAAATAAAGTGCAGCCTGTAATAAAGTGTAGCCCCTGAAAGTTAGCCCCAAAACTAAAGGGTGGGCCAAAACAGGGGGTCTCCAGCTGCTGCAAGTCCGTACCTGTGGAGAAAAAAGGGGAAGTACTTACCTCAGTCAGAAGAACTTACCTACTGGAGTCTTCAGTGAAATCTTCAGTCAGCATTAGTTAACTGCATCACGCCTGGCTGCTATGCGCGAGCGAGGCGAGCAGAGAAATAGGGGGACCCGGACCCGTGAGGTACCACCCAAGCGCTGACCGTTGGCGTGGGGTTAACAGCGCATATACGCAATGTCTGTGCCCCCTCACTCGCAATGGGGAAACGGGGAACCGCAGTCCCTGAGTCCCCACCTGAAAACAGAAAAGAAAAGGAATAAAAAACTAACACGTCCCTAACTAGGAAAACAAAAAAATTAGAAGACCTGGTCTGGAGCAACCCAGACCACGTCCCACCTCCTTAGACACTAAGCTTAAACTGGCTACCTCAGAGCCTAAAGGCGGGTATATCCTGCTGGGAGGAGCCAACTGTTTTTGTTGCCATAGTGTCACCTCCTAGAGCAGGGGTCCTCAAACTACGGCCCGCGGGCCACATGTGGCCCGCCGAGGACATTTATCCGGCCCGTGGCTGCCTGGGACATCCCTGTGTCCTGAAAGATGTTTTCGGGACACAGGGATGCGCTCTCGGAGACCCCGCGTTTACTTTAAAAACGCAGGGGCCGCCGGGAAGGTGGTGCACGCAGGGACGTCACTGACACGGGCGTGCGCCCATAGCAACGAAGCACAGAGGAGCATGGCAGCGATGAGGACGTGCGCTGGCCAGCTAGGTAAGTGTTGCCAGCGGCACGTCAGCTTCGGTGCTTCGACCACCGCTCCTTCGGTACCGGCACTTACTGCTATATCCGGACCGGAGGAGCGGTGGTCGGAGCTCTGAAGTGGGGCAGAACACAGGTACACAGCCTCCAGCCATACAGTGTATGGCTGGAGGCTGAATGTCTGTGGGGGAACATACTGCACCTAATGTGGGGGAACACTGCACCTAATGTGGGGAGCTATACTGCACCTAATTTGGGGGATCTATACTGCACCTAATGTGGGGGATCTATACTGCACCTAATGTGGGGGATCTATACTGCACATAATGTGGGGAGCTATACTGCACCTAATGTGGGGAGCTATACTGCACCTAATGTGGGGAGCTATACTGCACCTAATGTGGGGAGCTACACTGCACCTAATGTGGGGAACTATACTGCACCTAATGTGGGGGAGCTATACTGCACCTAATGTGGGGGAACATTATACTGCACCTAATGTGGGGGGGAGCTATACTGCACCTAATTTGGGGGATCTATACTGCACCTAATTTGGGGGATCTATACTGCACCTAATTTGGGGGATCTATACTGCCCCTAATGTGGGGGAACTATATTGCACCTAATGTGGGGAGATCTATACTGCACCTAATGTGGGGGAACATTATACTGCACCTAATGTGGGGAGCTATACTGCACCTAATATGGGGGATCTATACTGCACCTAATGTGGGAGATCTATACTGCACTTAATGTGGGGGAGCTATACTGCACCTAATGTGGGGAGAACTATACTGCACCTAATGTGGGGAGCTATACTGCACCTAATGTGGGGAACTATACTGCATCTAATGTGGGGAACTATACTGCATCTAATGTGGGGGAGCTATACTGCACCTAATGTGGGGGAACATTATACTGCACCTAATGTGGGGGGGAGCCATACTGCACCTAATGTGGGGAGCTATACTGCACCTAATTTGGGGGATCTATACTGCCCCTAATGTGGGGGAACTGTATTGCACCTAATGTGGGGAGATCTATACTGTACCTAATGTGGCGGAACATTATACTGCACCTAATGTGGGGGATCTATACTGCACCTAATGTGGGGGAGCTATACTGCACCTAATGTGGGGAGAAGTATACTGCACCTAATGTGGGGAGATCTATACTGCTCCTAATATGGGGGAACATTATACTGCACCTAATGTTGGGGAACATTATACTGCACCTAATGTGGGGGAACATTATACTGCACCTAATGTGGGGAGCTATACTGCACCTAATGGGGGGGAACATTATACTGCACCTAATGTGGAGGAACATTATACTGCACCTAATGTTGGGGAACATTATACTGCACCTAATGTGGGGAACATTATACTGCACCTAATGTGGGGGAACTGTACTGCACCTAATGTGGGGAAACTGTACTGCACCTAATGTGGGGGAATTGTACTGCACCTAATGTGGGGGAATTGTACTGCACCTAATGTGGGGGAATTGTACTGCACCTAATGTGGTGGAATTGTACTGCACCTAATGTGGGGGAACTGTACTGCACCTAATGTGGGGGAACTGTACTGCACCTAATGTGGGGGAACTGTACTGCACCTAATGTGGGGGAACTGTACTGCACCTAATGTGGGGGAACTGTACTGCCAACCCTAATGTGTGGGAACTACAACCTAATGTGGGGGGATCTATATTGCCAACCTAATGTGGGGGGAACTGTGCTGCGTACTTAAAGTGGTAGTCCACTAATAAGATATATACGTGTGCATAGGAATTTATTCATGTTTTGTTATCTATAGTCCGGCCCTCCAAAGGTCTGAGGGACCGTGAACTGGCCCCCCGTTTAAAAAGTTTGAGGACCCCTGTCCTAGAGACAACAAGATACACCAGCAAGATACACCGACAGTCTGTGTCCCCCAATTGAGCCGATAGAGAAAGAATATTTGCCTTGGTCATTAAGATCAAAACAGGCTATTGAGTAAAGGGGTTAAACAAATTTGTACTTATAAAAGAGTATTAAAAAAAGTCAGCACTATTTCCTGCTTAGAGCTTCAGATACAGTGGGGGGGGGGGGGGGGAGTATTTAGTCAGCTACCAATTATGCAAGTTCTCCACTTAAAAAGATGAGAGAGGCCTGTCATTTTCATCATAGGTATACATCAACTACGAGAGACATAGGCCCAGATTTATCAAACTGTGTGAGAGAAAAAGTGGAGAGATTTTCCCACAGCAACCAATCACAGCTCAGCTTTCACTTTACCAGAGCTCGTTAGCTGAGCTGTGATTGGCTGCTGTGGGAAAATCTCTCCACTTTTTCTCTCACACAGTTTGATAAATCTGTGCCATAATGAGAAAAAAAAATCCATAATATCACATTGTCTGATTTTAAAGAATTTATTTGTACATTATGGTGGAAAATTAATATTTGGTCAATAACAAAAGTTCATCTCAATACTTTGTTATATATCCTTTGTTGGCAATGACAGAGGTCAAACGTTTTCCATAAGTCTTTACAAGGTTTTCATGCACTGTTTTTTTGGCCCATTCCTCCACGCAGATCTCCTCTAGAGCAGTGATGTTTTGGGTCTGTCACTGGGCAACACAGACTTTCAACTCCCTCCAAAGTTTTTCTATGGGGTTGAGATCTGGAGACTGGTTAGGCCATTCCAGGACCTTCAAATGCTTCTTACAAAGCCACTCCTTCGTTGCCCGGGTGGTGTGTTTGGGATTATTGTCATGCTGAAAGACCTAGCCACATTTAATCTTCAATGCCCTTGCTGAGGGAAGGAGGTTTTCACTCAAAATCTAACGATACATGGCCCCATTCATTCTTTCCTTAAAGCGGATCAGTCATCCTGGTCCCTTTGCTGAAAAACAGTCCCAAAGCATGATGTTTCCGCCCCATGCTTCACAGTAGGTATGGTGTTCTTTGGATGCAACTCAGCACACCCTAGCATCTCCGTTCAGCAGCACAATATGGGGTGTTTCACGCCCCTGTGCACCGACGGGACCTAAGAATTTTAACCCCTTAAGGACGCAGGACGTACTCAAACGGACCCTTTTCCGAGTCCTTAAGGACTCAGGACGTTTGAGTAACTCCTGTCAAATCCCGGCCCCCCGCCGCTAGCTGAAGGGGAGCCGGTGCCCGATGCCTGCTGAAATCGTTCAGCAGGCATCGGGGCATATCGCCCAGGGGGGGTCATTATGCCCCCCCATGTCGGCGATGGCCGCAGATCGCTGGACAATTCAGTCCAGCGATCTGCGGCAGATTCCGTGTCAATCGGGTCTCCAGTGACCCGGTGACCCGGAATTACAGCCACAGCCAGCAGGGGTGAGGTGGCACTGGTGTCACCTCACGATCGCCCTGATTCGTCGGCCGGTTTCCCGGCCGACCAATCAGGGAGCCTGCTGCGGGTGTCACTCCCGCAACCCCCTCCGCCCCTCTTCCGGAGGACGTGAGCGGGTGCGGGACGTGCACCCCGGGAGCTGGGGACCCCGATCCCCGGCGTCAATGTTGGAATCGGGGCCCCAGGAGCAGCAGCGGCGGCGACGACGAGGGACTGACCTGATGCGGCGTGGATCGTTAGAGGTGAGTGACAGCCTCCTGCTGTTGCTTAGCAACAGCTCCCAGCATGCAAAAAGGGCATGCTGGGAGCTGTAGTTATGCAACAGTAGGAGGCAGACCACCACAACTCCCAGCATGCCCTATGGAAAAGTGTACCTTCAGCTGTTGTGTAACTACAACTCCCAGCTTGCACAAACAGCTAAAGCGCATGCTGGGAGTTGTAGTGGTGCATCTGCTGGTTGCATAACTACAACTCCCAGCATGCCCGTTGGCTGTCGGTGACTGCTGAGAGTTGTAGTTTTGCAACAGCTGAAGGCACACTGAGTTATGTAGCAAACCAATGTGTCTCCAGCTGTTGCATAACTACAATCCCCAGCATCCCCAGCCAAAGTAGTATGCCTCCAGCTGTTGCATAACTACAAGACCCAGCATGCCCTACCGCTGTCCGTACATGCTGGGGGTTGTAGCTTTTGCAACAGCTGAAGGCACACTGGTTGCAAAACACTGAGTTTGTTACCAAACTCGGTGTCTCACAACCAGCGTGCCTCCAGCTGTTGCAAAACTACAACTCCCAGCATGCACTGATAGACCGTACATGCTGGGAGTTGTAGTTTTGTAACAGCTGGATGTCCCCCCCCCTCCCCCCAATGTGAATGTACAGGGTACACTCACATGGGCGGAGGTTTACAGTTAGTATCCGGCTGCAAGTTTGAGCTGCGGCAAATTTTCTGCCGCAGCTCAAACTGCCAGCGAGAAACCACTGTGAACCCCCGTCCGTGCGACTGTACCCTAAAAACACTACACTACACTAACACAAAATAAAATAAAAAGTAAAAAACACTACATATACACATACCCCTACACAGCCCCCCTCCCCTCCCCAATAAAAATGAAAAACGTCTGGTACGCCACGGTTTCCAAAACGGAGCCTCCAGCTGTTGCAAAACAACTACTCCCAGTATTACCAGATAGCCACTGACTGTCCAGGCATGCTTGGAGTTTTGCAACAGCTGGAGGCCCCCTGTTTGGGAATCACTGGCGTAGAATACCCCCATGTCCACCCCTATGCAAGTCCCTAATTTAGGCCTCAAATGCGCATGGCGCTCTCACTTTGGAGCCCTGTCGTATTTCAAGGCACCAATTTAGGGTCACATATGGGATATCGCCGTACTCGGGAGAAATTGTGTTACAAATTTTGGGGGGTATTTTCTGCTTTTACCCTTTTTAAAAATGTAAAATTTTTGGGAAAAGAGGCATTTTAGGTAAAAAAAACTATTTTTTTTTTTACATATGCAAAAGTCGTGAAACACCTGTGAGGTATTAAGGTTCACTTAACCCCTTGTTACGTTCCCCGAGGGGTCTAGTTTCCAAAATAGTATGCCATGTGGTTTTTTTTTGCTGTTCTGGTACCATAGGGGCTTCCTAAATGCGGCATGCCCCCAGAGCAAAATTTGCTTTCAAAAAGCCAAATGTGACTCCTTCTATTCTGAGACCTGTAGTGCGCCAGCAGAGCACTTTTCACCCACATATGGGGTGTTTTCTGAATCGGGAGAAATTGGGCTTCAAATTTTGGGGGGTATTTTCTGCTTTAACCCTTTGTAAAAATGTAAATTTTTGGGGAAACCAAGCATTTTAGGTAAATTTTTATTTTTTTTATTTTACATATGCAAAAGTTGTGAAACCCCTGTGGGGTATTAAGGTTCACTTTACCCCTTGTTACGTTCCCCAAGGGGTCTAGTTTCCAAAATGGTATGCCATGTGGGTTTTTTTTTTTTGCTGTCCTGGCACCATAGGGGCTTCCTAAATGCAGCATGCCCCCAGAGCAAAATTTCCTTCAAAAAAGCCAAATGTGACTCCTTCTCTTCTGAGACCTGTAGTGCGCCAGCAGAGCACTTTTCACCCCCATATGTGGTGTTTTCTGAATTGGGAGAAATTGGGCTTCAAATTTTGGGGGGTATTTTCAGCTATTACCCTTTTTAAAAATGTAAAACTTTTGGGAAACCAAGCATTTTAGGGAAAATTTATATATTTTTTTTTTACATATGCAAAAGTCGTGAATCACCTGTGGGGTATTAAGGTTTACTTTACCCCTTGTTATGTTCCCCGAGGGGTCTAGTTTCCAAAATGGTATGCCATGTGGAGTTTTTTGCTGTTCTGGCACCTTAGGGGCTTCCTAAAGGTGACATGCCCCCCAAAAACCATTTGTCGCTCCTTCTCTTCTGAGCCCTCTGCTGCGCCCGCCGAACAATTAACATAGACATATGAGGTATGTGCTTACTCGAGAAAAATTGGGTTTCAAATACAAGTAAAAATTTTCTCCTTTTTACCCCTTGCAAAAATTCAAAAATTGGGTCTACAAAAACATGCGAGTGTAAAAAATGAAGAATGAATTTTCTCCTTCACTTTGCTGCTATTCCTGTGAAACACCTAAAGGGTTAAAACGCTGACTGAATGTCATTTTGAATACTTTGGGGGTGTAGTTTTTATAATGGGATCTTGTATGGGGTATTTCTAATATGAAGACCCTTCAAATCCACTTCAAAACTGAACTGGTCCCTGAAAAAAAGCGAGTTTCAAAATTTTGTGAAAAATTGGAAAATTGCTGCTGAACTTTGAAGCCCTCTGATGTTTTCCAAAAGTAAAAACTTGTCAATTTTATGATGCAAACATAAAGTAGACATATTGTATATGTGAATAAAAAAATTTTTTTGGGAATATCCATTTTCCTTACAAGCAGAGAGCTTCAAAGTTAGAAAAATGCTAAATTTTCAATTTTTTCATCAAATTTTGGGATTTTTCACCAAGAAAGGATGCAAGTTACCACAAAATTTTACCACTATGTTAAAGTAGAATATGTCACGAAAAAACAATCTCGGAATCAGAATGATAACTAAAAGCATTCCAGAGTTATTAATGTTTAAAGTGACAGTGGTCAGAATTGCAAAAAATGGCCGAGTCCTTAAGGTGAAAAAGGGCTCAGTCCTTAAGGGGTTAATAGTGAAATCCATTAAGAGCCCCCTCCCCTCTAGCCCATATAACGGGCTCACCTACATACTGCTGTAGAGTTTTTCTTTGTCCCGCTGTGTGTCGCACGGGCTCCTGCGTCTCCCGTGTAGCAGTGCTGCAGGGGGTGGGCGGCACTCTGCACCGCTCTCACGTGGGAAATAAACCGGAAGTACACATTGTGCTTCTTCCGGTTTACTTTTTAGCTATTTTTTCATGCAGTTTAACTTAAAAAAGTGCGATTCTTTCTGACTTCTTATTATATTAGCACTCTGTATTTTAGCTTCTATTCTAAAAAATCCAATTATTTTCTTGCCTCCTCTTGACTCTAGGTCAGGTAATTTCAGAGGAGGCGGGGCTTGTGTGTGGCGGGAATTTCAAGCTTATTTAGGCCCTGCCATTACTTCCTTTCTCCCTCTGCTGTCAAGACACTTGTGTCAGCTGGACGGAGAGATTTTCTTGCATATCTGAGAGATTGATATATATTTTTTCTGCTTTTCTTGTCTAAAGCATGTATGCCTTATATTTTAACTTCTTTTAAGGCATTTCTATAGATTCTTAAATATACTTGCTAATGGAATTTTTTTCCTTTATTTTTTAGTTGCCATGGATTCATCTGGCAATGCTGAGAAGGCTCCAGTTATAGCTAAGAGGTTTCATACTTTGTTCCCTTTTTCTGAAGAGGAGACCACCTCCTGGGTTGAGCCACTCAAGGTAGACTTCGCGGTTTCCAGATTATCTAAAAGGACCATTCTTCCCGCTGAGGATGGGTCTAACTTGAAAGATCCCATGGACAGACGAATGGAACTTACTTTAACTCCTTGGGGACGGAGGGCGTATGCATACACCCTCGAGTCCCGTCACTTAAGGATGGAGGGCGTATCCATATGCCCTCAGCATTTATGATCACTGCCGCTCGCCGGGCGGTGATCAGACCGGGATGACTGCTGATATCTATCAGCAGGCATCCCGTGGCAATGCCTAGGGGGGTCCTGAGACCCCCTCATGTCGGCGATCGCGGCAAATCGCTGGTCAATTCAGACCAGCGATTTGCCCGCGATCCGGGCCATTCGGGTAACTGGTGACCCGATCGCCCGGAAAATAAGAATGATCATCCTAAAGAATCATCCTAAAGGATAGGAGCGAGGTGGCAGTGTTGCCATCCCCTCCTATCCCCTGCCATTGGTTGGTCAGGCTGACCACCAATGGCAGGAGGGGGGCGGGGGGGTTCGAGTTCATTTTTCCCCCGCTCTGGCCACCGATCGGAAGTCGGTACAGAGCGGGGGAACACGGGCGGTGAGGGGGGGGAACATGGTCCGACTTACCCGGACTGGTGGAGGTGGCGGAGGCGGCATAACGGAGCAGCGGCAGCAGCAGGAGGAGCGACGGCCGGAAAGTGTGGCGGAGAAGGCTGCAGTGAAGATCGCAGTAAGTTATCTTCACTGTGGCCTTCTAAAAGCTGCAAAACTACAACTCCCAGCATGCCCACACAACCAAAGGCTGTCTGGGCATGCTGGGAGTTGCAGTTTTGCAACATTTGGAGGGTCACAGTTTGGAGACCACTGTGTAGTGGTCTCTAAACTGTGGTCCTCCAGATGTTGCAAAACTACAACTTTCAGCATGCACTGACTTTCTGGGCATGCTGGGAGTTGTAGTTTTGCAACATCTGAAGAGGCACAGTTTGGAGACCACTATAAGGTGGTCTCTAAACTGTAGCCCTCCAGATGTTGCAAAACTACAATTCCCAGCATGGCCAGACAGTCAGGGATGCTGGGCATGTAGTTCTGCAATATCTGGCCCTTCATATGTTGCAGAACTACAACTCCCAGCATGCCTGGACAGTCTGAGCATGCTTGGAGTTGTAGTTTTGCAACATCTGGAGAGCTACAGTTAGCGGTCTCCAAATTGTTCTTCCCCAGTTGTTGCATAACTACAACTACTAGCATGCCCAGACTGTCTAGGCATGCTGGGAGTTGTAGTTCTGCAACATCTGAAGGGCCAGATATTGCAGAACTACATGCCCATCATCCTTGACTGTCTGGCCATGCTGGGAATTGCAGTTTTGCAACAGCTGTAGGCACACTGGTTGGGAAACACTGTGCTAGAGTCTGTTTCCTAACTCAGTGATTCCAACCCGTGTGCCTCCAGTTGTTGCAAAACTACAACTCTCAGAATGCACTGACAGGCCATACATGCTGGGAGTTGTAGTTTTGCAACAGCTGGAGGCACATTGGTTGGAATCACTGAGCTAGAGTCTGTTTTCTTATTCAGTGGTTCCCCACCAGTGTGCCTACAGCTGTTGTAAAACTACAACTCCCAGCATGTACGGTCTGTCAGTACATTCTGGGAGTTGTAGTTTTGTAAAATGAAAAATATAATTTTTCATTTGCACAGCCCACTGTTCCAAAGATCTGTCAAATGCCAGTGGGGTATAAATGCTCACTGCACCCCTTATTAAGTTCTGTGAGGGGTGTAGTTTCCAAAATAGTATGTCATGTGTGTTTTTTTTTTTACTGTTCTGGCATCATGGGGGCTTCCTAAATGTGACATGCCCCCAAAAACCATTTCAGCAAAATTCGCTCTCCAAAAGCCCAATGTTGCTCCTTCCCTTCTGAGCCCTCTAGTGCGCCCACAGAGCACTTTACATACACATATGAGGTATTTCCTTACTCGAGAGAAATGGGGTTACAAATTTTGTGGGGCATTTTGTCCTATTACTCCTTGTGAAAATGAAAAGTTTAGGGTAACACCAGCATTTCAGTGTTAAAAATTAAAATTTTCATTTTCACGTCCCACTTTCTTTCTTGAGGGGTGTAGTTTCCAAAATAGTAGGCCATGTGGGTATTTTGTGCTGTTCCGGCACCATAGGGGCTTCCTAAATGCCACATGCCCCCCAAAAACCATTTCAGCAAAATTTGCTTTCCTAAAGCCAAATGTGACTCTTTCTCTTCTGAGCATTGTAGTTCGCCTGCAGAGCGTTTTACGCTCTAACATGGGGTATTTCCATACTCAGAAGAGATGGGGTTACAAATTTTGGGGGGCATTTTCTCCCATTACCCATTGTAAAAATGGTAAATTTGGGGGGGGGGGAAACTGCACTTTAGTGAAAAAATAGCTTTTTTCATTTACATATCTCACTTTAACGAAAAGTCGTCAAACACCTGTGGGGTGTTAAGGCTCACTGGACCCCTTGTTACGTGCCTTGTGGGGTGTAGTATCCAAAATAATATGCCATGTGTTTTTTGTTTTTTTTTGCTGTTCGGGCACATAGGCGCTTCCTAAATGTGACATGCCCCTCAAAAACCATTTCAGAAAAATTCACTCTCCAAAATCCCATTGTTGCTCCTTCCCTTCTGAGCCCTCTACTGCGCCCTCTGAACACTTGACATACACATATGAGGTATTTCCTTACTCGAGAGAAATTGGCTTACAAATGTTGGGGTACTTTTTCTCCTATTACCCCTTGTAAAAAATAAAAAAACTGTATCTACAAGAACATGCGAGTGTAAAAAATTAAGATTTTGAATTTTCTCCTTCACTTTCCTGCTATTCCTGTGAAACACCTAAAGGGTTAACAAACTTTCTGAATGTCATTTTGAATACTTTGAGGGGTGCAGTTTTACAATGGGGTAATTTATGGGGTATTTCTAATATGAAGGCCCTTCAAATCCACTTCAAAACTAAACTGGTCCCTGAAAAAATTCCGATTTAGAAAATTTTGTGAAAAATTGGAAAATTGCTGCTGAACTTTGAAGCCCTCTGATGTCTTCCAAAAGTAAAAACATGTCAACTTTATGATGCAAACATAAAGTAGACATATTGGGGGACATGTATCATTTCCAGTGTATAATAGAAGTTTTTTACCCCCTCTGCCTGTTGTGTAAATTTGGTGCAGCTGCGTTAAATTTATCATTCTTGTGCAGCTACTTTCTTGAATTGCGTTTAAATTTAGAATTCTCCTCAGAGCATAAATTTACACCGCAGCTCTATTTAGTAGGAGCTTTGTCTGCAGCGTATCTGCATCTAAACAGTAAGTTTTGTCCTCGTTATTAGTTTTAGAATTTTTTTTCTTCATTATGTAGAGTTTTAATCTCACAATAATACCACTTTTTGCACCCAATTATAACACATCAATTATACCAATGTCCTTATTCTTCATTTAACATCTGTGACACCCCTGTGCAAATCGCCTCAAATGTACATGGTGCTCTCTACCTTATGGGCCTTGTTGTGCACCTACAGAGCACTTTGCGCCCACATATGTGGTATCTCCGTACTCTGGCTAAATTGTGTCCCAAAAAATGGGGATCTTTTTTTCCCATTTACCTCTGAAAATGTAAAGTATGCGGCAACACCAGTATGTCAGTGTAAATAATTAAATTTTTATACACTAACATACTGGTGTAGACTCCAACTGTTCCTTTTCATAATGGGTAAAAGGAGAAAAAGCCCCCCAAAATCTGTAAGGCAATTTCTCCCGAGTACGGCGATACCCCATATGTGACCCTAAAATGTTGCCTTGAAATACGACAGGGCTCCAAAGTGAGAGCGCCATGCGCATTTGAGGCCTAAGTTAGGGTTTTGCATAGGGGTGGACATAGGGGTATTCTATGCCAGTGTTTCCCAAACAGGGTGCCTCCAGCTGTTGCAAAACTCCCAACATGCCTGGACAGTCAATGGCTATCCGGCAATACTGGGAGTTGTGGTTTTGCAACAGCTGGAGGCTCCATTTTGGAAACAGTGCCATACCAGACGTTGTTCATATTTATTGGGGAGGGGAGGGGTATGTGTAGCGGTATGTGTATATAAAGTGTTTTTTACTTATTTTATTTAAGTGTAGTGTAGTGTAGTGTTTTTAGGGTACAGTCACACGGGCGGGGGTTGACAGCGAGTTTGATGCATCTCAATCTTGCAGCACTCCCTGTAAACCTCTGCCCATGTGAGTGTACCCTGTCCATTCACAATGGGGGGAGGGGGGGGACATCCAGCTGTTGCAAAACTACAACTCTGAGCATGCCCTTTGGCTGTCCGTGCATGCTGGGAGTTGTAGTTTTGCAACAGCTGGAGGCACACTGATTGCGAAACACGGAAACAGACTCAGTGTTTCGCAACAGTGTGCCTTCAGCTGTTGCAAAAACTTCAAATCTCAGCATGCAGTGACAGCAGAAGGACATGCTGGAACTTGAAGTTATGCAACAGCTGAAGGCATACTGCTACAACTCCCAGCATGCCCTTTGGCAGTCCGTGCATGCTGAGGGTTGTAGTTATGCAACAGCTGAAGGCACACTGGTTGCAAAACACTTGAAAGTTTTTTACTTAACTTAGTGTTTCCAAACCAGTGTGCCTCCAGCTGTTGCACAACTTCAATTCCCAGCATGCATGGTCTGTCAGTGCATGCTGGGCGTTATAGTTTGGAGGCACAGCTGGAGGCACACGGGTTGGGAAAAAGAGTTAGGAAACGAACAATGTTTCCCAACTAGTGTGCCTCCAGCTGTTGCAAAACTATAATTCCCAGCATGGCCAGACATGCTGGAAGTTGTATTTCGGCAATATCTGAAGGGTCAGATGTTGACGAACTACAACTCCCAGCATGCTTGGGCAGTCTGGGCATACTGGGAGTTGTAGTTTTGCAACAGCTGGAGGTCCACAGTTTGTAGACCACTGTATAATGGTCTCCAATCTGTGGTCTTCCAGATGTTACAGAACTACAACTCCCAGCATGCCTCGACAGAGTGGGCATGCTGAGATTTGTAATTTTGGAACATCTGGAAGAGCACAGATTGGAGACCATTATGCAGTGGTCTCCAAACTGTGGCCCTCCAGATGTTGCAAAACTACAACTCCCAGCATGCCCAGAAACCCAAAGGCTGTCTGGGCATGCTGGGAGTTGCAGTTTTGAAACTCCCAGAGGCAGCGGTGAGATCGCTTTACGGCGATCTCACTGCTGCCAATGAAGATGCCGCCCTGCTGCTGCAAACTCACCACCGGGGACGCACCACCTCCAGGACCGCGGGAGGACGCCGCTCGCACCGGGACCGCTCAGGACACCGCATGGCCGGGTAAGTGACGCCGGGGGACGGGTAAGGGACACTTAGCAGAGCGGTGTATGTCCCGATCCCCGTGATCGGGACTCACACACCGCGCTGCTAAGTATTCTCATAGCGAAACGCTGCTATCAGCTAGTCAGATTTGACTAGCTGATAGCAGCGATCGCTGGGGGGGTGGGATGAAACCCCCTGTGGTCACATGGTAAGATGGCTGGATATCAGTGATATCGGAAAGCAGTAAATTGTAAAAATAAAAGGAGAATGATCTACAGTGTTAAGTGGATTACAAAGCTATTTTAATGTGACGGAGCTTGTTCAATGATAAGTTATCAAACATTTCCTATGTAAATGTATTAAATTGTTGGATCATAAAATAACAATACCAATATACAAGTGATCTAATGAATAACTGAACTGTAAACAAATATTCTACATGCAAATTATTTTCAAAGTGCTTTGGAATAACCAAGGAGTAAAAAGGAATATAAAGCAAACCAAATGAGGAATTGAGATAGGAAAGTTAAAACATTCTGGTTGTTCCTTAGTAGAACTTTCCTTCAGAAATAGAAAGGATTGCTACGTGCAGTTAAAGTTGGCTTATATTTGCTGGGAAAAAGACGCACGTGCGTCAAAATTTTTGGTGCAAAGGAAAAGTACGCAGGTAATAAATCCATGTGTACTATAGATGTCACTCCAAGGTACCCTGATTCAGCCACATCTGGAGGACATGCTCTACCAAAACGTGCGCAAAAAAATGCGCAAAAAAAAGGGCTTGCGCTAAATTTTGCACAAAAAAATACACACAAAACAGGGGTAAAATCTTTGATACATGTCCCCCATTGTATTTGTGAATCAATATACGCAGAGAGCTTCAAAGTTCCAAAAATTCAACATTTTCTATTTTTTTCATCAAATTTTGGAATTTTTCACCAAGAAATGATGCAATCATCGACCAAAATTTACCACTATCATGAAGTGCAATATGAATTCAGGTAGAAAACAGACATGGTGCACATCTACAATCTTGCACAATGATCTAATTGCTTCTCAGCATTATTTCAAAAACTAACAGGTTGTTAGTATATACGTTTTGATCAAAAAGTACAAAGCCCACTCGCCACGTCAAGGCCACCTATTTGGAGTGGGCCCCTAACGTCCCTAGCATAAAATGGCGTAGCACTGGGCGGCGACCACCACCGTGACACCAGTGCACACAGGGGGAACGACCCACTGGCAGAGCGGCCCCAATGCCACTCAAACCAGTCCATGGGTCGCACCTCCCCGCAGACACGGCGCCACGGCAGCAACGGACGCCGCACAGCACCACACCAGTGTGAACAGGATGTTACAGCACACCAACCATGCTCTCCCAGTCAAACTGGGAGGCTGCCAGGAAAGAAAAGGCCCATGTGTAGCTAACTACTACTTATATAGGGTTGGGCTGAGGGGGTGGGGAAGAGTGCAGACAACATGTTCAAAAAAAAAAAAAGAGAGGATAGAAAACACAATGTGAATTCAGGTAGAAAACAGACATGGTGCACATCTACAATCTTGCACAATGATGTAATTGCTTTTCAGCATTATTTAAAAAACCAACAGGTTGTTAGTATATATGTTTTGATCAAAAAGTACAAAGCCCACTTGCCACGTCAAGGCCCCCTAATTGGAGTGGGTCCCTAACGTCCCTAGCATAAAATGGCATAGCACTGGGTGGCGACCACCACCGCCGCGACACCAGTGCCCACAGGGGGAACGACCCACTGGCAGAGCGGCCCCAATGCCACTCAAACCAGTCCATGGGTCGCACCTCCCCACAGACACGGCACCACGGCAGCAACGGACGCCGGACAGCACCACACCAGTGTGAACAGGATTTTAATGCACACCAACCATGCTCTCCCAGTCAAACTGGGAGGCTGCCAGGAAAGAAAAGGCCCATGTGTATCTAGCTACTACTTATATAGGGTTGGGCTGAGGGGGTGGGGAAGAGTGCAGACAACATGTTCAAACAAAAAAAAGAGGGGATAGAAAACACAATGTGAATTCAGGTAGAAAACAGACGTGGTGCACATCTACAATCTTGCACAATGATGTAATTGCTTTTCAGCATTATTTCAAAAACCAACAGGTTGTTAGTATATATATACGTTTTGATCAAAAAGTACAAAACCCACTCGCCACGTCAAGGCCACCTATTTGGAGTGGGCCCCTAACGTCCCTAGCATAAAATGGCGTAGCACTGGGCGGCGACCACCACCGCCGTGACACCAGTGCACACAGGGGGAACGACCCACTGGCAGAGCGGCCCCAATGCCACTCAAACCAGTCCATGGGTCGCACCTCCCCGCAGACACGGCGCCACGGCAGCAACGGACGTCGCACAGCACCACACCAGTGTGAACAGGATTTTAATGCACACCAACCATGCTCTCCCAGTCAAACTGGGAGGCTGCCAGGAAAGAAAAGGCCCATGTGTAGCTAACTACTACTTATATAGGGTTGGGCTGAGGGGGTGGGGAAGAGTGCAGACAACATGTTCAAACAAAAAAAAAGAGAGGATAGAAAACACAATGTGAATTCAGGTAGAAAACAAACATGGTGCACATCTACAATCTTGCACAATGATGTAATTGCTTTTCAGCATTAATTCAAAAACCAACAGGTTGTTAGTATATATGTTTTGATCAAAAAGTACAAAGCCCACTTGCCACGTCAAGGCCACCTAATTGGAGTGGGTCCCTAATGTCCCTAGCATAAAATGGCGTAGCACTGGGCGGCGACCACCAATGCCGCGACACCAGTGCCCACAGGGGGAACGACCCACTGGCAGAGCGGCCCCAATGCCACTCAAACCAGTCCATGGGTCGCACCTCCCCGCAGACATGGCACCACGGCAGCAACGGACGCCGCACAGCACCACAACAGTGTGAACAGGATTTTACAGCACACCAACCATGCTCTCCCAGTCAAACTGGGAGGCTGCCAGGAAAGAAAAGGCCCATGTGTAGCTAGCTACTACTTATATAGGGTTGGGCTGAGGGGGTGGGGAAGAGTGCAGACAACATGTTCAAACAAAAAAAAGAGGGGATAGAAAACACAATGTGAATTCAGGTAGAAAACAGACATGGTGCACATCTACAGTCTTGACCAATGATCTAATTGCTTCTCAGCATTATTTAAAAAACTAACAGGTTGTTAGTATATACGTTTTGATCAAAAAGTACAAAGCCCACTCGCTACGTCAAGGCCACCTATTTGGAGTGGGTCCCTAACGTCCCTAGCATAAAATGGCGTAGCACTGGGCGGCGACCACCTCCGCCGCGACACCAGTGCCCACAGGGGGAACGACCCACTGGCAGAGCGGCCCCAATGCCACTCAAACCAGTCCATGGGTCGCACCTCCCCGCAGACACGGCGCCACGGCAGCAACGGACGCAGCACAGCACCACACCAGTGTGAACAGGATGTAACAGCACACCCACCATGCTCTCCCAGTCAAACTGGGAGGCTACCAGGAAAGAAAAGGCCCATGTGTAGCTAACTACTACTTATATAGGGTTGGGCTGAGGGGGGTGGGGAAGAGTGCAGACAACATGTTCAAACAAAAAAAAAGAGGGGATAGAAAACACAATGTGAATTCAGATAGAAAACAGACATGGTGCACATCTACAATCTTGCACAATGATCTAATTGCTTCTCAGCATTATTTCAAAAACTAACAGGTTGTTAGTATATACGTTTTGATCAAAAAGTACAAAGCCCACTCGCCAAGTCAAGGCCACCTATTTGGAGTGGGTCCCTAACGTCCCTAGAATAAAATGGCGTAGCACTGGGCGGCGAAGTAGAATATGTCACGAAAAAACAGTCTCAGAATCAGAATGAAAGGTAAAAGCATCCCAGAGTTATTAATGCTTAAAATGACAGTGGTCAGAATTGCAAAAAATGCTCCCGTCCTTAGGGTTATAATGGGCTCCATCCCCAAGGAGTTAAAAAGAGCCTATTCTACGGCCTCAGGGTCTAATCTGGTGGCTGCTGCCACTCAGGAGCATTTAAAAGATGGTTATCTCAAGCCCAAGTTGATATTGACCCTGGAGTCAAGAGAGACGATATCTTGGATAGCTTCCGGAAAGTCAACCTAGCCATAGATTTTTTGGTTGATTCAGCTGCGCAACAAATTACCCTTGCCTCTAGACCTATGGCCCTCTCTACTGCTGCCCGTAGGGCTTTGTGGATTCGCCCTTGGTGGGCAGACAATTCTTCCAAGTTTCAACTTTGTAATCTTGATTTTGTCCCAGGAAAATTATTTGCCCTCAGTTAGATGAGATTATGGAGGGTATGGCTGACCGAAAGGGGAAATCCTTACCCCTTGCAAGACCCGCACAAAGGATCTCCAGTAGAGAATACTCACCTCCCAGATCCAGACATGGGCGGCAGAGTTACAGAGGGAGAGGTTCTAGAGGTCAGAGAAGAGGTGCTGGTTCCTCTAAAGAGGGAAACAAGAAACCTGACTTTTGATGTTTTGGGTCTTCCTGTGGGGGGCCATCTTCCTGCCTGAGAACGTTTAATTCAGGACAAGTTTGTCCTATCAATAATTTCAGACGGGTATTTGCCTCTTCTCCATCAGTGCCCTGGAGAAAGGTTCATGTTTTTCTCCCCAGTTGAATTCTCCTAAGAGAGAGATACTGGAGGAGTCTATTCTGGAACTTCTTGCCCTAAGAGCAGTAGAACCAGTTTCCCCTTCCCAAGTAGGAAGGGGAGTGTACTTTCCCGTCTTTTTAGTTCCCAAACCATCAGGCAAAAATCAGTTGATAATAGATCTCAGATATCTAAACCAGTTTATTGTCAGGAAGAAATTTTAAATGGAGACTATCCGCACAGTGAAGACAATACTTCAGCAGGGGGATTTTCTAGCATACATGGACCTAAAGGATGCATACTTCCACATCAGCATCCACAGGTCATTTCGGAAGTTTTTAAGGATTGCAGTGTGGGTTCAAGGAACCCTGTTGCATCTACAGTTTCAAGTCCTACCCTTCGGGATCTCGACAGCCCCCTTCATTTTTACGAAGTTAGTCTCCGCCATGATGGTGGTGCTTTGCTTAAAGGGAATAAAAGTTGTCCCTTACCTGGACGATTGGCTGCTATTAGCAGAGTCAAGAGAATTATTGATAGAGCATATTCAGATAACTCTCAGACTTCTTCACGATCTAGGCTGGGTAGTAAATCAAGAAAAATCTTGTCTCCACCCATCCACAAGTGGATCTTTTCTTGGATTCAGAATAAACACAGATCAGATGATGCTTTATCTGTCATTAGAGAGAAAGGTCCGTCTAATAGCTGCTGTGAAACATTTACTCACACTTCGCCAGATATCGATAAGAACCTTAATGAAGGTCCTAGGGCTGATGTCCTCTTCTATAGAGGCAGTTCCCTGGGCGCATTGGCACCTGAGACCGCTACAGTCCGAAGTCCTCAAACAATGGAACAGATCCAGCCTAGACAGGAAGATAAGTCTGTCAGCATCAGTTCGAGGCTCCCTAACTTGGTGGACACGCCTACAGGATGGCGAGCACTCAGAGGAGCCGAACTGAATCACACTTACCACCGACGCCTCAGGCACTGGATGGGGAGCCCATATGCTTCAGGAAACAGTTCAGGGAACTTGGAAGCAGGCAGAAAGGATGATGTCATCCAATGCCAGGGAACTGAGAGCCATTTATTTGGCCCTCCTACACTTTGCCCCTTTCATCAAGGAGAAGCCAGTAAAGATCAGAACCAAAAACATAGTGTTGGTATATTACATCAACAAGCAAGAGGGCACCAGATCAGAAATCCTACATGTCTTGGGCGGAGAACTGGTTATCACGGATATCTGCAGTTCACATCAGGGGGACACACAATGTGCTTGTGGACTGCCTATCCAGTGACACTATATTACCAGGGGAATGGTCACTAAACCCATCAGTTTTTCTCCAACTAACCGAAATGTGGGGAGTACCAGAGGTGGACTTGATGGCCACAAGAGTCAACGCGAAACTCGAGACTTTTTGCTCCCTGTATCCGGAGGACAATCTGTCAGTAGTTGACGCCATGACCATTCCCTGGACATACCATCTAGCGTATGTGTTTACCCCTGTACCAATGATTCCCAAGGTATTGAGAAAGATCAAGAAGGATCAAGTATCAGTAATTGCAATAATGCCATTCTGGCCGAAGAAATCCTGGTTTGCCCTACTCATGTATATGAGTCGAGGGATTCATTGGACGCTTCCTCTCAAGCAAGATCTGGTGACACAAGGAACACGGTTCTGTCACAGCCTCAGATCATACAATCTGACAGCCTGGAGGTTGACCGCTCCCTATTAAGAGACAGGGGCTATTCTGGAAGAGTATCGGACACTTAAGCACATTTAAGGAGTGAAGCTACCAACAGGTCTTATGCCAGAATTAGAAAAATATTTCAGACCTGGTCCTTGTCTAAGGGTATTAATCTTGCTAACCCTTCCAATCCTGAGATCCTGGATTTCCTTCAGGATGGCTTCGATAAAGGACTTTTACCCAGTACATTAAAGGTGCAGATTTCGGCTCTATCTGCGGTTCTTCACAAGAGACTTATTTTTGTACCAGAATTCAAATCTTTTATTATCTGTGTCTCGTCTCAGACCCAGAATTATTAGACCAGTTGCTCCCTGGGATCTACCTTCGGTTTTAAAGAAGTTGTCTCTTCATCCATTTGAACCCCTCCAGGACATTGATATAAAATAGCTTTCCTTGAAGACAGCATTCTTATTAGCCATCACCTCGGTTAAAAGAGTAGGTGAGTTACAGTCTCTATCTTCCAAGGAGCCTTATACTATTTTTCTCGAGGACAAGGTCCTATTGAGATTTCTCCCTACTTGTCTACCAAAATGTGCATCCTTCCAGAACACCAATCAGGTGATTGCACTACCTACTCTTCCAGAAAATGCTGGTCTTTAGGTCTTCTAAAGAATTTAGATTTCGTCCGATGTCTCAAGACCTATCTTGAAAGAACACTTCCATTCAGGAAGGAGCAAAATGTATTTGATTCTTTCCAGGGTCCTAATAAGGGCAAGAAGGCCTCTAAACCCACTATATCCAGGTGGATATCTGGCTGTATTTATTTTTGTTACACTTTGGAGGGATTAGACCCTCCTTCCTTTTGCAAGGCTCATTCTACTCGGTTGGTAGGTCCGTCCTGGGCAGAGAGATGTTCTGTTCCAATTGAACAGATATGCCTAGCCGTTACTTGGGCTAGTCCATCTACATTTTTTAGATTTTATAGAATACAGTTCAGACTGTCTGAACAGCCGAGTTTTTCTAACTCGGTTATCAATACTGCCAAGCATTGAGACCCTCCCTTTGGGGTACTCTCCTTGCTATATCCCCATATTGTGCTGCTGAACAGAGATGCTAGGGAAGATATGATTTGATTCATAATATGTTTTCCCTTAGTCTCCTTCAGCAGCACAAGACTCCCCCCCCCATACTTTATTTTTATTCTTATTTCTATTTTCTTTATAATTACTCTACTGCAGTATGTAGGTGAGCCCGTTATATGGGCTAGAGGGGAGGGTGCTCTTAATTGATTTTACTATTAAAATTCCTAGGTCCCGTCGGCGCACAGGGGCGTGAAACACCCCATATTGTGCTGCTGAAGGAGACTATGGGAAAACATATTATTAATCAAATCATATCTTCTTGCTCCTCCAAACACGACGAGTTGAGTTTTTACCAAAAAGTTCTACTTTGGTTTCATCTGGCCACATGACATTCTCCCAATCCTCTTCTGGATCATCCAAATGCTCTCTAGCAAACTTTAGACAGGCCCAGACATGTACTGGCCTAAGCAAGGGGACACGTCTGGCACTGCAAGATTTGAGTCCCTGGCGGTGTAGTATGTTACTGATGGTAGCCTTTGTTACTTTGGTCCCAGCTCTCTGCAGGTCATTCACTAGGTCCCCCCATGTGGTTCTGGGATTTTTGCTCACCATTCTTGTGACCATTTTGACACCACGGAGTAAGATCTAAGCCTCATCCCCAATTCCTGTGATCCATCTTGGTCTTTCAGTAGAAAGACCAAGATGGATCACAGGAATTGGGGATGAGGCTTAGAGAGAGGAGGTGTAACATGCTGTGGCACTCCTTCTTGACACTTGGCTAAACATTGAACCCTTACGACAGGCAGCATATAGCCGTTTACAGGGTAGGGAGGCACCTAGTGGCCAGGACTTTTATCTAGGGTAAAAAGTCATTTTTGTCCAGTTAAAAGAGTCACAAGTATGTGGATGAAAGTTGTTTGAAACCATAGTGACCTTAATCATAACCAACAACTATTACTGATATACACACAAAAAAAGTATTGAAAAATTCAGCTTTTGTTCTAGCAGGATTTAACAACAAAGTAATGTCTTCGGGGGCCCAGCTAACATATGCATTAGGGGTGTGAATCGCCAATAATTTGGCGATTCGATTCGAATCGCGATACCAGGGTGGCGATTCGATATATCGCGATATATCGCGATACTGTCATGATGGCGATATATCGCGATATATCGCGATATTCCCTATTAAAAGCTTGGGAAAACTTATTCTACACATCAATACTACATTCACACAAAGATGTACTGTATTAAATATACATTTATTTTTTCTTAAGAACAATGAGGACTTACAAAGTCAAACAAGTGTTTAAGCAACAAACTCTTGTGCTTGCAGGATTTTTTTTCTTTTTTTTTATAACAAACCTAATACTTTTTGACAGCTTAGCTGAGGTTTGATACTAGATTTCACAAATAAATACAATTCTGTATAACATAAATAAAATACGAAGGCATGTGCCTTATAAATAAGGTTATTCCTTCCAGTATGTTTTTTACAAAAAAATAAAATAAAGTGCAATCCTGCTTTAATGCATTTTCAGAGTTAACATGAAGGCTACCAACTTCAACTGTTAAATGTTCCTTTAAGCTTTAAGGTGCAATATATAACAGTAGACAAACTCTACACTTAAAGGTGCAACAGCAAAATATCTGTTCTGTTCAGTAACACAAAAGGCCAACGCCTGGAATAGCAGAGTATCCATAATCCTAGTCCTCACACATACGACTCTGCTATTCCAGGCGTTGGCCTTTGTTATACTGCACAGCTGTTTTGCTGTTGCACTGGTGTAGTGTTATTTTTTTATAGTTGCCTTACTGTACTACTAGCACAGTAAGAGTGGAGACAACTATATAAACTCTACACTAGTGTAATAGGAAAACAGCGGTGAGAGCATTAACACAAAAAAGGACAATGCCTGGAATAGCAGAGTATCTTCCTCACAGTACTAGCAAAGTGTTTTGTCTGCCCCCCTGCTACAAGTGACTGCAGAATAAGTACATACTAGACGTGGTACAAGTTAGACAACTATTATGAAACCCTAAACTTACAAGTGCAACAGCAAAACATTTGTGTGGAGTACCAGGAGTATAAGGCCATCGCCTGGAATAGCTCCTATGACATGACTATAAGTAAGTATAAAAGGATGGAACATGCAAGGTTTTTTTTTGCATTGTAATGTTATGTAATCTACTAAGATTCTTGTTGAGAAACACAAGCTGATCTACATGCCAAGCTATAAAGATACTTCTTTGTGCAGACACAATGTCTCCTGCAGTGGAGAAAACTCATTGGCCCAGATTTATCAAACTGTGTGAGAGAAAAAGTGGAGAGATTTCCCCCCAGCAACCAATCACAGCTCAGCTTTCACTTTACCAGAGCTCGTTAGCTGAGCTGTGATTGGTTGCTGGGGGGAAATTTCTCTATTTTTTCTGTCACACAGTTTGATAAATCTGGGCCATTATGCGCAATATTCTAATCCTATGTGAGGAGGATACTCTGCTTCCAGGACTTTTTTTTTATACTGCACAGATGTTTAGCTGTTGCACTTTTAAGTGTAGATATTTACTTAATAGTTAGTTATTGATAACAGTAACACAACAATTATAAACTCTACACTTAAAAGTGCAACAGGCACAGCAAAACATCTGTGCAGTATAAAACAAAGGCCAACGCCTGGAATAGTAGAGTATCCTCCTCAAAAAGGTAGAGTACACTACAAAGTGTTTTGTCTGCATCCATGGTACAAGTGTTTCTGCAGAATATGTACATCTGTAGTAGACGTAGTAAGACAAGTTAGACAACTATTATAAAACCCTACACTGTTAAAAGTGCAACGTCAGCAAAACATGTTTGCAGTATAACAAACGCCAACGCCTGGAATAGCTCCTATGACATGACTACTATGACTAAAAGGATGGAACATGTGAGCTACTGAGCTTATTTTTTCTTCATCTTAAGATTCTTGTTGAGGAACACAAGCTGATCTACATGCCCAGCTTTAAGGACACTTCTTTGTGCAGACACAATGTCTCCTGCAGTGGAGAAAACTCGTTCTGCAGAGACACTTGTACCAGGGATGCAGAGGAAACACTTTGCTACTCTACCAATGTGAGGATACTCTGCAATGTGCTTCCTCCACCAGTCAAGAGGGTCATCACTGAGAGGCAAGGGGGTTTCATCTCTAAACATTCTAACTTCAGTTGCTGCAACATCATGTGCAGATTTTTGTGCTCGATGGTGTTTGTCAAAGGAAAAAGTTTGTCCAAGCAGCTCAGCCAATGCACATGATGCTCTGGGTTTCTTCATGGGTGGCTGGATGTTAGTTGCTGGTTGATTGTCTTCTTTGTCCTCCTCTTCTTCTTGCTGCTGAAAAACAAAAACAAGCAGTAATCAAATTGAAACTTAAGATATAAATAACATAATGTCAAACTCAATATTGCTTTGATGCTTTCACTCACCTACCATAGTAGAAGTAGTAGTTAGCTTTTGTATCTCAACCTCCACAGCTTCAGTCAGTCGTGCGTAGATGTCATCAGCCTCATCAGCAGGGAGGAAGGGTAGATTCTTGAACCGAGGGTCAACAGCTGATGCCATGTACAGGGTCTCCTTTTCATTTGCATATCTTTTTTTTAGATCTTGTGCTATTGCTTCCTTAATATCCTTGACTGTATCTGAATCATCAGGACTTCGTTCAGTGCCCATGATGAGCTTGGCATGAAGTGGTGCAATCAGTGACAGTGTTGGCATGCTCTCCTCTGACATCACTAATGTGGCATCTTTCATAGGCTTCAGAGCTTTCAGGACCTCTTCTGCACATGTGATGTCTGACTCAGTCAATGTGAAGATATCCTTTTCATTTTTCCTGACCTCATTGGAAAGAAGTGCTGCACATATTGCTGGTTGCTGTTCTAAAAACCTCTCAGTCATGTCATAGGAGCTATTCCAGCGTGTAACGACATCTGTAATCAGCCTGTGCTTTGGTAGCTGGAGTTGGTCCTGTTTGAGATTTAGCTGGTGACTGGCTATTGCACTGCGCCTAAAAAAGCCAGTGACACGCCTAATTCTTCCAAGCAGTCTGGCCACTGATGGTAGTTTAAGTGCTTTCTGTGAGGCTAGGTTTAGGCTGTGAGCAAAACACTGAATGTGGCTAACCTGTGCAAGTCTAGCAGCCACAGCCATATTGGCAGCATTATCTGTGACGACAACGGGATCTTTAGCAGTCAAGCCCCATTCATCAAGAGCACCACGGAGCAAACCTGCAATGTTTTCGCCAGTGTGGCTGTCATATATGGCTCGCGTTTGCAGCACGTGTGAGACTAACTTCCACTCGCCCGTAATGTGATGAGCTGTTATGGTCACGTACGACTCGGTACATCTGGAAGTCCAAGCATCACATGTCAAAGCCACTCTCCCGGCAGAACTCAGTTCCTCCAGCACAACCTTCTTTACATCTTTGTACATCTTCGGTAAAGCGATGTCTGTGATGTGTTGTCGGGAGGGTAGGGCGTAGCGGGGCTCCATCTCATTCACCATAATCTGAAAGCCCTCGTTCTCCACCACACTAAGAGGGCGCAGGTTTTTGCAAATGAAATAGAGCACAGATTGTGTTATTCTTGTTGCACGAATCGAGCCTGGTGGAAACTTGGCAGTATTAGCTTGGTCAAGAGTCCTCTGAGAAGCGGGGGTAGTGGTACTAGCTGCTTGTTTTAAGTTTACCTCTATGTCGCCATGATGCCTGGGCATGTGGGCACGTAGGTTTGTCGTATTCCCGCAGTATTTGATTCTGGCCTCACATATTTTGCACACTGCATGGCTCTTGTCATACTCCTTACTCCCTGGTTTATTGTAGAATCCAAAATGAGTCCAAATGCCCGCCTTATAACTCCCCGGCGCGTCCCGAATCTCTTTTTCATTGCCAGCCATGTTGATGCAGCGTTCACTCTGCAGCAGCTACCGCGAGACTACAGACTCAGACCAAACAGGAAGGAGAACATACGCACTCACAGGACAACTCTCGCGGGATCTTGTTCTTTCTCAGCTGCGACTCGCAGCTGAGAAAGAACAAGATCCCGCGAGAGTTGTCCTGTGAGTGCATAGACTGCGTACGTTCTCCTTCCTGTTTGTTCTGAGTCTGTAGTCTCGCGGTAGCATGTTAATTATAATAATTTATAAAAAAAAATCGATTCTCAGAATTTTAAAATCAATTCAGTATCGCGGAACAAAAAATCGCGATAATCGCGCGAATCGATTTTTTCTTACATCCCTAATATGCATAGATGTATTATGGAGTAAGACTGTCAACCAAACATATGTCTGGTTGCCATTACTCTTTTGAAAGCTAGATCATTACAAAAGGCAAAGGCTCTTTTTCAATAGTGTACTGTACTGCTTCATTTTTTCAGCCCACTTAATTTCAGCATTTTACTATTATTGTTTAAGGGATCCAATAAGGACACACACACACTTTTATACTGCAGTACTTTGCTTTTTCCTACATCATAATGATAAATGAGCCCTCCTTCCAAGTAACAGCGGCTGCCACTGTGCTCATAACTACAGTTTATTTAATGAGAATGGCACAGCAGTAGGATAGAAAAGGGTCAACTGACTTCTCAGATCAGGCCAATGGTACACTGAACACAAATTAAATATTAGTGTGGACTTCTACTGCAGATTGGTCCAATAAATTGGTATCATTTTCATTCTGGTTAGCTTTCAGATAGCCAGGGGGAGAGAAGTGGCGCCGACAGCCAGGGGGAGAGAAGGGACAGCAGCACCCATTGCCGGCGCCGCTGCCCCGTTGCCTCCCCCCATCCCCGGTGGCATAATTACCTGGGTCGTGTCCGCGCTGCTGCAGGCCTCCGGCGCGCGTCCCCTGCGTCGTTGCTATGCACGGTGCAGCGCACTGACGTCATGCGCCGCGCCATGCAGCGCATAGCAACGACGCCGGGGACGCACGCCGGAGGCCTGCAGCAGCGCGGACCCGACCCAGGTAATTATGCCACCGGGGATGGGGGGAGGCAACGGGGCAGCGGCGCCGGCAATGGGTGCCGCTGCCCCTTCTCTTCCCCTAGCTGTTGGCGCCGCTTCTCTTCCCCTGGCTATCGGCGCCGCCAATGGGGCGCCGGCACCGATAGTCAGGGGGACAGAACGGGCAGCGGCGCCGATAGCCAGGGGGAGAGAAGGGCCGGCAGCAGCGCTCTAGGTGTATCGTCGTATAACACGCACATGGACTTTAGGCTAAAAATTTTAGCCTAAAAAGTGCGTGTTATACGCCGATAAATACGGTATATGTGTGTGTGTAATGTTGATCAGGAGATCGCAAGGGGGTCCAAGAGGATAGGGAATATGTTTTTATATAGTGCCCTCAATAAAAACATATTTGAAATTGTGTTGCCTAATTTTTTGTTTTGCTGATTTGAGATATATACTAATTTATACTATAAAAATTACTATTTATACTGTAAAATGACTATACTATTTTATTTCATTTTTTGTACATTTTTATGGGGGCTACCATATTGCCTGAGCTGTTTATAACAGCATATAATGATATGCTTTACAGCAGGGATATAGATCAGCAATATACAGGACCTGTCCCATTCAGATTAATTGGAGACATATACAGAGGTCATTCTACAGGGAGGGGGGATGCTCATCTTTGCTGTGATTGGTGGAGGATCCAGTGTCACCTTTCACTGTACTCATGTCTGTGATGAGAAGAAAGGCATTACTGGGAAATGATCTATACAGAACAGGATGTCCCAACTTAGTTTTAGCCCTATTAGCCAGAAAGGAAATGACAAGATTTTAGGATTATTATACAATATAGATAGCAAAATGAAAAAACATCAACAAAAATTCGTAAAAAACGTGTTTAACATAAAAACCTGATTTAACCCCTTAGTGACTCAGCCCTTTTTTGCAATTCTGACCACTGTCACTTTATGCATTAATAACTCTGCGATGCTTTTACTTTTCATTCTGATTCCAAGATAGTTTTCTAGTGACATATTCTACTTTATGTTAGTGGTACATTTTTGGTGATACTTGCATCATTTCTTAGTGAAACATTCCAAAATTTTATGAAAAATGAAAATGGACATCCCAAATAAATAATAAATTGATTCACATATATAATATGTTGACATAAAGTTGACATGTTTTTACTTTTTGAAGACATTAGAGGGCTTCAAAGTATTGCAGCAATTTTCAATTTTTTCATAAAAATTTCTAAATCTCTATTTTTCTCTGACCAGTTCAGTTTGAAGTGGATTTGAGGGGCTTTAATGTTAAAAAATACCCCATAAATGACCGTATTATAAAACTGCACCCCTCAAAGTATTCAAAATGACATTCAGAAAGTGTGTTAACCATTTAGGTGTTTTACAGGAATAGCAGCAAAGTGAAGGAGAAAATTTTAAATCTTAATTTATACACTCTCATGTTCTTGTAGAGCCATTTTTTTAATTTTTACAAGGGGTAAAAGAAGAGAAATACCCCCAATTTTTTTAACGCAATATCTCTTGAGTAAGGACATATGTGGATGTACAGTGTTCTGCTGGCGCAGTAGAGGGCTCGGAAGAGAAGGAGCGACAATGGGATTTTGGAGAGTGAATTTTGCTGAAATGGTTTTTGGTGGGCATGTCGCATTTAGGAAGCCCCTATGGTGCCAGAACAGCAAAATAAAAAAAAAACACATGGCATTCTATTTTGGAGACTCAAGGAATGTAACAAGGGGAACAGTGAGCCTTAATACCCCACAGGTGCTTGACAACTTTTCGTTAAAGTTGGATGTGTAAATGAAAAAAACTTTTTATTCACTAAAATGCTGGTTTTTCCCCAAATTTTACATTTTTTACAAGGGGTAATGGGAGAAAATGCCCCCCAAAATTTGTAACCCCATTTCTTCTGAGTATGGAAATACCCCATGTGTGGATATTGAGCTTTTGGAGAGAGAAATTGTTTGGAATGGAAGTCGGGGGCCATGTGCGTTTATAAAGCCCCCATGGTGCCAGAACAGTGAATCCCCCCACATGTGACCCCATTTTGCAAACTACACCCCTCACAGAATGTAATAAGGGGTGCAGTGAGCATTTATACACAAACTGGCTTTTGACAAATCTTTGGAACAGTGGGCTGTGCAAATTAAAAATTAAATTTTTCATTTTCACAGACCACTGTTCCACAAATCTGTGAGACACCTGTGGGGCAATAATGCTCACTGTACCCCTTATTACATTACGTGAGGGGTGTAGTTTCCAGAATGGGGTACTATGTGGGGGGCTCCATTGTACTGGCACCATGGGGGCTTTGTAAACACATGTGACCTTCAATTCCGGACATATTTTCACTTCAAAAGCCCAATGGCGCTTCTTCTCTTCTGAGCATTGCAGTGCGCCCGTAGAGCACTTTAAATCCACATATGGGGTATGTTCATACTCAGAAGAAATGGGGTTACAAATTTTGGGGGGCTTTTTTTCATTTTCACATCCAACTTTAATGAAAATTTGTCAAACACCTGTGGGGTGTTAAGGCTCACTATACCCCTTGTTATGTTCCATGAGGGGTGTAGTTTCCCAAATGGGGTCACACGTGGATATTAATTTTTTTGCGTTTATGTCAGAAGCGCTGGAAAATCAGCCACCCCTGTGCAAATCACCAATTTAGGCCTCAAATGTACATAGTGCGCCCTCAATCCTGAGGCATGTTGTGCGCCCGTAGAGCATTTTGCGTCCACAAATGTGGTATTTCCGTACTCAGGAGAAATTGCGTTACAAGTTTTGGGGTCTTTTTTTTCCTTTTACCGCTTGTGAAAATGAAAGTATGGGGCAACACCAGCATGTTAGTGTAAAATGTTTTATTTTTTTTAACACTAACAGGCTGGTGTAGACCCCAACTTTTCTTTTTCATAAGGGGTAAAAGAAGAAAAAGCCCCCCAAAATGTGTAACGCAATTTCTCCTGAGGACGGAAATACCCCATATGTGGCCCTAAACTGTTTCCTTGAAATACAACAGGGCTCCGAAGTAAGAGAGCGCCATGTGCCTTTGAGGACTGAATTTGGGATTTGCATAGGGGTGTACTCGGGTGCAAGCGTTACAATTGCCTCCACCATTGCCTCCAATTGCATACAGGGTTCCTCCACCTGTTGCTAAACTCCCAGCATGCCTGGACAGTCAATGGCTGTCTGGAAATGCTGGGAGTTGTTGTTTTGCAACAGCTGGAGGCTCCGTTTTGAAACATTGGCGTACAATATGTTTTTCATTTTTATTGGGGGGGGGGGAGAGTGTAAAGGTGTGTATATGTAGTGTTTTACCCTTAAATTTGTGTAGTGTAGTGCAGTGTAGTGTAGTGTAGTGTTTTCAGGGTACATTCACGGGCGGGGGTTAACTGTGAGTTTCCTGCTAGGAGTTTGAGCTCCAGCTCAGACTTGAAGCAGGAAACTAACTGTAAACCCCCGCCCGTGTGACAGACTGAATGCTGGGAGTTGTACTTTTGCAACAGCTGGAGGCACACTGGTTGGAAAACCTTTAGTTATGTTCTGTTACCTAACTCAGTATTTTCCAACCAGTGTGCCTCCAGCTGTTGCAAAACTACAACTCTCAGCATGTACTGATAGCCGAAGGGCATGCTGGGAGTTGTAGTTATGCAACAGTTGGAGGCACGCAACAACAACTCCCAGCATGCTGAGACAGCCGTTTGCTGTTCGTGCATGCTGGGAGTTGTAGTTTTGCAAGATTTAGAGGGCCATGGTTTAGAGACCACCACACAGTGATCTCCAAACTGTAGTCCTCCAGATGTTGCAAAACTACAAATCTCAGCATGCCCAAACAGCTGTATGGGCATGCTGGGAGTTGTAGTTTTGCAATATCTGGAGGGCTACAGTTTATAGAGACCACTGCATAGTGGTCTCCAAACTGAGGCCCTCCAGATGTTGCTAGGCAACAACTTACTTCCTGGATCCTGCAGCAGGATCGCCGCCTGCCACCAATCGGTAAGCCACCTCCATCGCCGCCGCTCACATCTCAGTTCCCCCGCTCTGCCCAGACTACCGTGGGTGGGCAGAACAGGGGAACCGAGCTTTATTCCCCCTCCCCGATCTGCTATTGGTCGGTCACTTCTGACTGACCAATAGCAGGGATAGGAGGGGTAGCACCCCTGCCACCTCACTCCTATCCCTTCAAGGGGATTGGGGCTGTCTTGGAAAGCCACGATCACGCTTATTTTCCGGATCACTGGAGACCTGTATGACCCGGAATCGCAGCAGATCGATGGTCTCAGAACCCCCCCCCCAGGCGTTGGCACAGGATGCCTGCTGAGTGATTTCAGCAGGCATCTTGGCCCAGTTCCCGACTGGCAAGTGGCGGGGACAGGAATTCCCACGGGCATACAGGTATGCCCTTGGTCCTTAAGGATCAGGCATCCAGGACATACCTGTACGCTCTGCGTCCCCAAGAGGCTAAACAATAGGTAATTTTCTCTTGACACATTCCCTCTTGGGCATGGAGTTCACCAGAGCTTTACAGGTTGCCACTGGAGTCCTCTTCCACTCCTCCCTGACAGCATCACAAAGCTGGTTGATGTTAGATAACTTGTGCCCCTCTACCTTTTGTTTGAGGATGCCCCGCCCACATATGCTCTATAGGGTTTAGGTTTGGAGCCATGCTTGACCAGTCCATTACCTTTACCCTCATCTTCTTTGGCAAAACAAAGGTTGTCTTGGAGATGTTGGGTCGGTATCATGTTAGAATATTGCCCTGCTGAGCAGTCAGCGAAGGGAGAGGATCATGCTTTCCTTCAGTATGTCACAGTGTATGTTGGCCTTTATGGTGACCTGTAGCTCCCCAGTGAGTATCTCTCTCCTCCTAATTAGGTATCTGGATCAGCATATGCTGGAGAGAAAGAAATCACTCTGACACGCAGTTCAGATAAATGATACTTCCTGTTTATTTTTAACAATTTCAAGGTTTTTATAATCTTGTAACAATGGGCCGTGTGCAAAGCTATATAAATAACTGTCCTTGTGATTGGTTTCTTCCATCTGTAGGTGTTTCTTGTCCATCACGTGGCCTTATCATCCAGGGTCACATGGTCTTATCATCCAGGGATGTAGTCCCTGTTCGGGCACCATCTTAAGACATTCTTTCAAACTTGATGGGAGGAGGGAGTGGGTTAGTGAGTAAAGAGGAGGGGGGAGGTTGTTATGGCTGAGGAGTAGAGGATCCGCTTACCTGTGTGGACGATGGAGTGGGCCGTATCAGGGAGCGGTGTCTAAGGTGCTGCTGATTTTCACCAGAGCCCGACGCAAAGCAGGATGGACTTGCTGCGGCAGGTGGCACCCAGGTCGTTACCCTTGATACAACTCGTCCATACAGGTGGCCGAGATGTACATGATACTGGATGGATAAGGCAACTCATAGTCAGGACAGGCAGGCGGTCAGGGCAGGCGGCACAGAAGCAAGGTCAGGTCACAAAGCAAGAGGCCAGAGGGCAGGCGGCACAGAAGCAAGGTCAGGGTACGTAGCAACAGGCAAAACCTACACAAAATTTCTAGCCTTATATAAAAAAAATTGTGATAAATTCTTTTTCACCACATGAATCCATAAAGACATCTGTTCTGATCACCTGATTACAGATTGAGCAATCACCACAAGGAACTGATCCCCACTTTGGGTCTGTTGAAGAAAAGATATATGGTGATTTAGGAGGGATATAATGGCTTTTCACCAGGATATCCCTTAATGATTTGCCGTCGCTTGAGGTTGTGCTGGTAATAACTTACGAAGGTCAGAATTTTGTTGTACAGGGTGGGCCATTTATATGGATACACCTTAATAAAATGGGAATGGTTGGTGATATTAACTTCCTGTTTGTGGCACATTAGTATATGTGAGGGGGGAAACTTTTCAAGATGAGTTGTGACCATGGCGGACATTTTGACGTCAGCCATTTTGAATCCAACTTTTGTTTCTTCAATAGAAAGAGGGCAATGTGACACATCAATTGGGAATTTCACAAGAAAAACAATAATGTGCTTAACATAACTTTATTCTTTCATGAGTTATTTACAAGTTTCTGACCACTTATAAAATGTGTTCAATGTGCTGCCCATTGTGTTGGATTGTCAATGCAACCCTCTTCTCCCACTCTTCACACATTGATAGCAACACCGCAGGAGAAATGCTAGCACAGGCTTCCAGTATCCGTAGTTTCAGGTGCTGCACATCTCGTATCTTCACAGCATAGACAATTGCCTTCAGATGACCCCAAAGATAAAAGTCTAAGGGGGTCAGATCGGGAGACCTTGGGGGCCATTCAACTGGCCCACGACGACCAATCCACTTTCCAGGAAACTGTTCATCTAGGAATGCTCGGACCTGACACCCATAATGTGGTGGTGCACCATCTTGCTGGAGAAATTCATGGAACTTGCCGAGTTCAGTGCATAAAGAGGGAAACACATCATCATGTAGCAATTTCACATAGCCAGTGGCATTGAGGTTTCCATTGATGAAGAATGGCCACACTATCTTTGAACCCCATATACCACACCATACCATAAATTTTTGTGTTCCAACAGTCTTGGAGGGATCTATCCAATGTGGGTTAGTGTCAGACCAATAGCAGTGGTTTTGTTTGTTAACTTCACCATTCACATAAAAGTTTGCCTCATCACTGAACAAAATCTTCTGCGTAAACTGAGGGTCCTGTTCCAATTTTTGTTTTGCCCATTCTGCAAATTCAGTGCGCCGATCTGGGTCATCCTCGTTGAGATGCTGCAGTAGCTGGAGTTTGTAAGGGTGCCATTTGTGAGTAGCTAATATCCGCCGAAGGGATTTTCGACTAATGTCACTCTCCAGTGACATGCGGAGAGAGCTACGGTGTGGGCTCTTGCTGAATAAAGCTAGGACAGCCACTGATGTTTCTTCATTAGGGACAGATTTCATGCGTCCACATTTTGGCAAATCCAACACTGAACCAGTTTCACGAAACTTAGCAAGCAGTTTGCTAACTGTAGCATGGGAGATGGGTGGTCTCGTAGGGTGTCCTGCATTGAAATGTGCTGCAATTATCCGGTTACTGCGTTCACCAGATATCAACACAATTTCTATCCGCTCCTCACGTGTTAACCTCGACGACATGTCAATGGCAGTAAACAAAGAGAAACTTGTAAATAACTCATGAAAGAATAAAGTTACATTAAAACCAAGCACATCATTGTTTTTCTTGTGAAACTCCCAATAAGTTTGATGTATCACATGACCCTCTTCCTATTGAAAAAACAAAAGTTAGATTCAAAATGGCCGACTTCAAAATGGCCACCATGGTCACCACCCATCTTGAAAAGTTTCCCCCCTCACATATACTAATGTGCCACAAACAGGAAGTTAATATCACCAACCATTCCCATTTTATTAAGGTGTATCCAAATAAATGGCCCACCCTGTAGTATCGGCCAGAACTTTTTCAGAGAGCACATCATATCTTTCCACCTACAGTGATAATCCGTTATCATTCTAATATCTGTAGAGTCTCTTTTCTTATTTCTTGAGTGCAATAGTTGAGATAAAAAAAAAAAACACATACCATACCATTTTGGAAACTAGACCCCTTGAGGAACGTAACAAGGAATAAAGTGAGCCTTAATACCCCACAGGTGTTTCTCGACTTTTGCATATGTAAAAAAAAAAATGGGGTCACATGTGGGTATTAGTTTCCAAAATGGGGTCACATGTGGGTATTTATATTTTTGCGTTTATGTCAGAACCGCTGTAAAATCAGCCACCCCTGTGCAAATCACCAATTTAGGCCTCAAATGTACATTGTGCGCTCTCACTCCTGAGCCTTGTTGTGCGCCCACAGAGCATTTTACGCCCACATATGGGGTATTTCTGTACTCAGGAGAAATTGCGTTACAAATTTTGGGGGTCTTTTTTTCCTTTTAACGCTTGTGAAAATAAAAAGTATAGGGCAACACCAGCATGTTAGTGTAAAATGTTTTATTTTTTTACACTAACAAGCTGGTGTAGCCTCAACTTTTCCTTTTCATAAGGGGTAAAAGGAGAAAAAGCCCCCCAATATTTGTAGTGCAATTTCTCCCGAGTTCGGAGCTACCCCATATGTGGCCCTAAACTGTTTCCTTGAAATACGACAGGGCTCTGAAGTGAGAGAGCGCCATGCGCATTTGAGGACTAAATTAGGGATCGCATAGGGGTGGACATAGGGGTATTCTACGCCAGTGATTCCCAAACAGGGTGCCTCCAGCTGTTGCTAAATTCCCAGCATGCCTGGACAGTCAGTGGCTGTCCGGAAATGCTGGGAGTTGTTATTTTGCAACAGCTGGAGGCTCCGTTTTGGAAACACTGCCGTACAATACGTTTTTAATTTTTATTGGGGGGGGGGGACAGTGTAAGGGGGTGTATATGTTGTGTTTTACTCTTTATTATGTGTTAGTGTAGTGATTTTAGGGTACATTCGCACTGACGTGTTATGGTGAGTTTCCCGCTAGGAGTTTGAGCTGCGGCGAAAAATTTGCTGCAGCCCAAACTTGAAGCAGGAAACTTACCGACGGGCATGCTGGGAGAAGTAGTTATGCAATAGCTGGAGGTACGCAACTACAACTCCCAGCATGCCGAGACAGCTGATAGCTGTTTGGACATGCTGAGATTTGCAGTTTTTCAACATCTGGAGGGCTACAGTTTTAGAGAACACTGCAAAGTGATCTCCAAACTGTGGTCCTCCAGTTGTTGCAAAACTACAATTCCCAGCATGCCCTGACAGCAAACAGTTGTTTGGGCATGCTAGGAGTTGTAGTTTAGCAAGATCTGGAGGGCTACAGTTTAGGGATCACTATATAGTGGTCTCAAACTGTAGCCCTCCAGCTGTTGCAAAACTACATATTCCAGCATGCCCAAACAGCTGTCTGGGCATGCTGGGTATTGTAGTTTTGCATCATCTGGAGGGCTACAGTTAGTGACCACTGTATAATGATCTCAAACTGTACCCTCCAGATGTTGCTAGGCAACTCCCCAGCTTCCGTCGGATCCAGCCACAGGTCATCGCCGCCCGCCGATCTCCATCGCCCGCAGCCTCCGCCGCCTGCCAGGATCGGTAAGTGGATCTTCGGCGCTGGTCCCTGTCGTTTCCCCATCCTGCCCCACCTATTGTGGGAGGGCAGGACGGGGAAAACGAAAGTAAACCCCCCCTCCCCCGATCTGCTGTTGATGGTCGCGTCTAGACCACCAATAGCAGGGATAGGCGGGGTGGCACCCGTGCCACCTCACTCTTATCGCTTCAGGGGGATCCTGGGTGTCTTAGACACCCGCGATCCCCCTTACATTCAGGGTCACCGGGTCACTATAGACCCGTAATGACCAGGAATCGCGCAAATCGCAAGTGTGAATTCACTTGCGATTTGCCACGATCGTTGACATGGGGGGGTCTGATGACCCCCCTGGGCATTTGCACGGGATGCCTGCTGAATGATTTCAGCAGGCATCCCGGTCCGATCTCCGCCCGGCGGGGACCGGAACTGCCCATGACGTAACTGTACGTCATGGGTCCTTAAGACCCAGGGTGTCGGGACGTAACATTACGTGATGGGTCCTGAACGGGTTAATATAGGAGGGTAGGTTCCGCACACAAGGTTGTAAGAAGAAATCAAGAAATCGGCATACCGGTTCACATATACTCCCCCGGGCTGACCCATTGTCACAGCATGTCTTTGGGAACTTTAGGTAACAAATACAGCGTTGCCACCACCAATGTAGCAACAGGGTCTGGAACACAGCAAGGCAAGGCACAAACAGAAAGCTTTCTCTTAGGCTGATAAGGTACAAAGATCCAGCAATGGTTAAAAGGACGTGCCCGTGCTTATGGGGTCATGGGAAAGCAAGAACCAATTAAGTGTGTACTGTCCCTTAAAATTTCACAGAGCCGGCGGGCGCGCACCCTAAGAGGTGGTGGACAGGCTGTGGTCGAACCGCAGAACAGGACAAGCCTGGCAGCGGAGGAGGAGTGCTTCCGCAGCCAGCATGTCTGACCGCAGCGCAACTCCCAGACTCCCAACAGACCCCCCCCCCCCCTCCTTAGGTCTCCCCCTATTTTTAGGCCAGAGAAACCTGAGCACCAGATCCCGGTCTAAGATGTTTTCCTCAGGCTCCCAGGGCCTCTCTTCAGGACCAAAACCTTTCCAATCAACCAGGAAGTACCACTTCCCCCTGATGGTAGTGAGTATCTCATGGACTTCAAACACATCAGAGAACCCGATGACAAGGGCTGGAGAGATATTCTTCTGAGAAAAGCGATTACGAACCAAAGGCTTGAGGAGGGAGACATGGAAAGAGTTCGGGATGCGCAGAGAAGGAGGGAGGTGTAGCTTGTACGCAGCCGGATTGATGCAGCAAAGAACTTTAAAAGGACCCAAGAACCGCGGACCCAACTTGTAACTAGGTTGTTTCAGCCGAACATATTTCGCAGAGAGCCAAACATTGTCTTTGGGGGAAAAGATAGGTGGAGACCTCCTATTTTTGTCAGCCTGGGACTTCATGCGGGAGGAGGCGACTGCTAAAGAGTGCCGGGTTTCCTGCCAAATGGATTGAAAGTCCTGAATCAAGTTATCAGCTGCTGGTACTCCAGAAGAAGTGGGCTGAGGTAGAGGAGGACGAAGGTGATGACCGTAAACTACAAATCACGGAGTGGTACCTGTAGAATCAGAGTCACGATGATTGTAGGAGAACTCAGCCCAGGACAATAGATTGGACAAGTTATCCTGCCGGACTGAAACAAAATGGCGTAGATATTCTCCAAGGAATTGGTTCACCCGCTTCACCTGGCCGTTGATTTGCAGATGGTACGCAGAAGAAAAGTCCAATTTGACTTGGACCCGCCAAAGCTTGGAAACAAATTGAACCCCTCTGTCAGACACGATGTGAAGCGGAAGACCAAAATGTGCCGGAAACATATATCTGCCAACTGAGGAGCAGAAGAAAGACCAGGCAGTGATACAAAATGAGCCATCTTGGAGAAATGATCAACGACCATCCAAATGACCATGCAACTGGAGGAGGACGGCAGATCGTAATGAAATCCATGGCAATATGGGTCCACGGAGACTCTGGGATGTGAAGAGGCTGTAAGAGACCAGCTGGTTTGCTACGAGGTGTTTTGTCACAAGCACAAATTGCGCAGGAACGGACATAGTCAGCAACATCGTGTTCCAGGTTCGGCCACCAGTAATGGGTGATGAGCAGAGTAGATTTCCATATTCCCGGGTGACTGGCCAATAAGGAACAATGTCCCCAGTTTAGCACTTTAGTCCTCAGGCGAGGTGGTACAAAAGTCTTTCCCAGAGGAACTTGCTGAAGGTTGACCGATGTTGCCGTAACCAAACGATCTGGAGGCACAATATGGCGAGGTAAATGTTCCTGACTCACTACATTGGAGACACATGAGAGGGCATAAGCTCTGATGTTCTTGTGTGCTGGTTGAAAATGAATGAGAAAATTAAACCGGGAAAAGAAAAGAGACCACCTGGCCTGCCAGGGGTTCAGACATTAGTTTACTGTAAATAAAGAAGATTGTTATGGTCCCTATAGATATTGATAGGATGAGTAGTCCCCTCTAACAAGTGATGCCATTCTTCCAGAGCAAGTTTAATGGCCAAGAGTTCACGGTCACAAATGGTATAATTCCTCTCTGCAGGAGAAAAAGTTTTAGAGAAGAAGCTGCAAGTCACCGTCTTGCCCTTAGAGGACTTTTGAGTCAACTTCTCTAAGAGACATTTCTCGAACATGGCATAGAGATGGTTGCTCCGCAGGCATCTCAGAAACTGAGGTACTTGAGTGCATTGGACTTCCAAGTTGGCCGAGAAGATCAAGATGTCGTCCAGATACACCAAAACACAAGTGTAAAGGAGATCTTGAAAAATGTCATGGACAAATTCTTGAAAAACGGCCGGGGCGTTACACGAGTGTTAAAAGAGATCTTCCACTCGTTTCCTTCCCGGATTCTAATGAGATTGTTTGCCCCTCGCAAGTCCATCTTGGTGAAAATCTTAGCTCCCCGTTGATGGTAGAGATATACAGAGGCTTAGCAAGCTGTATGACTGGGAGAAGATATTTGTGGACCAGAGAGACATCCACGAAGTTCCCTGCTGAACTAGAGTCCACAAAAGCAGAAACAGAGAACGAGGAACCAGAGGATGAGAAGAGCCGGACAGGCATGTATAAGCGAGGAGAGGAAGTATTCACACCTAGAGACGCCTCTCCCACGTGCCCTAGGTGCGTGCGTTTCCCAGTCGCTGAGGCCGAAGAGGGCAGTTTATGCAAAAATGCTACGGGCTGGCACAGTAAAGGCACAGATTCTCCCCCCGACGGCGTGACCTCTCTTGTGGAGACCGGTGTGCACGATCCACCTGTATGGGCTCTTCGGAGGATGGCAAAGACGTAGGAAAAGGAGGTCGCTGAAACACCGGAGCCAAACGAGGAAGGCGACGAGAAAGGGCAGGTTCGTGTTCTTGAAGGAGCTCCTCTTGCTTCTCAGCAAAACGCACATCAATGCGGGTAGCCAGCAGAATGAGTTCACTCAGGGTACAAGGAGGATCCCGAGCAGCCAAATCATCCTTGACGCTGCTGGAAAGTCCTTTCTTGAAGGTGGCACATAGGGCTGCATTATTCCAGTCAAGTTCAGAAGCCAGGGTGTGAAATTTGACCACATACTTGCCAACAGAAGAATCCCCTTGGTGGAGGTTCAGAAGCGCAGATTCGGCAGAGGAAGACCGAGCAGGCTCTTTAAAGACGCTGCGGAATTCAGAGAGGAAAGCTTGCAAGTTGGTAGTCACCAGGTCACTTCTGTCCCAGAGAGGAGTGGCCCAGGCCAGAGCCTTACCAGAGAGCAGACTAACCACGAAGGCCACCTTGGCACGCTCAGTCAGGAACTGATCGGCCATCAGTTCAACATGCATAGAGCACTGAGTCACGAATCCCCTACACAATTTAGGGTCCCCTTAATACTTCGTTAGAAGGGATAAACGAAGTTTGGGACCGATGGATGCTGCAGACACCGGAGCAGCCACTGGGGCAGGTTGCGGTTGTTGCTCCTGCTGTAGTTGCTGCTGCTGGACAGGGAGAAGCTGTTGCATCATCGTGGACAGTTAGTTCAACTGCTGTACTTGTTGCGCTATTTGCTGGGACTGCTGAGCCACAATAGGAGCGAGGTCAGGAGCATCTGGCAGAGGCACCCCAGTGGGATCCATGGCCGGATATTACTGTTACGGCTGAGGAGTAGTGGATCCGCTTACTGTGTGGATGATGGTGTGGGATATATCAGGGAGCGGAGTCTAAGGTGCCGCTGGTTTTCATCAGAGCTCACCGCTAAGCAGGATGGACTTTCTGCGGCAGGCGGCACCCAGGTCGCTACCCCTGATACGACTTATCCACACAGGCAGCCGAGATGTACGTGGTACTGGATGGACAAAGCTACTCATAGTCAGGACAGGCAGGCGGTCAGGGCAGGCAGCACAGGAGCAAGGTCAGGTCACGAAGCAAGAGGTCGGAGGGCAAGTGGCACAGAAGCAAGGTCAGGGTACGTAGCAACAGGATCTGGAACACGGCAAGCACAAACAGAATGCTTTCTCTTAGGCTGATAAGGCACAAAGATCCGGCAAGGGTCAAAAGGAAGTGCCTGTACTTATAGGGTCATGGGAAAGCAAAAACCAATTAAATGTGTACTGTCCTTTTAAATTTTACAGAGCCGGCGCGAGCTCCCTAGGAGGCGGGGGCACACACGCTAGCAAGCGGGAAGAGAGTGGAGACCACCGAGAAGGTAAGAGGTGGTGGACAGGCTACAGTCGCATCGCGGGATGCGAACCGCAGAACGGGACAAGCCAGGCAGTGGAGGAGGAGTGCGTCCGTGGCCAGCCTGTCTGACCGCGGCGCAACTCCTAACGGAGGTGAGTGGCCTTTTTAGTAAGCATATTCTGAAATAGACATTTTAGCTCACCCACCACACCAGCAGCACTCATGCAGCCCCAGACCATGACACTCCCACCACCATGCTTGACTGTAGGCAAGACACCCTTGTCTTAGTACTCCTCACCTGGTTATTGCCGCCTGACACCAACTGAACTAAATAACTTTATTTTGGTCTCATTGAACCACAGACATGGTTCTAGTAATCAAATCCATGCCCTTAGTCTGCTTGTCTTCAGCAAACTGTTTGTGGGCATTTTTGTGCATCATCTGTAGAAGAGGCTTCCTTCTGGGAAGTTAGCCATGCAGACCAATGTGATGCAGTGTGTGGTGTATGGCTCTGAGCACTGACAGGCTTACATTTTTTTTAGAATACTTTATTGGTATTTTCAGGTTTACAAGCCAAGCTCTGCTACCCTGAGCCAACTAGGTTACTTGGTCCCATACGTTCCACTCTCCTAGAACCCTCAGAAAAGCTTTCTTATCCTTATAATAGATAAGCTCATATCTTTTTATTTGTTCTAAATAGAGTGTTGCAAGTACTTTAAATGTTGTCATGTGATCACATGATCAACTCACGTGACTCTGGTTGAGTCAGGTGCGTTGATGCTGACAGGCTTATAGTAATCTGTACGGACCAGGATTATATGATGAGCGCATGCGCATATTATGGATACTGCTGGCGCATGCGCAGTACGCTTCGTCCTCTCACGAGGATTTGCAGAACGCGACATAGGACAATAGCGCAGGTGCATTTGAGGTATGCGAGGCACGGACTGGGGGCGGAAGTGCCTGCCAGGAATATGGAGGGCGGAAGTACACGCCGTGTTCTGGCGTGTGCTGATGGCCACCCTGGATGCGAGACCCAACTCTCCACCTGACAGGTATTTCAATTACTACTGTGCCATATATAAAGACAGACATGGACAGATTATCCACAACACCCCTGAGGAAGTCACTATGGAGTGACATAACGCGTGGGGTCCTGGTTGTCCTGTCCTGCTCCCGTATTCAGCTTCTCCTCCTTCTGTGGTTTGCCTATTTCATCATTTATTTTGCTATTGTGCATCCATTTGAACATTATCTTATAATTTGCTTGGGTATCAATATTTCATATATGCAAACTTGGAGTAGCAGCTTTACATTTGATATTTTGGGCAGGACAGGTTGGGTAGGGGGTCCATGGCCCCTTCCCATGTTGTGGTTTTGCTCTTTGTTTGAGCATTTTAATTGTTTTTAAATGTCCATGTCATCTTTCTTTATTCATATTTGTTGTTGTTTTTAACTCAATAAAGACTGTTTTGTATCTATATGAATTATTGATTGGGTATGCACTTTTTTGCAGCTTTCTTTTCTTCTCCTTTTGTACTATATTGTGATTTTGCTGCTAGTAGCACCCCATATTATTACCTAGATATGTTAGGTTGAGCCTCCCCTTTCCCCCTTTCTTATGGTTTTTATTTGTTCTATCTCTCCTATTCCTTTCTATCTGGACTTTCTGGGACAAACCACTTTCTCAACATAATGATCTTAGCTATCCAAGGATCTTTAAACCGACAGAATTCCTTAAAGGGGTATTCCAGGAAAAAAACATTTTCTCTTATATCAACTGGCTCCAGTTAAACAGATTTTTAAATTACTTCTATTAAAAAATCTTAATCTTTTCAATAATTATCAGCTGCTGAAGTTTAGTTGCTTTTTTCTGTCTGGAAACAGTGCTCTCTGCTGACATCTCTGCTTGTCTCGGGAACTGCACAGAGTAGAAGAGGTTTGCTATGGGGATTTGCTTCTAAACTGAGAGGTTTCCGAGACACGTGTCATCAGAGAGCACTTAGATAGAAAAGAACCACTCAACTTCAGCAGCTCAAAAGTACTTAAAGGATTAATATTTTTTAATAGACATAATTTACAAATCTGTTTAGCTTTCTGGAGCCAGTTGATATATATATTTATATATATATATAAAAAAAAAGTTTTTTCCCTGGACAACCCCTTTAACTCCCTCCTCAAACCTATACCAAGGATTGCCGTTCTTATTTCAAAAGATAATTTAACTTTAAGTCTCATTTCTACTATTTTGTAGATTTCTGTCCAGAACACATTAATCTTAGAGCAACCCCATATCATATGTATCAAGTCCGCCTCCATTGCCTGACACCTAGGACAATTAGACTCCTCCCTCTTACCAATATTAAAACAGGTGTGTAAGGAAGTCTATGTATTAATTTAATCTGTGATATTTTGTAGTTTCTATTTAAAGGGGTACTCCGGTGGAAAAACAATTTTTTAAATCAACTGGTGCCAGAAAGTTAAACATATTTGTAAATTATGTATAGAAAAATATTGCCCGGACCTTCCAAGGTAGTGTGATTTGATTAAATAGACAATAGGTAACTGGGTCGTACTCCAATAATAATTCAATGGTTATTTATTTAAAAATGCATAGTGCATTACTCCTCACAAGGCCCTTGTGAGAAAAAACACATATAATAGATGTACAATATTAAACGATCTTAAAATGTAAAAATATTAAAAAGTATCACTGGCATATAAGATAGCTCTATGTAGACAGATTCATATAACGTCTTTACGGTATTGTGAAGTATTGTGTACCGTAAAGACATTATATGAATCTGTCTACATAGAGCTATCTTATATGCCAGTGATACTTTTTAATATTTTTACATTTTAAGATCGTTTAATATTGTACATCTATTATATGTGTTTTTTCTCACAAGGGCCCTGTGAGGAGTAATGCACTATACATTTTTAAATAAATAACCATTGAATTATTATTGGAGTACGACCCAGTTACCTATTGTCTATTTAATCAAATCACACTACCTTCTATACATATTTCTTTATTTTTTGCAGCTGTGGTATAGTTGCATGCCCTGTTGACCTCAGGTAGGGTTTACACATTAATTGTGAGCTGCACTTGCACCTTTTTTCCTTTTCTTCTATATTTGTAAATTACTTCTATTAAAAAATCTTAATCCTTCCTGTATTTATTAGCTGCTGAATACTACAGAGGAAATTCTTTTCTTTTTGGAATGCTCTCTGATGACATCACGAACATACTGCTCTCTGCTGACGTTATAATAATAATAATACGTCTTTATTTATTGTTGTCCTTAGTGGGATTTGACCCCAAGGCCCCAGCACTGCAAACCACTAAGCCACCATGCTGCCCTTAGCATACATCTGCTATGCACGGTTGCTAAAATGGACAGAGATGTCAGCAGAGAGCACTGTAGTCGTGATGTCATCAGTGTTCCAAAAAGAAAGGAATTTCCTCTGTAGCATTCAGCAGCTAATAAGTACTGGAAGGATTAAGATTTTTTAATAGAAGTAATTTACAAATATGTTTAACTTTCTGGTACCAGTTGATTTAAAAAAAGAAAAAAAAATAGTTTCTCCACCGGAGAACCCCTTTAACCCCTTAACGATGCAGGACGTATAGTTACGTCCTGCGCCGGCTCCCGCGATATGAAGCGGGATCGCGCCACGATCCTGCATCATAGCGCGTCGGTCCCGGCGCTTATCAACGGCCGGGACCCGCGGCTAATACCACACATCGCCGATCGCGGCGATGTGCGGTATTAACCCTTTAGAAGCGGCGGTCAAAGCTGACCGCCGCTTCTAAAGTGAAACTGAAAGTGACCCGGCTGCTCAGTCGGGCTGTTCGGGACCGCCGCGGTGAAATCGCGGCATCCCGAACAGCTGACCGGACACCGGGAGGGCCCTTACCTGCCTCCTCGGTGTCCGATCGACGAATGACTGCTCCGTGCCTGAGATCCAGGCAGGAGCAGTCAAGCGCCGATAATGCTGATCACAGGCGTGTTAATACACGCCAGTGATCAGCATAGGAGATCAGTGTGTGCAGTGTTATAGGTCCCTATGGGACCTATAACACTGCAAAAAAAAAGTTAAAAAAAAGTGTTAATAAAGGTCATTTAACCCCTTCCCTAATAAAAGTTTGAATCACTCCCCTTTTCCCATAAAAAAAATAAAACAGTGTAAAAAAAAGAATAAATAAACATATGTGGTATCGCCGCGTGCGTAAATGTCCGAACTATAAAAATATATAATTAATTAAACCGCACGGTCAATGGCGCAAAAAAATTCCAAAGTCCAAAAAAGCGTATTTTGGTCACTTTTTATACCATTCAAAAAATGAATAAAAGTTATCAAAAAGTCAGATCAAAACAAAAATCATACCGATAAAAACTTCAGATCACGGTGCAAAAAATGAGTCCTCATACCGCCCTGTATATTGAAAAATAAAAAAGTTATAGGGGTCAGAAGATGACATTTTTAAACGTATAAATTTTCCTGCATGTAGTTATGATTTTTTACAGAAGTGCGACAAAATCAAACCTATATAAGTAGGATATCATTTTAACCGTATGGACCTACAGAATAATGATAAGGTGTAATTTTTACCGAAATATGCACTGCGTAGAAACGGAAGCCCCCTACAAAATGGCTTTTTTTTTTTTCGATTTTGTCGCACAATGATTTTTTTGGGGTAAAATGACTAATGTCACTGCAAAGTAGAATTGGTGATGCAAAAAATAAGCCATAATATGGATTTTTTGGTGGAAAAATGAAAGGGTTATGATTTTTAAAATGTAAGGAGGAAAAAACAAAAGTGCAAAAACGGAAAAACCCTGAGTCCTTAAGGGGTTAAGGACCCAGGACGTACGGGGATGTCCCCACACCATGGGCTTTAAGGACCCAGGACGTCCCCGTACGTCCTGGGGTTTTCCGGTCCCTGCCGCGTGCCGGGCAGAGATCGAAAGCGGATGCCTGCTGAAATCATTCAGCAGGCATCCAGGGCAAACGCTGAGGGGGGCCATGTCTGCCCCCCATGTCGCCGCAAATCGCGAGGGAAATCGCCCCTGCGATCTGCGGCGATACCGGGCTAATCGGGTCTCTGGGACCCAACCGCCCGGTAATTTTGCGTGATCCCGGTTGTCACAGACAGCCAGGACCATGCTGGAGTATAGGAGCGAGGTGGCAAGCCTGCAACCTCCTCCTATCCCCTGCGATTCCTCGGTTAGCTAACCGACCAATCGCAGGGGGGGGGGCGGTTACTTCCTCCTGCCCTGCCCGGCCCCTGGATTCCGGAGAGGACGGGAGGAAGACTGGAGGACGCGGCGGGGGAGTGCTGGGGACCGGCCCTGGTACTTACCTCGTCCCTGAAGACCGGGATCCCGGCGGCAAAGACGGCGGTAGTGGCGACAGGTGAGTTGATTTTCGGTGGCGTCGCAGGACCTTTGCAGGAGTCCAGACCGCCGTAAAGCGATCTGGACTACTCCATCTGGTCCCCTTACACTATAACTCCCAGCATGCCCAGACAGCCCTTGGCGTCTGGGCATGCTGGGAGTTGCAGTTTTGCAACATCTGGAGGTCCACAGTTTGGAGACCACTGTGCCCTTCCAGATGTTGCAAAACTACACATCCTCAGCATGCCCTTACTTTCCAGGCATGCTGGGCGTTGTTGTTCTGTAACATCTGGAAAGGCACAGATTGGGAACCACTGTATTAGTGGTCTGCAAACTGTGGTCCTCCAGATGTTGCAAAACTACAACTCCAAGCATGTTGGGAGTTGTAGTTCGGCAACATCTGGCTCTAAAGATGTTGCCGAACTACTACTTCCAGCATGCCTGAGAATGTTTGGGAGTAGTGGTTTTGCAACAACTGGAGGCACACTGGTTGGAAAACATTGTCTGTTTCCTAACTCAGTGTTTCCCAACCCGTGTGCCTCCAGCTGTTGCAAAACTATAACTACCAGCATGCACTGATAGACTGTGCATGCTGGGAGTTGTAGTTTTGCAACAGCTGGAGGTCCCCCCCTTGTGAATGTACAGGGTACATTCACATGGGCAGGGGGCTTACAGTGAGTATAAGGCTGCAAGTTTGCGATGCAGCAAATTTTGCGCGGCAGCTCAAACTCACAGCGGGAAACTCACTGTAATCCCCTGCCCGTGTGACTGTACCCTAAAAACACTACACTAACACAAAATAAAACAAAAAGTAAAAAACACTACATATACACATACCCCCACACAGCCCCCCTCCCCAATAAAAATGAAAAACTTCTGGTACGCCACTGTTTCCAAAATGGAGCCTCCAGCTGTTGCAAAACAACAACTCCCAGTATTACCAGACAGCCGTTGACTGTCCAAGCATGCTGGGAGTTTTGCAACAGCTGGAGGCACCCTGTTTGGGAATCACTGGCGTAGAATACCCATATGTCCACCCCTATGCAAATCCCCAATCCAGGCCTCAAATGCGCATGGCGCTATCAATTTGGAGCCCTGTCGTATTTCAAGGCAACAGTTTAGGGCCACATATGGGGTATCGCCGTGCTCGGGAGAAATTGCCTAACAAATTTTGGGGGGCTTTTTCTCCTTTAACCCCTTATGAAAAGGTGAAGTTGGGGGTCTACACCAGCATGTTAGTGTAAAAAAATTAATGTTTTACACTAACATGCTGGTGTTGCCCTACACCATTTTGTCATTTTGACAAGAGGTAAAAGGGAAAAAAGCCCCCCAAAATTTGTAATGCAATTTCTCCCGACTACGGAGATACCCCATATGTGGGCGCAAAGTGCTCTGGGGGCGCACAACAAGGCCCAGAAGGGAGAGTGCACCATGTACATTTGAGGTGATTTGTACAGGGGTGGCTGATTGTTATAGCGGTTTTGACAAACGCAAAAAAAACAAAACCCCACATGTGACCCCATTTCGGAAATTACACCCCTCACGGAATGTAATGAGGGGTGCAGTGAGAAATTACACCCCGCTGGTGTCTGACAGATCTTTGGAACAGTGGGCTGTGCAAATTAAAAATTTCGTACAGCCCACTGTTCCAAAGATCTGACAGACACCAGTGGGGGGTAAATGTTCACTGTACCCCTTGTTACGTTCCTCAAGGGGTCTAATTTCCAAAGTGGTATGCCATGTGGGGGTTATTTTGCTGTCCTGGCATCATAGGGGCTTCCTAAATGCGACAAATTTGACAAATATGACTCCTTCTCTTCTGAGCATTGTAGTTCGCCCGTAGTGCACTTCAGGTCAACTTATGGGGTACCTCCGTACTCAGAAGAGATGGGGTTACAAATTTTGGGGGGTATTTTCTGCTATGAACCCTTGCAAAAATGTAAAATTTGGGGGGGAAACACACATTTTAGTGAAATTTTTTTTTTTTTTTTACGTATACAAAAGTCGTGAAACCCCTGTGGGGTATTAAGGCTCACTTTATTCCTTGTTACGTTCCTCAATGGGTCTAGTTTCCAAAATGGTATGCCATGTGTTTTTTTTTTTTTTTTTTTTTTTTTTTGCTGTTGTGGGGCTTCCTTAACCCCTTAAGGACCAAGGACGTACCGGTACGTCCTTGGTCCTGCTCTTCTGATATAACACGGGGTTACACAGTAACCCCGCGTCATATCATGGCGGGCCCGGCGTCATAGTGAAGCCGGGACCCACCTCTAATAGCGCGCAGCGCCGATCGCGGCGCCGCGCGCTATTAACCCTTTAGCCGCGCGCTCAAAGCTGAGCCGCGCGGCTAAAAGTGAAAGTTCCCGGCTAGCTCAGTCGGGCTGTTCGGGATAGCCGCGGCTAATCGCGGCATCCTGAAAAGCTGACAGGACAGCGGGAGGGCCCCTTCCTGCCTCCTCGCTGTCCGATCGCCGAATGACTGCTCAGTGCCTGAGATCCAGGCATGAGCAGTCATCCGGCAGAATCGTTGATCACTGGTTTCTTATGAGAAACCAGTGATCAACATAGAAGATCAGTGTGTGCAGTGTTATAGGTCCCTATGGGACCTATAACACTGCAAAAAAAAAGTGAAAAAAAAAAGTGAATAAAGATCATTTAACTCCTCCCCTATTAAAAGTTTGAATCACCCCCCTTTTCCAATAAAAAAAAAACACAGTGTAAATAAAAATAAAAATAAACATATGTGGTATCACCGCGTGCGGAAATGTCCGAATTATAAAAATATATCATTAATTAAACTGCTCGGTCAATGGCGTGCGCGCAAAAAAATTCCAAAGTCCAAAATAGTGCATTTTTGGTCACTTTTTATATCATTTAAAAATGAATAAAAAGTGATCAATAAGTCCTATCAATGCAAAAATGGTACCGTTAAAAACTTCAGATCACGGCGCAAAAAAATGAGCCCTCATACCGCCCCATACACGGAAAAATAAAAAAGTTATAGGGGTCAGAAGATGACAATTTTAAACGTATTAATTTTCCTGCATATAGTTATGATTTTTTCCAGAAGTCCGACAAAATCAAACCTATATAAGTAGGGTATCATTTTAATCGTATGGACCTACAGAATACATATCAGGTGTCATTTTTACCGAAAAATGTACTACGTAGAAACGGAAGCCCCCAAAAGTTACAAAACAGCGGGTTTTTTTTCAATTTTGTCGCACAATGATTTTTTTTCCCGCTTCACCATAGATTTTTGGGCAAAATGACTGACGTCATTACAAAGTAGAATTGGTGGCGCAAAAAATAAGCCATCATATGGATTTTTAGGTGTAAATTTGAAAGAGTTATGATTTTTTAAAGGCAAGGAGCAAAAAACGAAAATGCAAAAACAGAAAAACCTCCGGTCCTTAAGGGGTTAATGCAACATGCCCCCCAAAAACCATTTCAGAAAAACGTACTCTCCAATATCCCCTTGTCGCTCCTTTGCTTCTGAGCCCTCTACTGCGCCCGCCGAACACTTTACATAGACATATGAGGTATGTGCTTACTTGAGAGAAATCGGGCTGCAAAGATAAGTATAAATTTTCTCCTTTTACCCCTTGTAAAAATTCAAAAATTGGGTCTACAAGAACATGCGAGTGTAAAAAATGAAGATTGTGAATTTTCTCCTTCACTTTGCTGCTATTCCTGTGAAACGCCTAAAGGGTTAAAACACTGACTGAATGTCATTTTGAATACTTTGGGGGGGGTGCAGTTTTTATAATGGGGTCATTTGTGGGGTATTTCTAAGATGAAGACCTTTCAAATCCACTTCAAACCTGAACTGGTCCCTGAAAAATTGTGAGTTTGTAAATTTTGTGAAAAATTTGAAAATTGCTGCTGAACTTTGAAGCCCTCTGGTGGACATATTGTATATGTGAATAAAAAAAATGTATTTGGAATATCCATTTTCCTTACAAGCAGAGAGCTTCAAAGTTCGAAAAATGCTAAATTTTCAAAATTTTTATCAAATTTTGGGATTTTTCACCAAGAAAGGATGCAAGTATCGACAACATTTTACCACTATGTTAAAGTAGAATATGTCACGAAAAAACAATCTCGGAATCAGAATGATAACTAAAAGCATTCCAGAGTTATTAATGTTTAAAGTGACAGTGGTCAGATGTGCAAAAAATGGCCGGGTCCTAAGGTGTAAAATGGCTGGGTCCTTAAGGGGTTAAAGAGGAGTGGTTAATGTTGCAAAAAATTTCCCTCCACTCTCTCTCATCTATATTACCAACTTCCTCAGACCATTTTTTCTTACTTCTGGGTCCCTTCCTGTCTATTGAAGCCTTCACCAGTCCTTTATAGAGCTTACCAATTATTTTTTTTGTTATTGAAGGTATACTAAATACATAGTCCATGAATTCATGTTTACAAATTCTCCACCTGGGGTTCATCTTATCCTTTTCAAAAGCACTTTTAATTGATATATACATAAAGAACTGCTTTAAATTTAGATTAAAATTCTTACTTAACGTATTCCATTCTATTAACTTATTCTCTACCATCAAGTTATTCACTCTTTGAATCCCCTTTATCTCCCAATTAACAACTTAATTTATCCAATTCTGTCAAATACCCATTTCCCCATAACATAGTGTAATTTAAACTCTCTTTAATCCCCATAATACGTCTTGTGTATTTCCAAACTTTATTCAACATTATACACACCAGAATCCTTCTCACCTCTTTGTGCAAACATCTACCACTCTCAATTATTTCCAGCGTGGTATTACCCTTACTTCCCCACATCCTCTTTAATCATAAATTCAATTTGTGCCGCTATATAGTATAAATGGACATTTGGAATTCCCAGGCCCCATTTTTGAGGGGGCCAAGAACTTCTGCTTCATCCGTACCCCTTTTCCCCAAATCAACTTATTTATCTCAGTCTGAATTTTTTTAAAATGTTGTGCCCCCAACCATATCGGTGCTGTCCTTATTATATGTAATATCATTTGAAATATAATTGCTTTTATTAACATGATCTTTTCTGCCGTATTCATCGGGAGTCTCTTCCATATTTTAATTTTATTCTTTATCTTCTCTATTAATGGCTTCATATTACATTTCGTAAACTCCTCTAGTCTACTTGACACTCTCACCCCAAGGTAAGTCATCTGTTCATGTTCCTGTAACACAAGTATCTCATCCGGGATCCCACTTCTCTCTCCCTCCAATAATAGTAATCCCGATTTATTCCAATTGATTTGGAAGCCCAAAAAAGATCCAAACTTCTTAATAATATACATCACCTTCTCTATATTCTTACTAGGATCCACAATAAATAGTAGGATATCATCTGCATATAACAGTATTTTTTCGTCTATCCCATTGATTCCAAATCCCTTGAAATCCACTGAATCCCTTAAAGAAAAGAGGAGGGGAGACAGGGAACCCCCCTGTCTAGTGCCTCTCTGCATTTATATATCTTCCTGTGATACTGCATTGTTGATATTTATCCTAGGTCTATGATATAGTGTTTTCACCCCTTCCAAAAATTTCCTGCCCAAGTTCATACGATCTATTACCCCAAAAAGGAAGCCCCACTCCACCCTGTCGAACGGGTGTCCAAAGACAGGATGAAAAACCCTTATTGAAAATTCCCTCCCTAACTGTAAATATAAAACTTCACTTTTATTTCACTATTATTAAAAAAGTCCCCTGTAGTGAATAAAATTAGCAGGCTATTCCCTCAACTAGTGTAACTTCTCCTATCTGGAGTTCACAGTAATATGTACTTGACAGTGGCTGCAGACCACTGTCGATAGGGGAAAGTGCTGCAAATAAAATGTAATCAATCTGTCTCCCCTACATGTTTCGTGGTATGACCCACGTCCTCAGGGGTTAAGAGACAAATGGCCACGTGTATATGCAAGTGCTTCCTTTTATAACGTCCTCTGGACACTCCCCATACCTTAGAGCCAATCATGATCACACATGAACTTACCTGTTCCTATGCCACCTATCACTTGACCGTTTATTGCAGGTAACTGGGGTTAAAGGATAACTTCCGGCGCTTGTTAATGACATACATGGGTCACCGCACTTACCCGTATTTTCCTTTTGTATACATGTTCCGTTACGTAGATCGCGCATGCGCCCTATCTCCGGGTTCACTGTTCAATGCGCGATCAGCGCTGTGAGGACTCGCGCATGCGCGCGGACTTAGACCCATGTCCGTAACTCTGAATGTCAATGCGCATCTGCACGGACTTAGAATCTGGCTGATAGAACGTTATCTACCCAGTAATGGTGACATATATAGATCACAAGGATCTCTTAATCTATATATTAGGATTAAGGTATTAGATAAAGGAGACTTATAGGGATCTATAATAGACAACCCATATAATAATTTGGCTGTACACTCTAATCTCTATAGTTGTATATCTGTATTAACAATTAATTCCCACTATTGATGAAGTGGTGGTATAGTTTAACCCTAGATGGCTTATAATTAATTATTTATTTATTTATTTATTAATCTATACACTTGCACTAAAAACAATCTATTTAGTTATCTTCTATCTTTTTATGGGTTAGTTATATGTCTATCCATATATACACGTTTTATGCCAAAACCAATGAAAGAATGGGGGAATGCATTAGTTGTATATCGATCAAAAAAAAATAGTAGATATGATAGTTGAATTTGCCCAGAATAATACCATTGCCAACTATAAATGAAAAAATTATTAGGATTGAACCATTTCTACTCATAAAAATGCCGCGAAGGAGAAGCCTTCATTAAGGCCATAGGGACTACGTGTTCCCAGTCTGTAGATCCATCTGGATTCTTCTTGTAGCAATATTTTATCTATATTGCCTCTATGTGAGCCCAGTTGTTTCTGACAAATACCCCAAAATTCGATCTCAAATACATTCTGACCATGAACTGCCCTCATGTGTCTAGCAAGTGGCGTATCACTGTTTGTACGTATAGTACTCAGGTGTTTGGAGATTCTCCTCCTAAATTCTTGTGTTGTCTTACCGACATAGAGTTTGTGACAATTACAGCGAGCTGCATAAATGATGTTTTTACTTGAAGAGTTAATAAATTGTCTAATCTGATATTGACGTCCATCAAGTGGATTAGAGAACTCTTGAGTCTTGGGTAAGTATTTGCAGAAACTACAATGGTCACATGGAAAAGATCCTGTAACCCCCATCCGAGGTCTATTATGGGTCTCCTCCAATGAGGGTAAATGACTCCGGACTAAAATGTCCTTAATATTGGATCATCTCCTAAAGGTTACTTGTGGTCTAACCCCTACAACTCCTCTTAGATCTGGATCTGAATATAGAATCGGCCAGAATCTGCGTAAGATATTGAAAATCCTAGTACTATATGCATCATATGTACCAATACATCTGATTTTATGTTCTGTAGCTACTCTATTTGAAGTTAATAGTTGTCTCCTATCACTGTTGTTTGCTCTCCTGTGTGCCTTCTTGACATGGACCAACACAGAAGATGGTACACACCAATCTAACCGCAGGTGAAAGAGAGGCTTTAGAAAATCTAAGAACAAACACCGACATTATAATAAAAGCCTCGGACAAAGGCGGTAATGTGGTTCTTTTGGATAGGAGTGAATACATCCATATGTGTCTGGCTTTGTTAGAGGATCACACTAAATATCGGAGACTAAAAACAGACCCCACAGTTCCTTTCCTCAGGGAATTGAAATCCCTCTTGACCTCAGCGAAAGAGAGTAGTCTAATTTCTATGGATGAATATAATTTCATATATAATTCAAATCCTACAATTGCGACCTTCTATTCTCTGCCGAAGACGCATAAGAATACACAGCCACTCAGAGGACGACCGATAATCTCGGGGAATGATAATCTTACACAGGGTGCCAGCATCTATGTAGACCAGTTTTTAGCACCATTAGTCACCTCTCTACCATCTTATCTTAAGGACACTAAGGACACTGTCACTAAATTACAAGATTTAACAGTCACTGATTCCACCATGTTAGCGAGTATAGACGTTGAAAGTCTTTACACTAATATTAGGCACGATTTGGGGATCACGGCGGTAAAGAAATTTCTTAATACACGCAGTATTCACTTTAAGACACATAATGAATTTGTCATTGATTTACTCACATTTGTTTTGACACATAATTACTTCTTATTTGATGATACCTTCTTTTTCCAGACACAAGGCACCGCTATGGGGTCCACTTGTGCACCAAATTATGCTAATCTTTTTTTAGGGTGGTGGGAGAGTGAGTTTGTTTTCTCTGATGATTTTGAGCACTACACTAGTCACATTATATTTTGGGGTAGATTTATTGATGATGTGTTGATTTTGTGGGATGGGGGGAGCACCTTATTCACATCCTTCTTAGAAGCTCTTAATCACAATGATATTGGTATGCACTTCACTTCAGAGTTTGGGGGTAGACTAATTAATTTTTTAGATCTTACTATTATGATTGATGAGACTAACACGATTCAAACAAAAGTTTTTCGCAAACCTACATCGACGAATAATTTCTTACACTGGCAAAGCTGGCACCCTGTCACTCTGAGAAGAAGCATCCCTGTAGGGCAGTTCCTAAGGGCGAAGCGTAACTGCTCTACTCAAGAAACCTTTGAGGCGGAATCTGGAGAGTTATCCAGGAGGTTTAGAGCAAGGGGTTACCCTTTAGCCCATGTCAAGAAGGCACACAGGAGAGCAAACAACAGTGATAGGAGACAACTATTAACTTCAAATAGAGTAGCTACAGAACATAAAATCAGATGTATTGGTACATATGATGCATATAGTACTAGGATTTTCAATATCTTACGCAGATTCTGGCCGATTCTATATTCAGATTCAGATCTAAGAGGAGTTGTAGGGATTAGACCACAAGTAACCTTTAGGAGAGGATCCAATATTAAGGACATTTTAGTCCGGAGTCATTTACCCTCATTGGAGGAGACCCATAATAGACCTCGGATGGGGGTTACAGGATCTTTTCCATGTGACCATTGTAGTTTCTGCAAATACTTACCCAAGACTCAAGAGTTCTCTAATCCACTTGATGGACGTCAATATCAGATTAGACAATTTATTAGGGGATAAGATGTCTAGGGGCGGAGTACCCCTTTAAAAGTGAAATTGGCCTGAATGCATTCATTGTCTGGCTTTCCTTCCCCTTTTTTGGTATTAGGATTATTATGGCTTCTGCCATGGAGGGGGATAATTCCCCTCTTTCTAAGGATTCATTTATTACCTCCAAGAGGAAGGTGAGAAGGGGGTCTCTAAACTTTCTATATATATCAAATGTAAGGCCATCTGACCCTGGTGCAGTATTATTAGTAAAATATTTTAGGCTAGCCTCTATTTCCTCAAGGGTTCCATTTACCTCCATTACTTTCGCCTCCTCCTCATTTAGTCTAGGGCAGTGGTTCTCAACCTTTTTGGCGACTGTACCCACACAGGCTGAAAGTATGTCCGCGGGTACCCCCTCGCACAGAACTTGCGCACAAGGGGTACCCGCGGACAAAAGGCGTGTTCTTACCTTTATACTAATGCATCCCCCCTCCATCTTTATCCCCTTGTGTTATTATTCCCCCTCCATCTTTATCCCCTTGTGTTATTATTCCCCCTCCATCTTTATTCCCTTGTGTTATTATTCCTCCTCCATCTTTATCCCCTTGTGTTATTATTCCCCCTCCCTCTGATCCCCTTGTGTTATTATTCCTCCTCCATCTTTGTCCCCTTGTGTTATTATTCCCCCTCCCTCTGATCCCCTTGTGTTATTATTCCTCCTCCATCTTTATCCCCTTGTGTTATTATTCCTCCTCCATCTTTATCCTCTTGTGTTATTATTCCTCCTCCATCTTTATCCCCTTGTGTTATTATTCCTCCTCCATCTTTATCCCCTTGTGTTATTATTCCCCCCTCCATCTTTATCCCCTTGTGTTATTATTCCTCCTCCATCTTTATCCCCTTGTGTTATTATTCCTCCTCCATCTTTATCCCCTTGTGTTATTATTCCTCCTCCATCTTTATCCCCTTGTGTTATTATTCCTCCTCCATCTTTATCCCCTTGTGTTATTATTCCCCCTCCATCTTTATCCCCTTGTGTCATTATTCCCGCTCCATCTTTATCCCCTTGTGTTATTATTCCTCCTCCATCTTTATCCCCTTGTGTTATTATTCCCCCTCCATCTTTATCCCCTTGTGTTATTATTCCTCCTCCATCTTTATCCCCTTGTGTTATTATTCCTCCTCCATCTTTATCCCCTTGTGTTACTATTCCCCCTCCATCTTTATCCCCTTGTGTTATTATTCCTCCTCCATCTTTATTCCCTTGTGTTATTATTCCTCCTCCATCTTTATCCCCTTGTCCCATTATTCCCCCTCCATCTTTATCCCCTTGTGTTATTATTCCTCCTCCATCTTTATCCCCTTGTGTTATTATTCCCCCTCCATCTTAATCCCCTTGTGCCATTATCATCCGATATGGCAAAAGGGGATCAGAGGAAGGGGGAATAATGGCACAAGGGGATAAAGATGGAGGGGGGAATAATAACACATGGTGATAAAGATGGAGGAGGAATAATAACGCAAGGGGATAAAGATGGAGGGGGAATAATAACACAAGGGGATAAAGATGGAGGAGAAATAATAACACAAGGGGATAAAGATGGAGGGGGAATAATGACACAAGGGGATAAAGATGGAGGGGGAATAATAACACAAGGGGATAAAGATGGAGGAGGAATAATAGTACAGGGGATAAAGATGGAGGAGGAATAATAACACAAGGGGATAAAGATGGAGGAGGAGGAATAATAACACAGGGGGATAAAGATGGAGGAGGAATAATAACACAAGGGGATAAAGATGGAGGAGGAATAATAACACAAGGAGATAAAGATGGAGGAGGAATAATAACACAAGGGGATAAAGATGGAGGGGGAATAATAACACAAGGGGGTAAAGATGGAGGAGGAATAATAACACAAGGGGGTAAAGATGGAGGAGGAATAATAACACAAGGGGATAAAGATGGAGGAGGAATAATAACACAAGGGGATAAAGATGGATGGGGGATAATAACACAAGGGGCTAAAGATGGAGGGGGGATAATCAACCCCCCCCCCCATATTAATCCCCTTGTACCATTATTATCCGATATGGCAAAAGGGGATCAGAGGAAGGGGCGAATAATGGCGCAAGGGGATAAAGATGAAGGAGGGAATAATAACACAAGGGGATAAAGATGGAGGGGGAATAATAACACAATGGGATAAAGATGGAGGAGGAATAATAACACAAGGGGATAAAGATGGAGAGGGGGATAATCAACCCTCCCCCTCCATATTAATCCCCTTGTGTTATTATTCCTCATCCATCTTTATCCCCTTGTGTTATTATTCCTCCTCCATCTTTATCCCCTTGTGTTATTATTCCCTTCCATCTTTATTCCCTTGTGTTATTATTCCTCCTCCATCTTTTTCCCCTTGTGTTATTATTCCTCCTCCATCTTTATCCCCTTGTCCCATTATTCCTCCTCCATCTTCATCCCCTTGTGTTATTATTCCTCCTCCATCTTTATACCCTTGTGTTATTATTCCCCCCTCCATCTTAATCCCCATGTGCCATTATCATCAAATATGGCAAAAGGGGATCAGATGGAGGGGGGAATAATGGGACAAGGGGATAAAGATGGAGGAGGAATAATAACACCAGGGGATAAAGATGGAGGAGGAATAATAGTACAAGGGGATAAAGATGGAGGAGGAATAATAGTACAAGGGGATAAAGATGGAGGAGGAGGAATAATAACACAGGGGCATAAAGATGGAGGGGGAATAATAACACAAGGGGATAAAGATGGAGGAGGAATAATAACACAAGGGGATAAAGATGGAGGAGGAATAATAGTACAGGGGGATAAAGATGGAGGGGGAATAATAACACAAGGGGATAAAGATGGAGGAGGAATAATAACACAAGCGGATAAAGATGGAGGAGGAATAATAACACAGGGGGATAAAGATGGAGGGGGAATAATAACACAAAGGGATAAAGATGGAGGAGGAATACTAACACAAGGGGATAAAGATGGAGGAGGAATAATAACAAAAGGGGATAAAGATGGAGGAGGAGGAATAATAACACAGGGGGATAAAGATGGAGGGGGAATAATAACACAAGGGGATAAAGATGGAGGAGGAATAATAACACAAGGGGATAAAGATGGAGGAGGAATAATAACACAGGGGGATAAAGATGGAGGGAGAATAATAACACAAGGGGATAAAGATGGAAGAGGAATAATAACAAAAGGGGATAAAGATGGAGGAGGAGGAATAATAACACAGGGGGATAAAGATGGAGGGGGAATAATAACACAAGGGGATAAAGATGGAGGAGGAATAATAGTACAGGGGGATAAAGATGGAGGAGGAATAATAACACAAGGGGATAAAGATGGAGGAGGAGGAATAATATCACAGGGGGATAAAGATGGAGGGGGAATAACAACACAAGGGGATAAAGATGGAGGAGGAATAATAACACAAGGGGATAAAGATGGAGGGGGGGATAATAACACAAGGGGATAAAGATGGAGGGGGAATAATAACACAGGGGGATAAAGATGGAGGGGGAATAATAACACAAGGGGATAAAGATGGAGGAGGAATAATAACACAGGGGGATAAAGATGGAGGGAGAATAATAACACAAGGGGATAAAGATGGAAGAGGAATAATAACAAAACGGGATAAAGATGGAGGAGGAGGAATAATAACACAGGGGGATAAAGATGGAGGGGGAATAATAACACAAGGGGATAAAGATGGAGGAGGAATAATAGTACAGGGGGATAAAGATGGAGGAGGAATAATAACACAAGGGGATAAAGATGGAGGAGGAGGAATAATAACACAGGGGGATAAAGATGGAGGGGGAATAACAACACAAGGGGATAAAGATGGAGGAGGAATAATAACACAAGGGGATAAAGATGGAGGGGGGGATAATAACACAAGGGGATAAAGATGGAGGGGGGGATAATCAACCCCCCCTCCATATTAATCCCCTTGTACCATTATTATCCGATATGGCAAAAGGGGATCAGAGGAAGGGGGAATAATGGCGCAAGGGGCTAAAGATGGAGGGGGGAATAATAACACAAGGGGATAAAGATGGAGGGGGAATAATAACACAAGGGGATAAAGATGGAGGAGGAATAATAACACAAGGGGATAAAGATGGAGGGGGGTATATTCAACCCTCCCCCCTCCATATTAATCCCCTTGTACCATTATTATCCGATATGGCAAAAGGGGATCAGAGGAAGGGGGAATAATGGCGCAAGAGGATAAAGATGGAGGGGGGAATAATAACACAAGGGGATAAAGATGGAGGAGGAATAATAACACAGGGAGATAAAAATGGAGGGAGAATAATAACACAAGGAGATAAAGATGGAGGAGGAATAATAACAAAAGGGGATAAAGATGGAGGAGGAGGAATAATAACACAGGGGGATAAAGATGCAGGGGGAATAATAACACAAGGGGATAAAGATGGAGGAGGAATAATAGTACAGGGGGATAAAGATGGAGGAGGAATAATAACACAAGGGGATAAAGATGGAGGAGGAGGAATAATAACACAGGGGGATAAAGATGGAGGGGGAATACTAACACAAGGGGATAAAGATGGAGGAGGAATAATAACACAAGGAGATAAAGATGGAGGAGGAATAACAACACAAGGGGATAAAGATGGAGGAGGAATAATAACACAAGGAGATAAAGATGGAGGAGGAATAACAACACAAGGGGATAAAGATGGAGGAGGAATAATAACACAAGGGGATAAAGATGGAGGGGGGGATAATAACACAAGGGGATAAAGATGGAGGGGGGATAATCAACCCCCCCTACATATTAATCCCCTTGTACCATTATTATCCGATATGGCAAAAGGGGATCAGAGGAAGGGGGAATAATGGCGCAAGGGGATAAAGATGGAGGGGGGAATAATAACACAAGGGGATAAAGATGGAGGGGGAATAATAACACAAGGGGATAAAGATGGAGGGACCGCACTGACGTATGACGTCCTCCTGCGTTGTGCCGCAACTCCGCGCAACATAAGGGGAGGTCACATGTCTCCCCGGCAACCAGGCAGCTCACTCACAGTAAAAAAAATGTGCGCTGTCAAATACTGGCCAATGCATGTACGTACCCCCGCTCCACCCGTGGCGTACCCCTTGGGGTACGCGTACCACGGGTTGAGAACCCAGGGTCTAGGGAGTGTAATTCTATCCCAAAAAACTTTAATCTCTGCCTCAGACCTTCTGCATTCCTTTGTATACAGCTCATTTATACCCTCCTGCCCTCTCGTTTTTTATTCAATTTTATTCAATTTTTATCTTTTAATACTGTAATCCCATTCCTATCCTTCTGGTTAATTATCCCCATAAATACTTTATTAGGTTTCCATGAGTCAGTATATTGTTTCTTTTTCCTAAAAAAACTGGCATGTTGCGCCTTTTCCATTAAATACTTCTGATATTTTTCTTGTTTCTGATTCAACTGTTCCCAGTTCTTCGCATTGGGGTTTTTACCGTAAGTATTTTCAGTCATATTTATGTCATCTCTGATTGCTTTTTCTTCCTTCTTACACTTCTTCCTAAACCTAGCAATATTTCTTATTATTACCCTCTGAGGAATGCTTTTAAAGTGTCCCAGACCATAAGGATATTGGTTGACCCTTTATTTATTTCCCAGAATTCTTTAATTTCCCGTTCTATCCCTTCTGTTACCTTATCTATCTTAAGCCAGTGGGGATTTATATACATGCTCCTAATCCCTTCTTTCTCCTTTTTCCCTTTCACCAGATAGCATACTACCAGTGCATGATCCGAGATACCTCTGGGTTCATACCTGATTTTCTTTATAATAGCTAATGCTTCCGTGTTGACCAAAATATGGTCAATCCTGGAAGCAGTTTTGTGGGTGGTGTTAAAACATGAAAAAACCCTCTTATACAGATATTGTGTCCTCCATGCATCTTCCCAGCCAACCTCCTGACACCATTTAAACAGCAGAGTTTTCCCTTTGCCCAAATCTCACCCCTGCCAATCCATGTCTTTTTCCATGACACAATTTAGGTCTGCTAAAACCAAAAGCTCCTTATGTTCTTTATCTTGCTGGAATTCAATTATTGCTTGTAACACTTCAACCGCAAATGGAGGGGGGATATACACAAATGCCAGGATGACCAGTCGATCTTCCCATTTAGCATAGAGAAAAACATATCTCCCTCTATGGTCTATCCAAGAGTGTAGTATCTGTATATCTATAACTTTATGAATTAGTACGGACACCCCAGATGAATAGGCAGAAAAAGTGGAGTGAAAGGTTTCCTTCACCCATGTATGAGTTATCAGGGATAGTGACTCCCTGACTAGATGTGTCCCTAAGAGGCAGACAATTGCAGGAAGAAGTGTATTAATTTTATCAAACAAAGCCACCCTTTTGATCTTATCCTTAACACCTCTTATATTCCAAACCAAGATTTTATCGTCCATATTTTCTTACTCCTTTCCTTTTGCTATCTCTACTCCTAACCTTAGCCTGCAACCTAGTTGGCTCCTAACCCTCCCTCCCCCCCCCTTCCCCCCCCCCCTCTCCCTCTCTCCCTGAGTTTTCTCTTTCACTCTCCACTATATCTTCCCCCATCTGCAGGCAGGCAAATCTTGACCCCATCATGCTAGTGAGTTATTCTTGATCTTGCACACTCTGCTTTTGTGCCCAAGTCTTAACATTATCATGTGGTGACTTAAGATATTTCTCCATTCTAGTGCTGTATGGGGCCTCATCCCCCCCCCCCCCCCCCCAGAGTAGCGATCACAAGGAGAGGACAAAGAGCGGCATACTTATTAATACTTTTTATCAGAGAAACACAATAAATAGTTTAAGCCATAGTCCAGGGCCTCATAATCATGGTTTTACGCAGGGATTATATGCTTTTCTATTTACTCACAGCATCCATGTTTTTATAGTCCCTCACGTCCCCCTCCTCCAGCTATTAAAGCCAGACAGGGGGAGAGGCATAGGTGTTAACCAAATAAAAGCGCAGTCAACATAGCCACCAAAAGCTTCACCAACTCTCGCCTCTCCTCTGCATAGAGATTTCCCCTGCCGGTCCCCTCTCCCCTGCAGCAGAATTGAAAGTTCACACATAGAGTCCACCATAATATGTCAAGCCAGGGAGAAAATACACAGCAAAGAGCCGCTCCAGTTGCCCCTTGAGTCACTGCCCAGCACCGCGTTCACGCGGCCGGCAGCCAAAATTCACCATTGCCTACCTATAAATGTCCCAATCCGGGGAGAACTCCGAGCCTCCAGGGCCTGTGCCTCCACTCCAGCCACAAGTCCCGGCGTCTTCCGGGCTCACCTTGGGACCACTTGACTCAGCAGTGTATCATGTGCCTCCTCTCCTCCACTCACAGAGGCCCCGTGATCAAGCCCCTCTCTGCAAGCCAGGGCTGTCTTCCATTTGCCTGCACGGCAGCCCTGCACACCATGGGGCGCCGCTTCACCATCCACCCATACATCCAACCGGCGCCATCCTCCAACTCCATCCTGTCCCTGCTTCTCCAAGACCCTCCCCATAAGGTGTAACAGGGGGGAATAGAGCGGAGAACCTCCTCAACGTTCAGAATCCCTCCCGGCAGTCGAAGGGCCATCCCGAAGCTTCGGAGCTGATGGCTCTACGTCATGCCGTCAGAGCTACCACTACCAGATTGCTTACTTCTTCAACCTTTGCAGCAATGCTGTCAGCACTCCTTTTTTCTATTTCCCAAAAACAACCTCTGGATATGACACTGATCATGTGCACTTTTTTGGCCAGCCGTGGGTAATGAAACATGTGCTGTGAAACCACTGTATGGTCTTGCCCATTGTGCTGCAGCTCAGTTTCAGGGTCTTGGCAATCATCTCATGCACTTTTTATGTAGAGCAAATTCTTTTTTTCAGATGCTCAGAAGGTTCTTTGCCATGAGGTGCATTGTTGAACTTCCAGTGACCAGTATAATAGTGATAAAGTAATAACACCAAATTTAAGACATCTGCTATCCATTCACACCTGAGACCTTGTAACACTAAGAAGTCTTATGACACCGAGGAGACAAAATGAATAATTAAGCCCAATTTGGACATTTCCCTTAGGGTTGTACTCACTTTTGTTGCCAAGGTTTAGACATTAATGGCTGTGTGTTTAGTTATTTTGAAGGGGCAGCAATATTTCTAATTTCAGAATTAGAAAAACATTCCTGCTTTCTTTCAAAAACACCACAACACCTGTCCACAGGTTATGTGTTGTATTGCAGCTCAGTACCATAAATGGAGTAAATGGAGCTGAACTGCAATACTACCTGAAACCTGTGGAGAAGTGTGGCGCTGTTTTTGGGAAAAAAGCAAGAATTTTTGTCCATTCCTTAACCCCTTAAGGACTCAGGGTTTTTCCGTTTTTGCACTTTCGTTTTTTCCTCCTTACCTTTTAAAAATCATAACCCTTTCAATTTTCCACCTAAAAATCCATATTATGGCTTATTTTTTGCGTCGCCAATTCTACTTTGCAGTGACATTAGTCATTTTACCCAAAAATGCACGGCAAAACGGAAAAAAAAATCATTGTGCGACAAAATAAAAAAAACGCCATTCTGTAAATTTTGGGGGCTTCCGTTTCTACGCAGTGCATATTTCGGTAAAAAATACACCTTATCATTATTCTGTAGGTCCAAACGGTTAAAATGATACCCTACTTATATAGGTTTGATTTTGTCGCACTTCTGGAAAAAATCATAACTACATGTAGGAAAATTTATACATTTAAAAATGTCATCTTCTGACCCCTATAACTTTTTTATTTTTCCACGTACAGGGCGGTATGAGGACTCATTTTTTGCGCCGTGATCTGAAGTTTTTATCGGCATGATTTTTGTCTTGATCGGACTTTTTGATCACTTTTTATTCATTTTTTAATGGTATAAAAAGTGACCAAAATACGCTTTTTTGGACTTTGGAATTTTTTTGCGCGTACGCCATTGACCGTGCGGTTTAATTAATGATATATTTTTATAGTTCGGACATTTACGCACACGGCGATACCACATATGTTTATTTTTTTTTTTACACTGTTTTATTTTTTTATGGGAAAAGGGGGGTGATTCAAACTTTTATTAGGGAAGGGGTTAAATGACCTTTATTAACACTTTTTTTTTACATTTTTTTTGCAGTGTTATAGGTGCCATAGGGACCTATAACACTGCACACACTGATCTTTCATCCTGATCACAGGCGTGTATTAACACGCCTGTGATCAGTGTTATCGGCGCTTGACTGCTCCGGCCTGGATCTCAGGCACGGAGCAGTCATTCGTCGATCGGACACCGAGAAGGCAGGTAAGGGCCCTCCCGGTGTCCGGTCAGCTGTTCGGGACGCCGCGATTTCACCGCGGCGGTCCCGAACAGCCCGACTGAGCAGCCGGGTCACTTTCACTTTCACTTTAGAAGTGGCGGTCAACTTTGACCGCCGCTTCTAAAGGGTTAATACCGCACATCGCCGCAATTGGCGATGTGTGGTATTAGCCGCGGGTCCCGGCCGTTGATGCAGGATCGTGGCGCGATCCCGCTTCATATCGCGGGAGCCGGCGCAGGATGTAAATATACGTCCTGCGTTGTTAAGGGGTTAACAACCCATTTATACACTGTTAAAGAGCCTGTGCACTCATTGCTTTACATTGTAGCAGAGTGTCTTGTTTTTCTTTTAGTGTTGCCACAGGAAAAAATACAATAACATTTTTCCAAAAATGTAAGGAGTGTATACACTTATGTAGGATATTGTATGTGTTACAGTATATTATCACTTTACCGATAGGGGTACTATTATAGCATACCTGGAGGTCTTCACAAGGCCCCTGGCTCCCTGATAACTAACAACCACCTTAGGAAAGAGTCACTGGGGGCATATGGGAATGATTGGGTGACACCTATGCCGTATTTTTTTAAGTATACACATGCTATTCATATTTGGGTGAGGTATGAGCCTTTCAAACAAAGCTCCCAGTGTAGGGAAAGTCCGGCTGGGCCAAGATAATTGAGGTTAAAGGGGTACTCCCGTGTAAAAAAAATTTATTTTTTTAAATCAACTAGTGCCAGAAAGTTCAACAGATTTGTAAATTCTATTAAAAAATCTTAATCCTTCCAGTATTTATTAGCTGCTTAATACTACAGAAGAAATAGCTTTCTTTTTGGAACACAGAGCTCTCTGCTGACATCTCTGTCCATTTTAGGAACTGTCCAGAGTAGGAGAAAATCCCCATAGCAAACATATGCTGCTCTGGACAGTTCCTAAAATGTCAGCAGAGAGCACTGTGGTCATGATGTCAGCAAAAAGCTCTGTGTTCTAAAAATAAAACTATTTCCTCTTTAGTATTCAGACCCTAAAAAGTACTGGAAAGATTAAGATTTTTTAATAGAAGTAATTTACAAATCTGTTTAACTTTCTGGCACCAGTTGATTAAAAAAAAAAAAAGTTTTTCACGGGAGTACCCCTTTAACAAATGCTTGTTTGTTTGATGTACTGGATAGTAGGCACAGGGTCTCATAGTGAGGGACACTGTATTTAGTTAAAGGATAGTCAGACAGTTTATTTTTGCACTGTGCTATCAAACTGTTTTGCTTTGTATGAGGACAATAAAGCTGGTGGAGCCTCATTTGAACTTAAATCCAATGTGTTGGAGTGAGAATATGTTTATTTGCCATTCATCTTTCCCGAGAGATGGCAATTCTGTGATTTAACATGCCCCCAGGTTTTCACGCTGTATAAAAAGACAGCATAGCCAAAGCGCTGCTGAAATTATATGAGCCAACCTTACCACTTTTATGTGCACAGTCAGCTTTTTAAAAGGTATGAAGTCATGACTTACTGTATGTAGATGTTGTATTGCAGTTCTAATAAAAGTACACTCCATGAGTCAATGAGAGCAGTAAAATGAAATGGCAAAGCAATAGTCAGCTGTGGGTCACTGCAAATGAAAAGAGAAAAAATATGAATGTATTACACGCCAGTTAGAAAGCTTTCAAGAGGATTCTACAATGAGATTTTTCTAATTGTCCAATGAAAATCAATGTTAATAACAATTACAATTTTTAGTGGAAATAACTCTTGTTCCACTTAAAACTTAAAGCGTACCCGTCAGATCCAACAAAAAAACTTTTTTTTAAATATATCACTCAGTACCTAATCCTGACCATGTACATCTAATTTTTATGTCTAGCACCTTTATTTTTTTTATTACACCTTTAATTTAGCTCACTAGTCTGAATTCTTCTCAAAGGGAGGAGGCGTGGCCTCACTGTGGAGGTATCCGCCCCCCTCCCTCAGTATGCTGTCTGCTCACATCTTCCCTAGCATTAGCAAAACTACAACTCCCAGCTTGTCCTCACTGACAGTAGTGGGACACAAGCTGACAGGGAGAGGATTTTTCCTCCAGCTGTGAGCCCTGCGCTCACAGCTGTCAATCAAGGAAGTGAGTCCATGACGCATGGACACAGCAGGACTAGTATGTGTCCAAGCAGGCAGGGGCGCAGTTGTTTGACTGGCTTTTTCAGTATGAAATACTGAAAATTTTCTAATTAAAGCAATTGCAAAACCTATTGGTTTTACATGATTTACAACATATCAAAAGTTTTTGTATCTGACAGTGCCCATTTAAACTTTGGTTATATTTGGAGTCTATCATACTGCCCAAGGGTATCTTAAAAGATTACAGGCAAAATATCTCCAAAGCGATAACCTCAGCATAGATATAAGGCAAATTTTCTAACATGTGACAAGCTGACATATACCAGTTTTACAGTGCACTGTCCCTGCAATTGAATTTGCTGAGGGCCTGAAACCTGATTTGCTAAATGTTGTCTCTTACCTGTCTTGTAGTGAAATAATAGACCCAGTCTATATGTGATAGTGCACCATTGATTATTACAGTCATAAATAAAGTTGAACAAACTGTTCAAAAGTTCAGTTCTGTATTAAGCCTCAAAACATATGTACAAGTAGAATCTCCCAATAGAGGACACATTTACAGGGAATACAAAAGTGAGACGCTATTGAGAGATATCACTTATTGGGGGAAAAAAGTATCAAAAATCTTTCTAAATGACAGAAAACTGTACTGTACTCACTGCAGAGTGTAATTACCTATAAAACATGATAAAAAGCAATATTACAGTAGAATGCAGTGCAGTTTAATCATCCCTTATTCCTCCGTATCATTTCATCCCCCCTTTATAAACTGTGCCACCTTATTCCCCCATGCCTTGTGCCAATTATCCCCCCTTGATCCTCCTGTGCCATTTAATTCCCCCTTTATTACCCTCCGTGTAAATTCATCACCCACCTCTTTATGAAGTGGCACAGGGAGATAAAGCGGAAATTAAATGGCACAGGGGGATAAAGGGGAATGAAATGGCATGGGGGGGGGGGGAAATGGCACAGGGGGTGGTAAAGAGAGGGTGATGAATTTGCACAGAGGGTAATAAAGGGGGAATGAAATAGCACAAGGGGGATTTAGAGGAAATAATTTGGCACAGGGGGTAAAAAAGGGTGGGATTATTTGGCACAGGGGAAATAAAGTGGGACATGGGGGATCAGGGAAGGAGGGGGGTGAATGATGTGGCCGGCGGACATACAGAAGCAGGAGACCACTGTTTAAACAGCGGTCTTTTGCTTCTGTGCTGGGGCTTCTGTAGGGGGTGCATCAGGGGCCTGGGCCACCTGGGAGCCTAAGCCCCTTAGTGGGGTTATGGCTGTACCCCCTGATGGCGGCCCTGTGTACAAACACTTGGAAAAATATGGTACTCTCTGTGTATTCATGGGTGCACAGATAGGGTCCCAAACCGTATAAAACCATAGAAAGAAGTAACGTAGCACACCACTTGTGATGAAAGAAGGAGGTTGTTATATTAAAGCAATCCAAAATAAAGTGACGTTTCAGTCTAACAAGACCTTCAGGAAGGCAATTTTTTTGCCGCACCACGAACTCCTAGCGGGAAACTCACCGTAACCCACCAGTGCGAATGTACCCTAAAAACACTACACTACACTACCACAAAATAAAGAGTAAAACACTACATATACACCCCCTTACACTGTCCCCCCCCCCCCCCGATAAAAAAGAAAAACGTATCGTACGGCAGTGTTTCTAAAACGGAGCCTCCAGCTGTTGCAAAACAACAACTCCCAGCATTTCCGGACAGCCGCTGACTGTCCAGGCATGCTGGGAGTTTAGCAACAGCTGGAGGCACCCTGTTTGGGAATCACTGGCGTAGAATACCCCATGTCCACCCCTATGCAAGCCCTAATTTAGTCCTCAAATGCGCATGGTGCTCTCTCACTTTGGAGCCCTGTCGTATTTCAAGGAAACAGTTTAGTGCCACATATGGGGTATTTCCGTACTTGGGAGAAATTGCACTACAAATTTTGGGGGGCTTTTTCTCCTTTTACCCCTTATGAAAAGGAAAAGTTGTGGGCTACACCAGCCTGTTAGTGTAAAAAAAATATAAATTTTTACACTAACATGCTAGTGTTGCCCCATACTTTTTTATTTTCACAAGTGATAAAAGGAAAAAAAGACCCCTGAAATTCATCTAAAAATCCATATTATGGCTTATTTTTTGTGCCACCAATTCTACTTTTATAGACATCAGTCATTTTACCCAAAAATCTACGGCGAAACGGAAAAAAAAATCATTGTGAGACAAAATTGAAAAAAAAAACGCCATTTTGTAACTTTTGGGGCTTCTGTCTCTACACCGCACATTTTTCGGTAAAAATGACACCTTCTCTTTATTCTGTAGGTCCATACGATTAAAATTATACCCTGCTCCTCCAAAACCTAGTGTGCACCCTCAGAGCTGCTTACATCAAGATATGAGGTATGTCCTTACTCCAAATAAATGTATCTACAAATTTAGGTTGACATTTTCTCCTTTTACCACTTGTGAAAATGAAAAATGTGGGGTAACCCCTGCATTTTAGAGTAAAAAATCCAATTTTTCCTTTTCACATCCCATTTTTTTGCTGTTCTGGCACCATAGTGGCTTCCTAAATGCGACATACCCCCCATTTCAGCAAAATTTGCAAATGTGACTCCTTCTCTTCTGAGCATTGTAGTGCGCCCGCAGTGCACTTGACGTCCACACATGGGGTATTTCTATACTCAGAAGAGATGGGGTTAATTTACACATAAAATTTTTACGAAAAGTTGTCAAACACCTGTGGGGTATTAAAGCTCACTGAACCCCTTGTTACATTCCTTGAGGGGTGTAGTTTCCAAAATAGTATGCCATGTGGGTTTTTTTTTTTTTTTTTCGGTCCTGGCACCATAGGGGCTTCCTAAATGTGACATGCCCCCCAAAAAACCATTTCAGCAAAATTTGCTTTCCAAAATCCAAATGTGACTCCTTCTCTTCTGAGCCCTGTAGTGCGCCCGCAGTGCACTTGACGTCCACACATGGGGTATTTCCATACTCAGAAGAGATGAGGTTACACATTTTGGTGGGCATTTTCTCATATTACCCCTTGTAAAAAAAAAAGTAAAATTTGGGGGAAAACCAGTATTTTTTCCCCCAAACTTGTAAGGGAAATAGACATACCAAATAAATTATATATTGATTCACATATACAATGGGGGCGAGTTATCAAAACCTGTACAGAGGAAAAGTTGCCCATAGTAATCAATCAGCTCGCTTCTTTCATTTTTAACAAGGCCTCTGCAAAATTAAAGAAGCAATCTGATTGGTTGCTATGGGCAACTTGGCAACTTTTCCTTTGCACATGTTTTGATAAATCTCCCCCAATATGTCTACTTTATGTTTGCATCATAAAGTTGACATGTTTTTACTTTTGGAAGACATCAGAGGGCTTCAAAGTTCAGCAGCAATTTTAAAAATTTTCACAAAATTTTCTATATCGGAATTTTTCAGGGACCAGTTCAGTTTGAAGTGGATTTGAGGGGCCCTCATATTAGAAATACCCCATACATTACCCCTCAAAGTATTCAAAATGACATTAAGAAAGTTTGTTAACCCTTTAGGTGTTTCACAGGAATAGCAGCAAACTGAAGGAGGAAATTCAAAATCTTCATTTTTTACACTCGCATGTTCTTGTAACCCTTCAAAAATTGTAACCCAATTTCTCTCAAGTAAGGAAATACCTCATATGTGGATGTAAAGTGCTCTGTTGGTGCACTAGAGGGCTCAGAAGGGAAGGAGCAACAATGGGATTTTGGAGAGTGAATTTTGCTGAAATGGTTTTTGGGGGGCATGCCTCATTTAGGAAGCCCCTATGGTGCCATAACAGAAAAAAAAAAAAAAACACACACACATGGCATACTATTTTGGAAACTTCACCCCTCACGGAATGTAACAAGGGGTACAGTGAGCCTTAAAACCCTACAGGTGTTTGACAACTTTTAGTTAAATTCGGATGTGTAAATGAAATTTTTTTGTCACAAAGATTCAGATTTTTCCCCATATTTACCATTTTACGAAACGTGCCCTTTGGCTGTCCATGCATGCTGGGGGTTGTAGTTATGCTACAGCTGGAGGCACACTTTTTCATAGTAAAAATGTGCTGTTGTGTAACTACAACCCCCAGCATGCACAAATTACCAAAGGGCATGCTGGGAGTTGTAGTTGTGCCTTCTGCTGTTGCATAACAACGACTCTCAGCATGCCCTTTTGTACATGCTGGGAGTTGTTGCTAAGCTTACTAATTTTTCAGTATACAGGGCTGTATGAGGGCTTATCTTTGCCCAGTGAACTGTAGGTTTTATTAGTATCATTTTTGTTTTGAAGGTACTTTTTGATCCCTTTTTTTTTTTTTTTTCTGACATGTGATGTGACAAAAAATCAGCAATTCTGGAATATGGAATTTTTTTCATCTTTACGCTGTTTACCGTGCGTAATAATAAACATATTTAATAGATCGGACATTTAACCCCTTAAGGACCGAGCATTTTTTGCACATCTGACCACTGTCACTTTAAGCATTAATAACTCTGGAATGCTTTTACTTTCAGTCATGGCCGTAAATGTTGGCACCCCTGAAATTTTTCAAGAAAATGAACAATTTCTCACAGAAAAAGATTACAGTAACACGTGTTTTTCTATACACATGTTTATTCCCTTTGTGTGTATTGGAACTAAACCAAAAAGGGAGGGAAAAAAGCAAATTGGACAAAATTATTGGCACCCATAACTTAATATTTGGTTGCACACCCTTTAGAAAAAATAACTGAAATCAGTCGTTTCCTATAACCATCAATAGGCTTCTTGCACCTCTCAGCCGGAATGTTGGACCACTCTTCCTTTGCAAACTGCTCCAGGTCTCTCTTATTGGAAGGGCGCCTTTTCCCAACAGCAATTTTAAGATCACAATTTAGGTGTTCAATGGGATTTAGATCTGGACTCATAGCTGGCCACTTCAGAACTCTCCAGCGCTTTGTTGCCATCCATTTCTGAGTGCTTTTTGACATATGTTTGGGGTCATTGTCCCGCTGGAAGACCCAAGATCTCAGACGCAAACCCAACTTTCTTATACTAGGCTGTACAGTGCGACACAAAATCCGTTGGTAATCCTCATGATGCTTTGTACACATTCAAGGCACCCAGTGCCAGAGGCAGCAAAACAACCCCAAAACATCATTGAACCTCCACCATATTTCACTGTAGGTACTGTGTTCTTTTCTTTGTAGGCCTCATTCCGTTTTCGGTAAACAGTAGAATGATGTACTTTACCAAAAAGCTCTATCTTGGTCTCATCTGTCCAAAAGACGTTTTCCCAGAAGGATTTTGGCTTATTCAGTTCATTTTGGTAAAATGTAGTCTTGCTTTTTTTTTGTCTTTGTGTCAGCAGTGGGGTCCTCCTGGGTCTCCTGCCAGAGCGTTTCATTTCATTTAAATGTTGATGGATAGTTCTCGCTGACACTGATGCTCCCTGAGCTTGTAGGACAGCTTGAATATCTTTGGGACTTGTTTGGGGCTGTTTATCCACCATCAGGACTATCCTGCGTTGACACCTTTCATCAATTTTTCTCTTTCGTTCACGCCCAGGAAGATTAGCTACAGTGCCATGGGTTGCAAACTTCTTGATAATGCTGCACTGTGGACAAAGGCAAATCTAAATCTCTGGAGATGGACTTGTAACCTTGAGATTGTTGATATTTTTCCACAATTTTCGTTCTTAGAAAATTCTCTTCTCCTCCTTCTGTTGTCCATGCTTAGTGTGGCACACACAATGCAAAGGCTAAGTGAACTTCTCTCCTTTTTATCAGCTTTCAGGTGTGATTTTTTTTATAATGCCCACACCTGTTAATTGCCCCAGGTGAGTTTAATGGAGCATCACATTCTTGAAACAATCTTAGTTTTCCTAAATTTTGAAAGCGTGCCAATAATTTTGTCCAGACCATTTTTGGAGTTTGGTGTGACATTATGTCCAATTTGTTTTTTTTACTCCCTTTTTTTGGTTTAGTTCCAATAGGGAATAAATTTGTATAGCAAAACATGTGTTACTGCAATCCTTTTCTGTGAGTAAAATGAGAAAAAAAAATTCAGGGGTGCCAACATTTACGGCCATGACTGTATGAATTTGATTCCAAGAAAATGTTTTTGTGACATATTCTACTTTATCATAGTGGTACATTTTTGTCGATACTTGCATAATTTCTTGATGAAAAAATCACAAATTTCATGAAAAATTTGAAAATTTAGCATTTTTCACATTTTTAAGCTCTCTGCTTGTGAGGAAAATAGACATACCAAATAAATTATATAAGATTACAATGATGATGATGATGAGGAGGGGGTGCTGTGAGGGAAAGGTGCAATGATAAGGAGACTGCGGATGGGGTCGGGGGAATGTGATGAGGAGGAGGAGGGGAGTGCTGGGGGTGCAATGAGAAGGAGACTGAGGATGGGGTGTGGGGGGGATTGCAATGATGATGATGATGAGTAGGGGATGCTGGGGGGTGCAATGATGAGGAGACTGAGGATGGGGTGTGGGGTGAATTGCAATGATGAGGAGGAGGAGGGGGTGCTGGGAGGGGGGTGGAATGATGAGGAGACTGAGGATGGGGTGTGGGGGGGGTGCAATGATGATGACGAGAAGAGCCAGGATGGGGGAGGCAATGGTAATGAGGGTGTGTGCGGGGGGGATGGGGGTGCAACAGGGGGGGTGCAATGATGATGATGAGGAGTCTGAGGATGGGGTGTGGGAGGGGGGTGCAATGATGAGACTGACGATGGGGGGGAATAATATGGAGAGCAGGGGTGAAGAGCCAAGGATGGGTGGGGGGGGGGGTTTGATGATGAGACTGAGGGTGGGGTGTATGGGGTGATGAGAATACTAAGGATGCGGCGGAGGGGGCATTGGGGTGAGAATCTGACCAAGCATGGGGGGGGGGGGTTGATAAGACACAGGATGGAGTGAGGGGTATGCTGTGTATGGCAGTATTATATTCATGGGGTACAGTGTGGGGCAGTTTTATATTCAGAATGTACAGTGTGTGGCAGTATTATATGCACGGCGTACAGTGTGTAGCAGCATTATATTCAGAGGGTACAATGTGTGGCAGTATTATGTTCAGGGGGTACAGTGTATGGCAGTATTATATTCAGGGGTACAGTGGGGCAGTATTATATTCAGGGGGTATGGTGTGTGGCAATAATATAGTTAGAGGGTACAGTGCGTGGCAGTTTTATATTCAGGGGGTACAGTGCATGGCAGTATTATATTCGGGGGGTACAGGTTGTGACAGTATTATATTCAGGGGGTACAGTGTGTGGCAATAATATATTTAGAGGGTACAGTGTGTGGCAGTAATATATTCAGGGGGTACAGTGTATGGCAGTATTATATTCAGGGGTACAGTGGGGCAGTATTATATTCAGGGGGTATGGTGTGTGGCAATAGTATAGTTAGAGGGTACAGTGCGTGGCAGTATTATATTCAGGGGGTTCAGGTTGTGACAGTATTATATGCAGGGGGTACAGTGTGTGGCAATAATATATTTATAGGGTACAGTGTGTGGCAGTAATATATTCAGGGGGTACAGTGTATGGCAGTATTATATTCAAGGGGTACAGGTTGTGACAGTATTATATTCAGGGGGTACAGTGTATTGCAATAATATATTTAGAGGGTACAGTGGTAGGTAGTATTATATTCAGGGGGTACAGTGTGTTACACTAATATATTTAGAGGGTACAGTGCATGGCGGAATTATATTCAGGTGGTACAGTGTTTGGCAGAATTATAATGTGTTATGATGAATATTGTCTTTATACAGAGGATGAGGATCTGCTGACAAATTAAGGAACCAATGATGTCCGGGTGCCAGACTCTGCAGAGAAGATGTAGCTTGAAGAAGTCTTGGTATCTGGTTCAATAGTTTTTATTAAACACATTTTAAATTTTCACAAACAATGGTGAGTCACGAAACAGAGTCCAAACAACACAGGCATTAGCACGCAGGCTAAAGAATCATATCAATAAGCAATATAGATTCAGAGGCTCGTGGGAGCATCTCTAGCAGATATCTCTTACAAGAACGTGACAATTGTATTAACCAAAACAAAACCTTGTACAAAGACAAAGCCAGTACAGTAATATGAACAATGGAACAGCAGTTCTTATCACTCTATGAAAAGCCTACACTATTAAACATTGAAAAACTGGTTACATTATCCATTAGTGTGTAGTTGTTCTGATGCAAATGGTCTATGCCTAGTAATTAGGTAACTACTCGCGTTGTTTTGTAGCCCCAACATGAGACATCAGCCTACAAGAATTCAGCATGTGTCAATAGCGGCGTGAGGGGAAGACAACCATTTGGCCCATCGTTTCTTAAACTTAGGAAAAGTACCTTTACCCAGTGCTATGGTTTACTCATAGGTGCAGGTGATGTTTATCTTGTTAATTACTTCCGCAATGGAGGGGATAGTTGAAGACTTTCAATTTTTGGTAAGCATAAGTTTGAAGATAATAGATATAATACATGCAAGGTCCCGTTGAACGGGTGGGATAGTCTGTGTATGTAGTAGGACGAGCACTAATTGAGGTGACCAAGGAGTTGTAATTCCTAATACTTTTTGCAGCAGTTCCCTGCATTCAGACCAATACGTTGTGAGTGAAGGACAGCCCCACCAAATGTGTAGTAAAGTACCCCTTTGTCCACAGTTTCGCCAACACATGGGAGAAGAATTGGGATATATGTGCGCTAATTTGTCAGGTGTATAATACCATTGCAATGTTGTCTTACACAATGATTCCACATGAGAAGCACACTGCAAAGCTCGGTACGCTGTCTGAAATGCCCTCTTCCATTCCTGGTCATCTATTTTACTACCTAATGCTGTTTCCCAGGATCGGAAAGGGGGAAAATTGTGAAATTTCGTAGATTGCATATACGTAGAATAGAGCATGCCTAAGCCTTTCAGATTGCTATCGAAAAAGACCATAGTTGGTGTGTGGGGGTGAGTGTTTGAGGGAGTCAGGGCGTTGAGAAAGTGTCTGATTTGTAGATACATGTAAAAGTCCCGTTTGTGCACTTGATATTTGTTTTGTATATCTTGAAAAGTCAGTAAGCTACCGGAATCGTATAAGTGGCTTACATGAGTAATGCCACGAATGTGCCAGTTAGAAAAGTCTAGGTGGGGTATGGAAGCTTGGATAAAGGTAAGTGGGAGAGAGGTGGTGAGTGCAATAATAGCAGAATTGATTGTGGTAAGGTAGCGTGACCATACAGTATAAGATGTTTTAACTATGGGGTTAGTTAGAGGTATCGGGGTACCATGTTCCCAGAAGGGATGCCATAGGACGTCCGAGATCCTGTAAGGGGACACACATGTGTTTTCAATGTGAACCCACGGAGTGTCTACACTCTCCTTCTTCCAGCTGCGTAGAGTGCTAACTAACGTAGCAATGTAGTAGCCGTAGATATTCGGCAATCCTAACCCACCCGCTTCTCTCGCCTTATGTAGAATCGAGGCTGCAATTCTCGTTTTTTTGGATTGCCATACAAATTTGGATAAACTCGTTTGAGCTGTTGAGAAGGTGTTGGGGACGGCTATTGGCAAGGTTCCAAACAAATACAAGAATTTGGGCAATAAAAACATTTTAAATGTAGCCACCCTTCCCACCCAAGATATATCATATGTTGCTAGCCTGTTAAATTCTTCTACAATGTTTTACAGGAAGGGTTCATGGTTGTTACGCCGAGCGCTCCGGGTCCCTGCTCCTCCCCGGAGCGCTCGCGGCGTTCTCCTCTCTGCAGCGCCCCGGTCAGACCCGCTGACCGGGAGCGCTGCACTGACATTCACGATGGGGATGCGATTCGCATAGCGGGACGCGCCCGCTCGCGAATCGCATCCCAAGCCACTTACCCGTCCCGGTCCCCAGCTGTCACGTTCTGGCGCGCGCGGCTCCGCTCTCTAGGGCGGCGTGCGCCAGCTCTCTAGGATTTAAAGGGCGGGTGCACCAATGATTGGTGCCTGGCCCAATCAGTTTAATTAGCCTCCACCTGCTCCCTGTCTATTTAACCTCACTTCCCCTGCACTTCCTGGCCGGATCTTGTTGCCTTGTGCCAGAGAAAGCGTTTAGTGTTGTCCAAAGCATGTGTTCCAGACCTTCTGCCGTTCCCTCCTACCCTTTTACCAGCTGGTCTCCCGTTGGACTCTCCCCTCCTCTGAATTGACCCGCTATGTACAGCTTCGTCATTATCTGTCCTCCACTAGGGGCTCTTTGTCTGTGTCCTTACCTACCTGCTTTGAGAGGCTGTGCAGGGGCAGGCCCCAGACGAGGGGACTCCTTTCTAGTATCTACTCTTTCTTGATCTCCCATCCTGATGGCGTCCCCCCTTCTCACAAATATATGACCTATTGGGAGACGGCTCTTCAGACTGTCATCACCATTCCTCAGTGGAGGGTGATCTGGAGTCGGACCGCTAGGGCTTCAATTTGTACTGCCTATAAGGAAACGCAGTACAAAATGCTGATGGGGTGGTACCATACTCCGGCCCTGCTGAATAGGCTGAATCCTGATATTCCTCCTCAGTGCTGGAGATGTGGGGTTGATCTGGGCGACACATACCATATTTTCTGGTCTTGTCCGCTCATCCATCCATATTGGGGCAGGGTTCAGCGTCTAGCTCGGGAGGTGCTGGGGGTGATGGTCCCGCTGGATCCGCTGATCTTCCTACTGCAACTCACTGTCCAAACTCTCTCTAAGAAACCGTTTAGGTTGTTTTTACATATTGTTTTAGCTGCTAAAACCCTTATAGCAAAGTATTGGAAGAGAACTCTCCCTCCATCCGATGAAGATTTAATGGCTAGGATACGGGAAGTTAGGTCCCTTGAATCCGTCACGGCCTCTTTGAACAACACTGTCCCAGCCTTTCTGTCAGTGTGGGACCCCTGGAATAGATTCACGGATAGGCAAGCCCCTTAACTTGTGACCCTCCTTTGGGATTTTTTGTCAGTACTTCCTTTTCTCGTCCTTTCCTGCTTTCTCTCTGTCTCGTCTTTCCCTTCCTGATTGTGGTCTGTCGGTTCAGTGTTTGTTGATTTCTCCCGTCCTTCCCCCCCCCCCTCCTACCCCCTCTTTCTCTTTATGTAAGCGTTATATATGGTAACTGGAGTTGGGATTTTTTCCAATGCTCCCCCTGTTAGACTCAGTCTTGGATTTTGTACACTTTATGCGTTCCATATCTGTTGTTTACCTGAGTGGCGGGGTTCATTTTCCCTGCTTGTGCTGTTGTATGTATTTTCAATGATGTTCTTTCAATAAAAATATACAGTTGAAAAAAAAAAAGGCCTATCCAGTAACATCAAGGATGTGCTGGCCGCACGAGAGATTCCTGCCAACCTGCATGAACTTATCCATTCGGCCACCCGCATTGACATGCGTTTTTCTGAAAGACACCAGGAGCTCCGCCAGGAAAAAGACCTTGATCTCTGGGCACCTCTCTCACAGTATCCTTTGCAATCTACTCCTGTGCCTCCCGCCGAGGAGGCTATGCAAGTGGATCGGTCTCGCCTGACCCATGAAGAGAGGACTCGCCGTAGGGATAAAAATGTATGTCTGTACTGCGCTAGTACCGAACATTTCTTGGTGGATTGCCCTATTCGTCCTCCCCATCTGGGAAACGCACGCACCGTGCTCACGTGGGTGTGGCGTCTCTTGGTACGAAGTCTGCTTCTCCACATCTCACTGTGCCCGTGCGGATTTCTCCTTCTGCCAACTCCTCCTTCTCAGCCGTGGCCTTCTTGGACTCTGGTTCTTCTGGAAATTTTATTCTGGCCTCTTTGGTTAATAGGTTCTGCATCCCGGTGACCCGTCTCGTCAAGCCGCTCTACATTTCTTCGGTCAACGGAGTGAAGTTGGACTGCACTGTGCGTAACCGCACAGAGCCCTTGCTTATGAGCATTGGACTGCATCACGAGAAAATTGAATTTTTTGTTCTGCCCAACTGCATCTCTGAAGTCCTCCTCGGTCTGCCATGGCTCCAGCGTCATTCTCCCACCCTTGACTGGACCACCGGGAAGATCAAGAATTGGGCTCCTGCTTGCCACAAGAAATGCCTCATGTCTGCTCCCAGTCCCGTCTGTCGGGCCTCAGTGTCTCCTCCTGTGCCTGGTCTCCCCAAGGCCTATCAGGACTGTGCCGTTCCACCTCATAGCCCCCGTCCTGGTGACACTATGCCCCGTGACAAGCTTCACCCTCTGCCTCCCCTCCCCATTCCCACTTCTTCTGGATTACCGACCGCTGATGTAGCTACCCAGGACTTCTTTTTGTTCCGGAAGGAAACTCAACAGGCGCCCCCTATGTTCTCGTCTCATTTGAAGGGACAAGGAGACAAAAAGAGGGGGAGACCTAAGGGGGGGGGTACTGTTACGCCGAGCGCTCCGGGTCCCTGCTCCTCCCCGGAGCGCTCGCGGTGTTCTCCTCTCTGCAGCGCCCCAGTCAGACCTGCTGACCGAGAGCGCTGCACTGACATTCACGATGGGGATGCGATTTGCATAGCGGGACGCGCCCGCTCGCGAATCGCATCCCAAGCCACTTACCCGTCCCGGTCCCTGGCTGTCACGTTCTGGTGCCCGCGGCTCCGCTCTCTAGGGCGGCGCGCGCCAGCTCTCTAAGATTTAAAGGGCCAGTGCACCAATGATTGGTGCCTGGCCCAATCAGTCTAATTAGCCTCCACCTGCTCCCTGTCTATTTAACCTCACTTCCCCTGCACTTCCTGGCCGGATCTTGTTGCCTTGTGCCAGAGAAAGCATTTAGTGTTGTCCAAAGCCTGTGTTCCAGACCTTCTGCTATTGCTATTGACTACGAACCTTGCCGCCTGCCCCGACCTTCTGCTACGTCTGACCTTGCCTCTGCCTAGTCCTTCTGTCCCACGCCTTCTCAGCAGTCAGCGAGGTTGAGCCGTTGCCGGTGGATACAACCTGGTTGCTACCGCCGCAGCAAGACCATCCCGCTTTGCGGCGGGCTCTGGTGAAAACCAGTAGCAACCTAGAACCGGTCCACCGACACGGTCCACGCCAATCCCTCGCTGACACAGAGGATCCACCTAGAGCTAGCCGAATCCTAACAATGGTTCAGTTGGTATAAAAGTTTATGGGGCGAAGCTAGTTTTATACCCAAATATACTATATCCGTGGTATGCCAATCGAATGTGTGAGTATTTTTAAGAGCCCGCAAATCCTGGTCAGCTATAAACATCGGCAATGCCTGTGTTTTCAACGAGTTAAGATGATAATACGATAATAACCCAAAGTGTTGAATCACCTCTAGGACCCAGGGGGTAGAGAGCATGGGCTGAGTGAGGGTAAGAATAATATCATCTGCGTATAATGATATAAGATGTTGTCTATTTCCAATTAATACTCCCTCGATCCCTGTATGAGCCCGAAGAGCAAGTGCAAGGGGTTCTAAGCAGAGTATGAAAATAAGGGGGGAGAGTGGGCACCCCTGCCTTGTGCCATTAGTAATAGTCAGCGGCTCCGAAAGCGCTCCATTGGCAAAAATTCTGGCAGAAGGGCCAGAGTAGAGTGAAGTGATTTCAATCATGATTGAGCCACAAAAGCCCAAGTGTTGCAGTACTTGAAAGGCATACGACCAGCGGAGCCGATCGAACGCTTTCTCAGCGTCTAGTGCGAGGACCAAGGCAGGGGTGCGGGGTTTCTCAATGTGGTGAAAAATGTTTAACAAACGTCTTGTATTATCAGATGCCTGACATCCGGACACAAATCCTGCCTGATCTGCATTGATCAAGGAGGGTAAAACTACCGCTATTCTAGATGCTATAAGTTTGGCGAAGATTTTTAGGTCTTGATTGAGAAGTGAAATTGGCCTATAGTGTTGTGGGAGGTCTGGAGATTTGCCTGGTTTTGGGAGAGTCACTATGAGTGCTTGTAAGTTTTCTTTTGGAAAAGCCCCTTTGGTAAGAGCTGCTTCGCAAAAATTCCTGACATATGGGGAAAGTATATCACAGAAGGTTTTGTAGTAAAGGCTGATAAAACCGTCTGGGCCTGGAGCTTTGAGGGAGGGAAAAGATTTAATGACTTTCACTAGTTCAGCTAGGGAGATCGGACTATTGAGAGACTCCAATTGCTTGCCAGCAAGCTTCGGCAACCGGAGATTAGAGAGGAAAGCCTGAATAGAATCCTCTAATGAGGGAGGAGCAGGAGCTGTATCATTCAAGTTATATGAGGAGGAATAAAATGCTTGAAAACCCTCAGAAATGTCATCAGGTGTATACAGGGTCTTGTTAGTGTTTGGGTGAATAAGGTGTGCAATACGTGAGCGAGAGTGTTGTGACTTCAGTTGGGAAGCCAATAGCTTCCCTGCTTTATCGTTTTGGGAATAATATTGTGCTTTAGATCTCCGGAGGTTTTTTTCATATTGAAAAAGGAGGAGTCTCCTGAGGTCTTGACGAAGAGAAGTCAGTTGAGTCGCTAGGTCAGGGGATAGACAAGACCTATTTTGTGCTTCCAGTTCTCTAAGCTTAGTTAAAGTGTCATGAAGCTGAGCATCCCTCTTTTTCTTACTAATAGATCCGTATTTAATGAAAAAAACCCTGATGAAAGCTTTGTGGCAGTTCCACAAGGTGAAGGCGTCCACCTCCGTGGATGTGTAAGTTAAGAAAAAATCCGTAAGGTCTTTTTGCAACCGCTGGACATGCTCCGGGTGGGACAATAGAAAAGGACTCGCTCTACATAGGTAAGTGGGGGAGCTGTTAGAATTTTCTGACAATGACAGCTATATGGCCGCATGATCAGACCACGTTATTGTTTCAATAGTAGAGACCATTAATTTGGGAAGTAGCGCTCCACCAGGAACATGTCCAGGCGCGAGTACGTGTTGTGCGTCAAGGAATGGTGAGTATTTTCTCTTTCAGTGGGATGTTGGAAGCGCCATGTATCATACAACTCCTCAGACCACAAAATATGAGCTATGGAAGGGGGCGAGATACGTACTGAAGACGTGGAGCCCACTCTTGACGCACCAGATTAAAGTCCCCACATAACACCAATGGACCTTTTGTTTTACCCTTAGCCATCTTCAGAGTGTTGCGGAGAAAGCGATGTTGGCCCAAGTTTGGGGCGTATAGTGCAACTAAAGTGTATGGTAGATTATTAATCGTGCATGAAATAATGAGGTATCTACCCTGAGGATCACTAACTAAGTCCACCAAACTAAAAGCTACCGTGTTCCGAATCGCTATCATCACTCCTCTAGCTTTGGTTTTGTGGTGAGAATGAAAGATGTGCGGGAAGGAGGGGTGCTTTAATCTAAAGGCATCTTTGTCTAGGAGATGTGTTTCCTGGGCGCTCAGCACATCAGCTTTTAGGGTTAGGGCCTCTCTCCACAGTTGTGTGCATTTGTAAGGGCTATTAAGACCATTTACATTTATACTAATTAGCTTAAGAACCATAAAGCAGTAAGAACAGCATACGAGTAATTGGTAGCAGAACATACGGAGTGGACCACAGACGCCTCCCAGCCAGTACGTCTGAGTCCCATGAGAACAGATAATGACCTAAGAGTAAAAGATTGCTGCGATGTTGTACAAGCCACAAAAAAAACACATTAAACAGCGCAAACCAATAATGCATCAAACTGCTAAAGGATATAGCAGATGTAGGCCGAGGCCTAACTTCCGGGTTGGGGGTAATGTCCATGCCGAAGCCAGACGGAGGCTAGGTAGCCAGGTAGCCCAACAGGTAGGAAAGCTGTGAACATGACCAGAGTCAGCGGATAGTGGACCAGCCCTCTAGCAATTTACGTGGAGGGGAGTGCTGCGGACGCTTATCCATTTCAGGAGACAAGTTCCATTTCTTTAGGAGGGATTCCCCTTCTTTCAGTGAGTAGACCACGTGGATTTCATCTTCATGTCGAACAAGAAGGCACACAGGAAAGCCCCAGCGATATTGTATCTTCGCAGATCGTAGAGCAGAGGTAACAGGCTGCAGGTTCCGGCAAAGCTGTAGGGTGGTCGCGGAAAGATCTGTATATATAGCGATGTGGTGGTAAGGTGCCGGAAGCCCACCGTTAACACGGGCAAAGGCCATCAGTTTTTCCTTCACCGTGTAAAAATTTACCCTTGCCAGGACGTCCCTGGGGACCGTTTCATCAAGATGTTTAGGGTGGGGTACACGGTGCGCCCTATCAATTTCCAGCTATTGAGGGGTGCATGCGGGCAGAGCAGCTTGGATTAATGAGCGAACACATGCTGGAATATCCGCAGGTTCCACTTTTTCAGAGATGCCACGTAGTTTGATGTTGTTGCGTCTACTGCGATCCTCTAAGTCAGCGACTTTTGCTTTCAGCGCGGCAATGTCGTCTTCCGCAGCATTTTGGGCACCAATAACTTCATTGTGAGAGGCAGCAAACTCTCCCAATTTTGTCTCAATATGGTCAACTCTGGAGCCCAATTCTTCAAAGCAGAACGTAGAGGGTTAATCATAGATGACACATCCTTTTTAAAGGACTTTTGCAGGGTAAGGAGCATATGCTTCATTTGTGTATCAGTCACTGCAGTGTTGGACACAGAGATGAGCTGCAGATCATCCTCTTCATCAGAGGCTTGGTTTCCCCACTCAGCCAGAGATGGATGTGCAGGTTGTAATGAGCATAGCAGCTGCTGCTGCTCCATGGGACTGTGTGGGGGAGTTCCCCTGAGCTCCGAGGTGGAGGCCGGCTTGGGGGTAGGAACAGCTTACTGTACCTTAGGACTGCTGCGTGATGAAGCACATGGAGACGCTGGTGCAGAGCTCCCCTGTTCAGCAGTGTGGCGGGGGTTAGAACCGGAGCGCTCAGGGTCTGAGGAGGATCTCCTGTGATCTCCTGAGGAGGATCTCACAGGTGAGGAGCGCGCTGCTGGTGGTGAGCGGCGCTCAGAGTCCCGTTCCATCTCGGCGCCATCTTGCGCAGCAGGCCGCCGCTGGGAGAAATAGAATTTCGTCAGCCCTGCATGTCTGCCGTGTCTCTTCTTGCGCATCGGCATATTGTGCGGGTGTTCCCGTGCCTTTATATGACAGGACGACTCTGGTTCTTGCTGTGTAGTCGCTTTAAAGGGCTATAGTAAGCGGAGCTCCACTACAGTGCGGCCATCTCGTCTGGCAGCCAGGCCACGCCCCAACTATGTCAAGTCCTGGTATATGAACCAGATGAAGAAGTAAAGGAAAGACAACAGAGAAGACGTCACTTAGGTCAGTGATATCATTGTGTATTCTCCTGACTGTCCCATCAGCTGGAGTCACCTGTAAGTTCCGCAGTGATGATGGGTGACACTGTACCCCATTCTGTGTGTCACGATTCGGCAGGCTGGATGTGGATCCTCTGTGCCAGAGAGGGATAGGCGAGGACCGTGCTAGTGGACCGGTTCTAAGCTGCTACTGGTTTTCACCAGAGCCCGCCGCAAAGCGGGATGGTCTTGCTGCGGCAGTAGCAACCAGGTCGTATCCACTAGCAACGGTTCAACCTCTCTGACTGCTGAAGATAGGCGCGGTACAAGGGAGTAGACAAGAGCAAGGTCGGACGTAGCAGAAGGTCGGGGCAGGCAGCAAGAATCGTAGTCAATAAGGCAATAGCAGGGGGTCAAGTACACAGTATGGACAAACACAGTAACGCTTTCACTAGGCACTAAGGCAACAAGATCCGGCAGGGGAGTGCAGGGGCAGTGATCAGATATAGCCAGGGAGCAGGTGGAAGCCAATTAAGCTAATTGGACCAGGCACCAATCATTGGTGCACTGGCCCTTTAAGTCTCAGAGAGCTGGCGCGCACATGACAGCAGGGGACCGGGACGGGTAAGTGACTTGGGATGCGATTCGCGAGCGGGCGCGTCCCGCTATGCGAATCGCATCCCCGCCAGCAATGTCAGTGCAGCGCTCCCGGTCAGCGGGTCTGACCGGGGCGCTGCAGGGAGAGAAACGCCGCGAGCGCTTCGGGGAGGAGCAGGGACCCGGAGCGCTCAGCGTAACACTGTGGCTCTCCAGCTGTTGCAAAATGGCAACTTCCTTAATTCCTGAGGCTCTTCTGACATGACAGGAGTTGCAGCTTTGCAACAGCTGGAGAGCCACTTGAACCGAGGTGATTGGTGGGGGTCCCAGCAGTCTGACCCCCACCATAAAAATGTGCTGCTTATTTTAAAATGCTCGGGCCTATTTTTGGTCCCAGTCCAGCCCTGCCTGTAAGTCACTTAAATCACTGTGTATTTTCCTGACTGTGTCCCATCAGTGCTGTAGTCATTGATATCTTTGTGCGGCTGAGTAAGGGGGTTGTCGGGGATTGGAGAAGCGGGTTGTCAGGGGGTAGGGGGGCCCAGGACAATTTTTTGCATCAGGGCCCTAAGGTTTCTAGCTACGCCCTGACTCCAAGCATGCCCAGACTGCCCAGGCATGCATAGAGATGTAGTTCGGCAACATCTGAAGGGCCAGATGTTACAGAACTACAATTCCCAGCATGCCCGGACTGTCAGAGCACGCTGAGAGTTGAAGTTTTGCAACAACTGGAAGAACACATATTGGAGACCACTGCACAGTGGTTTCCAAACTGTGGCCCTCCAGATGTTGCAAAACTAAAATTCCCAGCATGCCCGGAGAGACAAAGGTCAGCTAAGACACTGAGACCAATCACAGTGATCGCTGACCAGGACCATCCACAGATGGTCCTGGGGGGGCTTGCAGAAGTTGTCTCCCACTGGTATCACAAATGAAAAAAGATTGTGAAGGAAATACTGGGAGAAAATGAAAAAGAATAACTGTGGGGGGTCAGGTAATGAAGAGGGCAACATACCAGCAGTATGGTGTCCATTTTAGGACAGCATCAGCCGTCAAGCTGTACCTCGCTCATCCTTCAGCCAAAACGCGTACAGCCTCCTCCCTCCTCCGTCAGGCAAAACCTTTGTCATCCTTAAGTCTGTCATACCTCAGATGAAAGTGCTGAGTCAGCAGAGCTTCGGCAGACCTGCTAGCACAGACAGTGTGTGATTGGCTGCTGCCAGCAAAGATACTGTGATTGGTTGATGGGAGCGTAGGTGTGTGCAGTCCCGCTGCACTGTTTAGACACATTTCTTTACAAACCCTAATCCTCTCATGTACCCAGCTTTTCCCCTATTCCTGCAAAATCTACAGTTATGTACTCAGCTTTTAACAATTCCTGATAAACCTACAGCTGACTACATAACTGTAGGTTTTGCAGGAATAGGGGAAAAGCTGAGAGCGCAGGTTTGTTTTGCAGGAATAGTGGAAAGCTGGGTATATGAGAGGATTTGTGTTTGTAAAGAAATGTGTCTAAACAGTGTTACCCCAAATGTTTCATTTTCACAAGGGGTAATAGGTGAAAATGTCCCTCAAAATTTGAAACCCCATTTCTCTCGAGTAAGGAAATATATCATATGCGGATATAAAGTGACCTGCAGGTGCACTAGAGGGAAGGAGCGACATTGGGCTTTTGGAAAGCAAATTTTTATTGGGGGGGGGGGGGGGGCATAGTGTAAGAGTGTAGTGTATATGTAGTCAAACAACAAAAAACGTGGTCTCAAATGGCTGGAGATGCTCAACCCCAAATGCGGTTGTGCATTTATACTGGGGGAGCAGATCCTGCCCTTGTAGTCCGTTGCTAAGGGCGATCCCCAGCATAAAAATGCATACAATGGAGGATGCCTGCAGCGGACTACAAGTGCCACAATAGAATCCTACACCAGATAAACGGTGTGGATGTGTAACAATTAGAATAATACAATACAGAAATATGGGTGCACTACTGTGGTAGATGTATACAATGACATTGGCTATCCCTCAACACTGATGTTAAAATTGAGACATTCGCCAATGTATCCTTATATGAAGGACACACCGGAGCCCGCACACGAACGCCAAGGTTTCTCAAGATGGCGCGCGACCTACGCTAATCCTACCTGTGCTTGATAAGCAAAACAGGGGCCAGTGGGCAATTACGGCAGCATTCGGTCGACTCACAACTTCCTCCCAGATACCCTCCAGCGTGACTGAGCACACATGCAATGGGAGGAGGGAGGCAAGCTGCCAGCCCCACCTGAGTTGGCTAATATAGGTGCATGGCCACATCAGTGTTGAGGGATAGCCAATGTCATTGTATACATCTACCACAGTAGTGCACCCATATTTCTGTATTGTATTATTCTAATTGTTACACATCCACACCGTTTATCTGGTGTAGGATTCTATTGTGGATCTAGAAGTCCGCTGCAGGCATTCTCCATTGTATGCATTTTTATGCTGGGGATCGCCCTTAGCAACGGACTACAAGGGCAGGATCTGCTCCCCCAGTATAAATGCACAACCGCATTTGGGGTTGAGCATCTCCAGCCATTTGAGACCACGTTTTTTGTTGTTTGTTTTAAATTTTACACTAGGAGGTGTGTAAACTCCAAAATTAATGCGCCTTGAATATCTTCAAGGCAGCATTAAGGTAGCACCTGTGAGGCCATGCACCTATATTAGCCAACTCAGGTGGGGCTTGCAGCTTGCCTCCCTCCTCCCATTGCATGTGTGCTCAGTCACGCTGGAGGGTATCTGGGAGGAAGTTGTGAGTCGACCGAATGCTGACGTAATTGCCCACTGGCCCCTGTTTTGCTTATCAAGCACAGGTAGGATTAGCGTAGGTCCCGCGCCATCTTGAGAAACCTTGGTGTTGGTGTACGGGCTCCGGTGTGTCCTTCATATAAGGATACACTGGCGAATGTCTCAATTTTAACATCAGTGTTGAGGGATAGCCAATGTCATTGTATACATCTACCACAGTAGTGCACCCATATTTCTGTATTGTATTATTCTAATTGTTACACATCCACACTGTTTATCTGGTGTAGGATTCTATTGTGGCACTTGTAGTCCGCTGCAGGCATCCTCCATTGTATGCATTTTTATGCTGGGAATCGCCCTTAGCAACGGACTACAAGGGCAGGGTCTGCTCCCCCAGTATAAATGCACAACCGCATTTGGGGTTGAGCATCTCCAGCCATTTGAGACCACGTTTTTTGTTGTTTGTTTAAATTTTACACTTGGAGGTGTGTAAACTCCAAAATTAATGCGCCTTGAATATCTTCAAGGCAGCATTAAGGTAGCACCTGTGAGGCCATGCACCAATATTAGCCAACTCAGGTGGGACTTGCAGCTTGCCTCCCTCCTCCCATTGCATGTGTGCTCAGTCACGCTGGAGGGTATCTGGGAGAAAGTTGTGAGTCGACCGAATGCTGCCGTAATTGCCCACTGGCCCCTGTTTTGCTTATCAAGCACAGGTAGGATTAGTGTAGGTCCCGCGCCATCTTGAGAAACCTTGGCGTTGGTGTGCGGGCTCCGGTGTGTCCTTCATATAAGGATACACTGGCGAATGTCTCAATTTTAACATCAGTGTTGAGGGATAGCCAATGTCATTGTATACATCTACCACAGTAGTGCACCCATATTTCTGTATTGTATAAGTGTATATGTAGTGTTTTACTCTTTATTTAGGGTTAGTGTAGTGTATTATTTTTAGGGTACATTCACACGGGCAGGGGTTTACAGTGTGTTTCCGCATCTCAAACTTGAAGCAGAAAACTTGCTGTAAACCCCCGCCCATGTGAATGTACCCTGTACATTCACATTGGGGGGGGGGGCAAAACTACAACTCCCAGCATGCACTGAAAGACTGTGCATGCTGGGAGTTGTAGTTATGCAACAGCTGGAGGCATACTGGTTGGGATTGGGAAACACTAAGTTAGGTCACCGCACCACTGTCTGTTTCCTAACTCAGTGTTTGCCAACCCCTGTGCCTCCAGTTGTTGCAAAACTACAACTCTCAGCATGCATGGTCTGTCAGTGCATGCTGGGAGTTATAGTTTTGCAACAGCAAGAGACACACGCATTGGAAAACACTGAGTTAGGAAAAAGACAATGTTTCCCAATTAGTGTGCCTCCAATTGTTGCAATACTACAACTCCCAGCATGCCCAGACAGCCGAAGGACATGTTGGAAGTTGTAGTTATGCAACAACTGGAGGAGAACAGTTTGGAGACCACTCTGTAGTGGTCTTCAAACTGTAGCCCTCCAGATGTTGCAAAACTTCAACTCCAAGCATGCTCAGACTGCCCAGGCATACTGTGAGTTATAGTTCTGCAATATCTGAAGGGCCAGATGTTACAGAACTACAACTCCCAGCATGCCTGGACTGTCTGGGCATGCTGAGAGTTGTAGTTTTGCAACATCTCGAAGGACACAGTTTGGAGACCATTGCACAGTGGTCTTTAAACTGAGGCTCTTCAGTAGTTTGGCAAACTACAACTCCCAGCCGGGGAGTCGTAGTTTTTAAACTCCTAGAAGCTGCAGTGAAGATTACTTTACGGTGATCTTCATTGCAGCTACAGACACCACCGCCGCACCACTTTCCTGCCGCCGGTCCCTGGTCACCGCGTGATCGGAGGTAACTGAATGAACTTTCATCCCCGCCCCTGCCCTGCAATTCACCGATCAATCCTGATCGGCCAATCGTAGGGGATAGAATTGGTCAGGATGGTCAGAACTGTCTTTAACAGCTCCGATCATCCCTATTTTCCGGGCTATCAGGTCATCAGAGACCTGATCATCCCCGAATCGCCGCACGTCACCATTCTGAATTGATCGGCGATTTGCGGCGATCACCGACATGGGGGTCTCAGGACCACCACAGGCATTTGCATGGGATGCCTGCTGAATGATTTCAGCAGGCATCCAGGTCCGGGATGCATGGCGGGGACCGAAATTCCCACGAGAGTACAGGTACGCCCTTGGTCCTTGAGTACCAGGGAGCAAGGGTGTACCTGTATGCCCTTCGTCCCCAAGAGGTTAAAAATTATAACCCTTTCAATTTCGCACCTACAGACCCATATGATGGCTTGTTTTTTGTGCCACCATTTGTACTTTGTAATGACATCAGTCATTTTACCCAAAAATCTACGTTGAAACCAAAAAAGAAATATTTGTGGGACAAAATTGAAGATAAAAAATTCCATTTTGTACTTTTGTTTTTTTTTGTTTCTACGCAGTGCCCTTTTCGGTAGCATTTTTTATTCTGTAGGTCCATATAATTAAAATGATACCCAACTTATATAGGTTTGGGTTTGTTTTACTTATGATGAAAATTATAACTGCACGAAAATTTGTATGCTTAAAAATGTCCTTTTCTGACCCCTATCACTTTTTTTATTTTTCCGCATACGGGGATGTGTCAGGGCTCATTTTTTGCGCCGTGATCTGAAGTTTTTATCGGTACCATTTTTGTTTTGATGGGACTTTCTGATCGCTTTTTATACCTTTTTTATGGTATATACGCATTTTTGGACATTGGAATTATTTTTACGAGTACGCCATTGACCGTGCGGTTTAATTAACACTGTATTTTTATAGTTCGGATATTTACGCATGCGGTGATACCACATATATTTATATTTATTTTTGTTTACATATTTTTATTTTCTATTAAAGGGGTTATCCACCATAAGGTGATTTTAGTATGTACCTGGCAGGCAGTAATGGACATGCTTAGAAAGGATCTGTGCTTGTCTTGGGGCTAAATGGCAATGTTGTGAGATTACCATAATACTGTGGTTAGCTTTTTGTGAACTGGTATTTCCTGTTTTTTTCTTTTTTTGACTACAAATCCCACAATTCCATTTTCCTCCCTCCCACACATCAGCCACCCCACCATTGAAACATAAATGAGCTGTATCCATTCAAAGACCTGTGGTTTTCAATCAGGGTGCCTACAGCTGTTGCATTAGTTGAAGAGTGATCACCCATTGAAGCAGACAGGCTTCCTGTCATCAGCTGACTAGTGAGTCAGGTCTCCGCCGCATTGCAAGAAAAATCTGAGACAACAGTCATTTGTATGCTGGTAAAAATAAATATTGGGGTGAAAATCACAGAAGAAATGTGAGAAAACAGTCACACACAGGTACAGACACTATATTATGAACTACGCTAACTTTACAGCCCCTGTAGAATAATCAAATAAAAAAAAATTCTGGAATACCCTTTAATGGGAAAAGGGGGTGGATTCAAACTTTTAGTAGGAAAAGGGTTAAATCACATTTATTAACTTTTTTTCTTCACTTTATTTTTATATATTTATAGCTCCCATGGGGGACTATAACATGCAATCTTCTGATTGCATTCACTGATCAATGCTATGCCATAGCATAGCATTAATCAGTGTTATCGGCGCTCTGTTGCTCCAGCTTGGATCTCAGGAATGGAGCAATCAAGCGACGATCGGACGCCCAGGAGAAAGGTAGGGACCCTCCTCACGTGTCCTCGGCTGATTAGGACACCACGGTTTTACCACTGTGATCCTGATCAGCCCGACTGAGCTGCTAGAAAGCATTTTTTCCATTTTAGACGCGGCGATAAACTTTGATCGCCGCATCTAAGGTGTTAATACCGTGCATCTCTGCGATCAGGTCCCAGCTGTTGGTGCTGGGACCGACCCCTACAGTATGACGCAAGGTCAGTGCATGACCCCGCGTTATAGCACGGGATTGGGCGCAGGGCATGCAGGTACGCCCTGTGCCCTTAAGAGGCTAACCCCTTAAAGGGGTACTCCGGCCTTAGACATCTTTTCCCCTATCGCAGGGGTCCTACTGCTGGGGACCCCTGCAATCTCTCCTGCAGCACCCATTTCTCATCAGCCTCACGGAGTGAAGATCGCTCCGTGTCTGGTGACTCACAATACAGGGGCCAAAGTATCCAAGCCCCCTCAATGCAAGCCTATGGGAGTGTTTTGATACGACTTTTTGATCGATTTTTAATAATTTTTTTATGATATACAAAGTGACCAAAAATGTCCAATTTTGGACTTTGGTATTTTTCTTATATGTACGCCATCGACCGTGTTGTTTTATCTACCCTTATATTTTAATAGTTTGGACATTTACACATGCAGCGGTACCACATATGATTTTTTTTATTTCATTATTTTATTTAAAAAAAATGGAAAAACGGGGGATTCAAACTTCTATTGGGAAGGGGTTAATTCACTTATTAACTTTTTGGTTCCAACACTTTATATATTTTCTTTAGCCCCCATAAGAGGCTATAACATGAAATATTTTGATTGTATATACTGATCAATGCATAGCATTGATCAGTCTTATCGGTGGTCTGCTGCTCCAGAGCTGAGAGCAGCAGAGGACTGATTGGACGGCGAGGCGGCAGGCAAGGGCCCTTCCGCCGTCCTCTCAGCTAATCGGGACATCTGTTTTACTGCAATGGTCTTGATCAGCTCTGATGTGCTGCCTGGACACTTTTACTTTCGGTCTAGACGCTGAAATCAACTTTGATTGCAGCGTCTAAAGGGTTAATTCCGGGTATCGGCCCGGTGCTTCCGCTGTCAGCTTGTCCGCCACAAGCGCGATCCCTATAGCGGGGAATGAATTAACTGTCAGCCGCAACGCTACTGTCACCCACGGGCGCAGGGCTCACTGTGGGAGGAGACATCCTCTCGCTGTCAGCTTGTCCCCTGCAAGTGTGATTCCCATATTGGGGAATTAATTTACTCTCTGTCAGCCGCAGCGCTTGTGCTATCCCAGCAGGAGACATCCTCCTGCTGGAGGAGCCTAACACACTGTTACGCCTAGCGCTCCGGGTCCCCGCTCCTCCCCGGAGCGCTCACGGCGTCTTTCTCCCTGCAGCGCCCCGGTCAGTCCCGCTGACCGGGAGCGCTGCACTGTTCTGGCCGTTGGGGATGCGATTCGCACAGCGGGACGCGCCCGCTCGCGAATCGCATCCCAGGTCACTTACCCGTCCCGGTCCCCTGCTGTCATGTGCTGGCGCGCGCGGCTCCGCTCTCTAGGGCGCGCGCGCGCCAGCTCTCTGAGACTTAAAGGGCCAGTGCACCAATGATTGGTGCCTGGCCCAATTAGCTTAATTGGCTCCCACCTGCTCCCTGCCTTTATCTAGTCTCCTCCCTTGCACTCCCTTGCCGGATCTTGTTGCCTTGTGCCAGTGAAAGCGTTTAGTGTGTCCAAAGCCTGTGTACCTGAACTTCTGCTACCCATCCTGACTACGAACCTTGCCGCCTGCCCCCGACCTTCTGCTACGTCTGACCTTGCTTCTGCCTACTCCCTTGTACCGCGCCTATCTTCAGCAGTCAGAGAGGTTGAGCCGTTGCTAGTGGATACGACCTGGTCACTACCGCCGCAGCAAGACCATCCCGCTTTGCGGCGGGCTCTGGTGAAAACCAGTAGTGGCTTAGAACCGGTCCACTAGCACGGTCCACGCCAATCCCTCTCTGGCACAGAGGATCCACTACCTGGAAGCCGAATCGTGACAGTAGATCCGGCCATGGATCCCGCTGAGGTGCCGCTGCCAAGTCTCGCTGATCTTCCCACGGTGGTCGCTCAGCAATCGCAGCAGATTGCCCAACAAGGACAGCAGCTGTCGCAGTTGACCGCCATGTTACAGCAAATTCTGCCTCTGCTACAGCAGCAACCATCTCCTCCGCCAGCTCCTGCACCTCCTCCGCAGCGAGTGGCCGCTCCTAACCTCCGCTTGTCCCTGCCGGACAAATTTGATGGGGACTCCAGACTCTGCCGTGGATTTTTGTCTCAGTGTTCCCTGCATATGGAGATGTTGTCGGACTTGTTTCCTACAGAACGGTCTAAGGTGGCGTTCGTAGTAAGTCTTCTTTCAGGAAAGGCCTTGTCTTGGGCCACACCGCTCTGGGACCGCAATGATCCTGCCACAGCCACAGTCCAGTCCTTCTTTGCTGAAGTCCGAAGTGTCTTTGAGGAACCTGCCCGAGCCTCTTCTGCTGAGACTGCCTTGCTGAACCTGGTCCAGGGTAATTCTTCCGTTGGCGAGTACGCCATACAATTCCGTACTTTTGCTTCTGAACTATCCTGGAATAATGAGGCTCTCTGCGCGACCTTTAAAAAAGGCCTATCCAGTCGCATCAAGGATGTGCTGGCCGCACGAGAGATTCCTGCCAACCTCCAAGAACTCATCCATTTGGCTACCCACATTGACATGCGTTTTTCTGAGCGACACCAAGAGCTCCGCCAGGAAAAAGACTTAGATCTCTGGGCACCTCTCCCACAGCATCCTTTGCAGTCTTCGCCTGGGCCTCCCGCCGAGGAGGCCATGCAAGTGGATCGGTCTCGCCTGACCCAGGAAGAGAGGAATCGCCGTAGAGAAGAAAATCTCTGTCTGTACTGTGCCAGTACTGAGCATTTCTTGGTGGATTGCCCTATCCGTCCTCCACGCCTGGGAAACGCACGCTCGCACCCAGCTCACGTGGGTGTGGCATCTTTTGCTTCTAAGTCTTCTTCTCCACGTCTCACGGTGCCCGTGCGGATTTCCCCTACAGCCAACTCCTCCATCTCAGCCGTGGCCTGCTTGGACTCTGGTGCCTCCGGGAATTTTATGTTGGAGTCCTTTGTTAATAGATTCAGCATCCCGGTGACCCGTCTCGTCAAACCGCTCTACATTTCCGCGGTCAACGGAGCCAGATTGGACTGCACCGTGCGTTACCGCACAGAACCCCTCCTGATGTCTATCGGACCCCACCACGAAAGGATTGAGTTCTTCATTCTCCCCAACTGTACCTCTGAGGTCCTCCTCGGTCTGCCTTGGCTCCGGCTTCATTCCCCCACCATTGATTGGACCACCGGGGAGATCAGGAACTGGGACTCTGCCTGCCACAGGAAGTGCCTCTCCCCCCCTCCCAGTCCCATCAGGCAAGCCTCTGTGCCTCCCCATGGCCCCCGTCCTGGTGTCACACTGCCCCGTGCCAGGCCTCGCCCTCTGCCCTCCCTCCCCATTCCCACTCCTGCTGTACTGCCTGCCGTTGAGGAAACCCTCCATTCTTTCCCGGTGTCCTCATCCCAGGGGAGGCAGTTACCGGACAAAGAGAAGGGGAGACCTAAGGGGGGGGGTACTGTTACGCCTAGTGCTCCGGGTCCCCGCTCCTCCCCGGAGCGCTCACGGCGTCTTTCTCCCTGCAGCGCCCCGGTCAGTCCCGCTGACCGGGAGCGCTGCACTGTTCTGGCCGTTGGGGATGCGATTCGCACAGCGGGACGCGCCCGCTCGCGAATCGCATCCCAGGTCACTTACCCGTCCCGGTCCCCTGCTGTCATGTGCTGGCGCGCGCGGCTCCGCTCTCTAGGGCGCGCGCGCGCCAGCTCTCTGAGACTTAAAGGGCCAGTGCACCAATGATTGGTGCCTGGCCCAATTAGCTTAATTGGCTCCCACCTGCTCCCTGCCTTTATCTAGTCTCCTCCCTTGCACTCCCTTGCCGGATCTTGTTGCCTTGTGCCAGTGAAAGCGTTTAGTGTGTCCAAAGCCTGTGTACCTGAACTTCTGCTACCCATCCTGACTACGAACCTTGCCGCCTGCCCCCGACCTTCTGCTACGTCTGACCTTGCTTCTGCCTACTCCCTTGTACCGCGCCTATCTTCAGCAGTCAGAGAGGTTGAGCCGTTGCTAGTGGATACGACCTGGTCACTACCGCCGCAGCAAGACCATCCCGCTTTGCGGCGGGCTCTGGTGAAAACCAGTAGTGGCTTAGAACCGGTCCACTAGCACGGTCCACGCCAATCCCTCTCTGGCACAGAGGATCCACTACCTGGAAGCCGAATCGTGACACACACACTGAAGAGAACTGTGTTACAAACACAGTATAAGTGGTCACATGACACGCGCACACCCCCCTCAAGAACCAATGGTAGAGGGCGGGTGTGTGCGTGTCAGCCATTAAAGCAGCCTTAGTCCAGCACTGAGAGCTGAGTCATCTATCACATTCTGTATCAAAACAAAGAGATTTTCAGTACATCGGCATTAACCCTGGGTCCTGGCTGCTGATATCAGTCGGGACCCACGGGATTTCAATCATGCTCAGCTCGTGAGCACACTTCAAACCCCGCTAATGGGACCAAAGCATACAGGTATGCGCTTGGTTACTTAAAGGACAACTGTAGTGCAAGACTTTTATATATTCCTGTGCCCGGGCCTCAAAAATAAAATAAACTTTAACATACCTTCTAACGTGCCCCCGTTGGTTACCAAGAAAGTAAACTACGAGTATACCAATATCCTGGTCGCTTACTAATATCCACACCAAACTCTTAAAGACCAGAGAATAAATTTAGAAAGACAAAAAATTCCTTTATTGAAAATTCATTATAAAAACATATAAAATACATGCAAGGACTGGCAAAAATATGGAGGCACAGGAAAGAAATGGGAGGATAAGAGGAGCTGTATATCCAGAAAACGTGCAGATTAAAGCCCCCGGAAAGAGATTAGCATAAACAGGGGCACAAGCCGCGCCCATGGCTGTGCCCTGCTGCTGTAAGTAAATTTTCTCCTTAACCCCTTAAGGACCAATGCAAATAAACCTGTACGCCCCTGAAAGACCAGGCCTGTTTTTTCAAATCGGGGATGTCTGTCTTTATTAGAGAATAACTCTGGTAACGTTTTGCCAATCACGATAATTCTGACATTGTTTTTTTGTCACAAGTTGTCCTTCATGTCCATAGTAAAAGTAAGCCGATATCATTTGTAGTTTTTTTTTACAATGCAAAAAATCATGAAATTTTTACAAAAAATTACGATTTTTTGCTATTTTAACACTAATAGGTTGCATATATTTATACATACTGACCAAATAGTTTATGAAACTTATACTTTCAGATGTCTACTTTATTTTGACGTCATTTTTTAGTTTTTAATTAACATTTTAAATTCGTTAGAAGCCTAACAATTTAACTTGAAATTTTGAAAATTTTGAAAATTTGAAAAGTACATCTTTTTTTGTGTGCTATGCAAGGTTTGCAGAAATTAAAAGGTAGTAGAACATAGGAACACCCCCCAAATGACCTCATTTTTAAAACTAGACCCCTCAAGGTATTCGCTAGGGGGTACAGTGAGTATTTTAACACCATAGTTTTTTGGCAGGAATTATTACAAAGTCAGTGTTAAAAATTCGAAATTTGCAATTTTTCACAAATGCATTATTGGGGGGCATATTTTTTGTACATCACTTCTGATGTTGAAAGAAATGCACCCTATATTTTATTTAGCTGCTTGTCCCATGTTCGGAAATACCCCCGCTTTGGCCATATATGGTTCCTTGGCCGCGTGGTAGGACTCAGAAGGAGAGGAGCGCCATTTGGCTTTCAGGGCAGAACAGTACCCCCACCCCCACAAGTGACCCCATTTATATACCGCACCCCTACAAGTTATTGGCTGGACCAGGGACCACTCTGATTGGTCCTTGGTCGGCTGGCAGTATAACGCGTCTGTCTGTGACAGTTAAGGCTCCTGATGGATATATCCGCCATGTTGTGGGAATAAGCACCCGCTCATGGCGAATATATCCATCACTGCTGCGGCTGGGTAGCTCAGTGTGTCCGCTCATGACTGCTGGCGGAAAATCCGCCACTATGAGTGGACGCACAAAGCTACCCAGCCGCAGCAGGGAGCTCATTACCGTGACTGCTGCATAATGTGTAGGATCACATGGTGGACATCCGCAGCATATTACATGCTGGGGATGTCTGCCAATGCGATCCTACACATTATGCATTTTTTAAAATTAGATTCATTTAATAAATGTATTTTTAATATATATATATATATATATATATATATATATATATATATATATATATATATATATATATAATATATATATTTTTTTTTTATTATTTATTTTACACTTTTATTACATTTTTTTTATTTTTACACTTTTATTTTATTTATTTATTTTATTTTTTACACTTTTTAATGCTTTGGAATACTTAGTATTCCAAAGCATTGCAGTTATATGCTGCCTGCCAGTTTTCACTAGCAGGCAGCATATTAGGATGTGCCTCTGGCACGTCCTTTCAGGCAATACCCAGGGCAGACCTGGGGGTCTTTGTAGGACCCCCTGCTGCCCAGGTATGCAGCAGCACCCCGCGATCGCGCTGCGGGGTGCTGCAGAGGAGACAGAGGGAGCCCCCTCCCTCTGTCAGAACTCCTTACAGCGCGCGGTCACTTCTGACCGCGGCTGTAAGGGTTAAACTGCCGGGAGTGAAGTGAACTTCACTCCCGGCAGTGCGGCAGGGTCCCGGCCAGCCGTGTATTACACGCAGCACCCCGCGATCGCGATGCGGGGTGCTGCAGGAGTGACAGAGGGAGCTCCCTCCCTCTGTCATAACACTTACAGCCCGCGGTCACTTCCGACCGCGGCTGTAAGGGTTAAAACTGCCGGGACCAAAGTTTACTTCGGTCCTGGCAGTGCAGCAGCGTCCCGGCTGTGTGATACAGCCGAGTCCCTGCCGCGATCTCGTGGGAGCACTGGGCAGCACCCACGAGAAGAATGGACGAGTATAGACGTCCAGGTGCGGGAACGCCCGCCAACCTGGACGTCTATACTCGTCCGTGGTCGTTATCGGGTTAAAGAGAAAAAAATTATGTGTCAAGGCAAATCTGAGAAGTTCTAATAAGAGCTCACCTTTTTCTTCATTCTTCTGAGACATCAGTAGAAATGTGTGTACAGCCCGAAGCCCATCATCATGGCATATTGAGGTATACAAGGACTCGAGATCACAGGTAATTATAAGCATGTCTGGTTCCAATTGAAGGGCATCCATACGTCTCAAGACGTCCATGGTATCCTCGAGGAAGGAAGGCAGAGTTTCAACAAATGTCTGTAGGTTATAATCAATGAACTTGCATATGGGTTTGCACAAATTATTGCATCCAGAGACTATAGGCCTACCTGGAGGTGTGGAGGCCTGCTTATGAATTTTGGGTAAAAGGTAGAATGTTGCTACCGTGGGATTTTCAACCATGAGGCATGATCCTTCACTTTCTGATATAATGCCCCTAGTCACTGCCTGCGAAAGGATAGAAGATAATTCTCCTCTGAATTTATGCATGGGATTAAAGGTAAGTTTTTTTATTGCATTTTTCATCATTTAATTGCTTTAAAGCCTCCTTCTCATATAGTTTCGTTGGCCAGATAACAATTTTGCCCCCCTTGTCGGAGGGCTTAATGACTATATCTTTCCTCTGGCTCAACAGAGATGGCTTCCTGTTCGATCCTTGATAAATTCATGTAAGTTCCTTGCGATGACAGATTATCAAGTTCGCTGGAAACTAGCTGAACAAACATTTCAACATTAGAACATGTAGAAATAGGTGGGAACTTACGTGATTTGGGTACTAGAGATTTTGGTATCCATCCTTTCGGTGTAGACATTTGTTCATCACTTAATTCCCCCAAAGACTGTAATGCAAGCATTTCATCCCTGGTTGCAAAAAATGAAGCATTGGTCTGATTATTAATTTTTTTTTTTATTCAATTTTCAAGAGCTGGAGGTCTTTCACAATGTCAAATTGATCAGCGCTACAAGAAGGAGAAAATGATAGACCATAACTGAGAACCTTAATTTGCGTTTCTGTCAGAGTAGTATTTGAAAGGTTAATTACCTTTAGTGATCCGCGCTGATGATCATGTTGCTGGGACCTCTCAGCCCTTCTTCTGGTGATTGGACCTCCATCCTGTGTTTGATACCTCCTGGGGGGATAACGTTTTCTTGACGTACCAGATGTGGAGGATATGTCAGATGAAGTTTCCTGTGAGATATGTGAAGAGACCGACATACTTCTTAGTAAATTAGTAAACTCATATGTGTTGAAATTCCATTTATAAACACATTGGTTTTGGAAATCCAACATATACCGTTGGAATTTCTTCGCCTTTTGCTCCTGTATTTGTTTTTCCCAAATAAGGAATGATTCAGTCATATCTTTTTGAAAATTTTCATTCTCTACCGAGGTGAGTGAATCTCTAAGGCTGCTTTCACACCTCGTTTTTTACTTACGGCTCCCGTATACGGCTGGGAGGAGGGGTGGGCGGGGCTTAATCGCGGCGCCCGCACTCAGCCGTATAGGGGAACCGTATACGGACGAAAACGTAGCCGACCGGAGGCTGCGGTTCACTCCGGTCGGCTCATAGACATGCATTAAATACGGTTCCCCTATACGGCTGAGTGCGGGCGCCGCGATTAAGCCCCGCCCACCACTCCTCCCAGCCGTATACGGGAGCCGTAAGTACAAAACGAGGTGTGAACCCAGCCTAAGTTGGGTGGAAATAGTTTCAATTTCCCCCGCAAGTGTCTCTAGGCTACGTGTATTTAGATCAAGAATAAGTTGGATAAAAGTCATGGAGCTATTATGGCATAGTTGTTCCCATTTGTCAGCAAACACGGGGTCATCCTTACCATATGCTGGAAATATCTGTATCCGTAACCCTCTTGGGACCAAATTTTTGGATTTATATTGTTCAAGAGACGCTCTATTACACCATAGTTTCGTACGTTTATGCAGAAGATTTTTAAGAGAATTTTTCAAAGTACGTGAGGTTGCCTGATCCGATCCACTAGCCTGTGTGACCATATTGCCAAGGTCACCTCTCGTGCAGTAAAATCCATTGAAGGAGATAGAAATAGTTACTCTGTAAAAATACAGGACAAATGGTTACCAAGAAAGTAAACTGCGAGTATACCAATATCCTGGTCACTTACTAATATCCACACTAAACTCTCAAAGACCAGAGAATGAATTTAGAAAGACAAAAAATTCCTTTATTGAAAAATCATTATAAAAAAATATAAAATACATGTAAGGAATGGAAAAAATATGGAGGCACAGGAAAGAAATGGGAGGATAAGAGGAGCTGTATATCCAGAAAACGTGCAGATTAAATCAGGCATACAAATGAAATACAATTAGACTGAGCCAGCTTTAAGGGATAATAAGCCACATGGGGAACTCCAAGAATACAAGGCAGCTATAAATACACAGGTACACCATACAAGCATATAAGATAAGCTAAAAGAGCAATGAACATGCACCTAGCCTGGATACCTCTCACCTCCACCCCAAACGTACGTTTTCGCACACTGCTTCGTCAGGGGGCGTGTCAAAAGGGCATGGGGGATGATACTTATACAGTACATGGGCCAATCATAACGCTTCATTGGAGACACTCCTATTAAGTTATCTAGCTACCTGGTGTGTGCTGGATAGTGTCATATCTGGCCATATGACGTCCACTTACTAGGCCGGAGCAGTGCTCCGATCATGTGACCAGTCACATGGGCGGACGTCACTGACGTCAGCTCATGCGCACTGCACATAATTCCGCATCCATTGTGGAGATAGGAGCCGGCTATGTGAGATGCTGGTTGGTAAGTATAAATGGTTGCTAAGCAACGCGGCGCATGCGCACACAAAGACAAAAAGGAGATAGAAAGACAACAGGGAAAGAAAGCCACCGTGAACTTAGTGCTGGTGAGAAAAGAGAAGAAAATAAAAGTGCAAACACACTTAACCACCACCGAAAATACTGTGACAGCTAAGCCACAAGAGTTGAAACTGAAAAGAGAAAAGAATTATTCAATGACAATAGTAAACAGTGATAAGTGAAAAAACCATAATGTGTAGTTAATATGCATAATATATGTGTAATGTGATGATGCAATGTGAAAAATATTAAAGTGAAAATATGTGTAGAGTGAATATAGTGGTGAATGACATCATAAAGTACGAGTGTGATGTAAAAAAGAATCATGATTATAAAATGTTTCATTAAGAAAATCATGATTCAATATAAAGTGCAGTGTGCAAACGAATACCTACTGCTAAAATGGCATAGCAACCTGTAAAAATTCATAAAAATTGCATAAAAAATATATAGAGAGAAAATATCACAAGCAAGGTACATATTCATTACAGAAATATGCACCAGCACAGGTCCAGCACAGGGCTCACGGTCTAGTGGTGCTAACCTCATTCAACTTCCTGGGGACAGGGACGCCGCAGAGCCGTCGGTGTATCACCGGCCTAAGCGATGTCCCGCTCATGTAAGGAGCTCTGGCCGGCTTCTTACATGACAGTGGGCTCAGCCTATCACCGGTTGGGGTGGGACATTGCTGCGGCTGGTGAAACGCCTACGTCCCCAGGAAGTGGAATGAGGTTAGCACTGCTTAACCGTGAGGCCTGTGCCGGACCAATGGGGGCACGTTGGAAGGTATGTTAAAGATTATTTTGTTTATTTTTGAGGCCCGGGCACAGCAATATATAAAAGTTTTGCACTACAGTTGTCCTTTAAGTACCGCGAAGCAAGGGTGTACCTGTACGCCTTTGATCCCCAATAGGTTAAACTAGATTTACATCTTTAAACTTTCCAATATTTCCTGCTTGTAACACAATTTCAAGAACTGTTCACTTTCTGTTTAATATATCTTGCCCTTTGACAGGAACCAGAAACAGTTCTGGCCGATACTACAGGGTGGGCCATTTATATGGATACACCTTAATAAAATGGGAATATTTGGTGATATTAACTTCCTGTTTGTGGCACATTAGTATATGTGAGGGGGGAAACTTTTCAAGATGGGTGGTGACCATGGCGGCCATTTTGAAGTCGGCCATTTTGAACCCAACTTTTGTTTTTTCAATAGGAAGAGGGTCATGTGACACATCAAACTTATTGGGAGTTTCACAAGAAAAACAAGGATGTGCTTGGTTTTAACATAACTTTATTCTTTCATGAGTTATTTACAAGTTTCTCTTTGTTTACAGCCATTGACATGTCGTCGAGGTTAACACGTGAGGAGCGGATAGAAATTGTGTTGATGTCTGGTGAACGCAGTAACCGTGTCATTGCAGAAGATTTCAATGCAAGACACCCTATGAGACCAGCCATCTCCCATGCTACAGTTAGCAAACTGCTTGCTAAGTTTCGTGAAACTGGTTCAGTGTTGGATTTGCCAAAATGTGGATGCATGAAATCTGTCACTAATGAAGAAACATCAGTGGCTGTCCTAGCTTCATTCAGCAAGAGCCCACAGCGTAGCCCTCGACGCATGTCACTGGAGAGTGGCATTAGTCGAACATACCTTCGGCGCATATTAGCTACTCACAAATGGCACACTTACAAACTCCAGCTACTGCAGCATCTCAACGAGGATGACCCAGGTCGGCGCACTGAATTTGCAGAATGGGCAAAACAAAAATTGGAACAGGACCCTCAGTTTACGCAGAAGATTTTGTTCAGTGATGAGGCAAACTTTTATGTGAATGGTGAAGTTAACAAACAAAACTACCGCTATTGGTCTGACACTAACCCACATTGGATAGATCCCTCCAAGACTGTTGGAACACAAAAATGTATGGTATGGTGTGGTATATGGGGTACAAAGATAGTTAGGGCATTCTTCATCAATGGAAACCTCAAGGCCACTGGATATGCGAAATTGCTACATGATGATGTGTTTCCCTCTTTATGCACTGTAGCTGGCACGTTCCCTGAATTTTTCCAGCAAGATGGTGCACCACCACATTATGGGTGTCAGGTCCGAGCATTCCTAGATGAACAGTTTCCTGGAAAGTGGATTGGTCGTCGGTCGTGGGCCAGTTGAATGGCCCCCAAGGTCTCCCGATCTGACCCCCTTAGACTTTTATCTTTGGGGTCATCTGAAGGCAATTGTCTATGCTGTGAAGATACGAGATTTGCAGCACCTGAAACTACGGATACTGGAAGCCAGTGCTAGCATTTCTCCTGCGGTGTTGCTATCAGTGTGTGAAGAGTGGGAGGAGAGGGTTGCATTGACAATCCAACACAATGGGCAGCACATTGAACACATTTTATAAGTGGTCAGAAACTTGTAAATAACTCATGAGAGAATAAAGTTATGTTAAAACCAATCACACCATTGTTTTTCTTGTGAAATTCCCAATAAGAGTGATGTGTCACATGACCCTTTTCCTATTGAAAAAACAAAAGTTGGATTCAAAATGGCTGCCATGGTCACCACTCATCTTGAAAAGTTTCTCCCCTCACATATACTAATGTGCCACAAACAGGAAGTTAATATCACCAACCATTCCCATTTTATTAAGGTGTATCCATATAAATGGCCCACCCTGTACAACAAAATTATTAAGTTATTACCAGCACAACCTCAAGTGACGGCAAATCATTAAGGGATATCCTGGTGAAAAGCCATTATATCCCTCCTAAATCACCATACATCTTTTCTTCAACAGGCCCGAAGTGGGGATCGGCTCCTTGTGGTGATTGCTCAATCTGTAATCAGGTCATCAGAACAGATGTCTTTATGGATCCAAGTGGTGAAAAAGAATTTATCACAATTTTTTTATATAAGGCTAGAAATTTTGTGTAGGTTTTGCCTGTTGCTACGTACCCTGACCTTGCTTCTGTGCCGCCTGCCCTCTTGCTTCGTGACCTGACCTTGCTCCTGTGCTGCCTGCCCTGACCGCCTGCCTGTGCTGACTATGAGTTGCCTTATCCATCCAGTATCACGTACATCTCGGCCACCTGTGTGGATGAGTTGTATCAAGGGTAACGACCTGGGTGCCACCTGCCGCAGCAAGTCCATCCTGCTTTGCGTCGGGCTCTGGTGAAAATCAGCGACACCTTAGACTCCGCTTCCTGATACGGCCCAGTGGAAAACATTATTATTATTTTAAATCAACTAGTGACAGAAAGTTAAACAGATTTGTAAATTACTTCTAGTTAAAAATCTTAACCCTTCCAGTACTTATCAGTTGCTGTATACTACAGAGGATATTCTTTTCTTTTTGGCACACTTAAGGTAGAGATATACACTCGGCACTGCAATGTTCTGCGTTCCCTTCTAAGAAACAGTAACCCTTTCTGCAGCAGCATGACGCACTGGGTGGTGCTCACTGTAGTAGTGAGTTCTTAAATACCACATGCACTGTATAAAGAATGGAAGTCCAGGGCACTCACCAAGGATGCTCGATTCTTCTTTATTTGATGATTTCACAAATACATGGAGGTGCAAAAAGGTACGTGCGGACAAGCAAACAAGGATCCTTCTAAGAGGCGACGGATGCCGTTTCACACTACACAAGCGCTTCAGCTGGCCTTGCATCACTTCATTAGAGATGTAGTTAAATAACCCCTGACTCGGGAAGTCATAGTGACCATCCGTAAACAAATAGTGTTAGTTAAAAACCATCTCTAAAAACAAGGAAAACAAAGTTCATTACGTTCATTTAGCATCAAAGGACCTGTCGCATCGAGTCTTATAATCCATCTGGCCTCTTTTCTTAATGGCAGCGTGTCTTTATCCACACCATTGCTGTTACTCTCTTCAGGGCAGCAAATCGGAAACAGTGAGTATCCTTACCATGTTTTTCTCTTATGTGTTGAATGAATTTCAAAGATCCAACATCCGTTTGAAGAGAACGGACATGCTCCCTAATCCAGTGGAATAATGGACATTTGTTTTTTCCTATGTAATAGAAATTACAATCCCATATCAGGGCATACACAATGTGAGTTGATCGGCAGGTAATGAACTGGTTAACTTTAACTCTGTGACCTCCCAATGTTAAATCCTTACATTGTGCATTTAAAGTACAGAAAGAGCAGGAACCACATTTAAAGTTCCCAACCATTCTCTTATCATGTAACCAGTTACAACACCTTCACTTTAAAAAAAAAAAAAAAATCTTTAAAGGGGTACTCCGACCCAAAGACAATTTATCCCATATCCAAAGGATAGGGGATAAGATGTCTGATCGCGGGGGTCCCACCACTGGGGACCCCTGCAATCTAGCATGCAGCACCCACCTGTAAGTACTGCCAGAAGCACTGGGGGTTCTCAGTCTTTTGCCTCCTGACCAAGGGGATGGATTATCGTGACGTCACAACTCCGCCCCGTGTGACATCATGCCCCGCCCCCTCAATGCAAGTCTATAGGAGGGGGTGTGACGGCCATCGCGCTCCCTCCCATAGACTTGCATTGAGGGGGCGGGGCGTGGTGTAACACAGGGGCGGAGTCGTGATGTCACGATAATCCATCCCCATGGTTAAAGGCAAAAGACTGAGAAACTCCAGGACTTCCGGCAGTACTTACAGGTGGGTGCTGCATGCTAGATTGGATGGGTCCCCAGCGGCGGGACCCCCACGATCAGGCATCTTATCCCCTATCCTTTGGATAGGGGATAAGATGTCTTGGGGCCGGAGTACCCCTTTAATAGTTTTATTTCTCTTGTATGTTATTATTAGTTTACTACCTACCATGGGGTTCAGATTTTCATCTGTTTGCAGCATATACCACTTCTTGAAAATTGTGTTTTTTATCACTTTATTCAGGGGGTTGTTATCAAATGTGAACATGAACCTAGGGTTTTTAAAAGGGATGAATGAATCGAATCTGACAAATCTGAATTCATTACGAATTTCAGGAAAAATTGTATTTGCAACGAATGCGAATATCGCCACAATTTGATCGCGTGAATCGCTTCATTAAACTCCATTCAGTGCGGTCCAGGCTCCAGGGCTTCTAAAATAGCGGATCCACATGTGAGGACATGGAGCAAGGAATCCTGGGAAGGCGGGAAAAAGGGTCGGTGGGATGACCCTGAATCACATGTGTTAAGTTCTGCACTCTGGCCAGACACACTGGCCATGAGTGCTTTCCTTCTCCTCCCTCGTCAGCCGGCGGGGCTGGGATTCGCATTGTGGGACGCGCCCATATGCAAATTTAAGCCCGTCACTCACCTCCACTCTTCACTATCTCCTCTGTGCTTCCTCAGCGCTGGTGCGCGTGCCCCCGCCTTCTAGGGCACGCACACACCGGAACTTTGAGAATTGAAGGGCCAGTGCACCCTTAATTAGTAATTACACCTGCACCTCAGTTGTAAGTTTCTGCACCTCCCATCACTCCTTGCCGGATCTTTGTTGCCTTAGTGCCCTAGAGAAAGCGTTTGTTTGTCTTGCCTTGCCGAGTTCCAGACCCCATTGTTCCGTGACCTGACCTTGCTCCGTTGCTGCCTGCCTATAGACTTCCTGCTACGTTCCTGACTTCGCACCTGTGCTGCCAGCCCAGACCTTTAGCTATCCTGACCACGACTTGCCATATCCCTCCTATGCCTTACATTTCCTCAGCCGCCGTGGGTGCCTCCTGCCACAGCAAGACCATCCCGCTTTGCGGCGGGCTCTGGTGAAAACCAGCGGCCCCTTAGACTCCACTCCCTGGCACGGCCCTCGTCGCCCGCCACACAGGTCCAGCGGATCCACTACTACCCTGTGTGCTACAGCTTATTGCCCTAAGTCTTACAACATGCAGCATACAGCCTATCAGCAGCCAGCCACCCCTGTGATGTCACAGCCCTATATAATTGGCAGCCATCTTGCGGCCAGGCACTTCAGCCTTTTATTGCAGAGAGAGAGAGAGGGGGACAGACAGCTGTGTGTTGACAAGAAAAGCATTTTTACAGCAGTGATTCACCTCCAAGTCACATCAGCGTTCTATTGCAGAGAAAGGGACAGAGAGCAGTGTGTGTTGCACAGAAAAGCATTTTTACAGCAGCGATTCACCTCCCAGTCACATAAGTGTTCTATTGCAGAGAGGGACAGTGAGAAGTGTGTTGCGCAGAAAAGCTTTTTTACAGCAGCAATTCACCTCAAGCCCAAATCCAGCCTAGAAGCACTGATAGGGAAGACAGTGAGATTGAGAGAGAGTGCAATTGTGGGTGTAGTACACAGCGACTGTGTTCTGCAGTAATGGTGTGTACCACAACTGAGAAGCTAATAGTAGCCAGTCAGTTAGAGTGAGCAGAGCACTAAAAGCATATTGTCCTCTCTTAAGTGTAACCTGTGTGTACATCTAAGTGGTGTACCATTTTGCTCCTGTTAAAGTCTTAAGGGCCTAGATACTGTGAAAGGACAGACAAAAGTACACACCTGCTGGTGTTGTAGACAAATACTGTTTTAAGCGTACTGGAGCGAATTGTCCTTCCCTCATAAATGCATACCACATACGTACATCTTAGTGGTGTACCATTTTGTTCCTAATAAAGTCTTAAGGCCCTAGATACTGTAAAAAAAAGGCCAGCCAAAAGCACACACCTACTGGTGTTGTAGACACATACAGTTTTAAGTGTACTGGAGCACATTGTCCTCCCCTCATAATTGCATCACATCCATCCATCAAAGTGGTGTACCAGTTTGTTCCTGTTAATGTCTTAAGGGCCTAGAGATACTGTGAAAGGCGGTGACGTGATGACGACGAAGGAGAGCGCGGTCGATGCAGGGAATCCCAAAGATGAAGCTCCAGAGCCCGAGGACAGGTAAGAGACCATCACCGGAGCACAGGGGGAACCATAAACGGCTATCCGGCAGCAGCTGAAGCAGTCTGCGCTGCCGGATAGCCGTTTATGCGATGGCCCCGACATACAAAAGCATTGTATGTTGATGCTGCCTTCAACATGCGATGGCCTCTGAGAGGTCATCGCATGTTGAAATTATCGTATGTCGGGGCCATCCTAGGTCAGGGGGTCACTGTATTTATTCGGTTTAGCATGTTTTATTCTGTGCATATGCTTAGCTTGTTTCATTATGTGCATATGGTTAGCTCATTTCATTGTGTGCGTACGGTTAGCATGTTTTTATTTCATGCATACGGTTAGCATGTTTGTCCTGTGTATATGGTTAGCATGTTTATCCTGTAGCATGTTTGTCCTGTGTATACGGTAAGCATGTTTATAGTGTTTAAGGCTAGCATGTTTTATTCTGTGTATACAATAAGCGTGTTATGGAGTGCATCAGTTATTAGTTTATGCGGTTAAGTAGCAATCGTTTGGGTGTGTGTTCCAGCCTCTTACTGTACATTCATTTGATATTCGTTCACAGCATTCATACTGTGCATGCATTCATAGCAAACATACCGAGCATAGGGAAAATTTATCAATACCTGTCTAGAGAAAAACTTGCTGAGTTGCCCATTGCAACCAATCAGATTGCGTCTTTCATTTTGCAGAGGCCTTGTTAGAAAGGAAAGAAGCGATCTGATTGGTTCCTCCTCACAGGTTTTGATAAATCTCCCCGCATATGTTTCTTATGACTGACATGTCTGCAGGGGGATGTAGTACATAGGTTGTTGTTGTTACTGTCACGTTTTCAGAGTAATAACATCTCGATTCTTGGTGGTTGTTTACCTGTTGTGCCTGCCACGTCTGCAGGGGGATGAACCACATAGGTTATTGTTACTGACATGTTTTCAGAGCAATAATGTCACAATGGTAGGTAGTTGTATACCTGTTATGCCTGCCAAGTCTGCAGGGGGATGCACTACACAGGTTGTGGTTACTAACACGCCTTCAGAGCAATAACATCTCGACTCATAGGTGGTTGTATACCCGTTATGCCTGCCACGTCTGCAGGGGGGGAGGCACCACATAGGTTATTGTTACGGACATGTCTTCAGAGCAATAACATTTTGATTAGAGTTTTATTTCGTGTATACTGTTAGCAGGTTTATGCTGTACATACTGTTAGCATGTTTCATGCTGTGCATACGGTCGACTTATTCTGTGATTACGGTTAGCATGTTTATTAGCATGTGGTATTAGCATGTTTACTCAGTACATACGTCTTAGCCATACGGTTGGGGTATTTTATCCTGTGCTTACCATTAGCGGGTTTCGCTATATGTATTCAGTTAGCGTTTTTTTGTTCTGTGCGTTCAGTGAGCATGTTTTTATTCTGTGTACATGGTTAGCGTGTTTAATTCTGTGTGTACTGTTAGCTGTTTTATTCTGTGTATACAGTTAGTGGGTTAATTCTGGGTATTTGGTTAGGGGGTTTTTAGTCTGCGTTTATGCTTAGCAGGTTTTATCATGTTTGTCATATATTACGGTTAGTATGTTTTTTATTCTGTGCATTCGGTTAGCGAGTTTTAACATGTTTTATCACATGTCAGGGTTAGTATGCTTTATTCTGTGCATAAGGTTACAGTTATTCTGTGCATGCTGTTAGTATGTTATTAGATGCATATGGTTAGCTCAATGGTTCACAAAGACCTGTCACATTTGCAGGTATGATGGTTTCACAAACATCTGTCACATCTACAGGAATGATGGTTTCACAAAGACCTGTCCCATCTACAGGAACGATGGTTTCACAAAGACCTGTCACATCTACAGGCACGATGGTTTCACAAAGACCTGTCACGTCTACAGGCATAATGGGTTCACAAAGACCTATCACGTCTACAGGCATGATGGTTCACAAAGACCAATCCCGTTTACAGGAATGATGGTTTCACAAAGACCTGTCACATCTACAGGCATGTTGGTTACACAGGGAACTGTCATCTGTAAAGGGTCATCCCTCCCGAGACCAGTTGGGTCAGAATTTTGGCAGTTTAGGTATGTCTGACAATACAGAACTGCCATAGAGTCATCCTTTGAGTGTCCATTTGACGTGATGTCACAAGTAAGTATGTTAATAGGTATAGTTCAGTTAGTACATCTTTCGGGTCCTGTTATCATTCTCAGGTCGTTTCTTTCACAAACGGACGTTACTACCAAAGCTTCTCAGGTATGGTTACCTCTAGTACTCACTAGTTGGTGGATGCTTCTCTTTCCGGCATGCAAGGTATAGTCTACTTACTGTATGTGAAGCTTGATGCTGGGTGTAGGCTGTGTTATTTCATGAATTGTTATTCATCCTATTATGGTTGCTTTTTGCCCTCTATAGGCGTGCCCTCCTACGTGGTTTGTGGCACACCACTGACCGCTATCCTAAGTTAAAGATTTTGTACAGGTATGTATGCAACATTTTCAGTCACTAGTACATGTCTGGAGCCCTGAGCACAAGTTTTAAGCCTATAGGGCTGTATTTGTGCGAGGGGGCATAAGTATTTCACGCCCCCTGCACTTTTAGGTGGGGCTCACATGGATCACGAGGGGCGTTTGTATATAACTCCCCCTTCTCCTCCAGGTGGGGAGTACGTGACATTTGCGGAACCCTCCCAACCCTCCCTTATTTTATTATTTTACTATAGGGTATGCCCTCTATAGGCGTGCCCTCCTACGTGGTTTATGGCACACCTCTGACTGCTATACCAAGTTAAGATTTTATGCAGATATGTATGCAACATTTTCAGTCACTAGTGCATGTCTGTAGCCCTGAGCACAAATACCGTTTTAAGCATACTGGAGTGCATTGTTCTCCCCTCATAAGTGCATACCACATACGTACATCTAAGTGGTGTACCATTTTGTTCCTGTTAAAGTCTTAAAGGGGTACTACCTTGCTGACAACTTATCCCCTATCTAAAGAATAGGGGATAAGTTGCCTGATCGCGCGGGGTCCCGCCGCTGGGGACCCCTGCGATCTCGCACACAGCACCCCGCTCTCATCAGGCCCCTGAGCGAACATCCGCTCCAGGTCTGATGATGGGGCCGGTGATCGTGATGTCACAGCTCCGCCCCCGTGTGATGTCACGCTCCGCCCCCTCAATGCAAGTCTATGGCAGGAGCGAAACAGCTGTCTCGCCCCCTGCCATAGACTTACATTGAGGGGGCGGAGCGTGACGTCTCATGGGGCGGAGCCGTAACATCATGATACTCTGGCCACGTGATCAGCAGTCATCAGACCCGGAGCGATGTTCGCTCCGGGGCCTGATGAGAGCAGTGTGCTGCATGCGAGATCACGGGGGTCCCAGCGGTGGGACCCCACGCGATCAGGCAACTTATCCTCTATGCTTTAGATAAGGGATAAGTTGTCAGCACGGTAGTACCCCTTGAAGGGCCTAGATACTGTGAAAGGCCAGCAAAAAGTACACACCTGCTGGTGTTGTAGACAAATACTGTTTTAAGCGTAGTGAAGAGCATTGTCCTCCCCCCATAAATACATACCACATCCGTACATCTAAGTGGTGTCTCATTTTGTTCCTGTAAGTCATTTCACAGGGTTTTTAAGTTGAAATAGAGAGTTTTCTGTGTGGGGCTGCCCTTTTTAGGATGAGTAACACTTGCCAAGAAGGGAATTAATAAGGCAAGAGTAGGGCCTTACAAGGGACGTTTTTACCCCCACCTGCTACAATGGACAATATGTTGTTCCCTTCCACCTTTTTGAGGAAAGTGTTACTCGTCTTAAAAAGGGCGGCCCACACAGGAACCAATCCCTATTTCCACCTAAAAACCCTGGGAAATGGCAGTGTTTGTAGGTGGAAATAGGGAGTGGTTCCTGTGTGGGGCCACCCTTTTTAGGGCGACTAACACTTGCTAAGATGAGATTTAATAATGCAAGAGTAGGGCCTTAAAGGGGGAGTTTTTACCCCCACAGGTTACAATGGGCCATAAGTTGTTACCTTCAACCTTTTAGAGGTCACATCAATACTTGGTGGTGTAGGTGGCACATGGTGTTTTTTGCACACCTTTCTTTTTGTTTGATTTAAAAAAAAAATTTGGGTCCATATATTTTATCCTAAGCATATTATTAAAAGTTAAGTTTTACATAATACATATCCTCAATACTTACTTGTGCACACTAACACTTTTACAAAAGAGACCGTTTTCTTCTGCCTACCTGCCTCAGCTGCTATTCTGATCCTGCCACCCGCCTAATGCCACACATCTGATGCCTTCACACCTCCACCTCGGAGAGGACCTTCTGCTGAGTAGACACTAGACACCGTGCATTCCACGTGTAGTACCTAACCACTAGACTGACTAGAAACAAAGTGCCCCGATCTCAGCCTCCCAGGTTTTTGAATGCCCCATAAGCCCACTCGGAATAAGCAAGGCCAGCAAGTTGACTTCAGCCGATGGAAGCGCCCACCCGGTTGTAAACCCTTATATTAAAGGAACAATGAAGCAGGAAGTGGTCCATGCTTTCCAGCGTGTCCCCACAATCTTCTCGGGGACAATCCCAGTAATCAGAGTTCCTGTACTTCAAGTTGTTCCTCACATATAGTTTCCCCTGAAAGCAGCGCCAGGCCAAGTCCCAAAACTTCAGGGGGATCCTTTTCATGTTTAAAAGATACAACCCCACCTCTAGATCTAGATCCTGGGCAGTCCCTAAGCACCAGAGGCTTCTGGAAGTTGGTCAACAGAACTCGTTTGTCAAGAAACTGCCTTGACTGAGTCCTGATCTCCCACACTCCCAGACCCCACCGACGTGAGTCGGGGCAGCATAAGCCGGAAGATGCCCATGGGGCGTACGGAGGTCCTTCACTCGCCCTCCTGTCTCCCATTCCTGGAAAAAAGGCCGAAACCCTTCCCTGCAGGAGAGTACCCACGGAGAAGCCCTCTCAGACGAGAGGTTTGAGATGTTAGCTTTCAAAAAGGTGTTCGTTAAGAACACCACAGGGTTCACCATAAATAAACCCCCTAGTCTCCTCGTGCGGTATGTAACCTCCCTCTTGACTAAGTTCATCCTGTTCCCCCATAACAGTTGGAAAAACAGGCTGTAGATCCTAGTGTAGTAAGCCTCTGGCAAAATACATACACTGCCCAGATAGATAAACAAAGAGAGCAGGTAAGATTTGATCAGGTGTACCCTTTCCCTGAGGGTCAAAGACCAACCTTTCCACTGGTCCACCCTCTGAGCAGCATCCTTAAGCTTACCATCCCAGTTTTTGGAGGGATAATCACCCTGGCCGAAAAAGATACCCAGAATTTTTTCCGTGTCCTGGGGCTCTGGAAGGGTGCCCGGGAGATCAAACGTGGGATCTCCCCCTCCCAGCCCGAGATTTTCACACTTATCCCGGGTGATCTTAGACCCGGAAGCCTCCGAGTAGTGCTGCACCTCCGACATCCTCTCTTGAGGACACAAAATGGTGACATCATCAGTGTACGCCACTACTCTCTGGGCGACACCCGACTCCGCCAAACTCATCCCAACTCCCGCCAACGGACTGCGATCTACCCCCCGAACGAATGGATCGATCGTGAACACGTATAAAAGCGGGTTCAAAGGACAACCCTGATGGACACCACCTCAAAAGAGCGGCCAGACCACTCGTTCACAAGCGGGAAACTCTCTGCCCCTGCATATAAAGTCACAAGCCACTACACAAAGGTACCCGGTAAGCCATATCTCAGAAGGATGGGCCAGAGGTACTCATGGTTCACCCGATCAAATGCTTTGGCCTGATCCAAAGACAGCATGTACCCCTTCCAAAGGCCGCCATACCCCGCTCCACTGCTTCCCGGACACAGAGAACAGCACTTAACGTGCTACGGCCTGGAATGGAACAGTGCTGAGCCCCCAAAAGGAGCCGGGTGCAAACTTGACCACCCGATTAAACAGTATTTTGGCCAGAAACTTCCTATCCGTATTGAAAAGAGCTATGAGCCTCCAGTTCTCAATACGGCTCGGATCTTTACCCTTTGACAGAAGAATCAGGGCTGACCTCATTGACTTTGGCAGAGTGCCCAAGGAAAGACACTCATTTAAAGATCTCGGTCAAGAGGGGAGCTAAAGACTCCTTAAAGGTCCTGTACCACTCTGATGTTAAGCCATCCGTACCTGGCGACTTCTCAAGGCCAAGCCCCTCGATCGCCAGTCTCACTTCCTCTTCCATGATTTCCTCGGCCAAAACGCCAAGAGAGGGGTCTACCCTAGGCTCAGGAACAGTTTCAGTCAGGAAAGCCGACATCCTGTCTCAACCTAGATCCCACCTTCCCAAGAGATGTGAGTAGAAGGATTTGACAACCTCCAAGAACCCTGATCTGGACCAATTCAGGGATCCTGTCCCGGAATGAACTTACTACTCACTGACATCTTGCAGTTTTTGTAAGGGTCGGGCGAGCAGTACCTCCCGAAATCCCTCTCAAAAACCAAAGATGTGTGCCTATCGTACTGACACTTCATCAGCAAGGATTACACTCTGGAGATATCCTCCAAGCTACCTCCAGTCGAGACAAGGAGCTCAAGTTTCCTCCTCAGACCCCGATACAGCCGGTACCTGTTCAGGGACCTGAGACTCGAGAGCTGGCGGAAGAACCTCGCAACCCGCTTCTTGAACATCTCCCACCACTCCAGCTTATTACTACAAAGTCCCCAAAGGACTGTCTTATCTCTGCTTCCTCCAGGAGAGACAAATTAAGCTTACATAAGCCTTTGCCAATCCGAGGAGTTTCTGAAACATTCAAAGAAAAAGAAATCGGTGGTCGGAAAACTCTACCTCAACCGCGGACACTGCAGAAGAGACAGCTATCTCCTTTAAATAAAACCTGTCTAGTCTAGACCTACAGCTACCTCGATGATAGGTGAAACCTGCGTGGCCTGAGGGGCTCCAGATGTGGGCATCCTCTAGGTGAGCTTCCCTAACTATGCTATTGAGAGCTATGCTATCATAAGCCAACCGATCATTGGAGCCTCTCCTATCTTGGGATCTCGTGACATTATTGAAATCCCCTCCAAAGATCACCTGTCGGCTTGTAAAAAGGAAGGGCTTAATCCTCATAAAGAGATCCTTTCACCCCCTCTTTGTCTGCGGGGCGTAGATGTTAATGAGCCGAAGCTCCTGTCCCTTCATGAGGACATCCAAGATCAGGCACCTCCCCATTTCTAACTCAATAACCCGTCGGCATTCAACCGCTGAGGAAAAAAGGACTGCCACCCCACTATACGGCTCAGCCGCAAGAGACCAGTGGGAGAGACCACGCCTCCACTCTCTCCTGGTTTAACCAGGGAGGCAAGATCTGACAACCTGGTCTCCTGTGAAAAGAAAATATTGGCTTCGACACAGCTGAGAAAATCAAAGTCTGCAAATCTAGCCGTATGAGACTTAATACTGACACAATTAATGGACGCCAGCAGCAGTGGGGTGAGTGCCACCATCATTGGTGATTGAGTTAGACGGCCTTAACCCCCTCATTTTTGCCTTTTCTTGGCCCCTTCATCCCCAGACGAAGAGGCCTCCTTTTTTTCCACCCTTTTTTTGGATTCCGTTTGATCCATTATCGGGTCCCCATCTATGCCTGGCTCCAGGTTGGCCCCACCCCCAGGGGAATCCTCCCCCGCAGGACAGGGCCCAGCCCCCCCCAGAGGCTCCCCCACTACAGGCACCCCATCCCTGCCCCCCCTTCAAAGAGGGGAAGGAGATGTTTTCAAGGACGGAGTACCGGTTAGACAGGTCAATCAGAGGGGGGGGGGGGCAGTAGGCTTCCGCTCGGGACCCGGTCCACAGAACAGGGCTTTACAGAGGACCCCGACCTGGCCTCTCCTCATCCACACTTTCATAGTGGGAGGAATCAGAAGGAACGGCCCCACCATATTCCTCATTGGACATTCTCCTCATCTCCTTATCCAGAACGTCATCCTCCAGAGCCTCAGCGATTACAGATGACCTACCCCACCATACATGACAAGATGACCTACCCCACCATACATAGCACAGACCTGTATAGTACAGGCAGCAGTAAAGTGGGTGGGGCTGCCACACCTGTGACAGACCTTGGGCTGCCCCTGGTAGAAGACCTGGATCCTGCCTCTCCCAAGAAAAGCAGCCAAAGGGATGTGGGCAACAGTGCTACCCAAACGCTTTAATTTGACGGAAAATGTCCAGGACCCAGACCAGATCCCATACTCATCCAAATTCTTTTTAGGCATGTCTATCACATCGCCGTACCTCCCAAGCCAGGTCATGATATCATAACAAGAAAGCGACTCGTTACGAGTCAAAACTGTAAATTTCTTGACCAGGTTCTGGCACGAAACCACCTTTACGGCAAAATCACGCCAGCCAGGCTCACTCTTCACCACCTCATAGTTCGACCAGAAAAGCTCCAGCCCCTCCGGCCGAACGAAGCTGATGTCGAATTCGGAGGTACCGTAGGGGTGAATCAGGGCAAGGATGCCCTGAATTCCATCTTGAGGTGGAGCTCAACCACCGTACCCCTAGGTGGGCACACATCTTCGCCCCTCCAAACCAAGTGGACCACATTCCTACAACCACTCTCCGGCCCGGGTGTCGGGAGGGACCAGACCACCTCCCCATTCTGCTCTCGGAAGACAGGTCAACCAAACCCCTCCCCTCTACCTGAATTGATCTATCTCCCCTACGCAGAGCCTCTAGGAGGCGCTGTTGCAACTGACCGTTCCCAGAGACAGCTGAAGATGGGGACCCCCCCAGATCACCCGGCAGCGACATAGCTTCTTGGAGAAGCAGCTGCCACTGGGGGGGGGGGGGGCAGTCGAACCAGACCCCATACCTGCAAACGCATCAAAAGCCTTACTACCCATTTTCTTGTTGTTGGCATGACAAACACCCCTCTCATTCACTCCACTAGCACCCATCTCATTCACTCCACTAGCACCCCTCTCATTCACTTCATTAGCACCCCTCTCATTCATTCCACTAGCACCCCTCTCATTCACTCCCCTCGCACCCTTTCATCACCAAAGGTAAAGTTCTCTAACTGAGTGGGGGATTCCTGCATGACAATGACCTGGAGCACCCCACCCTCCAGGAGACCGCTGCTACTATCCGACTCATATTCACTCTCATCCGAGGAGGAGGAAGGCAGGGAGACCCTCTGGGCTGCATCCAGGTGATCCTCGCTGAGGGGAAAACTGGAAGTGGGGGTGACAGAGGCACCAACAGGCACAGCATCAACAGTCACTGCTGAATCCCCCTTACTACCCCCAGCCATTTCACCACCTTCTCCACCTTTACTGCCATTATCTTCACTGGGGGGAAAAGCAGGAATGGGGGTTACACAGACACCAGCAGCCACACTATTGCTAGCCACTGTATTAGCTTCTGCACCCCCCCTCACTTCCCCCAGCCACTTCACTATCTTCTCTGCCATGACTTCTTCCATAGCCTCCACCTGCTCCTTCACCGACAGTACTTCATCTTCACCACCACTACTCTCCCCATCATCCTCCACCACAACCTCCTTACCTGGTGTTTTCATGGTGGCAAATCTGTTGTCATTTAGAAACTTATCCCTGAAGATATCACTGCCTTCCACCAGTTGTTGCCTTCTCTCCTCCAGCTTTTTAATTTCTAGTTTTAAAGAGCCCATGCGTTTTTTAAGTTCTGACCTCTTCTTTTTGGAACCAGTGTTATGGAGGTTCCTTACCAGCTTCAGGTCTTCCCTTGCTGCATGAAGCTCTTTACCGCATGCTTCTTATTCCTTGAACCTCGCTGGAACAGAAGGTGTCCGTTGATTCCCTGGGCCCTCTGTTCCCCCACATCTCCACATCAGCCACACTTTTCTTGCTTGGCCTTTTCTTTGCCGTCACCTGGGAAGCAGAGCCTGTATTGCTACAGACTCTCCTTGATCTTCTCCCACAGGCCTGAATGTTAGCTGTAGCAGGCTGCTTTCCACCCCCCGCCAGCCTAGAATGGGAAGTGGAGGCCCGGGACTCCATGCAGGAAGCCCTCCCCAGGAACCTGCCACACTCCTGGGAAGATGCTAGTTGGAAACTCTGCTGGCTTTTGGCTAGTTCCTCGAAGTCTGGAGCTCTGGTAACACACAACCTCCCTCTAGCAGTTGGAGCTGGAATTACCACGACTGTTGCTGCCACCTCCAGGCTTTGTCATTCTGCCGCCATTTAGTCTCAACTGGCTCATGTCAATTTTTAATAGCTATTCGACCCAAAAAGATTTGGATCGAACCAATTTTTTTCGGGAAATTTGGCTTATCATCTCTAGTCATCATATGTTATTTCTGGAATTACCACAATAATCCAAAGAAACAGGTTGGAGCGAGAAAATTAAACCATAACTGATTAAATGAAACATTCGCAGTACCAGCTGTGTTTATTTACACGTGCATGGCTTGATATTTTAGACAAGCATATGATACTGGCAGGATCTACCCAGTAACCCTCCCGGGTCAGGCCTGCCTCACTGAGAGGGAGTACAAACTGTAACACTACTCTGTCATTGTCCCGCTCTGCGGCCTACATAGGCTGCCGCCACCGCCAGACGTTGTCATTGTGCCGCAATATGGTCTCCTCATACTGCTGCCACATCCAGGCTCTATCATAGTGCCGCCTATGATCTCCTCATGCTGCTGCCACCGCCAGGCTGTGTCATTCTGCTGCCATGTGGCCTCCTCATGCTGTTGGCACATTAATATAACATTTTTTATGTTCACCATCTATTTGCAATCTTCAATTTACATTTTTAAAAATATCTTTAATCTTTTCAATTGTGAGGCCCTATGGTCTTGTCAGGTTGCTGCCACCTCTATGCTCTATCATTGTGCTGCCATGTGATCTTGTTACATTGATCTTGTAGTAGTAATTATACACTATTGGATCTGGAATTACCACGACTGCTGCTGCCACCTCCAGGCTTTGTTATTCTGCCGCCATTTGGTCTCCACTGGCTCATGTCAGTTTTTAATAGCTATCCGACGGAAATAAATTCATATCAAACCATATTTTGGGGGGAAATGCGGCTAATCGGACAAATCAAAATTTTCATAAAATCCAATTATCTCTAGTCATCATATATTATTTCTGGAATTACCACAAGAATCCAAAAAAACAGGTTGGAGTGAGAAAGTTAACCCCTTAACCCCTTAACGACGCAGGACGTATATCATATCGCGTGGGTCCCGGCGCTAATCAACGGCCGGGACCCGCGGCTAATACCACACATCGCCGATCGCGGCGATGTGCGGTATTAACCCTTTAGAAGCGGCGGTCAAAGCTGACCGCCGCTTCTAAAGTGAAACTGAAAGTATCCCGGCTGCTCAGTCGGGCTGTTCGGGACCGCCGCGGTGAAATCACGGCGTCCCGAACAGCTGATCGGACACCGGGAGGGCTCTTACCTGCCTCCTCGGTGTCCGATCGACGAATGACTGCTCCGTGCCTGAGATCCAGGCAGGAGCAGTCAAGCGTAGATAATGCTGATCACAGGCGTGTTAATACACGCCTGTGATCAGGATGAAAGATCAGTGTGTGCAGTGTTATAGGTCCCTATGGGACCTATAACACTGCAAAAAAAAAGTAAAAAAAAGTGTTAATAAAGGTCATTTAAGCCCTTCCCTAATAAAAGTTTGAATCACCCCCCTTTTCCCATAAGAAAAATAAAACAGTGTAAAAAAATAAAAAAATAAACATATGTGGTATCGCCGCGTGCGTAAATGTCCGAACTATAAAAATATATCATTAATTAAGCCGTACGGTCAATGGCGTACGCGCAAAAAAATTCCTAAGTCCAAAAAAGCGTATTTTGGTAACTTTTTATAACATTAAAAAATGAATAAAAAGTGATCAAAAAGTCAGATCAAAACAAAAATCATACCAATAAAAACTTCAGATCACGCCGCAAAAAATGAGTCCTCATACCGCCCCGTACGTGGAAAAATAAAAAAGTTATAGGGGTCAGAAGATGACATTTGTAAACGTATAAATTTTCCTGCATGTAGTTATGATTTTTTCCAGAAGTGCGACAAAATCAAACCTATATAAGTAGGGTATCATTTTAACCGTATGGACCTACAAAATAATGATAAGGTGTAATTTTTACCGAAATATGCATTGCGTAGAAACGGAAGCCCCCAAAAGTTACAAAATGGCGTTTTTTTTTTGATTTTGTCGCACAATGATTTTTTTTTTCCGTTTCGCCGTGCATTTTTGGGTAAAATGACTAATGTCACTGCAAAGTAGAATTGGCGACGCAAAAAATAAGCCATAATATGGATTTTTAGGTGGAAAATTGAAAGGGTTATGATTTTTTAAAGGTAAGGAGAAAACGAAAGTGCAAAAACGGAAAAACCCTGAGTCCTTAAGGGGTTAAGGACGCAGAGTTTTTTTGTATTTTCATTTTTTCCTCATCACCTTCTAAAAATCATAACGCTTTACATTTTGCACATAAAATTCCATATGATGGCTTATTTTTTGTACCACCAATTTTACTTTGCAGTGACATTAGTCATTTTACCAAAAATTCCACGGCAAAACGGAATAAAAATTAATTGTGCGCCAAAATTGAAGAAAAAATTAGATTTAGTAACTTTTGGCGGCTTCTGTTTCTATGCAGTGCATTTTTAGGTAAAAATAAGACCTTATCTTTATTCTGTAGGTCCATACGGTTAAAATGATACCCTACTTATATAGGTTGGATATTGTCATACATCGGAAAAAAAATCATAACTACATGCAGGAAAATGTATACTGTCACGCCGAGCGCTCCGGGTCCCGCTGCTTCCCCGGAGCGCTCGCGGCGTGCTTCTGTATGCAGCGCTCCGGTCGGCACCGCTGACCGCGAGCGCTGCTTCCATGTTCTCGGAGGGGACGCGATCCGAGGTGCGGGACGTGCCCACTCTCGGATCGCGTCCCATGTCTCTCACCCACCATGTCCTCCTTCACTGCCCTCCCGGTGCACGCGGCCCCGCTCTCTAGGGTGCGCGCGCGCCGGCTCTATGAAATTTAAAGGGCCAGTGCACCACTAATTGGTGCCTGGCCCAATCAGTTCTAAACATATAAAAACCCACTTCCCCTTCCTGTCCTTGCCAGATCTTGTTGCCTTGTGCCCCGAGAAAGCGTTTTGTGTGTCCCAAGCCTGTGTACCTTGACCTTCTGCTGTTGCCCCTGACTACGAACCTCGCTGCCTGCCCTGACCTTCTGCTACGTCTGACCTCGCCTCTGTCTAGTCCTTGTGTACCGCGCCAGTCTCAGCTGCCAGAGAGGTCGAGTCACTACTGGGGAACACGACCTGGTAGTTACTGCCGCAGCAAGTCCATCCTGCTTTGCGGCGGGCTCTGGTGAACACCAGTAACTGCTTAGAACCGATTCCCCAGTACGGCCCGCGTCATCGCCTCTCTGGTACAGGGGATCCACCTCCAGTGTCTTCACCAGCTGCTAGTCCGGACCCTGACAGTAGATCCGGCCATGGATCCCGCTGAGGTACCGCTGCCAAGCCTCGCTGATCTCACCTCCATGGTTGCCCAGCAGTCCCAGCAAATTGCTCAACAAGGACAACAGCTGTCGCAGTTGACTGCCATGATTCAACAGCTCCTGCCTCCACAGCCTCAACCGCCAGCTCCAGCATCTCCTCCTCTCCGAGCTGCTGCCTCTTCTGCTAGAGTCCGCCTGTCTCTCCCAGATAAGTTTGACGGGGACTCTAAAAATTGCCGGGGATTCCTGTCCCAATGCTCCCTGCACTTGGAGATGTTGTCAGACCAATTCCCCACTGAACGGTCTAAGGTGGCATTCGTCGTCAGTCTACTTTCTGGGAAGGCCTTGGCCCTGGGCCATACCGCTTTGGGACCGCAACGATCCTGCCACTGCCTCAGTCCAGTCCTTTTTTTTCTGAAGTCCGCAGTGTCTTTGAGGAACCTGCCCGTGCCTCATCCGCGGAAACTGCCTTACTGAACCTTGTCCAAGGAGACTCTACCGTGGGCGAATACGCCATACAATTCCGGACTTTAGTCTCTGAGTTGGCCTGGAACAATGAGGCTCTCTGCGCGACCTTTAAAAAAGGTTTATCCAGCCATATTAAGGATTGTCTGGCCGCACGAGAGATACCCTCCTCCCTGACTGAACTAATCCACCTGGCTACCCGCATTGATATGCGCTACATTGAGAGATGTCAGGAGCTCCGCCAGGAGAAAGATCTCGTTCGCACCAGGCGATACCCGCGCCTGGCTCCTCTCTTCCAGCATCCTTTGCAGTCTGTTACTGTGCCTCCCGCTGAGGAGGCCATGCAAGTGGACCGGTCTCTCCTGACCCAGCAAGAGAGGACTCGCCGGAGGAAGGAGAACTTATGCCTATACTGTGCGAGCTCTGAACATTTCCTAAAGGATTGTCCTCTTCGTCCTCAGCGTCAGGGAAACGCTTGCACCTAGTGATCGTGGGAGAGGCGTCACTGGGTGTAAATTCTTCCTCTCCACGCCTGACTATTCCAGTGCGGATTTCTCCAGCTGATAAAGCCTCCTTCTCTGCGGAGGTATTCTGGGACTCTGGTTCAACAGAAAACTTCATAAAAGCCTCCTTCATCAACCGGTTTAACATCCCTGTTATCCGTCTAGTCAAGCCCTTCTACATTTCCTCTGTTAACGGAGAACACCTGAATTCTACCGTGCGTTACCGCACGGCCCCTGTACGCATGACTGTGGGGGTTCTCCATCAAGAAAGGATTGAGTTCTTTGTCCTGCCTAACTGCCCCTCAGACATCCTTCTTGGCTTACCCTGGCTCCAGCGGCATTCTCCTACCCTCGACTGGACCACGGGGGACATAAAATCCTGGGGCTCTTCCTGCCACTCACGCTGCCTTAAGTCGCTTCCCACCAGCCAAGTCTCTAATGCTTCTCCTTTGCTCGGCCTTCCAAAGGCCTATCAAGACTTTTTTGACGTCTTTTGCAAAAAACAGGCAGAGGTCTTACCACCAAATAGGCCCTACGACTGCCTTATTGACTTGCTCCCTGGGACCACGCCGCCCCATGGCAGGATTTACCCTCTTTCCGCTCCGGAAACTGAGGCCATGTCGGAATATATTCAGGAGAATCTCAAAAAAGGTTTCATCAGGAAGTCTTCTTCTCCTGCTGGAGCAGGATTCTTCTTTGTTGCCAAGAAGGATGGGTCTCTACGCCCTTGTATTGACTACCGCGGCCTCAATAAGATCACTATAAAGAACCGCTACCCTCTGCCACTCATCTCGGAACTCTTTGACCGGCTGCGCGGAGCAAAGATTTTTACCAAGCTTGACCTCAGGGGCGCGTACAATCTCATCAGAATTTGTGAAAGAGATGAGTGGAAAACTGCTTTTAACATCAGAGATGGTCACTTCGAATACCTGGTCATGCCATTCGGTCTTTGCAACGCCCCTGCAGTCTTCCAAGACTTTGTCAATGAGATCTTCCGGGACTTGTTGTATACTTGCGTGGTGGTCTATCTCGATGACATTCTAATCTTCTCTTCCAACCTAGAGGAACACCGCCTCCATGTTCGCCAAGTGCTCCAGCGCCTCCGAGTTAACCATCTCTACACCAAAATTGAAAAATGCCTCTTTGAACGTACCTGTCTTCCTTTCCTAAGATATCTGGTCTCAGGACAGGACCTTCAAATGGACCCCGATAAGCTCTCCGCAGTCTTGGATTGGCCACGCCCCTCTGGACTTCGCTCTATCCAGCGCTTCCTCGGATTCGCTAATTACTACCGTCAGTTTATCCCCCACTTCTCCACCATCGTGGCTCCCATTGTGGCTCTGACCAAGAAAGATGCGAATCCAAGATCCTGGCCTACCCAAGCGGAAGAAGCTTTTTCTCGCCTTAAGGCCGCCTTCGCCTGCGCACCAGTCTTGACTAGGCCTGATCCACTGAAGCCATTCTTCCTCGAGATGGATGCCTCTTCAGTAGGAGCCGGGGCGGTTCTTCTTCAGAAAAATGCTAAAGGAAAAAACGTCACTTGCAGTTTTTTCTCTAAAACATTTTCTCCTCCTGAAAAAAATTACGCTATTGGTGACCGAGAATTGCTGGCCATTAAAATGGCACTCGAGGAGTGGAGGCATCTCCTGGAAGGGTCTCTCCACCCGATCACCATCTACACTGACCACAAAAATCTGTCATACCTACAATCCGCTCAGCGCTTAAATCCTCGCCAGGCCAGGTCATTGTTCTTCGCTCGCTTTAATTTCCAGATACATTTTCGTCCTGCAGACAAGAATGTCAGGGCGGATGCCCTTTCTCGTTCCACTGATGCCACGGAGGCAGAAACCTCTCTCCGACACATCGTTCCCCCTGAGTGTCTGATCTCTGCTGCTCCGGCTTCCCTGGCACCAGTTCCTCCAGGAAAAACCTTTGTCCCTCCTCGTCTTCGTCTCCGGACTCTCAAATGGGGTCCCTCCTCCCACTTGGCGGGTCACGCTGGAATCAAAAAATCCACTCAGTTGATTGCCAGACACTATTGGTGACCTTCCCTTGAAAAAGATGTAACTGACTTCGTACGTTCCTGTACTGTCTGCGCACGTGATAAAATTCCTCGCCAAAGGCCCGCGGGTCTTCTTCTTCCTCTGCCAGTACATGAACAGCCTTGGTCACACATAGCGATGGACTTCGTCACTGACCTTCCTGTATCCCATGGCAACACTGTCATTTGGGTGGTCGTTGATCGATTCTCCAAAATGGCCCATTTCGTTCCACTCCCTGGCCTCCCTTCTGCGCCACAATTGGCGAAGCATTTCTTTTTGCACATTTTTCGTCTCCACGGACTGCCTACGCATATCGTCTCCGATGGAGGCGTTCAATTCGTCTCGAAATTCTGGAGAGCACTCTGCACCCAATTAAAGATTAAATTGAATTTTTCCTCCGCCTACCACCCGCAATCTAATGGACAAGTGGAGAGAATAAACCAAATCCTTGGTGACTACCTGCGACATTTTGTCTCTTCCCGCCAAGATGATTGGGTTGACCTGTTACCCTGGGCCGAATTCTCGTACAATTTCAAAGACTCTGAGTCATCCGCCAAGTCTCCATTCTTTGTGGTGTACGGCCGTCACCCACTTCCCCCCCCCCTCCCTATCCCCACTTCATCTGGAGTCCCTGCCGTAGATGATTTGACCCGGGACTTTTCCTCTATTTAGAAGGAGACTCAAAAGTCGCTCTCGCTGGCCTCCTCTCGTATGAAGAAACATGCGGACAAGAAGAGAAGAATTCCTCCTGTCTTTGCCCCTGGTGACAAAGTGTGGCTCTCTGCCAAATATATTCGGTTCCGTGTCCCTAGCTACAAGCTGGGTCCACGTTACCTCGGGCCATTTAGGGTCAAAAGTCAAATCAACCCTGTCTCTTACAAGCTTCATCTTCCTCCTTCTCTTCGTATTCCTAACTCCTTTCATGTTTCCCTTCTCAAGCCTCTCATTCTTAACCACTTTTCTCCCAAGGTCACCGTTCCTGCTCCTGTCTCGGGCTCCTCTGACGTCTTCTCGGTTAAAGAAATTCTCGCTTCAAAGATTGTCAGAGGTAAAAAAAAATTTCTTGTTGATTGGGAGAATTGTGGCCCCGAAGAGAGGTCTTGGGAGCCAGAGGACAATATTCTAGACAAAGAACTCATCTACAGATTCCTTGGTTCCAAGAAGAGGGGGAGACCCAAGGGGGAGGGTATTGTCACGCCGAGCACTCCGGGTCCCGCTGCTTCCCCGGAGCGCTCGCGGCGTGCTTCTGTATGCAGCGCTCCGGTTGGCACCGCTGACCGCGAGCGCTGCTTCCATGTTCTCGGAGGGGATGCGATCCGAGGTGCGGGACGTGCCCACTCTCGGATCGCGTCCCGTGTCTCTCACCCACCACGTCCTCCTTCACTGCCCTACCGGTGCGCGCGGCCCCGCTCTCTAGGATGCGCGCGCGCCGGTTCTATGAAATTTAAAGGGCCAGTGCACCACTGATTGGTGCCTGGCCCAATCAGTTCTAAACATATAAAAACCCACTTCCCCTTCCTGTCCTTGCCGGATCTTGTTGCCTTGTGCCCTGAGAAAGCATTTAGTGTGTCCCAAGCCTGTGTACCTTGACCTTCTGCTGTTGCCCCTGACTACGAACCTCGCTGCCTGCCCTGACCTTCTGCTACGTCTGACCTCGCCTCTGTCTAGTCCTTGTGTACCGCGCCAGTCTCAGCTGCCAGAGAGGTCGAGTCGCTACTGGGGAACACGACCTGGTAGTTACTGCCACAGCAAGTCCATCCTGCTTTGCGGCGGGCTCTGGTGAACACCAGTAACTGCTTAGAACCGATTCCCCAGTACGGCCCGCGTCATCGCCTCTCTGGTACAGGGGATCCACCTCCAGTGTCTTCACCAGCCGCTAGTCCAGAAAATTCTCATCTTCTAACCCCTATAACTTTTTTATTTTTTCGCGTACGGGCCGGTATTTTGCGCCGTGTCCTGAAGTTTTTATCAGTACCATTTTTGTATTGATCGGACTTTTTGATCGCTTTTTATTCATTTTTTCATGATATAAAAAGTGACCAAAAATACGCTATTTTGGACTTTGTTATTTTATTACACGTACGCAATTGACCGTGCGGTTTAATTAACGATATATTTTTATAGTTAGGACATTTCCGCACGCGGTGATACCACATATGTTTATTTTTATTTACACAGTTTTTTTTATGGGAAAAGGGGGTTGATTCAAACTTTTATTAGGGAAGGGGTTAAATGGCCTTTGTTGACTTTTTTTTTCACTTTTGTTTGCAGTGTTATAGCTCCCATAGGGGGCTATAACACTGCACACACTGATGTGACCAGGACCGGGCGAGGGGCATACAGGTATGCCCTTCGTCCTGAAGGAGTTAAACCATAACTGATTAAATGAAACTTTCACAGTTTCGCAGTACCAGCCGTGTTTACTTACACGTGCATGGCTTGATATTTTAGACAAGCATATGATACTGGCAGGATCTACCCAGTAGCCTGCCTGCACGACTTAGAGGGAGGACAAACTGACACACTACTCTGTCATTGTGCTGCTCTGTGGCCTACATAGGCTGCCACCACCTCCAGACTGTGTCATTGTGCTGCCATGTGATCTCCTTGTTATACTGATCTTGTAGTTTGCCAGTATTTTTTCAAAGTAAATGCTTTGGGTACCCGGGACACTCAGTCATAAGCATGCAAGGGGGGGGGGGGGGGGGCGCTGAGAGGCAGGGGCTGGGACAGGCATTGCTGGCCTTGCTGCGGACCGTCAACTCAATTTTAAAATATAAGTACAAGCTTTTTCACTGCAACAACTTATAGCAGTATGCGCCCACTCATCTAACAGAGCAGAAGCTGAATGTGCTCCTATCCAAGTTGCTGGTGCTGCAGTCCCTCCCTTTTCAAGTGGCACTAAGTCATGAGCATGGTGGTGAGCTGAGAGGCAGAGGCTGGGACAGGTGGTAGCTGGCCTCACAGCGGACCGGCAGCTCGATTTTAAGATACAAGTACGAGCATTTTCACTGAAGAAATTTATACACTGCAGCAAATATACACTATTGGAGCTGGAATTACAACTGCTGCTGGCACCAGACTTGCCCTCCAATGGGTCCAAAAAAAAAGGACTTAAAGTTTGCTCATTCCAATTACCAGGCTCTGTCATTGTGCCACTGTGCGGCAGTGATTCTAATAGCGACACCTGTAATCTGCATGTCATACTGAATAACAGTATTATTTCACCAACACAGCACACTCCCTATGTGTGTTATGACAAGGCAAAGTGTTCCACACCCCTATTGAGGCTCTTTGTAGCCCATAAATAGCCTTTTTAATAGTGATTCACCATGAATATATTTGTATCGAACCAATTTGTTTCGGAAAATTAGGCGAATTGGCCAAAACGAATTTTTCAAAAATTCGTTCATCTCTACTGCTAAATTCTGAAAGGATTGAGATTTTCAAATAGAAGTAATTTACAAATCTGACAATATCACCTAAAGGTGTGGAGAAACATACACCAAAAATGTGGACCCCCAAAAAGAGTAAAAACAATCAAGAATGTAAATTAAAATATATTTATTACAAATAATAAATAGTATGCATACAAATAATATGATTAACCCCTTAAGGACCGGGGTTTTTTCCGTTTTTGCATTTTCGTTTTTTGCTCCTTGCCTTTAAAAAATCATAACTCTTTCAATTTTGCACCTAAAAATCCATATGATTGCTTATTTTTTGCGCCACCAATTCTACTTTGTAATGAAGTTAGTCATTTTGCCCAAAAATCTACGGTGAAAGGGAAAACAAAATCATTGTGCGACAAAATTGAAAAAAAAACGCCGTTTTGTAACTTTTGGGGGCTGCCGTTTCTATGTAGTACATTTTTCGGTAAAAATGACACCTTATCTTTATTCTGTAGGTCCATACGATTAAAATGATACCCTACTTATATAGGTTTGATTTTGTCGAACTTCTGGAAAAAATCATAACTACATGCAGGAAAATTAATACGTTTAAAATTGTCATCTTCTGACCCTTATAACTTTTTTATTTTTCCGTGTATGGGGCGGTATGAGGGCTCATTTTTTGCGCCGTGATCTGAAGTTTTTAACGGTTCCATTTTTGCATTGATAGGACTTATTGATCCAAAAATGCACTATTTTGGACTTTGGAATTTTTTTGCGCGCACGCCATTGACCGAGCGGTTTAATTAAGGATATATTTTTATAATTCGGACATTTCCGCACACGGTGATACCATATATGTTTATTTTTATATACACTGTGTTTTTTTTTATGGGAAAAAGGGGGTGATTCAAACTTTTAATAGGGGAGGGGTTAAATGATATTCATTCACTTTTTTTTTCCACTTTTTTTTTGCAGTGTTATAGCTCCCATAGGGACCTATAACACTGCACACACTGATCTTTATCATTGATCACTGGTTTCTCATAGGAAACCAGTGATCGATGATTCTGCCGCATGACTGCTCATGCCTGGATCTCAGGCACTGAGCAGTCATTCGGCGATCGGACAGCGAGGAGGCAGGTAGGGGCCCTCCCGCTGTCCTGTAAGCTGTTCGTGATGCCGCGATTTCGCCGCGGCTATCCCGAACAGCCCACTGAGTTAACCGGCATGGTTTCACTTTCGCTTTTAGCAGCGCGGCTTAGCTCTGAGCGCGCGGCTAAACGGTTAATAGTGCACGGCGCAGCGATCGGCGCTGCGCGCTATTAGCGGCGGGTCCCGGCTTCACTATGACGCTGGGCCCACCGTGATATGATGCGGGGTTACCGTGTAACCCCGCATTATATCACGGGAGCAGGACCAAGGACGTACCGGTACGTCCTTGGTCCTTAAGGGGTTAAGATATGGATACGCCAGTGGGAATTCCGGTCCCCGCCGCTAGCCGGTTGGGGACCGGGATGCCTGCTGAAATCATTCAGCAGGCATCCCGGCACATCGCCAAGGGGAGTCTTGAGACCCCCCCATGTCAGCGATCGGAGAAAATCGCATGTCAATTCAGACATGTGATTTTCTACTATTCCGGGATGATCGGGTCTCGATCATCTTGAGGGATAGGAGCGAGGTTGCAGTGCTGCAGCCTCCTCCTATCCCCTGCCATTAGTCAGCACTGAGTACTGACCAATGGCAGTTGAAGACGAGGGGTTACCATGGAAACCCCCCGCTCATCCCTGGATGTCGGGCAGAACGGAGGGAGAAGTTGGCGGCCGGTACCTGTGGAGAAGATGCTGTGGGGACCGCCGATCGTCGGTGACATCAGCGGAGATCAGCGGTGCAGGTAGGGAAGCCACAGCGTGGAGCATGAAGGGAGGTGGCAGTAAAGCGATCTTTACTGCTGCCTTCCTAGTGGAAGCCAAACTGCAACTCCCAGCATGCCCAAACGTTAGCCCTCCAGATGTTGCAAAACTACAACTCTCAGCATGCCTAGACTGCCCAGGCATGCTGGGAGTTGTAGTTCTGTAATATCTGTACCTTCAGATTTTGCAATTTTCATGAAAATTTGGAAAATTGCTGCTATACTTTGAATCCCTCAAATTTTTTCAAAAAGTAAAAATATGTCCATTTTATGATGCAAACATAAAGTAGACATATTGTATTTGTGAATCAATATAAAATGTATTTGGAATATCAATTTTCCTTACAAGCAGAGAGTTTCAAAGTTAGAAAAATGCAACATTTTCATGATATTTTGGGATTTTTCACCAAGAAAGGATGCAAGTAATGACGAAAATTTACCACTAAAATAAAGTAGAATGTGTCACGAAAAAACAATCTCAGAATCAGAATAATCGGTAAAAGCATGTCAGAGTTATTAATGCTTAAAGTGACAGTGGTCAGAATTGCAAAAAAATGGCTCCGTCCTTAAGGTGAAAATGAGCTGCGTCCTTAAGGGGTTAAGGACTCAGGATGCAGGGTGTATGCATACGTCCTGCATCCTGAACTGGTTAAAAAATAAAACTAAAAGACATTATTTGAATCAGAAAGTAAAACAATGCATAAAGTGAAGTAGCTGTGAAAAGCAAAATAAAAATTGCAGCAGATGAACATACAGACCAGTAGCAGAAGAACAGGATTCACCCCAGCCCCACACCACAACTCCAATGCGTTTCGCCTGAAGCGGCTTTATCAAGGACTCCTGGTTGATACTACTAGTCTGTATGTTCATCTGCTGTGATTTTTATTTTCATTTTCACAGCTACTTCACTTTATGCACTTGTTTTACTTACTGATTCAAATAACATCTTTTAGTGTTACACAATTTGTACGGAAATACAATTTGTACGGAAGTACCTCATATGTGGCCCTAAACTGTTGTCTTGAAATACAACAGGGCTATACGACAGCCTATTTCAGGCCTAAATTTGGGATTTGCATAGGGACGGACCCGGATGCAAGCATTACACTTTCCTCCGATACCAAAAATACCCTACGGCAGTGTTCCCCAAACAGGGTGCCTCTAGGTGTTGCAAAACTCCCAGCATGCCTGGACAGTCAATAACTGTCCAGCAATACTGGAAGCTGTTGTTTTGCAACAGCTGGAGGCTCCGTTTTGGAAACAGGGCCATACGAGGTGTTTTTTATTTTTATGGGGGGGGGAGGTACAGTGTAAGGGTGTGTGCATATGTAGTGTTTTACTCTTTATTTTGTGTACGTGTAGTGTAGTGTAGTGTAGTGTAGTGTTTTTAGGGTACAGTCACATGGGTGGGGGTTCACAGCGAGTTTCCTGCTGGAAGATTGAGCTGAAGCTGAAAATTTGCCACAGCTCAAACTTGGAGCGGGAAACTCACTGTAAACTCCCAGTATGCACTAACAGACCATGGATACTGGGAGTTGTAGTTATGCAACAGCTGGAGGCACACTGGTTATTAAACACTGAGTTAAGTAACAGACCACCGCAGTGTTTCCACACCAGTGTTCCTCCAGCTGTTGCAAAATTACAACTCCCAGCATGCATGGTCTGTCAGTGCATACTGCGAGCTGTAGTTTTGCAACAGCTGGAGGCACACTTGTTGTGAAACACTGAGTTAGGTAAGAAACCCTAACCCAATGTTTCGCAACCAGTGTGCTTTCAGCTGTTGCAAAACTAAAACTCTCAGCATGCATAGACAGCCAAAGGGCATGCTGGGAGTTGTAGTTGTGCCTCCAGCTGTTGCATAACTACAACTCCCAGCATGCCCTTTGGCTGTGTATGCTAAGTATGTATGTATGTATGTATGCTGTGTATGCTAAGCAACAGCAGGAGGCACACAGGCCTCACCTCCTGCTGCTGCCGGATCCTGGGGGCGCTTCCTCCTAAGGACAAGCCGCCAATGCTCCGGACCCTGCCGCCCCTCCCGACCTGCCGGTAAGGTATCCACCCCGCCTCCGCCACCGATCACCCGCCCCGCAGGACCCGTGATTGGTTGGCCGGTCTCAGCCGATCAATCACAGGGTTTGTGAGATGGCACCAGTACCATCTCACACCTGGTGGGCAAGGGTGTTTGGTACTGTCTCTGACAGCACCAATCATGGTTATTTTCTGGGTCACCAGTGACCCAAATGGTCCTGAAAAGCCACTATTCGGCGGGCAGAATTGATCGTCGAATCACGACGATCACCGACAAGGGAGGGTCTCAGGACCCCCCTGGGCGATATACCCGCAGCACCATATATTTACGGCACTCGTCCTTAGGGGGTTAGAGTAACATTATATTTTTATAGATCGGACATTTACACACGCGGTGATACAACACATGTTTATTTAAAAGGGGGAAAAGGGGGTGATTCAAACTTTTATTAGTTAAATCACTTTTACTAACTTTTTTTTTTTTTTTTACACTAGTCTATAGTCTCCATAGGGGATCTTCAGATTGCATACACTGTTCAATGCTACCGATCAGTGTTTTTGTTGATTCATTGCTCCAGTCTGAAATGGCTGCCTGTAGCTTTGGATTAGCAATCGCACAGCAAGGAGGCAGGTAAGGGCCCTCCCGCCGTCCTCTCAGCTGATCAGGACCACCGCGATGAAACCAGCACCGCAGAGCAGCCGGGAAGTGATTTTTAATATTTTAGATGCTGCAATCAACTTTGATCGCAGCGTCTAAGGGGCTAATGCAAGGCATCACCGCGTTTGCCCTGCTATGAACCTTGCTCAAAGTGCACATCATAGAAGGGGAGCGGGTACGCCCTTTGTCCTTAAGAGGGTAAATTAACATACCTATATTAAGCAATACCAGTGTTTCCTCAGATATGTTTTTGTTGTTAAGTGGTTCACGATTATTATTATTTTTTTTTTAAATACCACTACAAATCTCCTTTCTTCACTTGGATCAAAACAATGTATGTGAGTTATGTAGTCGGTTTTTCACTGCCTACAGTTGTCCATGCAGGGTTTAATGATGCTCTCCATCAAGGCATCCAAAGTGCACCGATTGCAGGGAAGTTAATGAATCAAGGCTTTTTAGAACTGGGATACTGAATGGATCGCAGCCAGTCCCTTATTATGATCACGTACAAACAGAAACATTCCCAGGGCACCACACAATAGATTGGGATGCCCAGAATAACCCACGCTTTACATCAATATTGTCTAGAGGCAGAAAATTCAGCGACCGTGATAAAAAATGACTAACAAAAAAAAAAAAAAGAGATACTGCGTTCTGCCAATCACATTCTTCACTATCAAATGTATGAAGCCAGGTAGCAGCAGAATTCCTCATTAAAAGCATGCCTTCCGTGAAATGCATTTCATGGACTGCTTCAGTTTCTCTGAAAAAATAGAGAAGAATCCTTTTCACATTGTCCAGTAAGGATATCCTTACTGGCATGTAACCTATTTAAATAAACTATTTAAAGTCACATTACCAAGAGAAAACCACAGGCAAAATACACATGACCACTGCAAGGGCAAATGCAAAACCTATAGTACATTCTAACCTGCACTGCAATGTTGCCATGACTTCAGAATCAAAGAAAAATTTTGCCTATGAAATAGACTTAAAGCAGTACAATTGAAGGCGAAATGATTTATAGGGGATACCGTAGTCCCTCTAGGTTTTGTATGTTTGTATGATTTCTATGTCATTAGCAAATTTTGAGCCAGTCTGGGACTAAAAAGCACTCAGTACTCAACAGCCCACACACAGTATAGGTCCCCCACAAATTGTGTTGCTGGGTGGAGGGGGACAGGTCATGGGAATAAATAAAAAAATACCTACTTACCTAAACCAAGTACCCCACATTTCTCTTTCTTTTGGTCCTTTGATCTCTCTTCTTCCTGCTTCCAAGAAGAGTGCTCAGAACAGGACCTGACTACTCAGTCAATCACTGCTGCTGTGTCCTGCCTCCTTCAATAATACTATCGATACAACAACAACAAAAATAAAAGTAGGAAAAACAATTGTTTTACGCCGTTCAGGTGCTTTGTATTGTAACCTGATAGAGATGAGAGAACTTTTGAAAAATTCTATTCGGCTGATTCGCCGAAATTTCCCCAAAAATTTGGTTCGGTCCGAATTTATTCGTGGCTAATCTATAATAGGGGTGTAGAACAGTTTGCTTTGTTCTGACATGCATAGGGAGTGTTCCGTGTTAGTAAAATAATACTGTTACTCAGTATGACATACAGATTACAGGCATTGCTATTAGAATCACTGCAGCAGAGCGTCTGTGGCAGCAGGGAGACCATATGGCATAAAAATTGTAAAAATAGATTTTTTAAAGTAATTTTATTTAATTTAATTTGAAATTATTTACATTTTTAAAGTACCCATTTAGGTGAGCATCGAGCTGGCGGTTCGCTGCAAGGCGAGCTACCACCTGTTCCAGCCCCTGCCTCTCACCACCCCTGCCCCCTCCCACTTTCTTACTCTTTTCTGGAACTGCAAATGTTTAATTTAATCAGTAATGGTTCATTGTGATCGTTCCAACCTGCTTTATTGGATTCTTGTGGTAATTCCACAACTACTATATGAAGTTGATGACCATAGGGCCTCAGTCTTGAAAAGATTACATAGATTATTTTAAATAGAAATTTAAGAAAACACTCCCAAGTTTTAATGTTCCGGGCCCGGTGTGTGGTTACAAAAGGACCAAATTTAACAAGGAGTCACATGTCGGCACAATGAGAGAGCCTGGAGGTGGCATCAGTATGAGGAGACCATATAGTGGCTGAATGGCAAAGCCTGGAGGTGGCTGAAGCATGAGGAGACTATATAGTGGCTGAATGGCACAGCCTGGAGCTGGCTGAAGCATGAAAGACCATATAGTGGCTGAATGGCACAGCCTGGAGTTGGCTGAAGCATCAGGAGACTATATAGTGGCTGAATGGCACAGCCTGGAGTTGGCAGCAGCATGAGTAGACCATATAGTGGCTTAATGGCACAGCCTGGAATTTGTGGCAGCATGAGAAGACCATATAGTGTCTGAATGGCACAGCCTGGAGTTGGCTGAAGCATGAGTAGACCACATAGTGGCTGAATGGCACAGCCTGGAGTTTGTGGCAGCATGAGACCATATAGTGTCTGCATGGCACAGCCTGAAGGTGGCTGAAGCATAAGGAGACCATATAGTGGTTGAATGGCACAACCTGGAGGTGGTAAAGCATGAGAACATATAGTGACTGAATGGTACAGCCTGGAGGTGGCTGAAGCATGAGACCATATAGTGGCAGAATGAAATCTGTGGCAGAATATAGTGGCAGAATATGGAATCTAATAAACAACCCAGAATCCCCTTTGTGAGAAAGTTCCATCCATAAGTCACACAAAATAGATTCCATTGTCAAAAAACATTGGCAGGTGTTGAGAGGTTCCTATCCTATAAGTCCCCCACTAATCTGTAATAAGAGAGCCCCAAATTTGAGGGACAAACTTGTCCGGGCAGATGTGGGATCACAAAAAACGGAATTAAAACAAACGGCCCTGAGAAGCCCACGTAAGGGTATCTATGCGTGTCTACATTGCGCACAGTGTAGCAATGGGATTAAGAGAAACAGCTTGTTACATCCACACACTGGAGAGGTCATTAAGGTCAAACATTTTAGTACTTGTTACTCCAAAAATTTAATTTACACCATTTAATGTCTGTGCAATTTCCTATACCTTGGGGAAACAACCCCGCATGTGGGAGTCCGCATAAATAGACATAAATCATCAATTAGATGTAAGAATCTCTTGTACCCTATTCCATTCCATTTTGAAAAAAAAGGGTCATAGTATCTCGCAAACTTAGGTACAGGTGATTGACCAAGTACAGTGCCCTAAGTAGGGGTGGTGATATTAACACTCTATTATGCAAAAAAGAGGCATATTGGATCCACCGCTTGTCTACCCTGGAGCCTAGAGGTCTTAATAGGGACTATTAGCTCTCTTCTTTTTTGCAACTAATGTAGATTTTGTTTTTAATCTTTGTATTTTTTCTTATTGCTTATAGATTCTTCAGTGAAAGGAGGAATCTCAACAGAAACATGCATGATTCATAAGATCAGAATATATATGTTTAACTCACTGTATATAACTTTAATTTAGCTTTAGGCAATGATACGATGCTAATAGAATATGTTCAATGTTTGTAAACAAATTGGTATCCATGACAGTCATTGTGGTTAACACCGGAAGTAGGATGGGCTTCTGTGCATATATACTGTGATGGAACTGTCTACCTGTATGTCAGTCTGAGTAAGGATTTGACCAAAACACGTCTACTTATACTAGCACTTTAACATAGTAACATAGTAACATAGTTCATGAGGTTGAAAAAAGACCAGAGTCCATCAAGTTCAACCTATATCCCTAATGAGTCCCTTACTGAGTTGATCCAGAGTAAGGCAAAAAACCCTCATACAAGAGGTAAAAATTCCTTCCCGACTCCAAATATGGCAGTGAGAATAAATCCCTGGATCAACGTTCTGTCCCTATAAATCTAGTATGCATAACCAGTTATTACTCTCCAAGAATGCATCCAGACCCGTTTTGAACTCTTTTACAGAGTTCACCATGACCACCTCCTCAGGCAGAGAATTCCACAGTCTCACTGCTTTTACAGTAAAGAAACCCCGTCTGTGCTGGTGTAGAAACAGCCCATCTCTCCCATGATCTATTTATGCCCCCTTGTTATAGATACAGTCCTGGGTATAAATAGATCATGGGAGAGATCTCTGTACTGTCCCCTGATATATTAATACATAGTTATTAGGTCTCCCCTAAGCCTTCTTTTTTCTAACCCTAATTCTGATAATCTTTCTGGGTACTGTAGTCCTCCAATTCCCCGTATTACTCAGGTTGCCCATCTTTGAACCCTCTCCAGCTCCACTATATCTTTCTTATACACTGGTGCCCAGTACTATACACAGTATTCCTTGTGTGGTCTGACTAGTAATTTGTACAGCGGTAGAATTATTTCCTTGTCGTGGGCATCCATGCCCCTATTGATGCACCCCATGATTTTATTAGCCTTGGCAGCAGCTGCCTGACACTGGTCATTACAGCTAAATTTACTGTTAACTAAGACTCCTAAGTCCTTTTCCATGTCAGTTGTCCCAAGTGTTCTCCCATTTAATACATAACCCCAGCCCGGATTTTTCCTCCCCATGTGCACTACCTTACATTTATCAGTGTTGAACCTCATTTACCACTTCCCAGCCCAAACCTCCAACCTATCCAGATCCATTTGTAACAGTGCACTGTTCTCTATAGTGTTTACCACTTTACAGAGTTAAGTATCATCTGCAAAGATTGTTACTTTACTATTCAACCCCTCTACAAGGTCATTAATAAATATATTAAACAGAACAGGACCCAAGACGGACCCCTGTGGTACCCCACTAGTAACAGTCACCCAATCAGAATAAGTACCATTAATAACCACCCTCTGTTTCCTATCACTGAGCCAGTTACTTACCCACTTACACACATTCTCCCCCAGACCCATCCTTCTCATTTTATGCACCAACCTTTTATGAGGCACCGTATCAAATACTTTGGAAAAATCCAGATATACAACATTCAGCGATTTCCCCTGGTCCAGTCTGGAGCTCACCTCCTCATAGAAGCTGATCCGGTTAGTTTGACAGGACCGATCCCTCATAAAGCCATGCGGATATGGGGTCATACGTTTATTTGTATTAAGATACTCCAAAACAGCATCTCTTAGAAAACCCTCAAAAAATTTACATATAACTGAGGTTAAACTAACAGGCCTATAATTCCCTGGGTCACCTTTTGTTCTCTTTTTAAATATTGGTACCACATTTGCTATGCGCCAGTCCTGGGGAACAGTCCCTGTTGCTATAGAGTCCCGGAATATTAAAAATAGGGGTCTGTCTATAACATTACTTAATTCCTTTGGAACACGGGGGTGAAAGCCATCTGAACCTGGTGATTTGTCTGTTTTGATTTTTTGTAGGCAGCACTGTACTTTTTCCTGGGTTAGACAGGTGACCTGTACTGGGGAGTTTACCTTATCACACTGTATTTCACCTGGCATTTCATTTTCCTCGGTGAACAAAGTGGAGAAGAATTTGTTTAACCCCTTAAGGACTCAGCCCATTTTGGCCTTAAGGACTCAGACAATTTAATTTTTACGTTTTCATTTTTTCCTCCTCGCCTTCTAAAAATCATAACTCTTTTATATTTTCATCCACAGACTAGTATGAGGGCTTGTTTTTTGCGCGATCAGTTGTCCTTTGTAATGACATAACTCATTATATCATAAAATGTATGGCGCAACCAAAAAACACTATTTTTGTGGGGAAATTAAAACAAAAAACGCAATTTTGCTAATTTTGGAAGGTTTTGTTTTCACGCCGTACAATTTATGGTAAAAATGACATGTGTTCTTTATTCTGAGGGTCAATACGATTAAAATGATACCCATTATTACATACTTTTCTATCATTGTTGCGCTTAAAAAAAATCACAAACTTTTTAACCAAATTAGTACGTTTATAATCCCTTTATTTTGATGACCTCTAACTTTTTTTACTTTTCCGTATAAGCGGCGGTATGGGGGCTCATTTTTTGCGCCATGATCTGTACTTTTTTGTGATACCACATTTGCATATAAAAAACTTTTAATAAATTTTTTATAATTTTTTTTAATAAAATGTATTAAAAAAAGTAGCAATTTTGGACTTTTTTTTTTTTCGTTCACGCCGTTCACCGTACGGGATCATTAACATTTTATTTTAATAGTTCGGACATTTACGCACGTGGCGATACCAAATATGTCTATAAAATTAATTTTTTACGCTTTTTGGGGGTAAAATAGGAAAAAACGGACGTTTTACTTTTTTATTGGGGGAGGGGATTTTTCACTTTTTTTTAACTTTTACTTTTACATTTTTTTAAATTTTTTTTACACTTGAATAGTCCCCATAGGGGACTATTCATAGCTATACCATGATTGCTAATACTGATCTGTTCTATGTATAGGACATAGAACAGATCAGTGTTATCGGCGATCTTCTGTTCTGGTCTGCTCCATTACAGACCAGAGCAGAAGAAGCCGGGAGCCGGACGGAGGAAGGTGAGGGGACCTCCGTGCGGCGTTCTGAATGATCGGATCCCCGCAGCAGCGCTGCGGGCGATCCGATCATTCATTCAAATCGCGCACTGCCGCAGATGCCGGGATCTGTATTGATCCCGGCACCTGAGGGGTTAATGGCGGACGCCCGCGATCAGCAGCCAGGATCAGCCGCGCATGACACGGGCATCGCTTTGATGCCCGCGGTTATGCACAGGACGTAAATGTACATCCTGGTGCGTTAAGTACCACCGCACCAGGACGTACATTTACGTCCTGCGTCCTTAAGGGGTTAATATATTTGCTTTTTCCTCATCCCCGTTTATAATTTCTTCCTCATCATTTTTCATTTTTGACCTTTTTGCTATTAATATAGTTAAAGAACATTTTGGGGTTAGTTTTACTATTTGGCAATGAGTCTTTCTGTCTTTATTTGCCAAAGGCTGTGCTAATAGACACGTTACACTTGGCAGAAGAAAACAATGAGTGCCAGGATTTCTTTCCTTTCCGTGTACTGCCTTCCGCGTGCATCACTATGGGTCTCGAGTGCTGACCTTCTTGTTGTCACTATTAGGAATGGACTGCTGGGTGTGTATTATACCATCTACAGACTAGTATAACTAATTGTTGTGGTACAAAGAGGGCAGAAAAATGCGCTAAAGGTAATTATTCCTCCATCCTCTGCTGTTTCTCAAGCTGAGCCAGCTTGTTCAAATGTATGAGGCAACACACAGCTCTCTGCCCCTCCCAAGTGACTGGAAGGTTTAGGCTGCAGAAAAAATTATTTTCTGTGATAAATGCATTGCTCTCTGTCCACCAGAACGCTGACGTGACTATGAGGTGAAACGCTGCTGTAAAAAGCTTGTCCGTGTAACACAAAGTGCTGTCCTATCTCTCTGCAGTGAAAAGATGAAGTGACGAGCCAGAATATGGCTGCCGATTACATAGGGCTATGACATCACAGGGGTGACTGGCTGCTGATTCATGTGATGCATGTGATTCAGGGACATCCCGCCTACCAGCCTAGCCTTCCGCCTTCCCAGAGTTCCTTTCTCCATGTCCTCACATGTGGATCCACCATTTTAGATACCCTGGAGCATGGACTACACTAAATGGAGTTTTATGAAGCGATTCGCACAATAGAATTGCGGCCATATTCGCATTCTTTCCAAAACGAGTTTTTCATGAAATTCATAACAAATTTGGATTTGTCAGATTTGATTCGCTCATCTCTAGTGCTGACAACAAAATCATACAAAAATTATCAATGGAAATCAAGTTGATCAACCCATGGAGGTCTGGATATGGAGTCACACTCAAAATCAAAGTGGAAAATCACACTACAGGCTGAAAACAAGTCAAAATGAGGCTCAGTAGTGTGTATGGCCTCCACATGCCCGCATGACCACCCTACAATGCCTGGGCATTCTCCTGATGAGGTGGCGGATGGTCTCCTGAGGAATGTCCTCCCAGACCTGGACTAAAGCATCCGCCAACTCCTGGACAATCTGTGGTGAGAGACACGGAGCAAGACATGATGACCCAGATGTTCTTAATCGGATTCAGGTCTGGGGAACCGGTGGGCCAGTCCATAGCATCAATTCCTTCCTCTTGCATGAACTGCTGACACACTCCAGTCACATGAGGTCTAGCATTGTCTTGCATTAGGAGGAACCCAGGAACAACCGCACCAGCATATGGTCTCACAAGGGGTCTGAGGATCTCATCTCGGTAGCTAATGGCAGTCAGGCTACCTCTGGCAAGCACATGGAGGGCTGTGCGGCCCCCCAATGAAATGCCACCTCACACCATTACTGACACACCACCAAACATGTCATGCTGTAAGATGTTGCAGGCAGCAAACCGTTCTCCACGGCGTCTCCAGACTCGGTCACGTCTGTCACATTTGCTCATTGTGAACCTGCTTTCATCTGTGAAGAGCACAGGGCGCCCGTGGCGAATTTGCCAATCTTGGTGGTCTTTGGCAAATGCGTCGGGCCCTCATACCACCCTCATGGAGTCTGTTTGTGACCGTTTGAGTTGAAACATGCTAATTTGTGGCCTGCTGGAGGTCATTTTGCAGGGCTTTGGCAATGATCCTCCTGCTCCTCCTTGCACAAAGTCAGAGGTAGCGGTCCTGCTGCTGGGTTGTTGCCTATGGCCTCCTCCAAATCTCCTGATGTACTGGCCTGTCTCCTGGTAGTGCATCCATGCCCTGGACACTACGCTGACAGACACAGGAAACCTTTTTGCCACCGCTTGAATTTAAATGGCCCCTTTTCCCCCCATTTTATCCCAAAAAGCCTTAAAAAAAATTTCATGAACATATTTGGTATTGCCGCGTGCGTAAATGTCCAAACTATCAAAATATGATGTTAATGATCCCATATGGTGAATGGCGTAAACATAAAAAAAAGTCCAAAATTGTGTTTTTGTGACATCATATTCAAAATAAAATTTATAAGACATAACTAAAAAGTTACATATACGCAAAAGTAATACCGATAAAAAGTACAGATCATGGCACAAAAAAATTAGCCCTCATACAGCCCCGTATACAGAAAAATTAGAGAGTTATGGGTGGTCAAGTAAAGTGATTTTAAACATACAATGTAAGAAACCGAAGGGTTAATCTGCACTGAGGTCTTTTTTTATTCTGGTTACTGTGGCTTTTCACCTGCTTAGCGCCCTATTTAAACCCTCAGTATTCATCCAGGCCTTGCCTGCGAAAGAGCTCATACTCCTAGCTAGCGTTTGTACTGTATCTTGTATTTCTGGCATATTTGACCTATTGGCTCCGCTCTCTGACTTCCCTCCTGTTTATGCGATTTGGCTTTTCTGTTATCTCTTGGTACTGACTCGGCTTGTGGACTGTGATATATTGTGTGTGTATATGTTTAGTTATTATTTCTGTTAGTGTGTGTTAATTCATACTGTGTCCTGACCTCTGTCTGTATTATAAGTTTATTTTGTAGACGTTTTACTTACTGCACTTATTCAGGCAGGGACTGTCACCGTGGTTGTGGACCCGTCGCCTAGGGCGGGTACACAAGTAGGCAGGGTAAGTGGGAGCAGAGGAGTTCAGGGCTTCACTCTTCCGTGCCCATACATGATATACTAATTTTGTTTAAAAAGAATGAGATTTTTTTTTAAAGCCGCAAGATAGAAAAGTATGTAATCATGAGTATCACTTTAATTGCATTCACCCACAGAATAAAGAAAACATGTAATTTTTACTGTAAAGTGTACAGCGTGAAAACAAAACCATTTGAAAAAAATTTGGTTTTCTTTTCAATTTCCCCACACAAAAATATTTTGGGTTGCCGCATACATTTTATGGTAAATGATTGATGTCATTACGATGGACAATTGGTCACACATAAAACAAACCCTCATATGGGTCAGTGCATGAAAATATAAAAGAGTAATGATTTTTAGAAGGCGAGGAGGAAATAACTAAAAAGCAAAAATAAAATTGTCTGTGTCCTTAATGGGTTAAAATTCTGGACATTTGTTTACATTATTTTATTTTAACCTCTTAAGGACTCAGGGTGTACCTGTACGCCCTGTGTCCGCTCCTTTTCTATAACGCAATGCCGCGGCCGTCACCCGTGGCTAGTAGCACGCGACACTGATTGTGGTCAAAGTTGATCACCGAGTCTAAAGTGAAAGTAAACTGCACCCGGCTAGCCCAGTCGGCTGTTCGCGGCATCCCAAACAGTTGGGACACACAAGGAGGGCCCCTACTTCCTCCTGTGTATCCGATCGCCGAATGCCTGCTCAGCGCCTGAGATCCAGGCATGAGCAGTCAAGCGGCAGAAACATTGATCAATGTTATCCTATGGGATAACGATGATCAATGTAAAAGATCAGTCTGTGCAGTGTTATAGCCCACTATGGGCAAATTTTGGGGTTTCCTTTTTTTTGCCTTTCACCTTGTGGTCAAACGTACATATTATTTTGATACTTTAGGTTGCCTGATTACACCAATACCAAATTTATTAAGTTTCCGTCATTTTTTTAATAATCTTTTTTTTTTTACTTTTTAATTAAAAAAAAAAAAATATATATATATATATATATATATATATATATATATATATATATTTTATTTTTTTTTTTCTGTAAACTGGGCTGTAAAAGGGCTCATTTTTGGGCCGCAATATGTTGTTTGTATCGGTACCATTTTGGCATTGATGAGACTTTTTTTTAACACTTTTTTTCATTTTTTCTGGGATATGATGTTATAAACATAAAAAATGCAATTCTGTGATTTTTTTTTTTTTACGTTAACGCCATTTACCGTACGGGATATAAAATGTTATTTTTTATTAGTTCAGTCAATTATGCACGCGCCAATACCAAATATGTTTATTTTTATTATGTTTACATATTTTTATATGGAAAAGGGGTGGTGATATGAACTTTTAGGGTACGTTCACACAGGAGGATTTATTTGCGGGTTTCCTGTGGCGTATTTGAAAGGGAGCGGGCTGTTGTCGGCTGTTCACAGCAGATTTTCCGAGGCGGAATTTACGCTGCGGACATCCGAGAAGAGGCCCGGGGTAACCCGCAAATATATCTGTGTGATAGTACCTCTAATACGGAAGGGGTTAATGGGTGTTTTTAAACTTTCATTAAATTTTTTTTTTTTTTTTTAATACACTTTTTTTTTTTTTTTTGGAGGAATCATTTAGATCCCTCATACAGATAAATGCAGTTCTATTGAACTCAATTTGATCTGTGTTCATTTGATTGAACCTGCTCAAGGCAGGCTCAATCAAATACAGATCTATGGGGCAGCCATGGATGCAGAGGTAAGCCCTCCAGCTACCCCCACAGGGGATTGACCCCCCCCCCCCCCCCCTGCGCGCGATCTCGCAGCGGGGGGGGGGGGCAATCCACCCCGCTAGACCACCAGGGATGGTTAAAAGATCCCTTTAGACACCGCTGTCAACTTTGACAGCGGTGATCTAAAGGGTTAATAGCCGGCCGTGGCGATCGCCGCAATGCCGGGCTATTAGCGGCGGCCCCCGGCTACTGAAATCAGCTGGGGGTCATGAGTATGGAGCGGACACGTGTCAGAAGCCCGCTCTGGGTGTACACCCAGAGCGCCGGTGTGAGGCGCAGACTTGCGTCCCATGCAAGTCTGCGTCTGCTCCCGCACCTCACACCGGCATTATGGAGAAAAAAAAAGGGGGGGGGGGGGCAAGTCGGTCCGGCCCCGCTTTCCCAATACAGGACTAAATCTATTAAAAATTCACCTGCCCGGCACCCGGAACTACATGTCGGGCGATAGGATTTCCTCATCCCTGACCCCTTCCCTAATAAAAGTTTGAATCAAATCCCTTTTCCCCATTAAAAAAAATATATTCCAAATAAAAATAAACATATGTGGTATCGCCACGTGTGGAAATGTCCGTATTATAAAAATATATTGTTTATTAAACTGTGCAGTCAATGGCGTACACGCAAAAAAGTCCTAAGTCCAAAGTTGCGTAATTTTGGACCCTTTTTATATAATGAAAAAATTAATAAAAAGCGATCAAAAAGTCCAATCAATACAAAAATGGTCCAGCTAAAAACTTCAGATCACTGTGCAAAAAATTAGCCCTCATACCGCCCCGTACGCGGAAAAATAAAAATTTATAGGGATCAGAAAATACAACTATAAAAAGTATTAATTTTCGTTAATGTAGTTATGATTTTTCCAGAAGTACGACAAAATCAAACCTATATAAGTAGGATATCATTTTAATCGTATGGACCTACAGAACAGAGAGAAGGTGTCATTTTTACCGAAAAATTTACTGCATAGAAACGGAAGCCCCCAAAATTTACAAAATGGCGTTTTTTCTTCAATTTTGTTGCACGATGATTTTTTTGCTGTAGATTTTTGGGTAAAAAGACTGATACCATTACAAAGTAGAATTGGTGGCGCAAAAAATAAGCCATCATATGGATTTTTAGGTGCAAAATTGAAAGAGTTATGATCTTTTAAAGGTAAGGAGGAAAAAATGAAAGTGCAAAAATGGAAAAACCCCTGGTCCTTAAGGGGTTAAGCAGTTAAAGGGGGGGGGGGGTGTATTTAGATTTATTAACACATTTTTTTACATTTTCTTCACACTTTTACATGCAATCTTTCAACAAAAAACATTTATATATACCATATTTATATATATATATATATATATATATATATATATATCTATACACTAAAGCAAGAGGAGCACTGTGCCAAGGATTCCAGATCCAGCTGGGTGCTCAGCTCCAGGAACAGACCAATTCCCAAGAAAACATCCAATAAGGTAGAAGCGGCACTCCAAAGTTGATAGAATCAAAGTTGTGGTTTATTCACACATCTGTGCAAAAACAGCGACGTTTTGGCTTAACAATAAAGCCTTTATCAAGCATAGTGGGCAGTGAAGCAAATTGCATATAAATAGGCCCCCTAATTACCGTATATACTCGAGTATAAGCCGAGTTTTTCAGCACGATTTTTCGTGCTGAAAACACCCCCCTCGGCTTATACTCGAGTGAACTCCCCCACCCGCAGTGGTCTTCAACCTGCGGACTTCCAGAGGTTTCAAAACTACAACTCCCAGCAAGCCCGGGCAGCCATCGGCTGTCCGGGCTTGCTGGGAGTTGTAGTTTTGAAACCTCCGGAGGTCCGCAGGTTGAAGACCACTGCGGCCTTCAACATCATCCAGCCCCCTCTCACCCCCTTTAGTTCTGAGTACTCACCTCCGCTCGGCGCTGGTCCGGTCCTGCAGGGCTGTCCGGTGAGGAGGTGGTCCGGTGGGATAGTGGTTCCGGGCTGCTATCTTCACCGGGGAGGCCTCTTCTAAGCGCTTCGGGCCCGGCCTCAGAATAGTCACGTTGCCTTGACAACGACGCAGAGGTGCGTTCATTGCCAACGTACTTCTGCGTCGTTGTCAAGGCAACGCCTCTATTCCGGGCCGGAAGCGCGGAGAAGAGGCGCCCCCAGTGAAGATAGCAGCCCGGAACCACTAGCCCACCGGACCACCTCCTCACCGGACAGCTCTGCAGGACCGGACCAGCGCCGAGCGGAGGTGAGTACTCAGAACTAAAGGGGGTGAGAGGGGGCTGGATGATGTTGAAGGCAAGGCCGCAGTGGTCTTCAACCTGCGGACCTCCGGAGGTTTCAAAACTACAACTCCCAGCAAGCCCGGACAGCCGATGGCTGCCCGGGCTTGCTGGGAGTTGTAGTTTTGAAACCTCTGGAGGTCCGCAGGTTGAAGACCACTGAGGGCGAATGATGAGAAGAGGATGATGAAGGGGGGGTGTGGGGATGATGAAGGGGGGGGGGGATGATGACAAGGGGATGATGAAGGGGGGATGTGGGATGATTACAAGGGGATGATGAAGGGGGGGGGATGTGTGGGATGATAAGGGGATTGAAGGGGGGATGATAAGGGGATGATGAAGGGGGGATGTGTGGGATGATGACAAGGGGATGATGATGAGGATGTTAATGACGGGTCTGGATGATGACAGGGGGGGATGAGGTATTTCCCACCCTAGGCTTATACTCGAGTCAATAACTTTTCCTGGGATTTTGGGTTGAAATTAGGGGTCTCGGCTTATACTCGAGTATATACGGTACATATGCAGATGAGGGGGGGTGTGCCCAATACAAATCAAAACAATGTACAAACTCATTCAAGAGATCGCAATCGATCATTATTAACAGTGTAGAACATAAAAGTATACAATCCTATGTGCAATCTACACACCTTACTGGCAATTACATATCAAGTGATAGTGTATAGTGCATAAAATTATAAAAAGTCCAATACAGATCCGGTATCCAAGGCGGCGCTCACCTGCTAACATGAACATAGATGTCCAATCGGGTTTCATTTCCTCCAGGGACACGTTGTGTTTGTATACAACCTCAATGTGCAAGTGCCGTGGTCTCACATCCGGTCGTGGCCGGAAGATGTCGCCAGTCACATGATTAAGAAACGGGGCCTGTGTATTCTGTAGTGCGCATGCGTATACATGCACACATTATCGTATGAATGTTCAGGCGCCATATTAGGTATGGACACATCAAAGGGCAAATAGCAACACTATAATTGCATGGACGACCATTCTATTCATAAATTACGGGCAGAGCATAATATAAAAATTATAGTATAAATATATAGGTACTAATATTTAATACATTGTATATGGTTTACGAAAAAAGCACAAATTATAGGGGTCCGTCCTATGGACGGAAACCAGTCTATATAGGCAGGTCATTTTTCCGGAGCATCTAACAAGGCCAATATAGTACATCAAGGTACCATGCACAGTCGCCATATATCGGTCCCATATGCAGGACTCTTTTATCAACTGTGACACTATTGTAGGCCTCTCAGCTCCCATATTCTAACCGCCATACTGGATAAGGCATCACCCTCAAATTACGTTCCCTAATACAATGTTATAATAATTATTAAACCTCTTGCCCACAACTATATCACTAAAGTCATCCACCCCATTACAATAATAGCTATGGAGAAAAAACAAAAGATCAAATATTGTGACTAGTCTTCAATGTTGTGACTGATCTTTAGTACCGTGTTCATGAGGTTCCAGCTGTTCGTGTAGTCAACGGTGAGACGCCGTCCTGTATTCGGATCATTATAATGAGTGTCTGAGAAAAATATAAAATAGGCATGGTATAAGTGAAAAAATATAAACATACCCTACTACGGATTAGTTGACACAATGATAGTGAGTGGTTCAGTAAGAAGTATTTTTGCCATTCCATAAACTAATCACTCAATCTTGGTGGAAGGAAATTTAATTAAAAACTCGAATAGGAAAACCAACATTTAAAGGGTACCTCTCATCAAATAAACTTTTGATATATTTTAGATTAATGAATGTTGAATAACTTTCCAATAGCATGTTAATGAAAAATATGCTTCTTTCTATTGTATTTTTCCCGATCAGTCCTGTCAGCAAGCATTTCTGACTCATGCTGGAGTCCTAAACACTCAGAGCTGCCAGCCTGCTTTGTTCACAGCCAAACAGGCTGTGAACAAAGCAGGCTGGCAGCTCTGAGTGTTCTCCTTTGTGAACAAAGCAGACTGGCAGCTCGTAGTGTTTAGGACTCCAGCATAAGTCTGAAATGCTTGCTGCCAGGACTGGTAGGGAGACCCCTAGTGGTCATTTCTTCAAAGTGGAAAATTAAATAGAAAGAAGCATATTTTTTAATAACATGCAATTGTAAAGTTATTCTGCATACATTAATCTATAAAATATGTAAAGTTTTTTTGATGAGAGGTACCCTTTAATCCAGCCGGATGTAATGCACCCAGCACCCAATCTATTAATCCAAATGACCTCTTTTTGTTTGAGAACATGTTCCACAATACTAAATCTAAGTTGATTGACATTATGTCCTTGTTCAATAAAATGTTGTGGAACCGGAAGTTCTACTTTTCCAGTTCTGATGGAAGATTTATGATTGTTTAACCTTGTTTTGCACTGGTTACTGGTTTCCCCCACATAAACTAAATTGCAGGGACATGATATGACATAGATAACATACTCCGTTTTACATGTGACATGTTGTCTGATCCTAAATTGTTCTTTAGTTTTTGGGTGTATAAAAAATTCACCCTTGATCATAAGACTACAATTTTCACAACTGAGGCCTGGATAACATCCAGGCCTCAGTTGTGTGGCCAGGTCCTTTTTTATTGGAGAGATATCAGATTTAACGATTTTGTCCCTAAGACTAGTTGATCTCCTATAAGAGAGAAGGGGTGGATTGTGGAGTTCAGAGATATTCATGTAAGCATGTGATAGTATCGACCAATGTTTGTGTATGATCTGGGCAACCTCTTTACTGTATGTATTATACGTGGAGATGAATGCTATACTCTTTTGTTGGTTATCTTTAGTCACTGGATGGAGTAATTCTTGTCTGTCTACCTGTCTTGCCCTATCATATTGTTCCCTAACCAATTTCCTAGCATATCCTCTAGAGATGAATTTTTTACTCATGTCCAAAAGTCTCTTTTCAAGGTGTTCTGGATCGCCCACGATCCTTTTCACCCTCAAGAACTGACTGTATGGTAAGGACCGGACCATCCTTTTTGGATGTGAACTGCTAAAGTGTAATAAGCTATTCCTGTCCGTTTCCTTCAAATACAAGTCAGTTTTGAGAAGATCACCTGACACGTAGACCCAGGTATCCAGGAACTGTATACCCTCTTTTGGACAGACCATGGTGAATTTTATATTTGGGTCTATGCAATTGAGGAAATCAAGGAATTGACCTAGCTGTTCAGCGACCCCACACCAGATGGCAAAGATGTCGTCTATATATCGCCACCACTTCAGCACAAGGCTGAAGTGGTGGGATATATAGACCGACTCCTCCTCTAATTCCGCCATCACCATGTTTGCATAGGTTGGGGCCATATTAGACCCCATGGCCGTACCTTTCAATTGGATATAATACTGGTCATCACATAAAAATAATTACATGTGAGTATAATCTCTACCAATCCCAACAAAAACTCTCTACATTCATCAGAGTAGTCTGAACTGGCCAAAGCTATTTTATATTTTTCACAGACACTCATTATAATGATCCGAATACAGGACGGCGTCTCACCATTGACTACACGAACAGCTGGAACCTCATGAACATGGTACTGAAGATCAGTCACAACATTGAAGACTAGTCACAATATTTGATCTTTTGTTTTTTTCTCCATAGCTATTATTGTAATGGGGTGGATGACTTTAGTGATATAGTTGTGGGCAAGAGGTTTAATAATTATTATTACATTGTATTAGGGAACGTAATTTGGGGGTGATGCCTTATCCAGTATGGTGGTTAGAATATGGGAGCTGAGAGGCCTACAATAGTGTCACAGTTGATAGAGTCCTGCAGTGGTGCGGTGGGAAAACCGTGGGAAATGAGCGTTTCCCTCCGGCCGGCTCATTGAAATGAATTACATAAGGGCGGCATACAGCAGGGATACGGGAGCGCAAGGTTTTAGCTCCCCCCAGCCGTATGCGGTCCCATATTGGTAAAAATGTGATGTGAACCCAGTCTGAGGGAGGAAAAACACTAATTGGACATAATGTCACACCAAACTCCAAAAATGGGATGGACAAAATTATTGGCACCCTTAACTTAATATTTGGTTGCAAACCCTTTGGAAAAAATAACTTAAATCAGTCGCTTCCTATAACCATCAATAAGCTTTTTACACCTCTCAGCTGGAATGTTGGACCACTGTTTTTTTGCCAACTGTTCCAGGTCTCTCTTATTGAAAGGGCGCCCAACAGCAATTATAAGATCTCTCCACAAGTGATCAATAGGATTTAGATCTGGACTCATTGCTGGGCACTTCAGAACTATTTAAACTAGGTGAGTGGGGGGAGGATAATAAAGCAAAGAAAGCAGACAGTGGGATGGATAGGTTAGAGAGGGGTCAGGACATAATGGTGGGTGGAGAGGAGTCCTGTGGGGGGAGGTTAAGAGCAGTGGATAAGGAGATTCATGCGTTACAAACCAGCTGTAAAAATAAATGTAGCCCGAAAAATTGTAATCCCAATAATTAAAAAAATTCCATTAGCCCCAATAACTCAATAACTACAATAAGCCCCATTAACGCAAAAAATCCCATTAGCCCCAATAACTTAAATAATAACGTTAGACCCAATAACTCAAAAAATCCCATTAGCCCCAATAACTTAACCCCTTAAGGACCAGGCCATTTTACACCTTAAGGACCGGAGCGTTTTATGCAATTCTGACCACTGTCACTTTAAACATTAATAACTCTGGAATGCTTTTAGTTATCATTCTGATTCTGAGATTGTTTTTTCGTGACATATTCTACTTTAACTTAGTGGTAAAATTTTATGGTAACTTGCATCCTTTCTTGGTGAAAAATCCCAAAATTTGATGAAAAAAATGAAAATTTTGCATTTTTCTAACTTTGAAGCTCTCTGCTTGTAAGGAAAATGGATATTCAAAATATAAAATTTTTGGGTTCACATATACAATATGTCTACTTTATGTTTGCATCATAAAATTAATGAGTTTTTACTTTTGGAAGACACCAGAGGGCTTCAAAGTTCAGCAGCAATTTGGAAATTTTTCACAAAATTTTCAAACTCGCTATTTTTCATGGACCAGTTCAGGTTTGAAGTGGATTTGAAGGGTCTTCATATTAGAAATACCCCATAAATGACCCCATTATAAAAACTACCCCCCCCCCCCAAAGTATTCAAAATGACATTCAATAAGTGTATTAACCCTTTAGGTGTTTCACAGGAATAGCAGAAAAGTGAAGGAGAAAATTCACAATCTTCATTTTTTACACTCGCATGTTCTTGTAGACCCAATTTTTGAATTTTTGCAATTGGTAGAAAGGAGAAAATTTTTACTTGCATTTGAAACCCAATTTCTCTCGAGTAAGCACATACCTCATATGTCTATGTAAAGTGTTCGGCGGGTGCAGTAGAGGGCTCAGAAGCCCCTATGGTGCCAGGAAAGCAAAAAGAAACCACATGGTATACCATTTTGGAAACTAGACCCCTCGGGGAACGTAACAAGGGGTAAAGTGAACCTTAATACCCCACAGGTGATTCACGACTTTTGCATATGTAAAAAAAAAAAAAATGTTTTACCTAAAATACTTGGTTTCCCAAAAATGTTACATTTTTAAAAAGGGTAATAGCCGAAAAAACCCCCCAAAATTTGAAGCCCAATTTCTCCCGATTCAGAAAACACCCCATATGGGGGTGAAAAGTGTTCTGCTGGCGCACTACAGGTCTCAGAAGAGAAGGAGTCACATTTGGCTTTTTGAAAGCAAATTTTGCTCTGGGGGCATGCCGCATTTAGGAAGCCCCTATGGTGCCAGAACCGCAAAAAAAACAAACATGGCATACCATTTTGGAAACTAGACCCCTCGGGGAACGTAAAAAGGGGTAAAGTGAACCTTAATACCCTACAGGTGTTTCACGCCTTTTGCATATGTAAAAAAAAAAAAAAAAATTTTACCTAAAATGCTTGGTTTCCCAAAATTTTAACATTTTTAAAAAGGGTAATAGCAGAAAATAACCCCTAAAATTTGAAGCCCAATTTCTTCCGATTCAGAAAACACCCCATATGGGGGTGAAAAGTGCTCTGCTGGCGCACTACAGGTCTCAGAAGAGAAGGAGTCACATTTGGCTTTTTGAAAGCAAATTTTGCTCTGGGGGCATGCCGCATTTAGGAAGCCCCTATGGTGCCAGAACCGCAAACAAAAACTACATGGCATACCATTTTGGAAACTAGACCCCTCGGGGAACGTAACAAGGGGTAATGTGAACCTTAATACCCCACAGGTGATTCACAACTTTTGCATATGTAAAAAAAAAAATTTTTTACCTAAAATGCTTGGTTTCCCAAAAATGTTACATTTTTAAAAAGGGTAATAGCAGAAAATACCCCCCAAAATTTGTAACACAATTTCTCCCGAGTACGGCGATACCCCATATGTGGCCCTAAACTGTTGCCTTGAAATACGACAGGGCTCCAAAGTGAGAGCGCCATGCGCATTTGAGGCCTAAATTAGGGACTTGCATAGGGGTGGACATAGGGGTATTCTACGCCAGTGATTCCCAAACAGGGTGCCTCCAGCTGTTGTAAAAGTCCCAGCATGCCTGGACAGTCAGTGGCTGTCTGGTAATACTGGGAGTAGTTGTTTTGCAACAGCTGGAGGCTCCGTTTTGGAAACAGTTGTGTACCAGACATTTTTCATTTTTATTGGGGAGGGGGGCTGTGTAGGGGTATGTGTATATGTAGTGTTTTTTACTTTTTATTTTATTTTGTGTTAGTGTAGTGTTTTTAGGGTACAGTCGCACGGGCGGGGGGTTCACAGTAGTTTCTCGCTGGCAGTTTGAGCTGCGGCAGAAAATTTGCCGCAGCTCAAACTTGCAGCCGGATACTTACTGTAATCCTCCGCCCATGTGAGTGTACCCTGTACGTTCACATTGGGGGGGGGGAACATCCAGCTGTTGCAAAACTACAACTCCCAGCATGTAGGGTCTATAAGTGCATGCTGGGAGTTGTAGTTTTGCAACAGCTGGAGGCTCCGTTTTGGAAACAGTGGCGTACCAGACGTTTTTCATTTTTATTGGGGAGGGGGGCTGTGTAGGGGTATGTGTATATGTAGTGTTTTTTACTTTTTATTTTATTTTGTGTTCGTGTAGTGTTTTTAGGGTACAGTCGCACGGGCGGGGGGTTCACAGTAGTTTCTCGCTGGCAGTTTGAGCTGCAGCAGAAAATTTGCCGCAGCTCAAACTTGCAGCCGGATACTTACTGTAATCCTCCGCCCATGTGAGTGTACCCTGTACATTTACATTGGGGGGGGGGGGGACATCCAGCTGTTGCAAAACTACAACTCCCAGCATGTACGGTCTATCAGTGCATGCTGGGAGTTGTAGTTTTGCAACAGCTGGAGGCACACTGGTTGTGAAACACAGAGTTTGGCAACAAACTCAGTGTTTTGCAACCAGTGTGCCTTCAGCTGTTGCAAAAGCTACAACTCCCAGCATGTACGGACAGCGGAAGGGCATGCTGGGTGTTGTAGTTATGCAACAGCGGGAAGCATACTACTTTGGCTGGGGATGCTGGGGATTGTAGTTATGCAACAGCTGGAGACACACTGGTTTGCTACTTAACTCAGTGTGCCTTCAGCTGTTGCAAAACTACAACTCTCAGCAGTCACCGACAGCCAACGGGCATGCTGGGAGTTGTAGTTATGCAACCAGCAGATGCACCACTACAACTCCCAGCATGCACTTTAGCTGTTTGTGCAAGCTGGGAGTTGTAGTTACACAACAGCTGAAGGTACACTTTTCCATAGAAAGAATGTGCCTCCAGCTGTTGCAAAACCATAAGTCCCAGCATTCCCATAAGGGAATGCTAGGAGTTGTGGTGGTCTGCCTCCTCCTATTGCATAACTACAGCTCCCAGCATGCCCTTTTTGCATGCTGGGAGCTGTTGCTAAGCAACAGCAGGAGGCTGTCACTCACCTCCAACGATCCACACTGCAGGTCAGTCCCTCGCCGCCACCGTCGCTCCTGGGGCCCCGATTCCAACATTAACGCCGGGGATCGGGGTCCCCAGCACCCGGGGTCGTCTTCCCGCACCCGCTCACGTCCTCCGGAAGAGGGGCGGAGCGGGTGCGGGAGTGACACCCGCAGCAGGCGCCCTGATTGGTCGGCCGGGAATCCGGCCGACGAATCAGGGCGATCGTGAGGTGGCACCAGTGCCACCTCACCCCTGCTGGCTATGGCTGTTTGGGGCCGTCTCTGACGGCCCCGATCAGCCAGTAATTCCGGGTCACCGGAGACCCGATTGAACCGGAATCGCCGCAGATTGCTGGACTGAATTGTCCAGCGATCTGCGGCCATCGCCGACATGGGGGGGCATAATGACCCCCCTGGGCGATATGCCGCGATGCCTGCTGAACGATTTCAGCAGGCATCGGGCACCAGCTCCCCTCCGGCTAGCGGCGGGGGCCGGGAATGGACAGGACGCACTCCTACGTCCTCGGTCCTTAAGGACTCGGAAACGGGGGCGTAGGAGTACGTCCATTGTCCTTAAGGGGTTAAATAGTACAATTAGCCCTTATAACTCAAATAATAACATTAACCCCAATAACTCTGAAAATCCCATTAGTGAAACTATATGTGTAAAACTTAATGGAAATGTAAAGTGTATGTTCACAAATGCCAGAAGCCTAGCAAATAAAATTGGGGAGCTTGAGGCCTTGATACTGGAGGAACATATTGATATAGTTGGGGTCACTAAGACATGGCTGGACTCCTCGCATGACTGGGCTGTTAATCTGCAGGGGTTTACATTGTTTCGCAAAGATAGAATGAACAGAAAAGGTGGTGGAGTCTGTCTGTATGTAAGAAGTGGTATGAAAGTCAGTGTGAACGATGCCATAGTGTGTGATGATTCTGAGGATGTGGAATCACTGTGGATAGGATTACAAAAGGAGGGAAATACTGAAAAAATGATATTTGGTGTAATCTACAGACCCCCTAATATCACTGAAGAGATAGAAGGTCGGCTGTATAAACAAATAGAGAGGGCCGCCCGGGCAGGTACAGTGGTGGTAATAATGGGAGATTTTAACTATCCAGATATAGATTGGGGCCAGGGGCTGGCTAAAACTACAAAGGGGAGAAAATTCCTAAATTTATTGCAGGATAATTTTATGGGCCAGTTTGTGGAGGACCCAACAAGAAGTGATGCCTTGTTGGATCTGATCATTTCCAACAACGCAGAGCTGGTTGGTAATGTAACTGTGCGGGAAAACCTTGGTAATAGCGACCACAATATAGTTACTTTTGACTTAAAATGTAGAAAACAAAGACAGGCGGGGAAGGCAAAAACATATAACTTTAAAAAGGCAAATTTCCCTGGGCTGAGAGCTGCACTACAGGGCATAGTCTGGGGGGAGGTGTTCTCAAATACTGATACAGAAGGTAAATGGGACATCTTTAAATCAACTCTAAATAACTATACAGCTAAATAGACAAAGAATAAGTCAGCCAACTTTAGTTGATACCAAACTATTATATGGACCTGGCCTACAGGTGCACGCTACTAGGCTAGATATACAGCAACAGAAGAATGCAGCACCACACTGCCAGCACAAAGATATAGGTGCAACATGAATATGCAGTTAAAACATGGAGAGCTATACAGCTATGGTGTAATAGATGCAAATGTGAAACTATGAAATAGTGAGGCACTTAGCTCGCAAATTTGTCTCCGCCGGCGGTCAAATATCTTGGACCGTCCGACCGCGATAGTAGCGTGCACCTGTAGGCCAGGTCCATATAATAGTTTGGTATCAACTAAAGTGCTGTCTGACTTATTCTTTGTCTGTATTGCACATACGGGGGAGTGGCTACCTCCATGTTGGCCTTGCACCCCACCCACCTCTATCAGGTGTGTATATAAGGTGTCTTGGATGTTCCAGATCCTGCTATGCTTACTGAACTGTTCACACAGAGGCATATACACAGTGTAGGGTCCGTCCCAAGGAGGCTACCTTATCGCGGTGGGATGGTCCAAGCTATTTGACCGCCGGCAAAGACAAATTTGCGAGCTAAGTGCCTCACTATTTCATAGTTTCACATTTGCATCTATTACACCATAGCTGTATAGCTCTCCATGTTTTAACTGCATTTTCATGGTTCACCTATATCCTTGTGCTGGCAGTGTGCTGCTGCATTCTTCTGTTGCTGTGAATCTAGCCTAGTAGCGTGCACCTGTAGGCCAGGTCCATATAATAGTTTGGTATCAACTAAAGTGCTGGCTGACTTATTCTTTGTCTGTATTGCACATACTGGGGAGTGGCTACCTCCATGTTGGCCTTGCACCCCACCCACCTCTATCAGGTGTGTATATAAGGTGTCTTGGATGTTCCAGATCCTGCCATGCTTACTGAACTGTTCACACAGAGGCATATACACAGTGTAGGGTCCGTCCCAAGGAGGCTACCTTATCGCGGTGGGACGGTCCAAGCTATTTGACTGCCGGCGGAGACAAATATGCGAGCTAAGTGCCTCACTATTTCATAGTTTCACATTTGCATCTATTACACCATAGCTGTATAGCTCTCCATGTTTTAACTGCATTTTCATGTTTCACCTATATCCTTGTGCTGGCAGTGTGCTGCTGCATTCTTCTGTTGCTGTATATCTAGCCTAGTAGCGTGCACCTGTAGGCCAGGTCCATATAATAGTTTGGTATCAACTAAAGTGCTGTCTGACTTATTCTTTGTCTGTATTGCACATACGGGGGAGTGGCTACCTCCATGTTGGCCTTGCACCCCACCCACCTCTATCAGGTGTGTATATAAGGTGTCTTGGATGTTCCAGATCCTGCCATGCTTACTGAACTGTTCACACAGAGGCATATACACAGTGTAGGGTCCGTCCCAAGGAGGCTACCTTATCGCGGTGGGACGGTCCAAGCTATTTGACCGCCGGCGGAGACAAATTTGCGAGCTAAGTGCCTCACTATTTCATAGTTTCACATTTGCATCTATTACACCATAGCTGTATAGCTCTCCATGTTTTAACTGCATTTTCATGTTTCACCTATATCCTTGAGCTGGCAGTGTGCTGCTGCATTCTTCTGTTGCTATACAGCTAAATATATACCAAAGGGGAACAAATATAAACGATTAAAACTAAATCCTACATGGCTGACAAATGAGGTTAAAAGAGCAATAAACAACCAAAAAATAGCCTTCAAAAAATTCAAATCTGATGGGTCAGCTATAACATTTAAACAGTACAAGGAGCTTAATAAAATCTGTAAAAATGTAATAAAAACAGCAAAAATTCTAAATGAGAGACAGGTGGCCAAAGAAAGCAAAACTAATCCTAAATAGGACAGAGCATGTAGGACCCCTTAATAATGATAATGGGGAGGTTGTCACGAGCGATCAAGAGGAGGCGGAGCTACTGAATGGGTTCTTTAGTTCTGTATATACTATGGAAGAAGGAGCTGACATTGGCCAGGTCAGTGCTGGTAACACATCATATAATGTATTGAACTGGCTTAATGTAGAGATGGTACAAGGTAAGTTAAGTAAAGTAAATGTAAGAAAATCTCCAGGGCCGGATGGACTACACCCAAGAGTTCTTAGAGAGGTAAGTTCAGTAATATCTGTACCCTTGTTCATGATATTTAGAGATTCTCTGGTGTCTGGTATTGTGCCAAGGGACTGGCGCAAGGCTAATGTGGTACCAATCTTCAAGAAGGGCTCTAGGTCTTCGCCAGGCAATTATAGACCGGTAAGTCTAACGTGCATTGTGGGTAAATTGTTTGAAGGACTTATAAGGGATTACATACAGGAATACATAGGGGATAATAGTATTATAAGTGATAGCCAGCATGGGTTTACTAAGGATAGAAGTTGTCAAACCAATCTAATTTGCTTTTATGAAGAGGTGAGTAGAAGCCTTGACGGAGGAATGGCTGTGGATATAGTGTTTCTGGATTTTGCCAAAGCGTTTGATACTGTCCCTCACAGACGTCTGACAGGTAAGTTAAGGTCCTTGGGCTTGGAAACTTTAGTTTGTAACTGGATTGAACACTGGCTCATGGATCGTACCCAGAGAGTGGTGGTCAATGATTCGTACTCTGATTGGTCCCCGGTTATTAGTGGTGTACCCCAAGGTTCAGTACTGGGCCCGCTGTTGTTTAATTTATTTATCAATGATATAGAGGATGGTATTAACAGCTCTGTTTCTATCTTTGCAGATGACACCAAGCTTTGTAGCACGGTACAGTCTATAGAGGATGTGCATAAGTTACAAGATGACTTGGATAGACTAAGTGTCTGGGCATCCACTTGGCAAATGAGGTTCAATGTGGATAAATGTAAAGTTATGCATCTGGGTACTAATAACCTGCATGCGTCGTATGTCTTAGGGGGGATTAAACTGGCAGAGTCACTGGTAGAGAAGGATCTGGGTGTACTTGTAGATCACAGACTACAGAATAGCATGCAATGTCAGGCTGCTGCTTCCAAAGCCGGCATGATATTGTCATGTATCAAAAGAGGCATGGACTCAAGGCACAGGGACATAATACTCCCCCTTTATAAAGCATTGGTACGGCCTCACCTGGAATATGCTGTTCAGTTTTGGTCCCCTGTTCATAAAAGGGACACTGCGGAGTTGGAAAGGGTGCAGAGACGCGCGACTAAACTAATATGGGGCATGGAACATCTTAGCTATGAGGAGCGATTAAAGGAGTTACAATTGTTTAGTCTTGAGAAGAGACGTTTAAGGGGGGATATGATAAACGTATATAAGTATATAAATGGCCCATACAAAAAATATGGACGAGGGGGCACTCCCTCCGTCTGGAGAAGAAAAGGTTTAGTCTAAAGGGGCGACACGCCTTCTTTACCGTGAGGACTGTGAATTTATGGAACGGTCTACCTCAGGAACTGGTCACAGCAGGAACAATTAACAGCTTTAAAACAGGGTTATATACATTCCTGGAACAAAATAACATTAATGCTTATGCAGAATTATAAAACTACATCCCTTTCCCTTATCCCCTTACACCCTTCCCTTCAATTCCCTGGTTGGACTTGATGGACGTATGTCTTTTTTCAACCATACTAACTATGTAACTATGTAACTCTCCAGCGCTTTGTTACCATCCATTTCTGGGTGCTTTTTGACGTATGTTTGGGGTCATTGTCCTGCAGGAAGACCCAAGATCTCGGACGCAAACCCAGCTTTTTGACACTGAGCTGTACAGTGCGACCCAAAATCCATTGGTAATCCTCAGATTTCATGATGCCTTGTACACATTCAAGGCACCAAGTGCCAGAGGCAGCAAAACAACCCCCAAAACTTCATTGAACCTCCACCATATTTCACTGTAGGTACTGTGTTCTTTTCTCTGTAGGCCTCATTCCGTTTTCAGTAAACAGTAGAATGATTTTTATATTGCCCACACCTGTTACTTGGCCCACGTGAGTTTAAAGAAGCATCACATGCTTGAAACAATCTTATTCATCCACAATTTTGAAAGAGTGACAATAATTTTGTCCAGACCATTTTTGGAATTTGGTGTGACATGTCCAATTTGCTTTTTTTCCTCCCTTTTTTGGTTTAGTTCCAATACACACAAAAGGAAATAAGGCCCCTTTCACGCTATAAAAATTCATCCGTAATGAAGGTCCGTCATAAAAATCTTGAAAATCGTCCGTTAAAAAATCACATTATAATCTGTGGGATTTTTCTAATAGCCGTTTTAACCTCTTAAGGACCAAGGACGTACCGGTACGTCCTGAGTCCGCTCCCTTCTATAACACGGGGCCACGGCGTGACCCGCGTCATAGCGGGTCGGGCCCGGCCTCTAACAATGGCCGGGACCCATGGCTAATAGCGCGCGGCGTTCAAAGTTGAATGCCACGACTAAAGTGAAACTAAAACGTTGCCGGTTAGCTCAGGGGGCTGTTAGGGATGTCCGCGGCAAAATCGTGGCATCCTGAACAACTGAGACACAGCAGGAGGGTCCCTTACCTTGCCTCCTGGTGTCCAATCGCCGAATGACTGCTCAGTGCCTGAGATCCAGATCATCAGCAGTCAAGCGGCAGAATCATTGATCAATGGTTTCCTATGAGAAACCATTGAACAATGTAAAAGATCAGTGTGTGCAGTGTTATAGCCCCCTATGGGAGCGATAAGATTGCAAAAAAAAAAGTGAAAAAAAAGTGAATAAAGATCATTTAACACCTTCCCTAATAAAAGTTTGAATCACCCCCCTTTTCCCATAAAAAAAAAAAACTATGTAAATAAAAATAAACATATGTGGTATCGACGCGTGCGGAAATGTCCGAATTATAAAAATATATAGTTAATTAACCCCCTTAAGGACCAGGCCCATTTTATTTTTGCATTTTCGTTTTTTCCTCCTCGCCTTCTAAAAATCATAACTCTCTTATATTTCCATCCACAGACCCATATGAGGGCTTGTTTTTTGCGTCACCAATTGTTATTTGTAATTACATCACTTATTTTACCATAAAATGTACGGTGCAACCATACAAATATTATTTATGTGGGAAAATTGAAAAGAAAACCGCAATTTTGCAAATTTTTGAAGGTTTTGTTTTCACGCTGTACACTTTCCTGTTACGCCGAGTGCTCCGGGTCCCCGCTCCTCCCCGGAGCGCTCGCAACATCCTCGCAATTGCAGCGCCCCGGTCAGACCTGCTGACCGGGTGCACTGCAATACCTCTCTCAGCCGGGATGCGATTCGCGATGCGGGAGGCGCCCGCTCGCGATGCGCATCCCGGCTCCTGTACCTGACTCGCTCTCCGTCGGTCTTGTCCCGGCGCGCGCGGCCCCGCTCCTTAGGGCGCGCGCCCGCCGGGTCTCTGCAATTTAAAGGGCCACTGCGCCACTGATTGGCGCAGTTGGCTTAATTAGTGTGTTCACCTGTGCACTCCCTATTTATACCTCACTTCCCCTGCACTCCCTCGCCGGATCTTGTTGCCATTGTGCCAGTGAAAGCGTTTCCTTGTGTGTTCCTAGCCTGTGTTCCAGACCTCCTGCCGTTGCCCCTGACTACGATCCTTGCTGCCTGCCCCGACCTTCTGCTACGTCCGACCTTGCTCTTGTCTACTCCCTTGTACCGCGCCTATCTTCAGCAGTCAGAGAGGTTGAGCCATTGCTGGTGGATACGACCTGGTTGCTACCGCCGCTGCAAGACCATCCCGCTTTGCGGCGGGCTCTGGTGAATACCAGTAGCAACTTAGAACCGGTCCACCAGCACGGTCCACGCCAATCCCTCTCTGGCACAGAGGATCCACCTCCTGCCAGCCGAAGCGTGACAGTAGATCCGGCCATGGATCCCGCTGAAGTCCCACTGCCAGTTGTCGCCGACCTCACCACGGTGGTCGCCCAGCAGTCGCAACAGATAGCGCAACAAGGCCACCAGCTGTCTCAACTGACCGTGATGCTACAGCAGCTACTACCACAGCTTCAGCAATCATCTCCTCCGCCAGCTCCTGCACCTCCTCCGCAGCGAGTGGCCGCTTCCGGCCTACGATTATCCTTGCCGGATAAATTTGATGGGGACTCTAAGTTTTGCCGTGGCTTTCTTTCGCAATGTTCCCTGCACTTGGAGATGATGTCGGACCAGTTTCCTACTGAAAGGTCTAAGGTGGCTTTCGTAGTCAGCCTTCTGTCTGGGAAAGCTCTGTCATGGGCCACACCGCTCTGGGACCGCAATGACCCCGTCACTGCCTCTGTACACTCCTTCTTCACGGAGATTCAAAGTGTCTTTGAGGAACCTGCCCGAGCCTCTTCTGCTGAGACTGCCCTGCTGAACCTGGTCCAGGGTAATTCTTCTGTTGGCGAGTACGCCATCCAATTCCGTACTCTTGCCTCCGAATTATCCTGGAATAATGAGGCCCTCTGCGCGACCTTTAAAAAAGGCCTATCCAGCAACATTAAAGATGTTCTGGCCGCACGAGAAATTCCTGCTAACCTGCATGAACTTATTCATCTGGCCACCCGCATTGACATGCGTTTTTCCGAAAGGCGTCAGGAGCTCCGCCAGGATATGGACTTTGTTCGCACGAGGCGTTTTTTCTCCCCGGCTCCTCTCTCCTCTGGTCCTCTGCAATCCGTTCCTGTGCCTCCCGCCGTGGAGGCTATGCAAGTTGACCGGTCTCGCTTGACACCTCAAGAGAGGACACGACGCCGCATGGAGAATCTGTGCCTGTACTGTGTCGGTACCGAACACTTCTTGAAGGATTGTCCTATCCGTCCTCCCCGCCTGGAAAGACGTACGCTGACTCCGCACAAAGGTGAGACAGTTCTTGATGTCAACTCTGCTTCTCCACGCCTTACTGTGCCTGTGCGGATATCTTCCTCTACCTTCTCCTTCTCTACTATGGCCTTCTTGGATTCCGGATCTGCAGGAAATTTTTTTTTGGCCTCTCTCATCAACAGGTTAAACATCCCGGTGACCAGTCTCGCCAGACCCCTCTACATCAATTCTGTTAACAATGAAAGATTGGACTGTACCGTGCGTTACCGCACGGAACCTCTCCTAATGTGCATCGGACCTCATCACGAAAAAATTGAGTTTTTGGTCCTCTCCAACTGCACTTCCGAAATTCTTCTTGGATTACCGTGGCTTCAACGCCATTCCCCAACCCTTGATTGGTCCACAGGAGAAATCAAGAGCTGGGGTACTTCTTGTTTCAAGGACTGTCTTAAACCGGTTCCCAGTACTCCCTGCCGTGACCCTGTGGTTCCCCCTGTAACCGGTCTTCCTAAGGCTTATATGGACTATGCTGACGTGTTTTGCAAAAAGCAAGCTGAGACTTTACCTCCTCACAGGCCTTATGACTGTCCTATTGACCTCCTCCCGGGTACTACTCCACCCCGGGGCAGAATTTATCCTCTGTCTGCTCCAGAGACTCTTGCCATGTCTGAATACATCCAGGAAAATTTAAAAAAGGGGTTTATCCGCAAATCCTCCTCTCCTGCCAGAGCTGGATTTTTTTTTGTGTCCAAAAAAAGATGGCTCCCTACGTCCTTGCATTGATTACCGCGGACTTAATAAAATCACGGTAAAGAACCGCTACCCCCTACCTCTTATCTCGGAACTCTTTGATCGCCTACAAGGTGCCCACATCTTTACCAAACTGGACTTAAGAGGTGCTTATAATCTCATCTGCATCAGGGAGGGGGACGAATGGAAGACTGCATTTAACACCAGAGATGGACACTTTGAGTATCTGGTCATGCCCTTTGGCCTGTGCAACGCCCCTGCCGTCTTCCAAGACTTTGTTAATGAAATTTTTCGTGATCTCTTATATTCCTGTGTTGTGGTTTATCTGGACGATATTCAGATTTTTTCTGCCAACTTAGAAGAACACCGCCAGCATGTCCGCATGGTTCTTCAGAGACTTCAAGACAATCAACTTTATGCCAAAATGGAGAAATGTCTGTTTGAATGTCAATCTCTTCCTTTCCTAGGATACTTGGTCTCTGGCCAGGGATTACAAATGGACAAAAGATAAACTCTCTGCCGTCTTAGATTGGCCACGCCCCTCCGGACTCCGTGCTATCCAACGTTTTTTGGGGTTCGCCAATTATTACAGACAATTTATTCCACACTTTTCCACTATTGTGGCTCCTATCGTGGCTTTAACCAAGAAAAATGCCAATCCCAAGTCCTGGTCTCCCCAAGCGGAAGACGCATTTAAACGTCTCAAGTCTGCCTTTTCTTCTGCTCCCGTGCTCTCCAGACCTGACCCATCTAAACCCTTCCTATTGGAGGTAGATGCCTCCTCAGTGGGAGCTGGAGCTGTCCTTCTACAAAAAAATTATTCCGGGCATGCTGTTACTTGTGTTTTTTTTTCTAGGACCTTCTCTCCGGCGGAGAGAAACTACTCCATCGGGGATCGAGAACTACTGGCCATTAAATTGGCGCATGAGGAATGGAGGCATCTGCTGGAGGGATCAAAATTTCCAGTTATCATATACACCGATCACAAGAATCTCTCCTATCTCCAGTCTGCCCAACGGCTGAACCCTCGCCAGGCCAGGTGGTCGTTGTTCTTTGCCCGTTTTAACTTTGAAATTCATTTTCGCCCTGCCGACAAGAATATTAGGGCCGATGCCCTCTCTCGTTCCTCGGATGCCTCGGAAGTAGAGGTCTCTCCGCAACACATCATTCCTCCTGACTGTCTGATCTCCACTTCTCCAGCCTCCATCAGGCAAACTCCTCCAGGGAAGACCTTCGTTTCTCCATGCCAACGTCTCGGGATTCTCAAATGGGGACACTCCTCCCACCTCGCAGGCCATGCGGGCATCAAAAAATCCTTGCAACTCATCTCTCGTTTCTATTGGTGGCCGACTCTGGAGACGGATGTTGTTGATTTTGTGCGGGCCTGTACTGTCTGTGCCCGGGATAAGACTCCTCGCCAGAAGCCTGCTGGTCTCCTTCATCCTCTGCCTGTCCCCGAACAGCCTTGGTCACTGATTGGTATGGACTTTATTACAGACTTACCCCCATCCCGTGGCAACACTGTTGTTTGGGTGGTCGTTGATCGATTTTCCAAGATTTCCAACATTTTATTCCTCTTCCTGGTCTTCCTTCAGCGCCTCAGTTGGCAAAACAATTTTTTGTACACATTTTTCGTCTTCACGGTTTGCCCACGCAGATCGTCTCGGATAGAGGCGTCCAATTCGTGTCTAAATTCTGGAGGGCCCTCTGTAAACAGCTCAAGATTAAATTAAACTTCTCTTCTTCTTATCATCCCCAATCCAATGGGCAAGTAGAAAGAATTAACCAGGTCCTGGGTGACTATTTACGGCATTTTGTTTCCTCCCGCCAGGATGACTGGGCAGATCTTCTACCATGGGCCGAATTCTCATACAACTTCAGAGTCTCAGAATCTTCTGCTAAGTCCCCATTTTTCGTGGTGTACGGCCGTCACCCTCTTCCCCCCCCTCCCTACTCCCTTGCCCTCTGGTTTGCCCGCTGTGGATGAAGTGACTCGTGATCTTTCCACCATATGGAAAGAGACCCAAAATTCTCTTTTACAGGCTTCATCCCGCATGAAAAGGTTTGCCGATAAGAAAAGAAGAACTCCCCCCATTTTTGCTCCCGGAGACAAGGTATGGCTCTCCGCTAAATATGTCCGCTTTCGTGTCCCCAGTTACAAACTGGGACCACGCTATCTTGGTCCTTTCAAAGTCTTGTGCCAGATTAACCCTGTCTCTTACAAACTCCTTCTTCCTCCTTCTCTTCGTATTCCCAATGCCTTCCATGTCTCTCTCCTTAAACCACTCATCATTAACCGCTTCTCTCCCAAACTTGTTTCTCCCACTCCTGTTTCCGGTTCTTCTGACGTCTTCTCCGTGAAGGAGATTCTGGCCTCCAAGACTGTCAGAGGAAAAAAAAATTTCTTGGTGGATTGGGAGGGCTGTGGCCCAGAAGAGAGATCCTGGGAACCTGAGGACAACATCCTAGACAAAAGTCTTGTCCTCAGGTTCTCAGGCTCCAAGAAGAGGGGGAGACCCAAGGGGGGGGTACTGTTACGCCGAGCGCTCCGGGTGCCCGCTCCTCCCCGGAGCGCTCGCAACATCCTCGCAATTGCAGCGCCCCGGTCAGACCTGCTGACCGGGTGCGCTGCAATACCTCTCTCAGCCGGGATGCGATTCGCGATGCGAGAGGCGCCCGCTCGCGATGCGCATCCCGGCTCCTGTACCTGACTCGCTCTCCGTCGGTCTTGTCCCGGCGCGCGCGGCCCCGCTCCTTAGGGCGTGCGCGCGCCGGGTCTCTGCAATTTAAAGGGCCACTGCGCCACTGATTGGCGCAGTTGGCTTAATTAGTGTGTTCACCTGTGCACTCCCTATTTATACCTCACTTCCCCTGCACTCCCTCGCCGGATCTTGTTGCCATTGTGCCAGTGAAAGCATTTCCTTGTGTGTTCCTAGCCTGTGTTCCAGACCTCCTGCCGTTGCCCCTGACTACGATCCTTGCTGCCTGCCCCGACCTTCTGCTACGTCCGACCTTGCTCTTGTCTACTCCCTTGTACCGCGCCTATCTTCAGCAGTCAGAGAGGTTGAGCCGTTGCTGGTGGATACGACCTGGTTGCTACCGCCGCTGCAAGACCATCCCGCTTTGCGGCGGGCTCTGGTGAATACCAGTAGCAACTTAGAACCGGTCCACCAGCACGGTCCACGCCAATCCCTCTCTGGCACAGAGGATCCACCTCCTGCCAGCCGAAGCGTGACATTTCCGGTAAAAAGTACACGTTTTCTTTATTCTATGGGTCAATACGATTAAAATGATACCATGATTATATGCTTTTCTGTAATTGTACCGCTCAAAAAAATATCTCAAACCGTTTTAACAAAATAAGTATGTTTGAAATTGCCCTATTTTGACCACCTATAACTTTCTCATTTTTCCGTATATGGGGCGATATGAGGGCTAATTTTTTGCGTAATGATTTGTAGTTTTTATCAGTACCACTTTTGCTTAGGTTTTACTTTTTATTAAAAAAATTTGGGAATAAAATGTGACAAAAAAGCAGCAATTTTGACTTTTTTTTAATTTTTTTACATTACGCCGTTCACCGTACGGGATAATTAACAATATATTTTAATAGTTCAGACTTTTACGCAAGCAGCTATACTAAATATCTGTGTTAATTCTTTTTTTTACGCTTTTTTGGGGGCAAAATGGGAAAAATGGACGTTTTACTTTGTTATTGGGGGAGGGGATTTTTCACTTTTTTATTTTACTTTTTTACACTTTTTATGTCCCCATAGGAGACAATTCATAGGAATTAGTTGATTGCTAATACTGTTTAGTGCTGTGTATAGGACATAGCACTGATCAGTATTATCGGTGATCTTCTGCTCTGATCTGCTTGATCTCAGACCAGAGCAGAAGACCCTGGGAGACGGCCGGAGCCAGGTGAGGGGACCTCCGGCCACCATGCTGATGATCGGATCCCCGTGGCAGCGCCGCGGGCGATCCGATCATCCAAAGTGCCGCACTGCTGCAGATGCCGTGATCTGTATTGATTACGACATCTGAGGGGTTAATGGCGGACATCTGCGCGATTGCGGATGTCCGCCATTACCGGGGGGTTCCAGGCTGCTGATAGCATCCGGGACCTGCCACGTATGACGCAAGCACTGGATCATGGCGGCGCGTAAATGTACGTCATGGTGCGTTAAGTACCACGTCACCATGACATACATTTACATCCATTGTCTTTAAGGGGTTAACCCGTTATTATTAACGGACGTTATTTTGTGACGGGCGAATGAATGGAAGAAATAGTGCATGCACTATTTCTCCCGTTACTATCGTCCGTCACAAAATAACAGCCGTTATTACTAACGGGCGATAACGTGTTAAAACGGCTATTAGAAAAATCCCACAGACTATAATGGGATTTTCTAACGGCCACTTAACGGCCGATTTGCATTTTTTTATGACGGACGTTCATTACGGATTAATTTTTATAGTGTGAAAGGGGCCTAAACATCTGTATAGCAAAACGTGTTACTGCAATCCTTTTCCATGAGAAATCCTTCATTTTCTAGAAAAATTTCAGGGGTGCCAACATTTATGGCCATGACTGTATGCCAGTCTTGCATAAGTTGTTGCTAGGAAACACTGCCCATCTGTACAGTACTAGAAACAATTCTTCAGACCAGCAACCACTTGAAAACTGTTCTGTACAAATGGTCCAACAAACTGCTGCACTGTACAAGCAACAATGGCTACTGCACAAGAATAAAAATAGGTGATATATATATTTTATTTTTTCATTCTTATAATGTCAGCCTATTGGAAAGAACTTTCCAATAACAGTCCAGCCTTGTCCCCAATGTGGACCTCATTCACACAGTAACAAGCCCTACTATTAGGCAATAATATACCAGCACACAGTGTACAGCTCTATACAGGCCAAACACCTCAGAGAGGACTGCTCTGCTCCGTCACTGATCTGCCCCCAAGGCGAGGCTGCGCAGCACGTACTCCGTCCGCCAGCTGCCCGGTATCAGGAACAAAGAGAAGCTGTGTGCTGAGAGAGGCGTGGCCAGGCGGATCATTGGCGGAGCCAATAGTCATTCCTCCGCTAGGCCCCGCCCTCCTCGCCGGCTCCTTCTCTGTACTAACATTTCAACAAACAAGTCAAAAATCCCTGAGCGGTAGAAAGCGGGCTGTGATTGGAGCATTGCCGCCATTGGTCGGGTTATGCAGCAGCTGGTGCTCGTCCAGCCTATGGTGAGCTGCCCTTGTAGTGACGCGTCTGTTGCTGGCGTTGTTAGTGGAAGTGAAGGGGGTGTGGATGGCTGTTGTTTGTAGCCGGGGAACAGAGATGGAGCCGGGCAGAACGGTACCGAGCGGCGCGGATATCCCCTCCGGTAACGAGAAGTCAATGGCCAGTACACCTGCAATGCCAGTGCCGTCTGCCCGGGACATGAAGCTGCGGCAGGAGAAGCTGTCGGGAGTTGTGAAGAGTGTGCACCGGAGCCTACGGAAGAAGTATCTGGAAGGTACGTCTCGGCCCAGTCACATGAACGCTGCAATCCCTGCTTCCCACTGCTGGCATGTCAGTATGCCACAGCGCCGGGGGCATAATACCCATACAGTGCTGTACTGGGAGGGGAAGGATGACAGTTCTACATACTGTGCAGCACTGGGCCACAGGGGGTGATATTTATACATGCAGGGCAGCACTGGAGCAGTGATATTTATACATGCAGGGCAGCACTGCGCCACAGGGGGTGATATTTATACATGTAGGGCAGCACTGGAGCACTGATATTTATACATGCAGGGCAGCACTGGAGCACTGATATTTATACATGCAGGGCAGCACTGGAGCACTGATATTTATACATGCAGGGCAGCACTGGAGCACTGATATTTATACATGCAGGGCAGCACTGGGGCACTGATATTTATACATGCAGGGCAGCACTGGGGCACTGATATTTATACATGCAGGGCAGCACTGGGGCACTGATATTTATACATGCAGGGCAGCACTGGAGCACTGATATTTATACGTGCAGGGCAGCACTGGGCCACAGGGGGTGATATTTATACGTGCAGGGCAGCACTGGGGCACTGATATTTATACGTGCAGGGCAGCACTGGGGCACTGATATTTATACATGCAGGGCAGCACTGGAGCACTGATATTTATACATGCAGGGCAGCACTGGGGCACTGATATTTATACATGCAGGGCAGCACTGGAGCACTGATATTTATACATGCAGGGCAGCACTGGGGCACTGATATTTATACATGCAGGGCAGCACTGGAGCACTGATATTTATACATGCAGGGCAGCACTGGAGCACTGATATTTATACGTGCAGGGCAGCACTGGGCCACAGGGGGTGATATTTATACATGCAGGGCAGCACTGGAGCACTGATATTTATACGTGCAGGGCAGCACTGGAGCACTGATATTTATACGTGCAGGGCAGCACTGGAGCACTGATATTTATACATGCAGGGCAGCACTGGGGCACTGATATTTATACATGCAGGGCAGCACTGGGGCACTGATATTTATACATGCAGGGCAGCACTGGGGCACTGATATTTATACATGCAGGGCAGCACTGGAGCACTGATATTTATACATGCAGGGCAGCACTGGAGCACTGATATTTATACGTGCAGGGCAGCACTGGGCCACAGGGGGTGATATTTATACGTGCAGGGCAGCACTGGAGCACTGATATTTATACATGCAGGGCAGCACTGGAGCACTGATATTTATACATGCAGGGCAGCACTGGGGCACTGATATTTATACATGCAGGGCAGCACTGGAGCACTGATATTTATACGTGCAGGGCAGCACTGGAGCACTGATATTTATACGTGCAGGGCAGCACTGGAGCAGTGATATTTATACATGCAGGGCAGCACTGCGCCACAGGGGGTGATATTTATACATGTAGGGCAGCACTGGAGCACTGATATTTATACATGCAGGGCAGCACTGGAGCACTGATATTTATACATGCAGGGCAGCACTGGAGCACTGATATTTATACATGCAGGGCAGCACTGGGGCACTGATATTTATACATGCAGGGCAGCACTGGGGCACTGATATTTATACATGCAGGGCAGCACTGGGGCACTGATATTTATACATGCAGGGCAGCACTGGAGCACTGATATTTATACGTGCAGGGCAGCACTGGGCCACAGGGGGTGATATTTATACGTGCAGGGCAGCACTGGGGCACTGATATTTATACGTGCAGGGCAGCACTGGGGCACTGATATTTATACATGCAGGGCAGCACTGGAGCACTGATATTTATACATGCAGGGCAGCACTGGGGCACTGATATTTATACATGCAGGGCAGCACTGGAGCACTGATATTTATACATGCAGGGCAGCACTGGGGCACTGATATTTATACATGCAGGGCAGCACTGGAGCACTGATATTTATACATGCAGGGCAGCACTGGAGCACTGATATTTATACGTGCAGGGCAGCACTGGGCCACAGGGGGTGATATTTATACATGCAGGGCAGCACTGGAGCACTGATATTTATACGTGCAGGGCAGCACTGGAGCACTGATATTTATACGTGCAGGGCAGCACTGGAGCACTGATATTTATACATGCAGGGCAGCACTGGGGCACTGATATTTATACATGCAGGGCAGCACTGGGGCACTGATATTTATACATGCAGGGCAGCACTGGGGCACTGATATTTATACATGCAGGGCAGCACTGGAGCACTGATATTTATACATGCAGGGCAGCACTGGAGCACTGATATTTATACGTGCAGGGCAGCACTGGGCCACAGGGGGTGATATTTATACGTGCAGGGCAGCACTGGAGCACTGATATTTATACATGCAGGGCAGCACTGGAGCACTGATATTTATACATGCAGGGCAGCACTGGGGCACTGATATTTATACATGCAGGGCAGCACTGGAGCACTGATATTTATACGTGCAGGGCAGCACTGGAGCACTGATATTTATACGTGCAGGGCAGCACTGGAGCAGTGATATTTATACGTGCAGGGCAGCACTGGGGCAGTGATATTTATACGTGCAGGGCAGCACTGGGGCAGTGATATTTATACGTGCAGGGCAGCACTGGTGCACTGATATTTATACATGCAGGGCAGCACTGGAGCACTGATATTTATACATGCAGGGCAGCACTGGAGCACTGATATTTATACATGCAGGGCAGCACTGGAGCACTGATATTTATACATGCAGGGCAGCACTGGAGCACTGATATTTATACATGCAGGGCAGCACTGGGGCATTGATATTTATACGTGCAGGGCAGCACTGGAGCACTGATATTTATACGTGCAGGGCAGCACTGGAGCACTGATATTTATACATGTAGGGCAGCACTGGGGCATTGATATTTATACGTGCAGGGCAGCACTGGGCCACAGGGGGTGATATTTATACGTGCAGGGCAGCACTGGAGCACTGATATTTATACGTGCAGGGCAGCACTGGGCCACAGGGGGTGATATTTATACGTGCAGGGCAGCACTGGGCCACAGGGGGTGATATTTATACGTGCAGGGCAGCACTGGAGCACTGATATTTATACATGCAGGGCAGCACTGGGGCACTGATATTTATACATGCAGGGCAGCACTGGAGCACTGATATTTATACATGCAGGGCAGCACTGGGGCACTGATATTTATACATGCAGGGCAGCACTGGGGCACTGATATTTATACATGCAGGGCAGCACTGGAGCACTGATATTTATACATGCAGGGCAGCACTGGAGCACTGATATTTATACGTGCAGGGCAGCACTGGGCCACAGGGGGTGATATTTATACGTGCAGGGCAGCACTGGAGCACTGATATTTATACGTGCAGGGCAGCACTGGAGCACTGATATTTATACATGCAGGGCAGCACTGGAGCACTGATATTTATACATGCAGGGCAGCACTGGGGCACTGATATTTATACATGCAGGGCAGCACTGGAGCACTGATATTTATACATGCAGGGCAGCACTGGGGCACTGATATTTATACATGCAGGGCAGCACTGGAGCACTGATATTTATACATGCAGGGCAGCACTGGAGCACTGATATTTATACATGCAGGGCAGCACTGGAGCACTGATATTTATACATGCAGGGCAGCACTGGAGCAGTGATATTTATACGTGCAGGGGAGCACTGGGGCAGTGATATTTATACGTGCAGGGCAGCACTGGGGCAGTGATATTTATACGTGCAGGGCAGCACTGGGGCAGTGATATTTATACGTGCAGGGCAGCACTGGGGCAGAGATATTTATACGTGCAGGGCAGCACTGGGGCAGTGATATTTATACGTGCAGGGCAGCACTGGGGCAGTGATATTTATACGTGCAGGGCAGCACTGGGGCAGTGATATTTATACGTGCAGGGCAGCACTGGGGCAGTGATATTTATACGTGCAGGGCAGCACTGGGGCAGTGATATTTATACGTGCAGGGCAGCACTGGGGCAGTGATATTTATACGTGCAGGGCAGCACTGGGGCAGTGATATTTATACGTGCAGGGCAGCACTGGGGCAGTGATATTTATACGTGCAGGGCAGCACTGGGGCAGTGATATTTATACGTGCAGGGCAGCACTGGGGCAGTGATATTTATACGTGCAGGGCAGCACTGGGGCAGTGATATTTATACGTGCAGGGCAGCACTGGGGCAGTGATATTTATACGTGCAGGGCAGCACTGGGGCAGTGATATTTATACGTGCAGGGCAGCACTGGGGCAGTGATATTTATACGTGCAGGGCAGCACTGGGGCAGTGATATTTATACGTGCAGGGCAGCACTGGGGCAGTGATATTTATACGTGCAGGGCAGCACTGGGGCAGTGATATTTATACGTGCAGGGCAGCACTGGGGCAGTGATATTTATACGTGCAGGGCAGCACTGGGGCAGTGATATTTATACGTGCAGGGCAGCACTGGGGCAGTGATATTTATACGTGCAGGGCAGCACTGGGGCAGTGATATTTATACGTGCAGGGCAGCACTGGGGCAGTGATATTTATACGTGCAGGGCAGCACTGGGGCAGTGATATTTATACGTGCAGGGCAGCACTGGGGCAGTGATATTTATACGTGCAGGGCAGCACTGGGGCAGTGATATTTATACGTGCAGGGCAGCACTGGGGCAGTGATATTTATACGTGCAGGGCAGCACTGGGGCACTGATATTTATACGTGCAGGGCAGCACTGGGGCACTGATATTTATACGTGCAGGGCAGCACTGGGGCACTGATATTTATACGTGCAGGGCAGCACTGGGGCACTGATATTTATACGTGCAGGGCAGCACTGGGGCACTGATATTTATACGTGCAGGGCAGCACTGGGGCACTGATATTTATACGTGCAGGGCAGCACTGGGGCACTGATATTTATACGTGCAGGGCAGCACTGGGGCACTGATATTTATACGTGCAGGGCAGCACTGGGGCACTGATATTTATACGTGCAGGGCAGCACTGGGGCACTGATATTTATACGTGCAGGGCAGCACTGGGGCACTGATATTTATACGTGCAGGGCAGCACTGGGGCACTGATATTTATACGTGCAGGGCAGCACTGGGGCACTGATATTTATACGTGCAGGGCAGCACTGGGGCACTGATATTTATACGTGCAGGGCAGCACTGGGGCACTGATATTTATACGTGCAGGGCAGCACTGGGGCACTGATATTTATACGTGCAGGGCAGCACTGGGCCACAGGGGGTGATATTTATACGTGCAGGGCAGCACTGGGCCACAGGGGGTGATATTTATACGTGCAGGGCAGCACTGGGGCACTGATATTTATACGTGCAGGGCAGCACTGGGGCACTGATATTTATACGTGCAGGGCAGCACTGGGCCACAGGGGGGGATATTTATACGTGCAGGGCAGCACTGGGGCACTGATATTTATACGTGCAGGGCAGCACTGGGCTTGGGGGGGGTGCAATAATGTCTATGCACATATGAGGAGATTTATCAAAACCTGTCCAGAGGAAAAGTTGCAACTAATCAGGCCTCTAAAAAAACAAAAAGGCTCTTAAATAATAAATAATCTGGTTGCTATGGGCAACGCAGCAACTTTTCCTCTGCACAAATTTTGATAAATCTCCCCCATAGTGCAGCACTTGACTGGAGACATATTTGTACAACTCATTTAGACAAGTTCAAGAGAACAACTTGGGCTACTTTCACAGTGCCGTTATGTCCTGGTAGTACACTGGCCGCTGTTAAACGACGAGAGTACAGTGGGAGAACAATTAGTGCATGCACCGTCTTTTCTACCGCTATGCTTTAACCCCTTAAGGACCAGGCCAATTTTATTTTTGCATTTTTGTTTTTTCCTCCTCGTCTTCTAAAATCCATAACTCTTTTATATTTCCATTTACAGACCCATATAAGGGCTTGTTTTTTGCGTGACCAATTGTACTTTGTAATGAAACCTCTCATTTTACCATAAAATGTACGGTGAACCCCCCCCCCCCCCCCCAAAAAAAAATTTTAGGGAGGAAATTTAAATGAAAGCCACAATTTTGCACGTTTTGGAGGGTTTTGTTTTCACACTATACACTTTATGGTAAAAATGACATGTGTTCTTTATTCTGTGGGTCAATATGATTAAAATGATACCCATGGCTAGATACTTTTATATTTTTTGTACCGCTTAAAAAAAATCTAAAACTTTTTGTACAAAATCAGTAATCTAAAATCGCCCTATTTTGACCACCTATAACTTTTAAATTTTTCCATATATAGGGCGGTATGAGGGCTAATTTTTTGCACCGTCATCTGTGCTTTTTATCGATACCACATTGCATACATAACACTTTTAGATCATTTTTTATTAAAAAAATGTTTTAATATATGAAAAAATTTACTGTGTAGAAACGGAAGCCCCCAAAATTTACAAAATGGCATTTTTTTCTTACATTCTGTCACACAATTATTTTTTTTTACTGTTTCGCTGGTGATTTTTGGGTAAAATGACTGATGTCATTACAAAGTAGAATTGGTGGCGCAAAAATAAGCCATCATATGGATTTTTAGCTGCAAAATTGAAAGGGTTATGATTTTTAAAAGGTAATGAGGAAAAAACGAAAGTGCAAAAAAAGGGGTTAATAGAAGTAATTTACAAATCTGTTTATTTTTCTAGCACCAGTTGATTTAACAAAAAAAAGTTTTCCACCCGAGTACCCCTTTAACCTATTACGCCCTGCGCCTGGTCCTGGTTTAAAACGCGGGGTCACGCTGTGCCGCACGCTATTAACCCTTTAGATGCGGCATTCTAAGATGATCGCCGCGTCTAAATTTAAAGTAAAAAGCTTCTCGGCAGCTCAGTCTGGCTGATCGGGACCATCGAGGTAAAATCTTGATGTCCGGATCAGCTAGAACGAGAGTGGAGGTCCCCTCATCTGTCTCCGTCGCATCCTGAGATCCAGGCTTGAGCAATCGACCGTCAATGCACAGCAATGATCTGTGTATGAGATTGGTATGTGCAGTGAAATAGCCACCGGCTATAACACTGCAAAAAAAAGTTAATACCTTCCCTAATAAAAGCAAACAGTGTAAATAAACATATGTGGTATCGCCATGTGCGTACTATAAAAATATATTGTTAGTTAAACAGCACGGTCAATGGCGTACGTGAAAAAAATTCCAAAATAGCGTATTGTTGGTCACTTCTTATATCATGAAAAAATGAATAAAAAGCGATCAAAAAGTCCGATTAATATAAAAATGGTACTGTTGAAAACTTCATGTAACTGCACAAAAAACGAGCCCTCATACCGGCCTGTACGCGGAAAAATTAAGTTATAGGGGTCAGAAGATGGCAACTTTAAACGTATAAATTTTCCTGCATGTAGTTATGATTGTTTTTGTTTTTTTTTTGTTTTTTTTTAAGGAGTAATACCCTACTTATATAGGTTTGCTTTTGTATCATTTTAACCGTATGGACTTACAGAATAAAGATAAGATGTCATTTTTACCGAAAAATGCACTGCGTAGAAACGGAAGTCCCCAAAAGTTACAAATTGGCATTTTTTTTTTTCTTCAATTTTGTCGCGCAATGAATTTTTTTTTTCCGCTTCGGAGTGGACATTTTGGTAAAATGACTGTCACTGTAAAGTATAATTGGTGGTGCAAAAGATAAGCCATAATATGGAATTTTAGGTGCAACATTGATCGAGTTATGACTTTTAGAATGTGATGAGGCAAAAAAGGAAAATGCAAAAAACTGAAAAACCCTGCGTCCTTAACCCCTTAAGGACCAGGCCATTTTACACCTTAGGACCGGAGCGTTTTTTGAACATCTGACCACTGTCACTTTAAACATTAATAACTCTGGAATGCTTGTACCTATCATTCTGATTCCGAGAGTTTTTTTTAGTGACATATTCTACTTTATGTTATTGGTAAAATTTTGTCGATACTTGCATCGTTTCTTTGTGAAAAATTCCAAAATTTGATGAAAAATTAGAAAATTTAGCATTTTTCTAACTTTGAAGCCCTCTGCTTGTAAGGAAAATGGATATTCCAAATAAAAAAAAAATTGATTCACAAATACAATATGTCTACTTTTATGTTTGCATCATAAAATTGACGTGATTTTACTTTTGGAAGACACCAGAGGGCTTCAAAGTTCAGCAGCAATTTTCCAGTTTTTCAAAAAATTTTCAAACTCTCACTGTTTTTCAGGGACCAGTTCAGGTTTGAAGTGGATTTGAAGGGTCTTCATATTAGACATACCCCATTATAAAAACTGCACCCCACAAAGTATTCAAAATGACATTCAGTCAGCGTTTTAACCCTTTAGGTGTTTCACAGGAATAGCAGCAAAGTGAAGGAGAAAATTCACAATCTTCATTTTTTACACTCGCATGTTCTTGTAGACCCAATTTTTGAATTTTTAAAAGTGGTAGAAGTAGAAAATTTATATTTGTAGCCCAATTTCTCTCGAGTAAGTACATACCTCATATGTCCATGTAAAGTGTTCGGCGGGCGCAGTAGAGGGCTCAGAAGTGAAGGAGCGACAAGGGGATTTTGGAGAGTACGTTTTTCTGAAATGGCTTTTGGGGGGCATGTTGCATTTAGGAAGCCCCTATGGTACCAGAACAGCAAAAAAATCCCCACATGGCATACCATTTTAGAAACTAGACCCCTTGGGGAACGTAACATGGGGTAAAGTGAACCCTTGGGGAACGTAACAAGGGGTAAAGTGAACCTTAATACCCCACAGGTGTTTCACGACTTTTGCATATGTAAAAAAATATATATTTTTTTTCACAAAAATGTGTGTTTTTCCCCCCCAAATTTCACATTTTTGCAAGGGTTAATAGCAGAAAAGACCCCCCAAAATTTGTAACACCATCTCTTCTGAGTATGAAGGTACCCCATAAGTGGACCTGAAGTGCACTACGGGCGAACTACAATGCTCAGAAGAGAAGGAGTCATAATTGGCTTTTGGAGAGCAAATTTTGCTCGGTGGGCATGTTGCATTTAGGAAGCCCCTATGGTGCCAGGACAGCAAAATAACCCCCACATGGCATACCATTTTGGAAACAAGACCCCTTGAGGAACGTAACAAGGGGTACAGTGAGCATTTACCCCCCCACTGGTGTCTGTCAGATCTTTGGAACTGTGGGCTGTAAAAAATGTTTAATTTGCACAGCCCACTGTTCCAAAGATCCGTCAGACAACTGTGGGGTGTAAATTCTCACTGCACCCCTCATTACATTCCGTGAGGGGTGTAGTTTCCAAAATGGGGTCAGATGTGTTTTTAAAAAAAAAAAAAAATTTTTATTTAATTTTATTTTTTTTGCGTTTGTCAAAACCGCTGTAACAATCAGCCACCCCTGTGCAAATCACCTCAAATGTACATGGTGCACTCTCCTTTCTGGGCCTAGTTGTGCGCCCCCAGAGCACTTTGCGCCCACTTATGGGGTATCTCCGTAGTCGGGAGAAGTTGCATTACAAATTTTGGGGGGCTTTTTTCCCCTTTTACCTCTTGTCAAAATGAACAGTATAGGGCAACACCAGCGTGTTAGTGTAAAAAATTTATTTTTTTGCACTAACATGCTGTTGTAGACCCCAACTTCACCTTTTCATAAGGGGTTAAAGGAGAAAAAGCCCCCCCAAAATTTGTTAGGCAATTTCTCCCGAGTACGGCGATACCCCATATGTGACCCTAAACTATTGCCTTGAAATACGACAGAGCTCTGAAGTGAGAGCGCCATGCGCATTTGAGGCCTGAATTAGGGATTTGCATAGGGGTGGACATAGGGGTATTCTACGCCAGTGATTCCCAAACAGGGTGTTTCCAGTTGTTGCAAAACTCCCAGCATGACTGGACAGTCAACGGCTGTCTGGCAATACTGGGAGTTGTTGTTTTGCAACAGCTGGAGGCTCCATTTTGGAAACCGTGGCGTACCAGACGTTTTTCATTTTTATTGGGAGGGGAGGGGTGCTGTGTAGGGGTATGTGTATATGTAGTGTTTTTTACTTTTTTTTTTTTTTATTTCATGTTAGTGTAGTGTAGTGTTTTTAGGGTACAGTCACACGGGCGGGGGATTACAGCGAGTTTCCCGCTGCAAGTTTGAGCTACCGTGCAAAATTTGCTGCATCGCAAACTTGCAGCCTGATACTCGCTGTAAGCCCCCTGCCCTTGTGAATGTACCCTGTAAATTCACAGGGGGGGGGGACCTCCAGCTGTTGCAAAACTACAACTCCCAGCATGCACAGTTTATCAGTGCATGCTGGTAGTTATAGTTTTGCAACAGCTGGAGGCACACGGGTTGGGAAACACTGAGTTAGGAAACAGACAATGTTTCCCAACCAGTGTGCCTCCAGTTGTTGCAAAACCACCACAACTCCCAGCATTCTCAGGCATGCTGGGAGTAGTAGTTCGGCAACATCTTTAGAGCCAGATGTTGCCGAACTACAACTCCCAGCATGCTTGGAGTTGTAGTTTTGCAACATCTGGAGGACTACAGTTTGCAGACCACTAATACAGTGGTTCGCAATCTGTGCCCTTCCAGATGTTGCAGAACTACAACTCCCAGTATGCCAAAACTGTCCAGGCATGCTGGGAGTTGTAGTTCTGCAACATCTGAAGGGCCAGATGTTACAGAACTACAGCTCCCAGCATGCCTGGACAGTAAGGGCATGCTAAGGATGTGTAGTTTTGCAACATCTGGAAGGGCACAGTGGTCTCCAAACTGTGGACCTCCAGATGTTGCAAAACTGCAACTCTCAGCATGCTCAGACGCCAAGGGCTGTCTGGGCATGCTGGGAGTTGTAGTATACAGGGTCCTAATACAGCAATGCATGTCGCTTTACGGCGACGTGCATTGCTGTAAAGGGCCCGACCGTGGCTGAAGATCAACTCACCTGTCGCCGCTGCCGCCGTCTACGTCGCCGGGATCCGGGTTTTCAGGGACGAGGTAAGTACCGCGGCCGGTCCCCAGCACTCCCCCGTCCCCCGCTGCGTCCTCCGGTCTTCCTCCCGTCCTCTCCGGACTTCAAGGGGCCGGGCAGGACGGGAGGAAGTAACCGCCCCCCCCCCCCCCCCCCTTGCGATTGGTCGGTTAGTTAACCGACGAATCGCAGGGGATCGGAGGAGGTGGCAGGCTTGCCGCCTCGCTCCTATACTCCAACATGGTCCTGGCTTTCTGTGACAGCCGGGATCATGCAAAATTACCGGGCGGTCGGGTCCCAGAGACCCGATCAGCCCGGTATCGCCGCAGATCGCAAGGGCGATTTCCCTTGCGATTTGCGGCGATCGCCGACTTGGGGGGCGTTTGCCCTGGATGCCTGCTGAAGGAGTTCAGCAGGCATCCGGTTCCGATCTCTGCCCGGCAAGCGGCAGAGACCGGAAAAATAGGACGTTCTCTAACGTCCTTGGGCATTAAAGCCCAGGTAGTGGGGACGTTGGAGAACGTCCTATGTTCTTAAGAGGTTAAAGGAGTAGTCCAGTGGTGAACAACTTATCTCCTATCCTAAGGATAGGGGATAAGTTTGAGATAGCGGGGGGTCCGACCGCTGGGGCCCCCTGCGATCTCCTGTACGGAGCCCCGACAGCCCGTGGGAAGGGGGCGTGTCGACCTCCGCACGAAGCGGCGGCCGACATGTCCCCTCAATACAGCTCTGACAGAGCCGAAGCGCTGCCTTCAGCAATCTCTGGCTCTGCCATAGAGATGTATTGAGGGGGCGTGTCGGCCGCCGCTTCGTGCGGAGGTCGACACCCGATATCTGGTCGGAGAGCCTGGCCCCCGTACAGGGAGATCGCAGGGGGCCCCAGCGGTCGGACCCCCTGCGATCTCAAACCCAGGAAAAGCTTTTGACTCGACTATAAGCCTAGGATGGGAAATAAATCACCCCCTTCATCATCACCGCCTGTCGATCCCTTCATCAGTGGTCTTAAACCTACGGACCTCCAGATGTTGCAGAACTACAACTCCCAGCATGCCCGGACAGGCATGCTGGGAGTTGTAGTTTTGAAACCTCTGAAAGTCCGCAGGTTGAAGACCACTGCGGCCTTAGTCATCATCCAGACCCCCCCCTTTAGTTTTCTACTCGCCTCCCCTCGGTGGGAAGGAAGGGTGAGCTGGTCCGGGCCATCTCTGCTTCAGGGACCGTCCGGTGGGGAGGATTAGTCGTTGCGGGCTGTCCATTTTCACCGGGGGGGGGGGCCTTTTCTCCGTGCTTCGGGCCCGGCCCTGGACTAGTGACGTTGCCTTGACGACGACGCACAGGGATGTTGCGCATGAACGTCCCTGTGCGTCGTCGTCAAGGCAACGTCACTAGTCCGGGGCCGGGCCACAAGCGCGGAGAAGAAACCCCCCCCCCCCCCCCCCCCCCCGGTGAAAATGGACAGCCCGCAACGACTAATCCTCCCCTCCGGAGGGTCCCTGCAGCATAGATGGCCCAGACCAGCTCACCCTAACTTCCCGCCGAGGGGAGGCGAGTACAAAACAAGGGAGGGGGGGGGGGGGCTAGATGATGACTTAGGCCGCAGTGGTCTTCAACCTGCAGACCTCCAGAGGTTTCAAAACTTCAACACCCAGCATGCCCGGACATGCTGGGAGTTGTAGTTTTGCAACATCTGGAGGTCCGCAGGTTGAAGACCACTAATGAAGGGATTGACAGGAGGAGAGTTCACTTGAGTAAAAGCCGAGGGGGCGTTTTCAGCACGAAAAATCGTGCTAAAAAACTCAGCTTATACTCGAGTATATATGGTAAATTTTATATTTATTCACAAATACAATATGTCTATGTTATGTTGGCATTAGAGAACTTACAGTAAATTCAATTCCTCACGAACTTCTCGGCTCGGCTGTTGATGACTTATCCTGCATAAATGAGTTCAGCTTTCAGGTGCTCCGGTGGGCTGGATACAGTCCTAGGAGACTCTTTCCTAGGACTGTATCCACCTTTTCCAGCCCACCGGAGCACCTGAAAGCTGAACTCATTTATGCAGGATAAGTCATCAACTGCCGAGCCGAGAAGTTCGTGACGAATCAAATTTACTGTAAGTTCGCTCATCTCTAGTTGGCATCATAAAATTGACATATTTTTTTACTTTTTGAAGACCTTAGAGGGCTTCAAACTATAGCAGCAATTTTCAAAATTTTCATGAAAATTTCAAAATCTGAATTTTTCAGGGACCAGTTAAGTTTGAACTGGATTTGAGAGGCCTTTCTGTGAGAAATACCCCATTATAGAAACTACACCCCAACATTTTTTTCTAAATGACATTCAAAAAGTGTGTTTAACCCTTAAGGTGTTTCACAAGAATTGCAGCAAAGTGGAGGAGAAAAATCAAAATCTGCGGTTTTTTTACACTAACATGTTCTTGTAGCCCCATTTTTTTTTTTTTCATTTTTAAAAGTGGTAAAAGGAGAAAAAGCCCCCCCCAAATTTGTAGCCCAATTTCTCTCGAGTTCGTAAATACCTCATATGTTGACATAAAGTGCTCTGTGGGCTCACAACATGGCTCAACAGGGAAAGAGCAACTGTAGGATTTTTGAAAATGAATTTTGCTGTCATGGTTTTTGGGGCCATTGTTGCATTTAGGAAGCCCCCATGGTGCCAGAACAGCAAAAAAACACCCACATGGCATAGTATTTTGGAAACTACACCCCTCGAGGAACGTAACAAGGGGTATAGTGAGCCTTAACACCCTACAGGTGTTTGACGACTTTGCGTTGAAGTTGGATGTGAAAATGGAAAATATAATTTTTAACACTAAAATGATGGTGTTACTCCAAATTTTCACATGGTGTAATAGACAATGGACCCAACAATTTGAAGCCCAATTTTTCCCGGTTAAGAAAACGCCCCATATGTGGATGTTAAGTGCTCTGCTGGCGCACTACAGGTCTCAGAACAGAAGGAGCGCCATTGGACTTTTGGAGAGAGAATTTTGCTGGAATTGAAGTCGGGGGCCATGTACATTTACAAACCTCCCATGGTGCCAGAACAGCAGAAACCCCCACATGTGACACCATTTTGGAAACTACACCCCTCACAGAATGTACTTATTGGGCTTTTGGAGAGAGAATGTGTCCGGAATTGAAGGCCATGTGTGTTTACAAAGCCCCCACAGTGCCACAACAGTGGAACCCCCCACATGTGATCCCATTTTGGAAACTACACGCCTCATGTAATGTAATAAGGGGCATAGTGAGCATTTACACCCCACTGGCGTTTGACAGATCTTTGTAACAGTGGGCTGTTACAATGAAAAATTACATTTTTAATTTTCACGGACCACTGTTCAAAAAATCTGTCGGGCACCTGTGGGGTGTAAATGCTCACTGTACCCCATATTACATTACATGAGGCGTGTAGTTTCCAAAATGGGATCACATGTGGGGGGGTTCCACTGTTTTGGCACTATGGGGGCTTTGTAAACACACATGGCCTTCAATTCCAGACTCAAAGTTACATAGTTAGTATGGTTGAAAAAAGACATACGTCCATCAAGTCCAACCAGGGAATTGAAGTGAAGGGTGTAAGGGAATAAGGGAAAGGGATGTAGTTTTATAATTCTGCATAAGCATTAATGTTGTTTTGTTCCAGGAATGTATCTAACCCTGTTTTAAAGCTGTTAATTGTTCCTGCTGTGACCAGTTCTTGAGGTAGACCGTTCCATAAATTCACAGTCCTCACGGTAAAGAAGGCGTGTCGCCCCTTTAGACGAAACCTTTTCTTCTCCAGACGGAGGGAGTGCCCCCTCGTCGTTTGGGGGGGGGGGGGGGGGGGTTAACCTGGAACAGTTTTTCTCCATATTTTTTGTATGGGCCAATCTTCAATTTTTTCATCAAATTTTGGGATTTTTCACCAAGAAAGGATGCAAGTTACCACAAAAATTTACCACTATGTTAAAGTAGAATATGTCACAAAAAAAAACTCTGAATCAGAATGATAAGTAAAAGCATCCCAGAGTTATTAGTGTTTAAATTGACAGTGGTCAGAATTGCAAAAAATGTCCTTAAGGTGAAAAAGGGCTAAGTCCTTAAGGGGTTTACACCCCACAGGTGTTTGACGAAAAGTTGGACGTGAAAATGAAAAATGTTATTTTCTTCACTAAAATGCTGGAGTTATCCCAAATTTTTCATTTTCACAAGGGGTAATAAGAAAAAAAAAGCCCCCCAAAATTTGTAACCCTTTTTTGCTAAGTATATAAAATACCCCATGTGTGGACGTAAAGTGCTCTGCAGGCAAACTACAATACTCAGAAGAGAAGGAGCGCCATTGGGCTTTTAGTCAAGAGCCACTATTCCGACCCTGTGGGGGAAACGTGGCTGAGGTCTACTATTATTGGTTCCTATCCATGTGGAAATTGTTCTTTCTGTCAGAGAGTCCCCAAAACAAAGGATTTTATTAATCCTATTGATGGACGAAGATATGTGATTAGGGAATTTATCAATTGTCAAACTACCGGTATTGTCTACATAGCACAATGTGGATGTCCTATGATTTACGTAGGAAAAACTATCCAGCAGTTCAGAAGAAGGATTTCCCAGCATATAAGCACGATACGGACTAGAGCAGATACACCTCTAGCAAGACATTTTTGGTCTCATCATGGGGGGCGACTGGTCCTGTTTGAGATTTTTTTGGCTTGGCCAGACCACGCTTGGGACCAAGACGTGGTAATCTGGATAAGAAGCTTCTACAGGAAGAAGCTAAGTGGATTTATAGACTGAAATCTATGTCTCCTTTGGGCTTGAATGAAGGGTTTACTTTCAGCCCATTTATCTAATCAAGTTTTACCTGCCTTAAAATATTATTCATAAAATTTGAAATTATGGTACTTCATGTATCAATCACGTTAGTGTCGCACTTAAGCCTTATATGGGTGTCACAGAGATTATGGTTAGTTCAGGACACACAATTCTTATTATCAATCTCTCCTCCTCCCCTAGCCCTTATGATTAGTTTGACGACTCATTTTCTAAACACTGACTCAGTCTTATTGTTTTTTTTTTTCCCTTCCCTTCCCCTTCCCTTCTTTTCCTTCCCCCTTTTCCTCCCCCCCCCCCCCTGTTCTTCCCCTACTTTTCTACTTTCACCCTCTTTCCCTTTTTCCTGTCCCCCTGTCATTTTGGGCTATCAGATTCCCATTGGTATGAATTTATATTCATCCATATAGATGAGATAAGGAAAAGTCTTTCTATTTCATTCCTCAAATAAACTAATACGCACAACAATATATACATTATAATTTAGCTCAATGCAATTGAGTCTGTAGAATTATCTTACATATTAAGTCCTTACCATTCAATTGATATGAGTCCTCACTAATTTCTCTATGTTTTCGCGCATCTCTTCCGGCGCATACAAAGGATTTCTAAGTTTTAGCGCAGGTTGAGATGCGCAACCGGAAGTTTATCAAAGCCGTCGGAGAACGAGCACGCGCAGATGAGGCGGACTCCGGCTCCACCGTTCTATCACCTCGCGCATGTGAACCTAGCGCAGCACGTCATCGGCGACCGACCCTACAGGGATTCGCCCGATTAGACATGCCAGTCAAGGTTACCTACCTGTGATTGGGCGCAGGGAACTAAAACATCAGATTGGCTGATCAAACGCAGAGACGTGGATTGGTCGATTTGAGTGCCACTCCTCAATGCAGGAGAGGCATTGGTGGAGAATTGATAATGTGTGAACCCTGACATCCTGTGACATCATGATGGTATGTATTAATACCCCCTGCATGGCGTTTTTTTAACTTAGTGCCCATTTACCTCTTGATAACGCTGCTGAGGCAGTGAAACATGTCGAGGGGGGCCATGTTAAGCTTTTAACTTTGAGCTCCATTGTCCTACAATAGCGCTGAATGTAGGTGTTCTGCAGGCACCTCGTCTTCGCTTCAGTGTGTATTCAATTCATTAGACCGGATGGTGTGTGTGTGTGTGTGTGTGTGTGTGTGTGTGTGTGTATATATATATATATATATATATATATATATATATATATATATATATAATTAAAGAAGTAGGACGACATGGGGCTCTATATTTTAAAACACTACTAAGTGCGAACCTAATACAATAAAGATTGCACTTTTAATCTCACTTTTTTGATATATGGGAAATAAATGTTTTTTTTTGGGCTGCCTTTTTGGTAGTCTATGAGTTAGTGGTCAAATTCCACCCTCCATATATTGGTCTCAACTAGATATGTTTGAACCTTGGGGTACACCACTAATAACCGGGGACCAATCAGAGTACGAATCATTGACCACCACTCTCTGGGTACGATCCATGAGCCAGTGTTCAATCCAGTTACAAACTAAAGTTTCTAAGCCCAAGGACCTTAACTTACCTGTCAGACATCTACGAGGGACAGTATCAAACGCTTTAGCAAAATCCAGAAACACTATATCCACAGCCATTCCTCTGTCAAGGCTTCTACTCACCTCTTCATAAAAGCAAATTAGATTGGTTTGACAACTTCTATCCTTAGTAAACCCATGCTGGCTATCACTTATAATACTATTATCCCCTATGTATTCCTGTATGTAATCCCTTATAAGTCCTTCAAACAATTTACCCACAATGCACGTTAGACTTACCGGTCTATAATTGCCTGGCGAAGACCTAGAGCCCTTCTTGAAGATTGGTACCACATTAGCCTTGCGCCAGTCCCTTGGCTCCAAAAGCCCAATGGCGCTCCTTCTCTTCTGAGCATTGTAGTTTGCCTGCAGAGCACTTTACGTCCACACATGGGGTATTTTATATACTTAGCAAAAAAGGGTTACAAATTTTGGGGGGCTTTTTTTTTCTTATTACCCCTTGTGAAAATGAAAAATTTGGGATAACTCCAGCATTTTAGTGAAGAAAATAACATTTTTAATTTTCACGTCCAACTTTAACGAAAATTCGTCAAACACCTGTGGGGTTTAAACCCCTTAAGGACTTACCGTATATACTCGAGTATAAGCCGACCCGAGTATAAGCCGAGACCCCTAATTTCAACCCAAAATCCCAGGAAAAGTTATTGACTCGAGTATAAGCCTAGGGTGGGAAATACCTCATCCCCCCCTGTCATCATCCAGACCCGTCATTAACATCCTCATCATCCCACACATCCCCCCTTCATCATCCCCTTGTCATCATCCCACACATCCCCTTATCATCCCACACATCCCCCCTTCATCATCCCCTTGTCATCATCCCACACATCCCCTTGTCATCATCCCACACATCCCCTTATCATCCCACACATCCCCCCTTCATCATCCCCTTGTCATCATCCCACACATCCCCTTATCATCCCACACATCCCCCCTTCATCATCCCCTTGTCATCATCCCACACATCCCCCCTTCATCATCCCCTTGTCATCATCCCACACATCCCCTTATCCCACACATCCCCCCTTCATCATCCCCTTGTCATCATCCCACACATCCCCTTATCATCCCACACATCCCCCCTTCATCATCCCCTTGTAATCATCCCACACCCCCCCCCCCCCTTCATCATCCCCACCCCCCCTTCATCATCCCACACACCCCCCTTCATCATCCTCTTCTCATCATTCGCCCTCAGTGGTCTTCAACCTGCGGACCTCCAGAGGTTTCAAAACTACAACTCCCAGCAAGCCCGGGCAGCCATCGGCTGTCCGGGCTTGCTGGGAGTTGTAGTTTTGAAACCTCCGGAGGTCCGCAGGTTGAAGACCACTGCGGCCTTCAACATGCGGACCTCCAGAGGTTTCAAAACTACAACTCCCAGCAAGCCCGGGCAGCCATCGGCTGTCCGGGCTTGCTGGGAGTTGTAGTTTTGAAACCTCCGGAGGTCCGCAGGTTGAAGACCACTGCGGCCTTCAACATGCGGACCTCCAGAGGTTTCAAAACTACAACTCCCAGCAAGCCCGGGCAGCCATCGGCTGTCCGGGCTTGCTGGGAGTTGTAGTTTTGAAACCTCCGGAGGTCCGCAGGTTGAAGACCACTGCGGCCTTCAACATCATCCAGCCCCCTCTCACCCCCTTTAGTTCTGAGTACTCACCTCCGCTCGGCGCTGGTCCGGTCCTGCAGGGCTGTCCGGTAAGGAGGTGGTCCGGTGAGGAGGTGGTCCGGGCTGCTATCTTCACCGGGGGCGCCTCTTCTCCGCGCTTCCGGCCCGGAATAGAGCCGTTGCCTAGACAACGACGCATCTGCGTCGTTGTTAAGGCAACGTGACTATTCTGAGGCCGGGCCCGAAGCGCTTAGAAGAGGCCTCCCCGGTGAAGATAGCAGCCCGGACCACCTCCTCACCGGACCACCTCCTTACCGGACAGCCCTGCAGGACCGGACCAGCGCCGAGCGGAGGTGAGTACTCAGAACTAAAGGGGGTGAGAGGGGGCTGGATGATGTTGAAGGCCGCAGTGGTCTTCAACCTGCGGACCTCCGGAGGTTTCAAAACTACAACTCCCAGCAAGCCCGGACAGCCGATGGCTGCCCTGGCTTGCTGGGAGTTGTAGTTTTGAAACCTCTGGAAGTCCGCAGGTTGAAGACCACTGCGGGTGGGGGAGTTCACTCGAGTATAAGCCGAGGGGGGTGTTTTCAGCACGAAAAATCGTGCTGAAAAACTCGGCTTATACTCGAGTATATACGGTAGCCCTTTTTCACCTTAAGGACATTTTTTACAATTCTGACCACTGTCAATTTAAACACTAATAACTCTGGGATGCTTTTACTTATCATTCTGATTCAGAGATTTATTTTTTTGTGACATATTCTACTTTAACATAGTGGTAAATTTTTGTGGTAACTTGCATCCTTTCTTGGTGAAAAATCCCAAAATTTGATGAAAAAATTGAAAATTTTGCATTTTTCTAACTTTGAAGCGCTCTGCTTGTAAGGAAAATGGAGATTCAAAATAAAAAAAAAATTATTCACATATACAATATGTCTACTTTATGTTTGCATCATAAAATTTGAGTTTTTGGAAGAAGCCAGAGAGCTTCAAAGTTCAGCAGCAATTTTCACATTTTTGACAATTTTCAAACTCACTATTTTTCAGTGACCAGTTCAGTTTTGAAGTGGATTTGAAGGGTCTTCATATTAGAAATACCCCACAAATGACCCCATTATAAAAACTGCACCCCCCAAAGTATTCAAAATGACATTCAGTCAGCGTTTTAACCCTTTAGGTGTTTCACAGGAATAGCAGCAAAGTGAAGGAGAAAATTCACAATCTTCATTTTTTACACTCGCATGTTCTTGTAGACCCAATTTAAAAATTTTTGCAAGGGGTAAAAAGGAGAAAATTTTTACTGGTCTTTGAAACCCAATTTTTCTCGAGTAAGCACATACCTCATATGTCTGTTAATTGTTCGGCGGGCGCAGTAAAGGGCTCAGAAGGGAAGGAGCGACAAATGGTTTTTGGGGGGCATGTCACCTTTAGGAAGCCCCTATGGTGCCAGAACAGCAAAAACACATGGCATACCATTTTTGAAACTAGACCCCTCGGGGAACATAACAAGAGGTAAAGTGAACCTTAATACCCCACAGGTGATTCACGACTTTTGCATATGTAAAAAAATTTTTTATTTTTTTCCTAAAATGCTTGGTTTACCAAAAGTTTTACATTTTTAAAAAGGGTAATAGCCGAAAATACCCCCCAAAATTTGAAGCCCAATTTCTCCCGATTCAGAAAACACCCCATATGGGGGTGAAAAGTGCTCTGCTGGCGCACTACAGGTCTCAGAAGAGAAGGACTGACGTTTTGGCTTTTTGAAAGCAAATTTTGCTCTAGGGGCATGCCAGAATAGCAAAAAAAAACACATGGCATACTGTTTTGGAAACTAGACCCTTGTTTTCCCAAAAATTTTACATTTTTTAAAAGGGTAAAAGCAGAAAATACCCCCCAAAATTTGTAACACAATTACAATATGTGACCCTAAACTGTTGCCTTGAAATACGACAGGGCTCCAAAGTGAGAGCGCCATGCGCATTTGAGGCCTAAATTAGGGACTTGCATAGGGGTATTCTACGCCAGTGGTTCCCAAACAGGGTGCCTCCAGCTGTTGCTAAACTCCCAGCATGCTTGGACAGTCAGTGGCTGTCTGGTAATACTGGGAGTAGTTGTTTTGCAACAGCTGGAGGCTCCGTTTTGGAAACAGTGGCGTACCAGACGTTTTTCATTTTTATTGGGGAGGGGGGGTTGTGTAGGAGTATGTGTATATGTAGTGTATTTTTTTTTTTTTGTGGTAGTGTAGTGTAGGGATCGACCGATATCGTTTTTTTAGGGCCGATAATCGGTGGAGGTTAGGCCCGATAGCCGATAACTTATACCGATATTCCGGTATAAGTTATCGGCTATTTATCCCCCCTCGACACCGCTGCAGAGCATTGATTTAAAGCGGGCGCTTTAAATCAATGCACTGCAGTGGCTTTTGCGGTACCATAGGCCGCCGCCACCACCCGCTTCTCTCCCCCTACCTGTCAGGGTGGTCCGGGCCATCCATCCATCCTTCCTGTAGTATCCGGCGGCATTCCGGGTGGAGGGTGAACCGGTCCAGGCTGTCCTTCTCCGGGGGTCATCTTCTCCACTCCGGGCAGGCTCTGGCCTAGTACGCTGCATAGACGCCGCTGTGCAGTGACGCCCGTGCGTAGCGACGCACCTGGCGTAGCGGCGTCTATGCAGCGTACTAGGCCGGAGCCTGCCCGGATTGGAGAAGATGACCCCCGGAGAAGGACAGCCTGGACCGGTTCACCCTCCACCCGGAATGCCGCCGTACACTACAGGAAGGATGGATGGCCCGGACCACCCCCATTACGGGTGAGTTAAAAAAAAATGTATTGACTCGGAGGGTGGGGGAGGGGCCCGACCGGTATAGCGGTATGGGCAAAAATCCATATTGGTATACCACCCAGCACTACGGGGGGGCGGTCGCGGTGCGGCGGGTCAGGGGGGGGGGGGCGTGGCATTATCGGCTTATCGGCAAGGTAATTGCCGATACCGATAATGCCCAAAATCGTCAATATCGGCCATACCGATAATCGGTCGATCCCTAGTGTAGTGTAGTGTTTTTTAGGGTACATTCGCACGGGTGGGGGTTCACAGTAGTTTCTCGCTGGCAGTTTGAGCTGCGGCAGAAAATTTGCCGCAGCTCAAACTTGCAGCCGGATTCTTACTGTAAACCTCTGACCATGTGAGTGTACCCTGTACTTTCACATTGGGGGGGGGGGGACAACCAGCTGTTGCAAAACAACTCCCAGCATGTACGGTGCATGCTGGGAGTTGTAGTTTGCAGCAGCTGGAGGCACACCGGTCGTGAAACACTGAGTTAGGTAAAAAAAATAAAAATAAAAAGTTTCACAACCATTGTGCCTTCAGCTGTTGCAAAACTACAACTCTCAGCAGTCACCGACGGCCAACGGGCATGCTGGGAGTTGTAGTTATGCAACCAGCGGATGCACCACTACAACTCCCAGCATGCACTTTAACTGTGCAAGCTGGGAGTTGTAGTTATACAACAGCTGAAGGTACACTGTTCCATAGAAAACATTTTCCTCCAGCTGTTGCAAAACTAGAAGTCCCAGCATGCCCATAAGGGAATGCTGGAAGTTGTGGTGGTCTGCCTCCTGCTGTTGCATAACTACAGCTCCCAGCATGCCCTTTTTGCATGCTGGGAGCTGTTGCTAAGCAACAGCAGGAGTCTGTCACTCAGCTCCAACTGCTGATCCACACCGCTTCAGGTCAGTCCCTCGCTGCCGCCGCCGCCGCTCCTGGGGCCCCGATCCCAACATTGATGCCGGGGATCGGGGTCCCCAGCTCCCGGGGTCGTCTTCCCGATCACGTCCTCCGGAAGAGGGGCGGAGCGGGTTGCGGGAGTGAGACCCGCAGCAGGTGCCCTGATTGGTCGGCCGGTAAACCGGCCGACGAATCGGGGCGATCGTGAGGTGGCACCAGAACAGCCTGTAATTCCGAGTCACTGGTGACCCGATTGACCCGGAATTGTTCAGCGATCTGCGGCCATCGCCGACATGGGGGGTCATCATGACCCCCCTGGGCGATATGCCTCGATGCCTGCTGAACGATTTCAGCAGGCATTGGGCACCGGCTCCCCTCCGGCTAGCGGCGGGGGGCCAGGATTTGACAGGATGTACTCAAACGTCCTGAGTCCTTTAAGGTGTTAAAGCTCGCTATACCGCTTGGTACATTCCATGAGGGGTCACAGGTGGGTATTTACATTTTTACGTTTATGTCAGAACTGCTGTAAAATCAGCCACCCCTGTGCAAATAACCAATTTAGGCCGCAAATGTACATAATGCGCTCCCGCTCCAGAGCCTTGTTGTGCGTCCGCAGAGCATTTTACGTCCACATATGGGGTATTTCCGTAATAAGGAGAAATTGTGTTACAAATTTTGGGGCTCTTTTTTATTTTTTATTTTTATTTTTTATTTTTTTTTCCTTCTTGTGAAAATGAAAAGTATGGACCAACACCAGCATGTAAGTGTAAAAATGGTGTGTAAAAGGAGAAAAAGCCCCGATGTATTTCACCCCAAAAACCCAGGAAAAGTTATTGACTTGACTATAAGCCTAGGGTGGGAAATACATCGTCATCAACACCCCCGTCATTAACACCTCCTGTCAATGGTCAGTGGTCTTCAACCTGCGGACCTCCAGATGTTGCAAAACTACAACTCCCAGCATGCCCGGATAGCCTGTAGTTTTGAAACATCTGGAGTTCTGCAGTTTGAAGACCACTGCGGCCTTCATCATCCAGACACCCCTTTACTTTTCTACTCACCTCCCCTTGGTGGGAAGGAAGGGTGAGCTGGTCTGGGCCATCTATGCTGCAGGGACCGTCCGGTGGGGAGGGTTAGTCGTTCCGGGCTGTCCATCTTCACCGGGAGGCCCTCTTCTCCGCTTCAGGCCTGCCCCGGCCTAGTGACGTTGCCTTGACGACGACGCACAGGGACGCTCATGCGCACGGACGTCCCTGTGCGTCGTCATCAAGGCAACGTCACTAGGCCGGCACAGAGCGGAGAAGAGGGCCTCCCGGTGAAGATGGACAGCCCAGAACAACTAACCCTCCCCACCGGACAGTCCCTGCAGCATAGATGGCCCGGACCAGCTTACCCTTCCTTCCCACTGAGGGGAGGTGAATAGAAAACTAAAGAGGGGGGGGGGGGGGTCTGGATGATGACGAAGGCCGCAGTGGTCTTCAACCTTCGGACCTCCCAGATGTTTAAAAACTACAACTCCCAGCATGCCTGGACAGCCGATGGCTGTCCGGGCATGCTGGTAGTTGTAGTTCTGCAACATCTGGAGGTCCGCAGGTTGAAGACCACTAAAGGGATTGACGGGCGGAGAGTTCATTCGAGTATAAGCCGAGGGGGGCGTTTTCAGCACAAAAAATCGCGCTGAAAAACTCTGCTTATACTCGAGTATATGTGGTGTGTTTGTTTGTGTGTGTGTGTGTGTGTGTTTCGCCGCAGATTATGCTGTAAAATAAGTAATGTTATTACAAAGTACAATTGGTGATGCAAAAAACAAGCCCTTATAAGTGTCTGTAGGCGCAAAAATATGCTTTTCAGAAGATGAGGAGGAAAAATTAAGATTGTTTTAAGTCCTTAAGGTGAAAATGCGCTGAGTCCTTAAGGGGTTCATCACATTGTTCTACAGAATAAAGATAGAGCCCCCCTCAAACTTTGCAAAATTGCTGTTTCCTCCAATATTCCCCCACAAATGATTTTATTGGTTTGGCCATACATTTTATTGTACAATGAAAATTTAAAAAGTAATGGCTCTTAGAATGCGAGCAGGAAAAAACAAAAATGCTAAATTGGAATTTTCCTGTGTCCCCAAGCCACAATGGGCTGTGCCCTTAAGGGTTTAAAGTGGGTCCTGGTTTGGAATTTACTTGGACATATCTCACAGAAGTGCAATTGGCACAAAGTACCAGCAGGATCACCACCTCTCCCCCAAGATCGGCACATCTGAAGCAGGGCCAGTACATAATGCTTGCTGCGTTTTTCCCCACATTGGCCCATAGTTTATAAAGGGGACGGGCCAGTTTAGTGTGCAGGGCGTGATGTTTGAAATTAAAAACTCCATGCTAATAATAATACAGATTGCTTAGAGTACCTCTCATGATCTTGTTAAATGTTATAATCCTTCCAGTTCACTGCCCCCATCATGATAAACCACCCCCTGCCTTTATTTTTATTATTTGTTAGTTTTGTACCTTGATATTGCTCTGTATTTTCAGACTGGGTAGGGGCGTTCCCAGCAGGTGTGACATCATCTGAAGCCATACAGGGGAGAACTTCCTCCCTCACTCTGCTACACACAGCCCAGAGCAGTTCAATGTGAAATGAGCTATGATTGCATAAGGCTGCACACCCCTCCCCACCCCCCCTCAGCATTTCCTGGTTTGGGGTTTCTGCAAGGCCAACAGGAGTCCAAAGTCTGTGCAAAAGATGGGGGGGGGGGGGGGGGTAGGTAATGTGCTCTTCAAAAGCTGCCACTAGGTGTCTCCCTACTGGTCTGAACACAAAACTGAGAAAACTTTATTTTTATTTTTTTAAACAAAGTACATTAGAAAGATTTTTATTTACCATAAGAAGTGCAATAGCAAAAATTAGTTTAATGAGAATGCCCATTTAAATTCACAAATTTATTTAACAAAAAAATTCTGATAATACAATTTTGCAAAAACTATATAAAAAAAAAAAAAAAAAGTGGGCAGGGCAATGCATTTTATGTTTGTTTTTCGGCAAAGCACAGCCTAAATTTTCGGTTTTGGCCCAAAATTTCCCTTTTGCTTCATCCCTAATTAATAGAATTACTGTGTCGTAAACTCGTTTCCATATAAAGGTGATCTAAAGGGTTCAAAAAGTTGTGTACACCAAAACACTGAAGCTCACCCCCTCAAAAAACAAGCACTCATAAAGGTCTGTTAAAGTGGTTATCCAGCACTTAAAGGGGTAGTCCAGTGGAGAAAAACTTATCCCCTATCCTAAGGCTGGGACCCCTTGCAATCTCTCTGTATGGGGGCCAGGCTCTCCGGCCACATAGCGGGTGTCGACCACCGCACAAAGCTGGAGCCAACACGCCCCCTCAATACATGGCAGAGCCGGAGATTGCCGAAGGCAGTGCTTCGGCGCTCTGCCATAGAGTTGTACTGAGGGGGCGTGTCGGCAGCTGCTTCGTGCGGTGGTCGACACGCCCCCTTCCCACGGGCTGTCGGGCCCCGTACAGGAGATCACGGGGGGGCCCCCAGCGGTCGGAACCCCCCCCCCCCCCCCCCTGCGCGAACTGCAACTTATCCCCTATCCTTAGGATAGGGGATAAGTTGTTCACAACTGGACTACTCCTTTAACTCACAGGATAGGGGAAGTGTCTGAACCTCCGTGTGGGTTGGGGGGGGGGGGGGGGTCAGACTAGACACACACTTTTCTTTTTGGCCTTACAGGACATCTTTTAAATCTTTGTAGTTGTTGTAAAATATGTATTGAGTAGCTTGTTTGTTTTGATAATATATGAACAATGCATTGTTTATTTGAGCTTTACTGTGTAAATGAGTTGGTAAAATGTGTTTTTCAGTCTTGTTAGCTTTTCACTTCAGAGAGTCTGTTAGTTGTTTGGCAGCTATTCTAATATTATCCATGCATCGATGGCTTCATTAATTAGTCATTTACATAACAGTCAGCATTCTGCTAATAGATCGTAGATTACAAGACAGAGGCTTCTCTGCCACAAGGCTAGGCTACGTAGCACGTGAAACCTTTGTCACATACTGGAGGTTTTTTATTTCATTCTTATGGTACAGCGATACAGTTAAGAAGCTAAACATAATTTTGACAAATATTTTATTTAACCCCTCAAGTTCCACAGGTTTTTCAGTTTTTGCACTTTTATTTTTTCCCCTCATCACCTTCTAAAAATCATAACTAAATAACTAATTTTGCACCTACAGACTCATATGAAGGCTTATTTTTTGCGCCACCAATTGTAATTTGTAATGACCTCAATCATTTCACCACAAAATCTATGGCAAACCCAGAAAAAAAATATTTGTGGGGCAAAATTGGAGACAAAGCCATTTTGTAACTTTTGGGGGCTTTCAATTCTACGCAGTGTAATTTTCGGTAAAAATGACACCTTATATTCTGTAGGTCCATACGGTTACAGTGATACCAAATTTATATAGGTTTTCTTTATTTTACTACTGTAAAAAAAGAAAAAACTACATTCACCAAAATTAGTATGTTTAAAATTGTCCACTTCTGACCCCTATAACTTTAATTTTTCAATATACAGGGTGGTATGAGGGCTCACGTTTTGCGCCGTAATCTGAAGTTTTTAGCAGTACCATGATAGTTTTGATCAGACTTTTTGATCACTTTTTATAAAAAAAATAGTTTAGGGTATGCAAAGTGACCAAAAACACGCAATTTTGGCCTTTAAATTTTTTTTTTATGTATATGCCATTGACCGCGCGGTTTAATTAACCTTATATTATAGTTCGGACATTTACGCACGCAGTGATACCACGTGTTTGTTTATTATGTTAATGCTTGTGTTTTAAATTTTTTTTTTTTTTTTTTTTAAACTTTACACTTTTAGTCCCCCTTAGGGGACTTTTAGGAGAAATGATTTGATTCCTCATACAGATCAATGTGGTTACATAGAACCACATTGATCTGTGTGCTCTGCTCTTTATCATTCACGGCGCAGCAGCCGACATAGGAGAGGTAAGCCCTCAGAAGTGGATCGACCACCACGATCGCGCTGCGGGGGTGCAATCCACCCCACTGGACCACCAGGGAGCGTTTACAGGGTTCTAGGAGATGCCGCTTTCAGATCGCCGCATGTCTGCTATTAACCACTTGGGGACACACTGTGTACAGGTTACCCCCTCACATATACTAATGTGCCACAAACGGGAACTTGACATCACCAACCATTCCCATTTTATTAAGGTGTATCCATATAAATGGGCCACCCTGTAGTTTTTCAACATCTGGAGGGGACAGGGTACATTCACACAGGAGTAGGTTTACAGCGAGTTTTCTGCGGCAAGTTTTAAGATGCGACAAATTTTCCACCGCAGCTCAAGCTCCCAGTGAGAAACTCCACTGTAAACCCCTGCCCGTGTGAATGTAGCCTGACAACACTACAATATACCTACACAAAAAAAGTAAAACATTACATATACACAATATAAAATACGTCTTGTATGGCACGGTTTCAAAAACGGAGCCCCCAGCTGTTGAAAAACAACTCCCAGTATGGCCGGACAGCACTGACTGTCAAGGCATGCTGGGAGTTTTGCAAAAGCTGGAGGCACATTGTTTGGGAAACGCTGCTGTAGGGTATTTTGGTGGCCGATGAAAATCTCCAAAATAGGCGTCAAATACGCATGGCGCTCTCTTGCTTTGGAGCCCTGTCGTATTTCAAGGCAACAGTTTAGTGCCCCATATATGGGGTATTTCCGTTACGAATTTTGGGGGCTTTTTCTCCTTTTACCCCTTATGAAAAGGTAAAGTTGGGTTCTACACCAGCCTGTTAGTGTAAAAAAAAAATTTTTTTTTTACTTTAACATGCTGGTGTTGCCCCATAAAATTTTCGCAAGCTGTAAAAGGAAAAAAAGACCCCCAAAATTTGTGATCCAATTTCTCCTGAGTATGGAAATACCCCATATGTGGGTGTAAAATGCTCTGCGGGCGCACAACGTGGCTCAGGAGTGAGAGTGTACTATGTACATTTGACGTCTAAATTGGTGATTTGCACAGGGGTGGCTGATTTTACAGCGGTTCTGACATAAACGCAAAACAATAAATACCCACATGTGACCCAATCTTGGAAACTGCATCCCTCACGGAATGTAACAAGGATTATAGTTAGCCTTTAACGCCCCACAGGTGTTTGACGAATTTTCGTTTAAAGTTGGATGTGAAAATAAAGAGAGAAAAAAATAATTCTCAAACTCTGGTGTTAACCTACATTTTTCATTTTCACAAGGGAGAATTTTTTGGGAAACTTAACCCCTCACAAAATGTAATAAGGGGTGCAGTGAGCATTTAAAACCCACTGGTGTCTGACAGATTTTTGCAACAGTGTTCCGTGAAAATGAAAAATTTTATTTTTCATTTGCACAGCCCACTGTTGCAAAGATCTGTCAATTGCCAGTGGGGTGTATATGCTCACTGGACCCCTTATTTGAATTCTGTGAAGGGTATAGTTTCCAAAATGGGGTCAAATGTGGGGGGGTCCACTGTTCTGGCACCCCAAGGGGCTTTGTAAACGCATATGGCCCCCGACTTCCGTTCCAACCAAATTCTCTCTCCAAAAGCTCAATGACGCTCCTTCTCTTCTGAGCATTGTAGTCCGCCCGCAGTGCACTTTACATCCACATATGTGGTATTTCCATACTCAGAAGAAATGGTGTTACAAATTTTGGGAGGCTTTTTTTTACATATTGTGAAAATGAAAAATTTGGGGTTACCACCAGCATTTAGTGCAAAAAAATTTATTTTAAATTTTCACGTCCAACTTCAGTGGAAATTTGTGAAACACCTGCAGGGGTGTTAAGGCTCACTTTAACCCCTTGTTACGTTCCTTGGGGGGTGTAGTTTCCAAAATAGTATGACAATTTATTTATTTTTTTTTTTTTTTTTTTGCTGTTCTGGCACCATAGCGGCTTCCTAAATGCGACATGCGCTCCAAAAACCATTTCAGCAAAATTTGCTTGCCCAAAGCCCAAATTTTCTTTCCAAAAGGCACTCCTTCTCTTCTGAGCATTGTAGTGTGTCCGGAGTGCTCAGGACGTCCACACATGGGGTATTTCCATACTCAGAAGAGATGGGGTTACAAATTTTGAGGGGCATTTTCTCCTATTACCCCTTGTAAAAATGTGAAACTTGGGGGAAACCAGCATTTTTGTGAGAAAAAAAATTCATTTACACATCCGACTTTAGCGAAAAATCGTCAAACACCTATGGGGTGTTAAGGCTCACTGTACCCCTTGTTACGTTCCTTGAGGAGTGGGGTATAATTTCCCAAATAGTGTGCCATGTTGGTGTATTTTTTGCGATTCTGGCTGTACTCGAGAGAAATTGGGTTTCAAACTTTGGGGGGCTTTTTCTCTTTTACCCCTTCAAAAACTGGGTCTACAAGAAAATGCGAGTGTAAAAAATGAAGATTTTGAATTTTCTCCTTCACTTTGCTGCTATTCCTGTGAAAGGGTTAAAGGGGTACTCTGCCCCAAGCATCTTATCCCCTATCCAAAGGATAGGGGATAAGATGTGAGATCGCGGGGTCCCGCTGCTGGGGACCCCCGGGATCTCCGCTGAAGCACCCCGCTATCATTACTGCACAGAACAAACTCGCTCTGTTCGTAATGACCGGCAATACAGGGGCAAGAGCATTGTGACATCACGGTCCACCCCCTCAATACAAGTCTATGGGAGGGGGCGTGGCGGCCATAACTCCCCCTCCCATAGACTTGCATAAAGGGGGTGAGCCATGACGTCACGAGGGGGCGGGGCTGTGACGTCACGATGCTCCGGCCCCTATATCGCCAGTCATTACACACAGAGCGAGTTTGCTCTGTGCAGTAATGATAGCGGGTGCTGCAGCGGAGATTCCAGGGGTCCCCAGCGGTGGAACCCCTGCGTTCTGACAACATGCTAGGGGCGGAGTACCCATTGAACACACTTTCTGGATGTCATTTTGAATACTTTGAGGGGTGCAGTTTTTATAATTGGGTAATTTATGGGGTATTTCTAATTTGAAGGTCCTTCAAATCCACTACAAAACTAAACTGGTCCCTGAAAAATTCAGATGATAAAAAAATTATGTGAAAAATTAGAAAATTGCTGCTGAATTTTGAAGCCCTTTGATGTCTTCCAAAAGTTAAAAACACATGTCAACTTTATGACGAAAATATAAAGTAGACATATTGTATATGTGAATCAATATATAATTTATTTCTATTTTCTTTATAAGCAGAGAGCTTCAAAGTACAAAAAAATTAAAAATTTTCTAATTTTTTATCAAATTGTAGGAATTTTTCACCAAGAAATGATGCAAGTATCGACAAAAATTTACCAATGACATAAAGTAGAATATGTCACGAAAAAACATTCTCGGAATCAGAATGAAAAGTAAAATCATCCCAGAGTTATTAATGCTTAAAGGACAACTGTAGTGGAACACTTTTATATATATATTGCCGTGCCTCAAAAATAAACTCATACATACCTTCCTATGAGCCCTTGTTGGTCCGGCACAGGCCTCACGGTCCGGCAGTGCTGACCTCATTCCACTTCCTGGGGACTGGGACGCTGCAGAGCCGTCGACGTATCACCGGCCGCAGCGATGTCCCGCCCCGGCCTGTGATAGGCTGAGCCCACTGTCATGTAAGGAGCTCTGGCCGGCTTCTTACATGACAGTGGGCTCAGCCTATCATGGGCCGGGGCGGAACATCGCCCTGCGGGACCGTGAGGCCTGTGCCGGACTTTGCACCTAAAAATCCATATGATGGCTTATTTTTTGCGCCACCAATTCTACTTTGCAGTGACATCAGTCATTTTACCACAAACATCTACGGCGAAATGGAAAAAAAAATCATTGTGCGACGAAATTGAAGAACGCCATTTTGTAACTTTTGGGGGCTTCCGTTTCTACGCAGTCCATTTTTTGCAGTGATCAGGGTTATCGGCGGTCGATTGCTCAAGCCTGAATCTTAGGCTTGGAGCAATCAATCGCCGAGGGGAAACGCCGGAGGCAGGTAAGAGGACCTCCCCTCGTGTCCCAGCTGATCGGGACACCGCATTTTCACTGTGGTGGTGCCGATCAGCCCCACTGAGCAGCCGGGCAACTTTCACTTTCGGTTTAGACGCGGCGTTCAACTTTGAACGCCGCGTCTAAAGGGTTAATAGCGCGCGGCACCGCGATCACTGCTGCGCGCTATTAGCCCCGGGTCCCGGCATCAGATACATGCCGGGACCGACCCGATATGACGCGGGGTCACAGTGTGACCCCGCGTTATATGGTGGGAGCCGGCCAAGGACGTAAATATACATCCTTGGTCGTTAAGGGGTTAAAGTGATAGTGGTCAGATGTGCAAAAAATGCTCGAGTCCTTAAGGTGAAACTCAGCGTTTTTCAGTTTCTGCACTTTCGTTTTTTTCCTCCTAACACTTTCAATGTTCCACTTAAAAAAAATACACATTATGGCTTATTTTTTGGATGCTTTTTATTATAGGATGCTTTCTCAATTTTTTTGTGCTATTTACTGCTGTAATTTTATGTTTGGAAATAAAATTATTGAGGAAAAAAAAGGAAGGTGAAAACAGGCGGCATCATTAAGGGGTTAAAGGGGTACGCCGCCCCTAGACATCTTATCCCCTATCCAAAGGATAGGGGATAAGATGTCAGATCGCCGGGGTCCCGCTGCTGGGGACCCCCGGGATCGCCGCTGCGGCAACCCGCTATCATTACAGCACAGAGCGAGTTCACTCTGCACGTAATGACGGGCAATACAGGGGCAGGAGCATAGTTACGCCATGGCTCCGCCCCTTGTGGCATCACGGCCCGCCCCCCAATACAAGTCTATGGGAGAGGGCGTGGCGGTCGTCGCGTCCCCTGCCGTAGACTTGCATTAAGAGGGCGGGCCGTGATGTCACGAGGGGCAGAGCCATGACGTTGCGCTGCTCCGTCCCCTGTATAGCGGGGTGCCGCAGCAGCGGGACCCCGGCGATCTGACATCTTATCCCCTATCCTTTTGATAGGGGATAAGATGTCTAGGGGCAAAGTAGCCCTTTAAGGTTAATTAATTGCAACTTCTCTACAAATGTTGCTATCAAATCCAATTCATCCAGTACATCATAATGTTGCATAGTTTAATGGCATGTGTTAAAAGGCGGAGAGTTGACACACTTTTTTGTGTTTTTAGCTGGCGATTTTGATAAAATATGGAAAGAACACTGCAAAGATGAAGAAAGACTTTGTGAATATGCTGTTGCAATGAAAAGCTTAGCAGATAATCACTGGGCGAAAAAGTGTGAAGGAGAAGGTCGAATTGAATGGTGCCTCGGGTAACTTACAAATTATTTCTACAATATTTTATTGTATTGAATTTGTTTCTACATTGTTTTACCCATTGCGCCTAAATGTATCCTCTAGTGAGAATTAATCTTCATGTACACTGTTGTAGAACAGATTTGTTTTATGCTTTCTTCAAAAATCTATATGTGGAAATTTGACAAAGTATAGTGGCGACTTAGCAATGTTGGTGGAATTGCAGTGAAATCTGTTCCTAGAAACTTGGTATCTGTGGACCTGACCTTGCTGTGTTGCATGGATCCTTTATGCTTTGTACAGAAAGTCTTGTAGGAACCACCTTGCTAAGAATGAGATTGCTTCTTTGTGTGTAATCTGGAATGCCTTTCCCTAAGATCCCACAATTACCCATGTAGCATTGTTTACTTTTGGCTGTACTTAAACCACTTCATACAGAGCTGTATAATGGCTGTCTAATTTCTCTTCAGGTTCTTTATTCGTAAGGTCTAAAATTGTTGTAGACAATTGTTCTGGCCAGACCTGACTAGTAGAGGCTATTGCAGCACAGGGCCAGGGCAGGTGAGTGTTTTCTGAAGGACATGTTATTCAACCGATGGCTCTCCAGTTGTTACAAAACAAACTAAAAGTTGTAGTTTTCAACAGCTGAAGAACCACATTTTGGAAAATAATGATCTAAAGGGAAACTGTCATCAGTGTCATCCACACTACAGGCAGGTTGTGCATGTGACACTGATTATAACGATACTTACCAATCCATGGTCCCGTCCTTCTGTTATGCTTCTTAGTCCAGTGGCAGGCTTGGTGAATAGGCGGAGCTTCAGGAGCATGCAAACGTCACATCCGCTGCTTCCCTAAGCCTGCTCACAGAGGGACCCAGCGGAGGGAGAAGCAGCAGCGGTGACACCAGCTTGCCTGCCATGCACCAAGACTGCTGCCTGATTGATGAAGAGAACAGATAAACTGGACCATGGATCTGGGTTATAATCCGTGTCACCCGCACTACATGCCTGTACCAACAGGTTAGTGTGGGTGTCACTGATTAGTTTCCCTCTAAGGAGCATAGTTCATGGTGGGCACAGGGGCATCATTATTTGATTCAAACGCAAGAACAGCAATCCAGTAGAATCCAGTAGAAAATCCAGATTTTATTAACTCACGGTAAAAACGGTACAAGCAACCAGCAGATCAGACGCGTTTCAGGCGCATGCACCCTTCATCACTGACTAAGGGCGCATGCGCCTGAAATGCGTCTGATCTGCTGGTTGCTTGTACCGTTTTTACCGTGAGTTAATAAAATCTGGATTTTCTACTTACCCACGCTGGATTGCCGTTCTTACGTTTGGATTTGTGTGCACCAGGCTGGGTGCGAATCCGTGTCGAGGGTGTACGGGTGGAGCGAGCTGGATTACATTGCCAAATACTTATCATTATTTGATTCCAGGCAGTGTGTGACATAATATTTAGGGGGCACAGCATATGGCAGTATTATCTTTAGGGGTGCAACGGGATAGTATTTGGTGCTAGTATAAAGGGCGAGAATCCAAAGATCTCTGGGCAGCAAACTCTCTCAGGAGGCTCAACTTAATATTGATGTGATATTTCTCTTATTTGATAGCTCATAATGAAATTGCTGATCCAAACACCCAATTTATAAATTAAAAATGTTCAGGGGTTTCTAAACTTGACTGTAATTTTGTCATTTTATTGAAGATAAATATCGTCTAAAATTTTACTCCCATTATTTCTGAAAAACACATAAAGTAAATGTCTATTGAATACTTGTTTGTAGAATTTTTATATATTTCACACCTGTATTCAGTAAATGGGCTAAACTTGTAAAAGAAAAAAAAATGTTTTCTCTTCTTAGTGTCTGTCAAGAATATTTCTTCAATGGAGGCAAAAGAAAAGCAATTGAAAAAGATGCTAGAAGAGCTGCCTTAAATAATACCCAACACCCCAGCGCCGACAACATACTCATGTCTGGTCTCCATGTTTCAAATGTCACCGCAGAAAATCAAGAGTGCGTATCGCTTTCTATCTGGGCAGTTGTTATTATTATTATTATTATTTATTTTTTCATCTAAATTAAAATATTTGCAAATTTAGGTTTCTGGTAGCATATGTATAGCTTTAGCTGTAAACCAAGCTTAAAGGGGTACTCTGGTGGGAAAAATGTCATATATACTGACTAAACAGATTTGTAAATTACTTCTTCTATTAAAAAAATCTTAATCCTTCCAGTACTTATTAGCTGCTAGTTTTTGTAAGTCTGACCACAGTGCTTTCTGCTGACACCTCTCTCCGTGTCAGGAACTGTCCAGAGTAGGAGCAAATCCTCATAGCAATTCCTGACACACAGAGGTGGCATCAGAGAGCACTGTGGTCAGACAGAAAATAACTCCACTTCCTCTGGAGCATACAGCAGCTGATTAGTACTGGAAGGATTAAGATTTTTTTAACAGAAGTAATTTACAAATCTGATTAACTTTCTGGCATCTGTTAATTTGAAGAGAATTGTTTTCCACCGGCGTACCCCTTTAAAGTGGTACTCTACCCCTGGACATCATACCCCCCTCTATCCAAAGGATAGGGTATAAGATGTCTGATCACAGGTGTTCCGGCCGCTGGGCACCCCGTGATCTCCGCGCGTCATTTTTATTCAGAACGCTGGGTTCGGGTGGCCATGGTCGTCACCCTCCCCGCTCTCCCACTAATAGGCGTGACGTCATGACCATGGCTGCCTGAATCCTGCGTTTAAGAAAATGGCGGACCCCAGAGCTAAATTTCAAGTGGCATAGCATTTTATGTACACAATCTTGCACAACTTGTGTACTTTTGCTGTTGGCATTCTGAGGTTAAATTAATATAACTTGTCATTCTTTTATTAGCTTTCATCTGCATGGCAAGATCCGATTGCTTGATGTGGGAAGCTGCTATAATCCTTTTATGAAGTATGAAGACTTTCTAGCTGTTGGTATCGATATTGTACCGGCTGTTGAGGTAAGCTATAGTGGCACGTTTTGCATATATGTAGCACATCAGTCCAGAGCATGGGGAAAATGGACTCTAGTTTTGTGAGATGATAGTCTGCACAGTATCAAAGAAATGTAACTTTTGTAAGTACTACTAATAGGGGAGTATATTGATTCCGATTAAAAGCAAAGTATAAGTCTATTTTGATCTATATGTCAATTAAATCATTGGTTTTAGCGGATTAGATGTGAATTTTGCAAGTTAGCTCGTAGTACAATGTCTACTGTTTAGAGCCTGTAGTAACCACAGTGAACAGGTGCCCTAAATAGTCAATATTTTTAAGTACTAAAGGATGATATTGATGATTTTGTAGACAATTATCACTAACACCTATGGAGCTGTTGTGTACCACAATAACACAGGGCCAGAGAAGGGTTTTCTCTGCAATGACACTACAAACCCATAACCACCTCATAACAAGGACATTTGAGGCTGCAGATCAAGCCTGAAATCCTGTCTACCTCCTACATATTTCTGAAAGAGAAAATTGAACCGCAATGGTTGTCTTAGTGATCCTTTTATATATGCTTGGTATGTCCTGAAATCGTCAATATGTCCGCCCACTTACTATACACATCGCATATGTCTAATTTCTTAACCTATAAGCTCTCGCGTTATAGCCAGAGTAGAGAACCTATATGCCAGTCCCCAATCTGCAGTCTGCTGTTGTCCACTTCCTCTTCGGCGTACTGGCTATCCGCACAGTCAGGCTACTGCAAGTAAGTAAATCACCCCATTGGTCACTCAGTCTCCAATCCAGCAGCACGCTCTGCACGTGATTACTTGCTATACTGGTACTTTAGGACCAAGGGTGTACCTGTACGCCCTGAGTCCTTAAGTGGCTTTGAAGTGAGCACAGGAGCTATCAGTAGCCAGACACTCACTGTTTGACAGGGAGCGGCGGTCCTGCCACTGCTGGTCATTAACCCTTTAGACACCGCCATCATTGCCGATCACCGCATCTAAACTGAAACTAAAAATCTCCGGTAGCTCAGAGGGGCTCACTGAACCCCCCGCGACCTGATTGCAGGGGTTTTGTGAGCTAAAACAGTGGAGGAGGGTCCCCTTTACCTGCCTCCTGCCGTTGATCGCAGACTCACTGATGTAGCCTGGCTTAGCCAGGCTATATCAGTGGCTCGCCGATCACACTGTGTATTGCTATGCCATAGGTAGAGATGAGCGAAGTTACAGGGATTCGATTTGTCACAAACTTCTCGGCTCGGCAGTTGTTGACTTTAGCCTGCATAGATTAGTTCAGCTTTCAGGTGCTCCGGTGGGTTGGAAAAGGTGGATACAATCCTAGGAGAGAGTCTCTTAGGACTGTATCCACCTTTTCCTACCCACCAGAGCACCTGAAAGCTGAACTAATCTATGCAGGCTAAAGTCAGCAACTGCCGAGCCTAGAAGTTTGTGAAGAATTGAATCACTGTAAGTTCACTCATCTCTAGCCATAGACAAAGCTTTATACAGTAAATGCAATCTAATGATTGCATATCAAAGGGACTTAAAAAGTATAAAAAAAAAATAGTTTCTAAAGTGATATAAAACTCCATCCCCTTTAAATTAGCCTTATTTTCCCATTTTACAAAAAAGGGAAAAAACAACATTCGGTATCATCTTGTGCATAAAGGTCTTAGGATAGAGAGAGAGGTCATTACAACGTACAACTGGTCTCGCAAAAAAAAAGCCCTCATATTGTTCCGTAGGTGATTTTAGTTAGGGATTTTAAAAGGAGGAGGAAACCAAAAACAACCTGTACGCCCGGTCCCGGTATATAACGTGGAGTCACGCCGTGGCGGCTAATGACAGCCGGGACCCTGGGCTAATAGCATGCGTCACGGATCGTTTTACCGCACGCTATTAATCATTTTAGATGCGACATTCAATGTTGATCGCCGCGTCTAAAGTAACAAAAATACACTCCCGACAGCTCAGTTGGGCGGAGAAATTTGATTTACCGATGAGCTAGAACACGAGTGGAGGTGCCTTACCTGTCTCTGTCGCATCCAATCGGCGATCGATTGCTCCAAGCCTGAAATCCAGGCTTGAGCAATCGACCGCCGATAACACTGATCATCGCCGTGTTCATGCACGGCAATGATCTGTGTAGCAGATCAGTATGTGCCGGGTAATAGCCACTAGAGGGGGCTATAACACTGCAAAAAAAAAAAGTGAAAAAAGTTAATGGGGTATTCCAGGATTTTTTTTATTTGACTATGGTTCAGGGGCTGTAAAGTTAGTGTAGTTCATAATATAGTGTCTGTACCTGTGTGGGATGGTTTTCTCACAATTCTTATGTGATTTTCACCCCGCTATTTATTTTTACCAGCATACAAAATTACTGTTGGGTGGGGTGGCTGATGTGTGAGAGGGAGGAAATGGAATTGTGGGATTTGTAGTAAAAAATAAATTAAATAAATAAAAAAAAAAAAAAAAGTAAAACAGGAAATAGCAGTTCACAAAAAGCTAGCCACAGCATTACGGTAATCTCACAACATAGCCATTTAGCCCCAAGACAAGCACAGATCCTTCCTAAGCATGTCCATAACTGTCTGCCAGGTACGTACTAAAATCACCTTATGGTGGATAACCCCTTTAATAAAGATCATTTATCCCCTTCCCTAATAAAAGTAAGAATCGCCCCCCCCCCCCCTTTTCCCATAAAAAAAAAAAACTGTGTAAATAAAATAAACATGTGGTATCTCTGCATGCGGAAATGTCCGAATTATAAAATATATTGTTAATTATACTGCATGGGCAATGGCGTACGCGCCAAAAAATTCCAAAGTCCAAAATAGCGTATTTTTGGTCATTTTTATAATATGAAAAAATGAATAAAAAGTGATCAAAAAGTCCAATCAATACAAAAATGGTACCGATAAAAACTTCAGATCACTGTGCCAAAAAATTAGCCCTCATACCGCCCCATACGCGGAAAAATTGAAAAGTTATAGGGGTCAGAAAATGACAGTTTTAAAGTATAAATTTTCCTGCATTTAGTTATGATTTTTTCAGACGAAATACAAAATCAAACCTATGTAAGTAGGGTATCATTTTAACTGTATGGACCTAGAGAATAAAGATAAGGTGTCATTCTTTAACGAAAAATGCACTGTGTAGAAACTGTGTAGAAACGGAAGCCCCCAAATGTTACAAAATTGCATTTTTTCTTTAATTTTGTTGCACTATGAATTTTTTTTTCCTATTCGCGGTGTATATTTTGGTAAAATGACTGTCACTGCAAAGTAGAATTGGTGGCGCAAAAATAAGCCATAATATAGAACTTTAGGTGCAAAATTTAAAGCGTTATGATTTTTAGAAGGTGATGAGGAAAAAATGTAAATGCAAAAACGGAAGAACCCAGAGTCCTTAAGGGGTTATGGGGCTAATCTAAATTGTTCTTTGTAGGTCTTAACTCCTTAAGGAAGCAGGGTGTACCTGTACTTCCTGATGCCGCGATATAACGTGGGGTTACACGGTGACCCCACGTCTTATCATGTCAGTCCCAGCAGCTAATAAAAGCGCTATTAACCCTTTAGGCCGTGGTTTCACAGCGGTGGTCCTGATCAGCCCGACGGAGCATCTAAACTTTTTAGATGCCGCAATTAACTTTGATCGCCACATCTAAAATTTAGACGCTCTGTCAGGCTGATCGAGAAAACCGCGGTGTTCCGATCAGCTGTATGGACACGAGGAGGGTCCCTACCTTCCTCCTCGTTGTCCGATCGCCGAATGACTGCTCCTTGCCTCAGATCCAGTCAAGCGGCGATAACATTGATCAATGCTATGCTATGGCATAGCAGTGATCAGTGTGTGCTATGTTATAGTCCCCTATGGGGGCTATAACATAGCAGGAAAAAAAACTATAAAAATATATTAATCCGCACAGTCTGCGTGCAAAGAAAATTCCAAAGTCCAAAATAGCGTATTTTTGGTCACTTTTTATACCATAAAAAAAATTAACAAAAAGCGATCAAAAAGTATGATCAAAACAAATATGGTACCGCTAAAAACTTCAGATCACGGCACAAAAAATAAACCTTCGTACCGCCCTGTAAACAGAAAAATAAAGAAGTTACAGGGGTCATAAGAGGACCATTTTAAATGTATACATTTTTGTGCATTGTTATGATGAAAGTTAAAAAATGGCGCTTTTTTCTTCAATTTTGTCGCACACTGATATTTTGTAATATATATATAGCTTGAAAAAGATCCTGGAGAGGATCGAAACGTCGCTGCTGTTTTGCACATTGTTTTGATGGAATAAATTTTATCTTTTTTTCACACCATTGGAGTGCTGCCCTGATCTTCCTTCTTTTATATTTATATATATATATATTATATTATATTATATTATATTATTATATATTATATTATATTATATTATATATTATATTATATATTATATTATATTATATATATATTATATTATATTATATATTATATATATATTATATTATATATTATATATATATTATATTATATTATATATTATATATATTATAATATATTATATATATTATATTATATTATATATTATATATATTATATTATATTATATTATATTATATATTATATATATATTATATTATATATTATATATATATTATATTATATTATATATTATATATATATTATATTATATTATATATTATATATATATTATATATATATTATATTATATTATATTATATTATATATTATATATATATTATATTATATTATATATTATATATATATTATATATTATATATATATTATATATTATATATATATTATATATTATATATATATTATATTATATTATATTATATATATATTATATATTTATATATTATATTATATATTATATTATATATTATATTATATATATTATATATTATATATTATATTATATATATTATATATTATATTATATATTATATTATATTATATTATATATTATATTATATATATATTATATTATATTATATATTATATTATATTATATATTTTATATATATATATATATATATATATATATATATATATATATATATATATAATAAAAAAAAAAACATTTTTGTGTGTGTGTTTTGCTGTAGATTTTTGGGTAAGGGGTCTGGCATTACAAAGAAAAAATAAGCCAAAAAATAAGCCATCAAATGGGTCTGTAGGTGCAAAATTTAAAGGGTAAGATTTTTAAAAGGTGAGGAAAGAACCCTGAGTCCTTAAAGGAGAGGTCTCATGGAGAAAAAATGGACAGGTTTAGGTGCAGAAATTAAAGTTATATAACTTTGTAAATCACTTACATCACCCATCCTACATGGAAAGTATGTTTTCACTGATTCTTTTGTCAGACAGGAAGGTCAGCAGTTCAGGTTTCTGGTGACTTGTGACCCCCCCCCATCCACCTCCGTTATACTGGGGGCCGTGACGTAACACATTCCCACAATACCCCACGCAGCCTTCAGTTCAGCTGCCCGCCCCGTGCACGGCCTCTGCCCGCCCCATCTGATAAATATTCATTTACCCATCTCCCCTGCTATGTGGTTGGCTGAGCAGCTTTGAATATGCAATAGCTGCTTCAGCCAATTAGAGCAGCCCCTGCGCACACTCTCACATTCATTCTTCTCCCATGGCAGGGGAGAGCGTGACCTGACAGTGTTCTGCCCTGCCTCAGTCCAAAAAAACTGTAATCACCCTCATTTGTCCCCTGTATTTGTCCCCCTGCACTCTCCCCTACATCTGTCCAGTTTATCTCTGTGTCCTCCCGGCAGCACTATATCACCGAGGACTCAGCGCTGATCTGAACAAGAATACACACTTCTATAGCCCAGGAGTGCGCTCCCCTGCGTCTGGGCTATAGAAGTATGTGTCCCCACTTTGATCAGCGCTGAAGCTGCGGTAATATAGGCATGCTGGGAGTTGTAGTTTTGCAACAGCTGGCTGGGGGCACCCTGGTTGGGAAACAGTGTTTCCCAACCAGTGTGCCTCCTGCTGTTGCAAAACTACAACTCACAGCATGCCCAGACAGCCTTCAGCTGTCCGAGCATGCTGGGAGTTGTAGCTTTGCAACTGCTGGGGGCATCCTGGTTAGCAGGGATTGGATGAGACAGGCTGCCAGGGGAAGCTGGGGGCGTAGCAGAACGGGGGGGGGGGGGGGTTGGGAAGGAGAGGAATGTGTGGGCGTAATGGGGGTGGAGAAGTGAGGCAGTGGAGGCTGGGCTGGTGCCGTGCAGACCGGAAGTAAGGGAGATACATGAACCCGGAAGTTACGGGATTTCAGCGGCGATTGCGGGCGAACGGAACGGGCAATTTTGACGGGGACCAGGTCATCATGAAGGTCAGAACATGTACTTTTAATATGAGCTTTTTTTTTTTTTTTTTTTTTTTTTAAATTGGGGCATGGGATTTCTTCTTTAAGTACCTGTACGTCCTTAGTCCTTAAGGGGTTAAGGACCTAGGGCGTACCTGTACCGGGGTGACTGCTGTTATCGATCAGCAGGCACCCCGCGCAAATGCCCAGGGGGGTCATTAGACCCCCACATGTCGGCGATCAGCACAAGTCGCAAGTGAAATCACACTTTCGATTTGCCGTTATTCGGGGTCATACGGGTCTATGGTGACCCGGAAAATAAGGGTGATCTCAGTTGTCTAAGACACCCATGATCCCCCTGAAGGAATAGGAGTGAGGTGGCAGGGGTGCCACCCCTCCTATTCCTGCTATTTGTCGTCAAGACGTGACCATCAATAGCAGATCGGGGGGGCTAACTTTAGGTTTCCCCGTCCTGCCCACCCACAATAGGCCGGGCAGAACGGGGAAACCGAAGTGGACCGGCGCTGACGTCTACTTACCCTGCGGGCGAGGCTGCGGGTGGCGATCGGTGTCGGAGATCGGCGGGCGGCTATGTCATGCGGCTTACTCCCTGGAGCCTCCAGAAGCCGGTGAATTGCCTAGCAACATCTGGAGGGCTACAGTTTGAGACCACTATACAGTGGTCTCTACACTGTAGCCCTCCAGATGTTGCAAAACTACAACTCCCAGCATGCCCAGACAGCTATTTGGGCATGCTGGGATTTGTAGTTTTGCAACAGCTGGAGGGCTACAGTTCCTACAACTCCTAGCATGCCCACACAGCAGTTTGCTGTCTGGGCATGCTGGGTTTTCTAGTTTTGCAACATCTGGAGGGCTACAGTTTGGAGATCACTGGCAGTGGTCTCTAAACTATGGCCCTTCAGATGTTGCAAAACTGCAAATCCCAGCATGCCCAGACCAGGGGCGGATCCCGAGTCTACTCTCAGGAGTATTAGAGTATTTTGTGTTGGTGGACAGAAAATAAGATTTTGCTTACGGAACTTACAATATTATTAAATGTATCATACAGTCCTAACCTTGTTTAAGACTCTTGGGCCATGCTCACATGTCAGAATAATAATCAAATATACCAATTGCCACAGAATGGGAAAGTGCTAAAGAAGTTTTTACCATTTGAAACTACAGCTCCCAGTATGACCTTAGCAGTGGTGAGGGGATGCTGGGAGTTGTTGTTTCACCCATCATAACTGCAGAACTTCTTCAGTGACTACAGCTCTGAGTGAGGTAGATAGGGGATGGATAGGAGATAGGGGGATGGATAGGGGATAGATAGGAGAGAGAGAGATATAGATATGAGCTAGATATGAGATGGATGGATAGATAGATAGATAGATATGGCCCGCAACCAGTCTTGGCGTCTAGTGAGTAGGGGCCCTATTGGGGGGGAGAGAGAGAGAGATAGATAAATAGATATGAAAAAGACAGATGATAGATAACTAAATAGATAGATATTAGAGTTTCCCAAATAGGGTGCCTCCAGCTGTTGAAAAACTACAACTCCCAGCATGGCCACACAGACAAAAACATGCTGGGAGTTGTAGTCTTGCAACAGCAGAGGGTGTCCTGGTTGAGAAACCATGAGATGGAGGTAAATAGTCACTATCTCATTGTTTTTCAACCAAGGTGCCTCTAGCTGTTGCATGAGATATTGCCTATTTATCTCCTACTAATCCCCAAATTAAAGGGTAAAACACTACATATACACCCCCTTACACTCTCCTCCCCCCCCCCCCCTCAATAAAAATGAAAAGCGTATTGTACAGCAGTGTTTCCAAAATGGAGCCTCCAGCTGTTGCAAAACAGCTCTCAGCATTTCCAGACAGCCACTGACTGTCCAGGCATGCTGGGAGTTTAGCAACAGCTGGAGGCACCCTGTTTGGGAATAACTGGCGTAGAATACCCCTATGTCCACCCCTATGCAATCCCTAATTTAGTCATCAAATGCGCATGGTGCTCTCTCACTTCGTAGCCCTGTCGTATTTCAAGGAAAAAGTTTAGTGCCACATATGGGGTATTTCCTTACTCGGGAGAAATTGCACTACAAATTTTGGGGGGCTTTTTCTCCTTTTACCCCTTATGAAAAGGAAAAGTTGGGATCTACGCCTGTTGGTGTAAAAAAAATAAAAAAAAAACACTTTTACACTAACCTGCTGGTGTTGTCCTGTTACTTTTTATTTTCACAAGAGGTAATAGAAAAAAAAATTTGTAGCGCAATTTCTTTTGAGTACGGAAATACCTCATGTGGACATGAAATGCTCTGCGGACGCACAACAAGGCTCAGGACTGAGAGCGCACTATGTACATGTGAGACCTAAATTGGTGATTTGCACAGGGGTGGCTGATTTTCCAGCGGTTCTGACATAAACGCAAAAGAATAAATACCCACATGTGACCCCATTTTGGAAACTACACCCCTCACGGAACGTAACAAGGGGGGTATAGTGAGCCTGAACACCCCACAGGTGTTTGACAAAAAGTTGTATGGGAAAATTTAAAACAAAATTTTTTTCACCAAAATGCTGGTGTTACCCTAAATTTTTCATTTTCACAAGGGAAAATAGGAAAAAAGCCCCCCAAAATTTGTAGCCCCATTTCTGCATGCAGGAAAATGTATACGTTTAAAATTGTCATCTTCTGACCCCTATAACTTTTTTATTTTTCAGTGTTCAGGGCGCTATGAGGGCTCATTTTTTGTGCCGTGATCTGAAGTTTTTGTCTGTACCATTTTTGTATTAATCTGACTTTTTGATCGCTTTTTATTCATCTTTTCATGATATAAAAAGTGACCAAAAATACACTATTTTGGACTTTGGAATTTGTTTGCGCGTACGCCATTGACCGTGCGGTTTGATTAGCGGTATATTTTTTTTTATTCGGACATTTCCGCACACGGCGATACCACATATGTTTATTTTTTTTATTTACACTGTTGTTTTTTTTTTTTTTTTTTATTATTGGAAGTGCCGGGTGATTCAAACTTTTATTAGGGGAAGGGATAATTCATAGGGTTAATGATTTTTTTACACTTTTCTTTTGCAATATTATAGCTCCCATAGGGGGCTATAACATTGCATTTACTGATCTTTAACACTGTTCAATGCATCTCAATAGAGATGCAATGATCAGTGTTTTCGGTGATTGATTGCTCAAGCCTGGATCTCAGGCTTGAAGCATTCAATCGGCGATCAGACTGCAGGAAGGAAGGTAAGAGACCTTCCTCCTGTAGTACAGCTGTTCGGGATGCCGCGATTATACCACGGCGATCCCGAACAGCTCTCTGAGCTAGCCGGGCACTTCTACTTTCACTTTTAGCTGTGTGGCTCAGCTTTGAGCGCGCAGCTAAAGGGTTAATAGCGCGCGGCACCGTGATCAGTGCCGCGCGCTATTAGAGGCGGGTCCCGGCTTCACTATGACGCCGGGCCCGCAGTGATATGATGCGGGGTCACCGTGGGACCCCGCATTATATCACTGGAGCGGGATCAAGGACGTACTCATACGTCCTTGGTCCTTAAGGGGTTAAATTTTGTGAGGGGTGTAGTTTCCAAAATGGGGTCACATGTGGGGGTGTCCACTGTTCTGGCACCATGGGGGGCTTTGTAAACGCACTTGGTCCCTGACTTCCATTCCAAACAAATTCCCTTTTCAAAAGCTCACTGGCACTCCTCCTCTTCTGAGCATTGTAGTGCGCCATTGGAGTACTTGACATCCACACATGGTGTATTTTCATACTCAGGAGAAAATAACCCCTAAAATTTGTAACCCCATTTCTTCAATTACCCATTGTAAAAATTTAAAATTTGGGGAAAAACCAGCATTCTAGTGAAAAAATATTTTTTTTATTTACACATCCAACTTTAACAAAAAGTTGTGAAATACCTCTGAGGTGTTAAGGCTCACTGTACCCCTTTTTGTTCCTTAAGGGGTGTAGTTTCCAAAATAGTATGCCATTTTGGGGGGCATTTTCTCCCATTACCCTTTATAAAAATGGTAAATTTGGGAATTAACACATCAGACTTTAATGAAAAGTCATCAAACACCTGTGGGGTGTTAAGGCTCACTGGACCCCTTGTTGCGTGCTTTGAGGGGTGTAGTTTCCAAAATAGTATGCCATGTGGGGGTGTTCTGCTGTTCTGGCACCATAGGGGCTTCCAAAATGTGACATGCCCCCCAAAAAACATTTCAGAAAAACTCACTCTCCAAAATCCCATTGTCGCTCCTTCCCTTCTGAGCCCCCTACTGCGCCCGCAGAACACTTGACATCCACATATGAGGTATTTCCTTACTCGAGATAAATTGGGTTACAAATTTTGAGAGGATTTTTCAAAAACTGGATCCACAAGAACATGCGAGAGCAAAATAAAGGAGAAAATTCTAAATTTTTTAGTTATTCCTGTGAAACACCTAAAGGGTTAACACACTTACCGAATGTCATTTTGAATACTTTGAGGGGTGCAGTTTTTATAATGGGGTCATTTGTGGGGTATTTCTAATAGGAAGGCCCTTCAAATCCACTTCAAACCTGAACTGGTCCATGTAAAATTCTGATTTAGAAAATTTTGTGGAAAATTGCTACTGAACTTTTAAGCCCTCTGATGTTTTCCAAAAGTAAAAACATGTCAACTTTATGATGCAAACTATCCAAATTAGGGATCGACCGATATCTATTTTTTTTTTTTTTTTAGGGCCGATAACTTATACCGATATTCCGGTATAAGTTATCGGCTATGTATCTTGTCCACTTAGTGGCCAGATTTATAAGGCCATGAAAGTGACATAAAAAGACAATTTTATACATGGAGTAAATTATGAATCTTTATTTTTTTTACCTGCTGTATCCTATACAAAAAAATTATTTTAAATGACCGTGCTCATTTAAGGCAGACTATTGTGTCATAAATAGTAACCTTATACTCAGACTAGGTACACAATATCCGCGGTAAACAACTGATAATTTGGATTATCCTGATGACTCACATTGAGACTGGCATGTATCATATTTTATGTAGAGGGTGGCAATAAATCGCACAAAGGTGACTTATCAACTAGTTGGACCTTTGTAACATCTACTTTGATGTGCTACAGCCCATAGCAAAGCATAATCTTCCTGGAGTTTAAATTAGGGAATCCAGCTTCAATTTCCAGAAGGATTACAGAGGAACATCACATCAGAGAGTTATAAGTAGATATTCCACAATCATCCCATGAGTAATGTAAGAATTTACTACAACATATGTCAGGACTGGTGACAACCCCTTCTTTTTTTTTTCTTTCCTCAATCCACCCAGACTGCAATAACGTATTCTCCTGACCACTGTAGGGTTTGCAGCCTTTGGTTCCTCACTTCTAAAGTCAAGTGCACAATGTATTCCAACAAAATAGATTTAGACTCCTGACCGCCACCCCCATCCCAGTCTTGACTCCTCAATTGTTGCTATAGGGAGATTTGTACAATGTAATCCACTGCTGAATTTAAGCTAGTGTTTGTCTACCTCACGGTCTCTTTTGCCACTTATGGGGAGCCTTTTTTGACCCCTAGAAAAACATATCTTCCACTAAACAACCCATCCATGACAGATGGCCCTTCAGGGTAGAATAGAAGATTGTGCGGACAGTACACTGTTATGGCAAAAGCTGGTTACCGCCTTCAGCATACAGTCCCATGTTAATAACATCACTCCACTTCCTTCAGCCTCCTAACATACAGTCCTATGTAAATGGGATCACTTTCCTCCCTCCCCCCCCCCCCTCCCAAAAGTCCCATAAAAATCACCCCTCCCATGCTGTCTCATCCTAGAACCTCATTTTACCTCTGCTTCCTACATAGAACTTACTGCTTCCTGCCCCAGCATGCAGCTTGCCGTTTTTGTCTCAGCACTGTAATCTGCAAGGCCCTGTCCCTACCTTGCAAGGCCTTGCCACTTACTGGGACATCATGGTGTCAGCAGCCACTCCACTCTGTAATGTATATGATGGTGATTGACCTTCTGCTGATTGCTGCAGCAACGTAACAGCACTCAAAGTGCCCTGCCAGCAGAATCCGATGTTCTATGTTACGAACAGTGGTGCTCTGTGTGCAGGGGGAGGAGCAGATCATTTTTTTTTGGAAGACAGGGGGTTGACTTCCAGTGAGGCTACTTTGGGCCTTTAAGAATAGTTGGCATGTGCACTAGGCACATTTAGGGAAATGTACAAAGACCAGCATATTACATGCCAGTTCCTGGCCCCTTAAAGGGGATAGGGGATAAGATGTCGGATCTCTGCGCCGGCACCCCAGTCATCTGGTGCACAGAGTGAACTTAACTGTGCCGGATGTCTAGCGATGCAGCGCCCGTGGCTCGTGACGTCACGGCTATGCACCAGCCACGCACCCCCGAGATCAGACATCTTATTCCCTATCCTTTCGATAGGGGATAAGATGTTTAGGGATGGAGTACCCTTTAATCTTACTGTGCAGTGACAGGCCTTGCACCCTGGATGGAAATCACTTAACTGGCATAAATTTCCACCAACAGTTTAAGTTGGTTACACTGGTGTAAATCTGGTGGGTCACCGTGGCCATGCCACAGTTTTTTTTTCAAAAGGAAACATTGTGGTGTAAACCCACCAGAAAGTAGCAAGTTTTTGTGTAACTAAGTGCTGCCCAAAATTTCAACTTCTTGATTCAAGAAACTGGTGTAAATAAATGATAAATTCTTCCCCATTATGTGCAGTTTTAAGGTGATTTTTTTAAATGAATTTATTGCCTATACATAAACCCTTAAAAGTATAATGAAAATTAAATACTAAAAAATCTTCATCCCCTCCCAGTGAGGTTTTTTTTTTTTTAAAGAAATTTATATATGCTGTTGTTTGTTGCTATGGGTTTATCTTTTTAGACAGTTTTCATAATTCTTCATTCAAAAGTGCAGTTCAAAAAGCAAGCCATTTGCGGTGCCAAATTTAGTTTTGAGACTTTCATATAATCATACTTTGATTTAAATGTTTTTTAATGCAAGGGAGTGAATAAAGGGGTCTGCTTACCTAGGTTGCAATTCATGCCAACATTACTGTTTTAAATTTTTTTTTATTTTTTATTTTTTTTTCTCCTCCTAAAAATCATAACTTGTATATTTTCATCCACAGACTAGTTTTAAGGCTTGTTTTTTGCGCAACCAGTTGTCCTTTGTAATAACATCACTCATTTTACCATAAAATATACAACGCGACCAAAAAATACTATTTGTATGGGAAAATTGATAAGAAAACCACAATTTTGCTAATTTTGGAAGGTTTCGTTTTCATGCTGTATTTAACGGTAAAAATAGACATGTTTTCTATATTCTGTGGGTCAATACGATTAAAATGATACCCATGATAAAATACTTTTCTATTATACTGCTTAAAAAAAATTGCAAACTTTTTAACCAAATTAGTGCATTTAAAATCACCTCTATTTTGCAGACTTAAAACTTTTTCATTTTTCCGTATAAGCGGCGGTATGAGGGCTCATTCTTTGCGCCGTGATCTGTAATTTTTTTGATACCACATTTGCATATATAAAACTTTTAATTTTTTTTAGCAATTTTTTGGGGAATGTTATAGAAAAGCAGCAACTTTGGGAATTTATTTTTATTTTTTTTCCTTCACGCCGCTCACGGATAATTATTATATTTTAATAGTTTGAATATTTACGCATGCGGCGATACCAAATATGTTTATTAAAAAAAAAATGTTCACCTTTTGGGGGTAAAAAGGGGAAAAACTGACAATTTAAATTTTTATTGGGGGAGGGGATTTTTCAAATTTTTTTTTTTTTTACTTTTTAACTTTATTTTTACACTTTAATAGTGCCCATAGGGGACTAGTCATAGCAATTATTTGATTGCTAATACTGTTCAGTGTTATAGGGCATAGCACTGATCAGTGTTATCGGCGATATTCTGCTCTGGTATGCTCAATCTCAGACCAGAGCAGAAGACGGAGACGGACGAAGGGAGGTGAGGGGACCTCCGTCCGCCATTGCAGATTGGATCGCTGTGGGCGATCCGATTGTCCACATTGTGCTGCACTTCTGCAGATGCTGTGATCTGTATTGATCACGGCATCTGAGGGGTTAATGGCAGACATCTGCATGATCGCGGATGTCGGCCATTACCGGCAGGTCCCTGACTGTTATCAGCACCCGGGACCTGCAGCGCATGACCCGAGCATCGCTCCGATTCTTGCGGTTATATATAGGACGTAAATGTACGTCCTGGTGCATTAAATAAATATCTCCTTACCAGAGCGTACATTTACATCCTGCTTCGTTAAGTGGTTAATGTCACTGTCACCCTAGGGCAAGTTTTACCTTGAAGTTATAACAGTTTATAAAACATACAGGAGTCTCTTTTAAGTTACAATTAACTAGAGAAAAAAAACAGACATGGTCTCGCATCCATAACATGCACCTTGATCCAATGCTTCTCAGCAACATTAATGGGGTACTCCGGTGGAAATGATTTACATTTTTTTTTTTTTTTTTTTTTTTTTTTATCAACTGGTGCCAGAAAGTTAAACAGATTTGTAAATTACTTCTATTAAAACATCTTAATCTTTCATCTTTCCAGTACATATAAGCTGCTGAATACTACAGAGGAAATTATTTTCTTCAGTGCCCTCTGCTGATACTTCTGTCCATTATAAGAAATGTCAAGAGTAGGAGAAAATCCCCATAGCAAACATATGCTGCTCTGGACAGTTCCTAAAAAATGGACAGCAGATGTCAGCAGTGAGCACTGTGCTCGTGATTCAACAGAGAACACTGTGTTCCAAAAAGAAAATAATCCTTCCAGTACTTATTAGCTGCTGAATACTACAGAGGAAATTAAGATTTTTTTTTTTTTTTAATAGAAGTAATTGATTTAAGAAAAAAAATTCCACCAGAGTACCCCTTTTAATTAAATAGTCGTTAGTGTACTTTATGATCATGAAGTTTAAGCCTGCTAGCAACGTCACAGCCACCTGTAAGTAGCATAGCGGGTTCCTAACATCCCTAGCATAAAATGGTGCAGCACCACCACCTCCCCAACACTAGTGCCCACAGGGGGAACGACCCACTGGCAGAGCAGCCCCAATGCCACTCAAACCAGTCCCTGGGCCATGCCTCCCACAGACACGGCGCCGGAGCAGCAATGGACGCCACACAGCACCGCACCAGAGTGGATGTGCTGCTATGTTTGTTTCCTTATTTTATTTTATTTTTTTTATTTTTTTTTGTTTTGTCCTTAAGTTACAATGTTTGTCATGGAATGAATTGATATTGTATGTTGAAACCTTTTGTATCTCTATGGAACAACTATTTTTCGGATGACATTTTGGAGACTTTAGAAAAGATCAAAGATTAAAGAAAAATGACGAGATAACTAATGAACATAAAGCAAGTCCTTGTATATAAAAGTCAGAAATAGCTGCTAAAAGCAATAAATTGCTTTATAGATGACAGGAGCTTCTTCAGGGTTCCGTACAGTATACATAGTGTACCCAAGATACAACATGGAGCTGCTCTTACCTGGTGTCCATAAAAGCAGCTAATCCTGGCATGAGAAAGGAATAGTCCAGTACAGCACTATACTGCATGTGTACCTTAACAGCCAATCAGTGCATGCACTTCAGTAATAAAGTGGTTTACCAATGAAATGCCCACTCTGGTTGGATCTTCCAGACATTCACACCGATCGGGATTTTTTTTTTGGCATTGCATGTTGAGTATGGTTTCAAATAACAATGGTCCAGAAAAGACCATTGTATGTGGAAAATATTGTAACCTGTCTTTATATAACAGCAGATGACAACCAAGGAGAAGTTTACAGAAATAGTAATCTTAGAAAATGTAATGTTTGTTTTGCCAAAAAGACCAATATTTTAAAGCTAACAAAATATAGATTCTATTTCACATGTGACTTGATTTTGAATTAAGTTTTTAATGTATGCTGATAGCATTCACGTAAAGCTTATTCAACTTGAGATACGTTTAACTATGGATAGTGTGGAGCCATATTTTCTTTTAATCCCTTAAAGGAGTTCTCTAAGCTAAAACTTTAAACCCCCGCTGTGCCCGGGCTGTAAAACTATACATAATAAACTTTCACTTACCTGCCTACAATCCACCGTTGTTCCGATATTGCAGTCCCGGTCTCTTCCACTTCTTGCGGGTCGGTGACTTCACTCTGCGCTCAGCCTATCAGCGGCCGCAGCAATGTCCCGTCGCGGCCGCTGATAGGCTGAGCGCAGAGTGAAGTCACCGACCCGCAGGAAGAGGAAGCTGACAGGGACCGGAGCATGGGCGGCGATATCGGAACAACGGGGGATCGTAGGCAGGTAAGTGAAAGTTTATTATGTATAGTTTTACAGCCCGGGCACAGTGGGGGATAAAAGATTTCAGTTGGAGAAATCCTTTAAGGACATAGCGTTTTTCTGTTTTTGCACTTTCGTTTTTTCCTGCTTACCTTTTTAAAAATCATAACCCTTACAATTTTGCACCTTAATATCCATATGAGGGCTTATTTTTTTGTGCCACCAATTCTACTTTGTAATGACATCAGTCATTTTAACCAAAAATCTACTGCGAAACATGAAAAAAAAATCATTGTGTGACAAAATGGAACAAAAAATGCAATTTTGTAAATTTGGGGGCTACAGTTTCTACACAGTAAATTTTTTGGTAAAAAAAGACAGTCTCTTTATTCTGTAGATCCTTATGATTAAAATAATACCCTACTTATATAGGTTTGATTTTGTCGAACCCTTCATACATGATACCCTACATACATGAAAATCTATACGTTTTAAATTGTCCTTTTCTGACCCTATAACTTTTATTTTTCCATGTATGGGGCAGTATGAGGGCTCATGGTTTGCGCGGTGATGTGAAGTTTTTATTGGTACCATTTTTGTTTTGATCACTTTTTATTCATTTTTTTATGGTATAAAAAGTAACCAAAAATACGCTATTTTGGACACGTACGCCATTGACTGTGCAGTTTAATTAACAATATATTTTTATAGATCAATCATTTACACACACGGCGATAACATATGTTTATTTTTATTTACAGTTTTGTTTTTATGGGAAAAGGGGGGTGATTCAAACTTCTATTAGGGAAGTGGTTAAATCATCTTTATTAACCTTTTTTTTTTTATTTTTTTTTTCACTTATTTTTATTTTTTTGCAATGTTATAGCCCCCATAGGGGACTATAACATGCCGTACTTCAATACGCTGATCAATGCCATTGCATTTTAATACATTGATCAGTGTTATTGGCAGTTGATTGCTGAAGCCTGGATTTCAGGCTTGGAGCAATCAATTGCCGATCAGACGTTGAGGAGGCAGCTAAGGCATCCTTCTGCTGTGTCCTACCTGTTCTGCACATCGTGATTTTACCACAATGGTCCCGATCAGCCCGACTGAGCTGCCAGGAAGCTTTCACTTGAGACGCAGCGATCAACTTTGATTGCTGCGTCTAAAGAGATAATGCCGGACATCTGCCTTAACTGCGATGTCCAGCATTAGCCACGGGTCCTGGCTGCTGATAGCAGTCAGGACCGTGCGGGTATGATGCAAGCTCCTGAGCTCGCTTCATAACCCTCCCGTGCCGCAGCGCCTTTTAGAAACGGCGTTTTGTGACAAGGGGTTAAAGAGTATAAAAATGATGACTGGGTCAAATAAATGTTAATTAACAGACAACCCATTATCCAGGATTCTATTCTACTGGCTGTAGTGCCAAGCCAGTTGGTCTTCACCCAGGATATTAATGACAGTGATAAAGTGCTAACTGCCAGATAGGAGGCAGATCCTGTTGCCAGGTGTCCTGATGTCATTTGTGCAGAATAGCAGCTGCCAACTGCCATTGAGCCATATGTGGCCCCTGAGCCAGTGGGTAGGGAACACTGGCAAAAAGGATGTCCTTTTCTTAATAAATTACCTTATTTTTTTTTTTTTTTATGCTTTAATTTTTTTTAGACTGTTGTGCTGACAGTCAGGAAACTTATGTTTTGCTACTTGAATAATAAAACTTAATAATAATTAATATTGTATATTTTATTTTTTGCAGACCGTATATAAATGTGACTTCCTGAACTTGCAAATCCAGAGGCCACTTCAGCTCGCATCTGATGCCCTTGATGCTTTCCTCAAGCAGCTGAAGAGTCCCATAGACTACTTACCTGCTGAACTATTCCATGTCGTTGTTTTTTCTTTCCTCCTTTCTTACTTTCCTTCTCGGTACCAGCGGTGGATTTGTTGCAAGAAAGCTCATGAACTCCTGGAACTCAATGGCTTGCTGCTTATTATTACTCCAGACTCTTCTCATCAAAATCGTCATGCAATGATGATGAAGAGCTGGAAGATTGCCATTGAATCCCTTGGCTTCAAACGTATGATCTACTCCAAATTTTCTCATATGCATCTTATGGCATTTAGGAAAATCTCCCTGAAAACAACAAGTGATTTGATTACAAGGAACTATCCAGATATGCTCTACATCCCTCAAGATTTCAATACTGCAGCAGAAGAGGAATCTTCAAGCCCTTGTTGTACACGATCTGAAATGGAAGATGAGCAGATAGCATATACTTTTTCTGAGTTGCCAGACGCTCCATGTGATTCAGACTCCGGAGAAAGTCAAACCAGCTCAATGTCATTCTATGAGTTTGAAGATCCTATACTCCTCCTGAGCTAAGATGGGCCTATCATTTTCTCATGCCAATGATAAGGCATAGACTTGAAAAGAAAAGAACAATAATAATAATAATAATAAAGTTTACAAAGTTTGCTATTTTTCCTACGCCTGTATTTTAGAGATTTTTACTGTTGTGGAGATCTGGATAATACTTTGTAGTAACTGCTATACGGTTAGGACATTTTTTTTGTTTGTTTTGTTTAAATAAGAACACAAGGTACTTGTACCTGTTGGGACGCACCTGAAGCATGCCTTTTATACATCCATATCTTTTGTGGTCACGTTTTGTTCACCATTGTTATGCCCAGAGTGGGGCATATTGAACAATTAGATATCAGAAAAACTGGCTTGTAATTTTTTGTTTCTAAACTGTTTCAACAGTCTTAATGTGCACTAGTTGGTTGTAGAGGAAGAATAAATGGTCTTAACCATTTGATAATTTGAAAGTGACTTCCATTGAAAAGCATTACCCAAAGAGAAGGAAAATAATGAATATGTTGTACACTAACTTGTGTAAAATAAACAGAACAACCAATAGCTTTTATGAATAAGTAATATTGCACTGTTAAGTAGGTATAAAAGTTCTGGTATGATGTACATTGCACACAATGGGGAAGATTTATTAATAAATTTAGCCTAAAACTATGAGGTATAAGCATCAGATTTATCATAGTGCTGCATGCTGTTTTTGGCAGACATATATTACACTTTTTTAGGTTAAATCTCTTGGTTAACTTTACACCAATATTTTTTATGGCACATGCCATTAATAAATGTGGTGCCAAGAGCCTATTACTACTTGTCTTAGCCATGCCTCTTTTTATATGGCATGTGGAGCAAAAAGTGTCTTAAGAACATTATGTAGTGTGTGGCATGTATACCAGATTTTGGCACAGTTTTATGAAGTAAAATGCACCAGAATTCTGTCTCTATTCCCCCTGATTTTTGTGATCTGGGAGTGATTTTTGACATTATTTCTGTTCTGTTATAACTTTGCACTGAAACAAAGAAAGTTTGATTTGCTATTTTGATTTAAATAAGTTATTCATTTTTTATTTTTTTTTAAATAGTTTTAAAGTGTACCTTTCATCAACAAAAACTTTTTATATAATGTAGATAATACCATTATATGTATATTTGTAATATACATTGGTTAAAAAATATGTATATTTTTGTCCCTGCAGTTATTGCCTGTGTGTCTCTGAGGAGTCCAAAAACAGGAAGTGAGGGTGGACAAGTAGGGCTCTGTGCAGTGAGGACAAGCAGAGCTTTGTACAGTTAGGCTCTGTGACATGCTACGGGCTCACAGATGAGGATGATTGACAAACCAGGAGCCTGCACAGAGCCCTGCTTGTCCTGTCTTCACTTCCTGTATTTGTACTCCTCACAGGCAATAGCTGCAGGGACAGCACTTTTTCACCCATAACAACACATATTTTTAAATGTGTATGAGAAATATACATATAATTGTATGATGTACATTATATAAATAGTTTTTGTTGACGACAGGTACACTTTAAATGATTCTAGGGTTACTTTGATTATTGCCTTTTGTGAATATGTGAAGCATTATTAGTCATTGGTGCCACAATTTGGAAATATTTTAAATATTTTCATTGCTCAATGCCAGTATTAAGCTCTGCTAAAATATTGTCTTCCTAATAAAACATAAGACTACATTTAGCAATCAGAACTGTTTTTTTTTATTCATTTTTTTTTTTCTTAGCATTTTTGGATGCTTTTACAAGGATGCAATTTCAGAATCCATTTGTTAAAGAATGTGTTCAGCATGACACACACGTTTTTTATTAATTTTTTTGAAAGTGAAAAATTAAATTTTTTATGATTTTTGTTACAAGAATGCAGTTGCTGGAGCATGCTGTCAATTGGATTTCAGAAGTTAACATTGCTACGAGGTAAAATATATAAATCTGTTCCTTTTTAACCACTTAGGGACCAGGGAATACAGGTACGCCTTCGCTCCCTGGTACTTAAGGACCCAGGGCGTACCTGTACGCCCGTGGGAATTTCTGTCCCCACTGCGTGCCAGGCGGGGACCAGATCGGGATGACTGCTGATATCTACCAGCAGGCACCCCGTGCAAAGGCCCCCCCATATGTCGGCGATCGCCAGTGAATTCACACCGGCAAATTCCGGTCGTAAGGGTCACATGTGACCCGATGACCCGGATATACATGGTGATCACCTCCTGTATCTATGAGGAGGTGGTGACTACCCATAAACACCCCCCCGGCCAAGATTGGAGGCCCTCAGGGCTGAAGAAGGGTCCTTTAGTCAGGGTGAGTTTGTATGCAGGGACAGCTAGCTAGGAGGTTAAAAATAGAAAAAAGTAAAAAAAATATATATGTATTTTTCCCCCTGACTCCCTAATAGGCCCTCAAGGGTCTGCTGCAGTTTTTCAGATATATATTCACACACAGTTATATATGAAAGTTACACCAAACACACACACACACACACACACTACATACTACCAAATCTGCCAGTGAGGACGAGGAAGATCCTGCTCTTCTGTTTTCTTCCTCGTCCTCCTCATCATCTAGCACTGATGAGTCCCCTGTACGGTGGCGGAGACGCCGCCAGGTGAGGCCACGCACTCCCCATGAAAGTGACCCAGTGGCCGGCACTAGTACAAGCGTCCATGTCGCTTGTAATAGGAGTATGACCCCTCCCCCCCAGATAAGCGTACCTGAGACCCCTTCCGGTGAACCTGTCTGGAGACCCCCAGAGGCTTATCAGCCACGGATTCCTGAGTTTGTTGGCCACTCAGGAATCCGGATTGACATGGCTGGATACACTGAAATTGACTATTTTAGTTACTTTTTCAGTGACAGCTTTGTCAATCTAATGGTGGAGCAGACTAATCTGTACGCATAGCAGGTCATCGCCCACCACCACGATTCTTTTTTGGCAAGGTCCAATGAATGGTACACCATTGATGCAGTCAAAATGAGGACATTTTGGGGCCTCGTGCTTCTTATGCGCCTGATAAAAAACAGCGTCAGACAGTACTGGAGCGGCGAAGTCCTCTACCAGACCCCACTTTACAGTATGGTCATGACACGGAAGCGGGCCATTACACTGATAATGAGACATGTCTCCCCCCCCCCCCAAGTGATTCCACCTATGACCGGCTTTACAAAGAGCAGGCCAGACTTCCCAAGGAACTGAAGTTATAGGTGCCAGGATCATCCCAGGCCAACACTTTCCAGGTGAAGTCTCCCACACTGGAAAGGAGGGACAACCCCAGAAAAAAATGCGGTGTGTGTTACAAGAGGGGGATACGGAAGGACACCACCATTCAGTGTGACACATTCGGGCCTCTGCATTAAAAACCAACTTCAGGGAGTATCACACTTCCATTCAGTACTACATTTTTTTTCCCCTTTTCATCTTAATTTGCCATAATTTGACCCCAATGTACTAAGTCCAGAGTACATTCCAAGTTTTAACCCCATAAACCACTAAATTGCCCAAAAAAATGTTTAGTCAAAAAAATAAAAAAAACTGATAAGACCTCTGGGGGTATTTCTTCCAAAAATGGGTCACTGAGTAACTATCATTGGCGACTTCATGTTGCCTCAAGTGTGCAGTGCTTTCCACCTGAGTGGGGGTGCGCATTTGAGGCAACAGTTTAGGGATGGCCCCACACGTCACATTCCTAGAATGAGGATTCGGAGCATAGGGTTTGGGGTGGGCATATTTTTTTAGTTTTGGCTATGCTCTGGGTCATCATTCTGGGAACATAACCTGTTTAGTGATTTTATGTCCCCCTGTTCAGGCTCCATAGGCAGCTATGCAGAAGCTCAAGGCCCCTGACTGCGCTCCTGCTCTTCCAAGACGGGTGTGCACCTGCTGAGCTGTTTATGCCCAGATATGAGGAATGTCCTTACTCCAAAGAAATGTACTTACAAATGTATGGTAACACTTTCTCATTTTACCACTTGTGAAAATTAAAAATTTGGGGTAACCCCAGCATTTTAGTGTAAACAAATAAAATATTTCCTTTTCACATCCCACTTTAATGAACATTTATCAAACACCTGTGGGGTGTTAAGGCTCACTGTACCCCTGGTTACATGCCTTGAGGGGTGTAGTTTTCAAAATACTATGCCATGTTTTTTTTTCCTCTCTTCTGGCAAAATAGCGGCTTCCTAAATGCGACATGCGCCCCCCCCATTTCAGCAAAATTTGCAAATGTGACTCCTTTGAGCATTGTAGTATGCCCGCAGTGCACTTGACGTCCACACATGGGGTATTCCATACTCTGAAAAGATGAGGTTACACAATTTGGGGAGCATTTTCTCCCCTTACCCCTTGTAAAATGTTGGGAAAAAACTGTATTTTAGTGGGGAAAAAAATTACAAATCATTTACAAATCCAAAGTCGTCAAACACCTGTGAGGTATTAAGGCTCACTGTACGTACCCCTTATTACATTCCTTGAGGGGTGTAGTTTCCAAAATAGTATGCCATGTGTGTTTTTTATTTTATTTTTTCTGTTGTGGCACCATAGGGGCTTCCTAAATGCCCCATTTCAGCTAAATTTGCAAATGGAACTCCTTCTGAGCATTGTAGTGCACCCGCGTGCACTTGACATCCCCACTCTTGTGAAATGTCATAAAAATTATCTATTATGAAAAATTTAAATTTTAGAAAATTATAAAAAAAATATCGAAATTATGACCTGGTGAATTTTTCCTCAGATATCAACAAGTTCTTTTTATGACAGGATGACCTTAAAGGAGTACTCTGGTGCAGAGTATTCCTGCTCCGTCCTGCAAACCTGCAAAAAAAAAAAAATGAAAATGAACCATCTCTCACCTTCCTGGGTTCCCGCGGAGCGCCACTACAGCTGATCGGTCCATCCTCTTCATACTTCTGTGTGTAATAAAGCGTCACATGGCGCTCAGCCTATCGCCGGCTGACGCAATGTTCTGCCACGGCCGGCTAGAGGCTGAGCGCCATGTGACACTTCGTTACACACGGAAGTATAAAGAGGATGGACCGGAGGACCGATCAGCTGTAGTGGCGCTCCGCGGGAACCCAGGAAGGTGAGAGATGGTTCATTTTCATTTTTTTTTTTTTGCATCCTGGGCAGGATGGAACAGGAATACTCTGCACCAGAGTACTCCTTTAATGCTTAAGGATGTAGTTTTGCAATATACAATAATACACAGATATTATAAAGTATGCAGATTTATAGGTTATAAGTAACATAAATGAGTAACAAAACTGATATATGCAAATGAATATCAATTAGATATTAGTAAACAATACAAGATTGTTAATTGACTACATAAAAGTAGAACAATACATGTGAGTAGTAAGTAACTTGTTAAAATAAAACAAAAGCTACTAGGTTAGGAATATCATGTAAGAAAAAGGTTACATATCACTCTATCCAGAGGAACTTCATGATATAAAGATGGGCAATTTCTAATCATAGACATCAATATGAAATGCTAAATACATTCCCTGCTCCCTTCTAACCAACTACATATCACATGATTCCAAGAATGGGCAAATCCATCTTGGATATAAACATGGAAGAAATCAGAGATACTTCCACTCCATTCTGGACTATTTTCTGTACATGATCTTGGTAAGACATGAAGACAAATAAATAGCAATGATATATGATGTTACTAGAATATATTTTAGGAGGAAGAACTTGAAGCAAGTTTCCTGTGTGGGTAAATATACTTATAACAACACTCAGCTTGGCGAGTAGGAATTCTATCAATATCTAAGCTATTATTTAATGCTTTGATAGATTATGAGTCCTGATTCTTCTGCAGGTAGAATGAAGTCTCACAGTATCCTAAAACTATAATCTCAATATGGAGATTTTAATTTTATTAATTTGTTCGCCAATCTAAATGGTATAATTACATCCATAATTAAATGGAATACTATTTTTGGGTCTCTTACTAAGTCTATGTAAGAACCTTCGTTCAGCTCTTAGGAACACTGAACGATCCATCTCATCCTCCTGGATAGCCATTGGTCTGGTACCATGTAATCAGTCCACTTGCTCGAATCTCACATGGCTTTCATGGCTTCCATCTTGTGGACCTCTTTCCTTGGAAGACCTCTTTGTCTTTCTCTGTCCTTTTCAGCCTACAATCTACAGTACAGAGTCCCTAACATCTGGTTTACCAGACTTTTTAATTAGTTAGACACACCCTCCTAAATTGAATGTAGGTTGGGCGTGTACATATGGTAATGACTATGACATGCTCAATGCATTCTGGGTAGTATAGTGATGTCACCCATAATGCTTTTCCTGTCAGTGTAATGTCAACTACGCATGCATAAGCAATTCGCATCATTACCATTAAGGGTTAACTGTCAATAACTGGTCTTAAACCCACATTCCACACTTGACGAATGGAGCCATAATTAACAAACAGGGATTATTTTTGACATCTATAAGTAATTAAAACCTGGATTCTCATAGACGTCTTGGAGCCTATTAGACATTCAAATTTATTGGAGAGATAAGAGTCCCATGTAGGTCTCTTTCACACAGACGTGTGAATCTCTCTGTCTGTCTAGTCTTGGTAATTGATTGTTAGTTACAATAACATTCAAAAGACTGGCAAGCTAGTCCTGTACAAAGACTCATTCTCAAAGGCTATACATCCTTGAGACCTTTCCATCAGGTCTTAGCAACATAAACACAGAGCCCTATGAGAATCATGTACAAGATCATAGATATATACTGATGTCCTTTACAATACTAACAGTATATGACAATATCATATGTCTTACTGATTACCATATATATATTTATATATGGTAAAGAACTAATGTTCATTCGGATGAGACATTTCGCAGTTTCTTATCTCACCCCCCTTTACCTTTGGTGAACTGTAGTAGTGTCGTCTAGAGAGTGTAACTAGACCCCTTATCATCTTTCTTATCTTAACAGCCATGAGTAACTAAGGAGACATCTAAGTATTCTCTCAGAATGGCACTTTTTGTAGAGCTGAAACTCCAGAATTGTGGCCTATGTAGATTATACATAAAATGGCCGACATCATGCTATTAAACATAGTGATTCATTTTGGGGCGTAATTAGCATGACAAATCCCCCCTTTCAGCTTATCCACATCGTTATTAGGCTCCTTTCACACTATATAATTGTTCCGTTTAGGAACTTCCGTCAGAAGTTCCGTCACTATATCGGGGAAAACCGGCCGTTACAAAACCACTGACGGCCGTGACTAAATCGCATTGCAGCCTAGGATGTTTTGTAACTGCCCGTTTGCACCCGTATATGCCCGTAATTCATTACGGACGTTATACAATGACGGGACATCATGGCGGAAAAATTACTGCATGCAGTAATTTTTCCGCCACAATGTCCCGTCACTATATAACGTCCGTAAGGAATTATACGGGTGTAAATGGGCAGTTACAAAACCCCATAGGCTACAATGCGATTTAGTCGCGGCCGTCAGTGGTTTTGTAACGGCTGGTTTTCCCCGATGTAGTGACGGAACTTCTAACGGAAGTTCCTAAACGGAACAATAATATAGTGTGAAAGGAGCCTTAGAAGATTCATTTAGCTGAAATACAATTAAGGTTTTTTATGTTTAGTCATAGACTTTTTGGAAACGTGTCTCTAGTTAAATTGTTTCTCTAGTTAAATTGTCCTCCAATTTAAAATAATGGCTGCCTTGCTTGTCAGGCACTTGGCAACTCGAATTAGTGAGCGATGCTTTGGCATAATGTCTTCATGTCTGCAACATCAATATGTCATGTTGAACCTGGTGTGATGTACTTCGGATGCGGCTGACGAATCTCTTTTCCCTCCTGGATACATCTTGGATACATCTGGGTTGGCTCCGACTGGACGTCTCTTGCGTCTCGGTTAGCTCTGTTCCCAGGATCTCTTGGTTCCGGATAAAAAGACATTATGATTTTGCCATCTGTCCTTCCATTCACATGTGATCCCATCTTGGGCTTTCACCTAGGCTTAAGAAAACAAAAGACATTGGGGGAGATTTATCAAAACCTGTGCAAAGGAGAAGTTGCCCAGTTGCACATAGCAACCAATCAGATTGCTTCTTTCATTTTGCAGAGGCCTTGTTAAAAATGAAAGAAGTGAGCTGATTGGTTGCTATGGACAACTGGGCAACTTTTCTTCTGGACAGGTTTTGATAAATCTCCCCCATTATGAGCAAAAATATAACATAGATTTTATCAGACACATACCTTCCAATTTTAGGCCTTCTGACTTATTGCATACATGACACATCTCTGTGAACGCTGGAAAAAAAAACTGTGGGCTTACTCCTCACCCCTCCCCTCTCTTAGGAGACACATGGCAATTAGGGTTAAGTAACAGAAAGCTTTAAATACAGTTTAGCATTTTTTTTAATCACAAAACAGTTTAACTGGTTTCAGGTACTCTGCTATATGGGCAATTTTCTATGAAAAAGGTATCAACCTTTCAGTGCTGCATAAACAATGGTCGGTAACATCTGTAGAAGATTTTTTATCTTTATTTAAATTATTTAAATTGCATACCATAAATTAAGTTTCTTCTAACTTCACTGTCCTGTGTCTACACAACAAAACACTCTTTACTTGGCCTCAGCAAACAACCCATAAGACGTGCACACTATTTCATGGCTGACAATTATAATACAGATGACTACAGAATATATAAGCCAAAATGTTGTGGACAGAACATATGTAACAATAAAGAGCAATCCGTACCAAAATTTAACACAATATGGCAGCATTAACTACACTCTCTTTATGGCAACCGAGTAACAAAAAAACCAATGCTAAATGGCAATCTAACTGGCTGGGATATATATGAACACAAGAACAACACATATATCTACCATGCATACCATGGCTACCGGATATCTGCCTTGAGTGAGAAGACCATGACCTATCTAAAAATACTTTGGTAAAATAATCCAATATTGAATTATACAAGTTACCAGCCTTCCAATTTAGCTATAGTGCATTCACAATCTCAAAATGATGGCACTTCATCAAATGTCATCCTGGATCCCTTAATAGATCTTCAGAATTTGTCTATTATGAAATTTTACAGTGACAAAAACTATAATTGACATCCATAACTAGGCAGGTATTTTATTGAAAGCTAGACCAGTATTTCACTAAATAATTCCTACTAACAATTGGATTACGAAATATAAATAATCTTACACATTATCAAAGTATACAATGGCCCAAAACAAAAGAATTAGCTATGCCCAAAAGAAATATCTATCAGCAGAGACAAAATCAAATTATTTAAATGCAGTTACTCTCTTTAGAGAGCCCCCACCTTCTGCTCTATAAACACGAGGTCAACAGCGTCACACCCTTTCAGAGGGAATTGACATACAACTTTTTCTCCCCCCCAGATTACAAAGGACTTGTAAGTGTTTACTTTAGCACTTACTATACAAACAGACTTAGCTTGCAAAAGTATTTGGAAACAGCATTCTGCTGTCCAGCACCAAACCAGTTTCCAGTCCAGGTACGTTCTTGGAAGAAACTCACAAATATGTGAACAGACATTTTAAAATCTGAAACGATTAATCAGATACAGGTAAACAATACACTCCCAATATAGGAAAAATTTGCAATACTTGCATATATATGAGCCTGCAGGGGCCCAAAATTCCCGGTATAAATATATCAAAAATCAACTCGAAATGCCTAATTCTCGATGCTGAGGGGGGGAAAAACCTTATAAAATGTAACTTTTAATATAGTACTCTAAAATGCACCACACCTTGTGATAAAGAAAAAGTGCCCAAATTTCAAAGCAACACAGGAAGCAGTTACCACATGTTATGTGGATTTACAATCAAAGAGAAGCATAACTATTGCCAAATGTCACCCAACGCGTTTCTGCCACTACGTGGCTTCCTCAGGGGAAATGTATACAATATGCAATAGATAGTAGTACTGCTATATAACAAAATATCATAGAGTATAAAACAAACGGTGTAGTTTGATTCATAGGGAAACACCCGATACACAGTGTATATCCCTTAATTACTATAGCTCAACCAATAGGGAAACACCCGATACATAGTGTATATCCCTATTGCCATGGTGTGGCTATCATAACAGGAGGTAAAATCATCCTTCAGGGCAGCCTAGAGAAAAGACACATATTCACAGTTTCCAAGTGTTTGCCCGGATACCTATAATAAAGATACAGGGTCCCAATCAATATGGGAGATGCTAGTACCTGCAATACAAACAGTGCGCATCGCACCAGCTATCATACTCACACTCCTGTAGCCACACGTCCGGTTTATGGTTCTCAGATGAGCGCGCTAATCCCGCGTTGGCGGGGAGCCGTCTGTCTCTGACGGCTGCTTAGCGCTCACTGAGACCATGCTGGCGTCTGTCGTCATATCCTGTTTCCGGCCGGCACCGCGTCATTACGCAACGCCCTCTCTGACGACTACAGGGGGCGTTGCTGAATCTGACAGCGGTGTCCGTAGTAACGGAAGCAGTGTGTATTTAAAGGGCAATTCGCTTGTTTATAAATGAAGATATAGTTAAAAGAGCCTGGCTAAGTGTTAATATGCACAACAGAGGATAAAGATATCGTAATATAAATAGAGCAATTAATTAGGTAATGATTATTTTGCATATGATAAGAAGGTTTATGAGGAGAGGGGGGAGAAATCCATGAAAACCGGGGGTGCAGCACGAGATACCCTTTACTTAGTGAGACAGGTACTGGGTCCCTCAAGGTAAGTTACGCTAAACCCACTCGTTCTCATTAAGGATATATACTTTCCCCACACTCCACATATATACAACCATATATATAATATATATATAGTGTGTAAAAGAAATGCTCAATTTGGAGGAGATCTAAAAAGAAATGCTGACAGAGGGAGGCACAGGACCTGAGGAGGCGATTTACAAATAGAGGTTACCCACAGTATGCCTTACGATCAGCTTACCAATATGCTTTACAAACTCCCAGAGATTCACTCTTTACACCCAAAAATCGTGACACCATGACACCCACTATGCGAATAATAGCAACATTTGATAATGGAGCATCACAAATGCGCGAGATCTTGAAAAAATATTGGGGGATTCTCCAGATGGACCCGGATTTGAGAGATGTCATCCCAGAATTCCCCCAAATCACCTTTAGAAGGGGTCGAAACATAGGAGATATGGTGACTCATAGCCATCTCACTCCTGTGGCATCGGGTCATGTGACATGGCTTGATAGAATCCCCAAACCTACAGGAAATCATCCGTGTGGACATTGTAAAGCCTGCCCTTATATATTAAAAAAAAAAAACTTCAGATGTGAAGCCACAAGAAAACAATACATCATTAGAGACTTCATAAATTGCAGTACTAAAGGCATCATTTACATGGCAGTGTGTCCATGTTCTAAAAAATATATAGGCAAGACCTTCCGAGAATTCAAGAAACGTATTCTTGAGCATATGGGGGATGTTAGACATGATCGTGATACTTCTTTGGCCCGTCACATGAACCAATGCCACAGGGATTGTCAATATAACATCCAATTTTTTGGACTTGAAAAAGTAAAACCACCTTTAAGAGGAGGAAACTTTGATCAGATGTTGCTACGTAAAGAGTGTAGATGGATTTATGAACTGGGTACTATGGCCCCAGAAGGCCTGAACGACCAACTCAGTTATGCATGTTTCCTATAAATACTGCTCTCCCCCCCCCCCCCCCCCCCCCGATTGGTGATTATGGCTAGGTAGGTAGAGGAGGCCTTAGTGAGCCTCTTGAGTTAGCATCACCAAGATAGAATTATCTAGGGACATTGACTAGGCCAAGTAGGAGGTACGAGAGTGGGACCGTCCTTATAAGGGCATCAATTCTGCCTAGGGATAGGGGCTACAGCTAGAACAGGGCCAGATCAGGTTCCTCAGGGCCACATAAACTACCCCAACACCATTTATTAGGGCATCCCCCCCAACAAAATATAGGGGGGTGGGAGAGCTTTCTATTTAAGGAAACCACTAGTTTCTTTATATAACCTGGTCCTTTTAGATTTATTGTTACATAGTGAAAATGGTCGTCCTCCTTGGGTCCTGACCCTCTGTCAGCATTTCTTTTTAGATCTCCTCCAAATTGAGCATTTCTTTTACACACTATATATATATATATATATATATGGTTGTATATATGTGGAGTGTGGGGAAAGTATATATCCTTAATGAGAACGAGTGGGTTTAGCGTAACTTACCTTGAGGGACCCAGTACCTGTCTCACTAAGTAAAGGGTATCTCATGCTGCACCCCCGGTTTTCATGGATTTCTCCCCCCTCTCCTCATAAACCTTCTTATCATATGCAAAATAATCATTACCTAATTAATTGCTCTATTTATATTATGATATCTTTATCCTCTGTTGTGCATATTAACACTTAGCCAGGCTCTTTTAACTATATCTTCATTTATAAACAAGCGAATTGCCCTTTAAATACACACTGCTTCCGTTACTACGGACACCGCTGTCAGATTCAGCAACGCCCCCTGTAGTCGTCAGAGAGGGCGTTGCGTAATGACGCGGCGCCGGCCGGAAACAGGATATGATGACAGACGCCGGCATGGTCTCAGTGAGCGCTAAGCAGCCGTCAGAGACAGATGGCTCCCCGCCAACGCGGGATTAGCGCGCTCATCTGAGAACCATAAACCGGACGTGTGGCTACAGGAGTGTGAGTATGATAGCTGGTGCGATGCGCACTGTTTGTATTGCAGGTACTAGCATCTCCCATATTGATTGGGACCCTGTATCTTTATTATAGGTATCCGGGCAAACACTTGGAAACTGTGAATATGTGTCTTTTCTCTAGGCTGCCCTGAAGGATGATTTTACCTCCTGTTATGATAGCCACACCATGGCAATAGGGATATACACTATGTATCGGGTGTTTCCCTATTGGTTGAGCTATAGTAATTAAGGGATATACACTGTGTATCGGGTGTTTCCCTATGAATCAAACTACACCGTTTGTTTTATACTCTATGATATTTTGTTATATAGCAGTATTACTATCTATTGCATATTGTATACATTTCCCCTGAGGAAGCCACGTAGTGGCAGAAACGCGTTGGGTGACATTTGGCAATAGTTATGCTTCTCTTTGATTGTAAATCCACATAACATGTGGTAACTGCTTCCTGTGTTGCTTTGAAATTTGGGCACTTTTTCTTTATCACAAGGTGTGGTGCATTTTAGAGTACTATATTAAAAGTTATATTTTATAAGGTTTTTCCCCCCCTCAGCATCGAGAATTAGGCATTTCGAGTTGATTTTTGATAAACAATACACTCCCCCCCCCCCCCTTTGGGTTATTTATATATCCGCGACAATTGCAGATTATACAGTTAGAATCCTGCAACAATTTTTTTGTAAGAAACATGCTTACTCCAACTTTCATATATTGGGTCTAACTTTATCATAAAGTTTTCTATCCTGCTGCGATGCCCTGAGCTACTTAACTCAACCTCCCTGTAATCTGGAACCTTAACCTCTTAAGGACCCAGGGCATACCTGTACATCCTGAGTCCGCTCCCGTTCTACAACGCGGGGCCACGGCCGAACAGCTTACACGACAGCCGGAGTATCCTTACCTGCCTCCATGCTGACCGATCGCTGAATGACTGCTCAGTGCCTGAGATCCAGGCATGAGCAGTCAAGCGGCAGAATCATCAATCAGTGGTTTCCTATGAGAAACCACTGATCAATGTAAAAGATCAGTGTGTGCAATGTTATGGCCCCCTATGAGTGAATAAAGATCATTTAACCCCTTCCCTAATAAAAGTTTTAATCACCCCCCTTTTCCCATTGAAAAAAAAACTGTAAATAAAAATAAACCTATGTGGTATCGCCGCGTGCGGAAATGTCCGAATTATATAAATATATAGTTAATTAAACCGTACGATCAATAAGTCCTATCAATGCAAAAATGGTACAGCTAAAAGATAATGGCGCAAATAATGAGCCCTCACACTGCCCCACCGCCCTATACGCGTAAAAATAAAAAAGTTATAGGGGTCAGAAGATGACCATTTTAAACATATTAATTTTCCTCCATGTAGTTATGATTTTTTCGAGAAGTACGACAAAATCAAACCTACATAAGTAGGGTATCCTTTTAATTGTATGAACCTACATAATAAAGAGGTGTAATTTTTACCGAAAAATGTACTGTGTAGAAACTGAAGCCCCCAAAATTTACAAAATGGCGTTTTCTTTTCAATTTTGTCTCACAGTGAATTTTTTTTCCGTTTCGCCATAGATTTCCAATTCATTACAAAGTAGAATTGGTGGCGCAAAAAAATAAGCCATCATATGGATTTTTAGGTGCAAAATTGAAAGAGTTATGATTTTTTAAAGGTTAGGAGGAAAAAACGAAAATGCAAAAATGGAAAAACCCCGGGTCCTTAAGGTGTTAATAAAAATCAACTTCTGTGATCTGAGTCCATTACACTTATGGGGGTAAATCTCCAACTACTGGAGATGGTGGGCTAGGAATTAATAGGAAGGCTTCTGAGTCAAACAAAAGACTAGAACCAGACCCTACCCCACAATGTTCATTCGGATGAGAAATTTCGCAGTTTCTTATCTCACCCCCCCTTTACCTTGGGTGAACTGTAGTAGTGTTTTCTAGAGAGTGTAACTAGACCCCTTATCATCTGTCTTATCTAAACAGCCATGAGTAACTAAGGAGACATCTAAGTATTCTACTTTTTGTAGAGCTGAAACTCCAGAATTGTGGCCTATGCAGATTATACACAAAATGGCCAACATCATGCTATTAAACATTTTAAACATAGTGATTCATTTTTGGGGTGTAATTAGCACGACAACACATGGGCCATTTCCATACTCAGAAGAGATGGGGTTACAAATTTTGGTGGGCATTTTCTCCTATTGCCCCTTGTAAAAATGTAAAATTTTGGGAAAACCAGCATTTTAGTGGAAAAAATAATAATTTACACATCCAAATTTAACGAAAAGTCGTCAAACACTTGTGGGGTATTAAGACTCACTGTACCCCTTGTTACATTCCCTGAGGGGTGTAGTTTCCAAAATAGTATGCCATGTGTTTTTTTTTTTTGCTATGCTGGCACCATAGGGGCTTCCCAAATGGGACATGCCCCCCCCCCCCCAAAACCATTTCAGCAAAATTTGCTTTACAAAAGCCAAATGTGACTCCATCTCTGCTGAGCATTGTAGTGCGCCCGCAGTGCACTTGATGTACACATATGGGGTATTTCCATACTCAGAAGAAATAGGGTTACAAATTTTGGGAAGTATGTTCTCCTATTACCCCTGTAAAAATGTAAAATTTGGGGGAAACAACCATTTTTGTGGGAAAAAAAATCATTTACACATCCAACTTTAATGAAAAGTCGTCAAACACCTGTGGGGTGTTAAGGCTCACTGTACCCCTCGTTACGCTCCTTGAGGGGTGTAGTTTCCAAAATAGTATGCCATGTGTTTTTTTGTTTTTGCTGTTCTGGCAACATAGAGGCATCTTAAATATGACATGCTCCCCAAAAACCATTTCAGAAAAACTCACTCTCCAAAATCCCACTGTCGCTTCTTCCCTTCTGAGCCACAGAGCACTTGGCATACACATATGAGGTATTTCCTTACTCGAGAGAAAGTGGGTTACACATTTTTGTAAGATTTCTCTCCTTTTACCCCTTGTAAAAATGTCTCCTTCAATTTGCTGCTATTTAGCAAACTTTTTGAATGTAATTTTGAATACTTTGAGGGGTGCAGTTTTTATAATGGGGTGTTTCTAATATGAAGGCCCCACAAATCCACTTCAAATCTGAAATGGTCCCTGAAAAATTTCGATTTAGAAAATTTTGTGAAAAAATTTAAAATTGCTACTATACTTTGAAGCCCTCCTAATGTCTTCCAAAAGTAAAAACATGTCAACTTTATGATGGAAACATAAAGTAGACATATTGTATATGTGAATCAATATATAATTTATTTGGAATATCCATTTTCTTATAAGCAGAGAGCTTCAAAGTTAAAATTTTCAATTTTTTCATCAAATTTTGGAATTTTTCACCAAAAAATTATGCAAGTATTGATGAAATTTTACCACTAACATAAAGTAGAATATGTCATGTAAAAACAATCAAAATGAAAGGTAAAAGCATCCCAGAGTTATTAATGCTTAACCCGATAATGACCATGGACGAGTATAGACGTCCAGGTTGGCGGCCGTTCCCGCACCTGGACGTCTATACTCGTCCATTCTTCTCGTGGGTGCTGCCCAGTGCACCCACGAGATCGCAGCAGGGACTCTGCTGTATCACACAGCCGGGACCCTGCTGCACTGCCAGGACCGAAGTAAACTTCGGTCCCGGCAGTTTTAACCCTTACAGCCGCAGTCGGAAATGACCGCGGGCTGTAAGTGTTATGACAGAGGAAGGGGGCTCCCTCTGTCTCCTCTGCAGCACCCCGCATCGTGATCGCGGGGTGCTGTGTGTAATACGCGGCTGGTCGGGACCTGCCGCACTGCCGGGAGTGAAGTTCATTTCACTCCCGACAGTTTAACTCTTACAGCCGCGGTCAGAAGTGACCACGCGCTGTAAGGAGTTCTGACAGAGGGAGGGGGCTCCCTCTGTCTCTCCTGCAGCACCCCGGAGCATCGCGGGGTGCTGCTGCATACCTGGGCAGCCGGGGGTCCTACAAAGACCCCCAGGTCTGCCCTGGGTATTGCCTGAAAGGACGTGAAAACTGGCAGGCAGCATATAACTGCAATGCTTTGGAATACTAAGTATTCCAAAGCATTAAAAAGTGTAAAAATAAATAAATAAATAAAAGTGTAAAAATAAATAAAAATGTAATAAAAGTGTAATAATAAATAAAAAAATATATATATTAAAAATACATTTATTAAATGAATCTAATAATAAAAAAAAATGCATAATATGTAGGATCGCATTGGCGGACATCCGCAGCATGTAATATGCTGCGGATGTCCACCATGTGATCCTACACTTTATGCAGCAGTCTCGGTAATGAGCTCGCTGCTGCGGCTGGGTAGCTTTGTGTGTCCACTCATAGCGGCGGATTTCCCGCCAGCAGTCATGAGCGGACACACTGAGCTACCCAGCCACAGCAGTGATGGATATATTCGCCATGATCGGGTGCTTATTCCCACAACATGGCGGATATATCCATCAGGAGCCTTAACTGTCACAGACAGACGCGTTATACTGCCAGCCGACCAAGGACCAATCAGAGAGGTCCCTGGTCCAGCCAATAACTTGTAGGGGTGCGGTATATAAATGGGGTCACTTGTGGGGATGGGGGTACTGTTCTGCCCTGAAAGCCAAATGGCGCTCCTCTCCTTCTGAGTCCTACCACGCGGCCAAGGAACCATATATGGCCAAAGCGGGGGTATTCCCGAACATGGGACAAGCAGCTAAATAAAATATAGGGTGCATTTCTTTCAATATCAGAAGTGATGTACAAAAAATATGTCCCCTAAATGATGCATTTGTGAAAAATTGCAAATTTCGAATTTTTAACACTGACCTTGTAATAATTCCTGCCAAAAAACTATGGTGTTAAAATACTCACTGTACCCCCTAGCGAATACCTTTAGGGGTCTAGTTTTTAAAATGGGGTCATTTGGGGGGGGTGTTCCTATGTTCTACTACCTTTTAATTTCTGCAAACCTTGCATAGCACACAAAAAAAGATGTACTTTTCAAATTTTCAAAATTTTCTAAATTTCAAGTTAAATTGTTACTTCTAACTAATTTAAAATGTTAATTAAAAACAAAAAAAATTACGTCAAAATAAAGTAGACATCTGAAAGTATAAGTTTCATAAACTATTTGGTCAGTAAGTATAAATATATGCAACCTATTAGTGTTAACCCCTTAACGACGCAGGATGTATATTTACGTCCTGCGCCGGCTCCCGCGATATGAAGCGGGATCGCGCCGCGATCCTGCATCATATCGCGTCGGTCCCGGCGCTCATCAACGGTCGGGACCCGCGGCTAATACCACACATCGCCGATCGCGGCGATGTGCGGTATTAACCCTTTAGAAGCGGCGGTCAAAGCTGACCGCCGCTTCTAAAGTGGAACTGAAAGTGACCCGGCTGCTCAGTCAGGCTGTTCGGGACCGCCGCGGTGAAATTTCACTGCGGCGTCCCGAACAGCTGACCGGACACCGGGAGGGCCCTTACCTGCCTCCTCGGTGTCCGATCGACGAATGACTGCTCCGTGCCTGAGATCCAGGCAGGAGCAGTCAAGTGCCGATAATGCAGATCACAGGCGTGTTAATCAGCCAGTGATCAGCATAGGAGATCAGTGTGTGCAGTGTTATAGGTCCCTATGGCACCTATAACACTGCAAAAAAAATTTTTTTTTTAAAGTGTTAATAAAGGTCATTTAACCCCTTCCCTAATAAAAGTTTGAATCACCCCCCTTTTCCCATAAAAAAAATAAAACAGTGTAAAAAAATAAATAAATAAACATATGTGGTATCGCCGCGTGTGTAAATGTCCAAACTATAAAAATATATCATTAATTAAACCGCACGGTCAATGGCGTATGTGCAAAAAAATTCCAAAGTCCAAAAAAGCATATTTTGGTCACTTTTTATACCATTAAAAAGATGAATAAAAAGTGATCAAAAAGTCCGATCAAAACAAAAATCATACCGATAAAAACTTCAGATCACGGCGCAAGAAATGAGTCCTCATACTGCCCTGTATGTGGAAAAATAAAAAAGTTATAGGGGTCAGAATAGGACATTTTAAACGTATACATTTTCCTGCATGTAGTTATGATTTTTTCCAGAAGTGCGACAAAATCAAACCTATATAAGTAGGGTATCATTTTAACCGTATGGACCTACAGAATAATGATTAGGTGTAATTTTTACCGAAATATGCACTGCGTAGAAACGGAAGCCACCAAAAGTTACAAAATGGCATTTTTTTTTCGATTTTGTCGCACAATGATTTTTTCAGTTTCGCCGTGCATTTTTGGGTAAAATGACTAATGTCACTGCAAAGTAGAATTGACGACGCAAAAAATAAGCCATAATATGGATTTTTAGGTGGAAAATTGAAAGGGTTAGGATTTTTAAAAGGTAAGGAGGAAAAAACGAAAGTGCAAAAACGGAAAAACCCTGAGTCCTTAAGGGGTTAAAATAGCAAAAAATCGTAATTTTTTGTAAAAATTTCATGATTTTTTGCATTGTAAAAAAAAAACTACAAATGATATCGGCTTACTTTTACTATGTACATGAAGGACAACTTGTGACAAAAAAACAATGTCAGAATTATCGTGATTGGCAAAACATTACCAGAGTTATTCTCTAATAAAGACAGACATCCCCGATTTTAAAAAACAGGCCTGGTCTTTCAGGGGCGTACAGGTTTATTTGCATTGGTCCTTAAGGGGTTAAAGTGACAGTGGTCAGATGTGCAAAAAATGGCCGAGTCCTTAAGGGGTTAAAAAAATGAACAGGGCTGTAAGCCATGCACTTTTAATTGGATATTGGTACTGCTGGGTTAGTGTAGCTCAGCTCACGTTCATGACAATGGGAGCCGAGCTGGAGTAATCCAGTGCCACTACTACACAATGGCTTATGGTCATGGTCATTTTGTATGTGTGCCAGATCCGAAGCTTGCACGAACATCTGATCGGCCATGCCGAAGCCCCCTGCTGATCAGACATGGGTGGTCTGTCCTCAGGGTAAATCATCAATGTAAAAAGTCTGGAAAGAACATTTATGATGAGAAGTGATAGTGAGTAATGAAGTCTACTCAACATCTACTGTACAGGGAAAGCTGACACTGAAATGGAGCCTAAAGAGGGGTAACCAAGGGGGAAATTACATATTAGTCATAAATAGACATGTGCAATTCGGTTCGTCGCGAATGTCTAATTTACCGAATTTTACCATTTTCGGGCATTCGGACCAATCCGAATGCACGAAAACATATTTTGAACATTCCCGAATAGCCACGATAATACGAATAGCAAAATAACGAATGCATTCGTTATTTAACGAATGCATGCGGTAAATAACGAATGTATTCGTTATCCGTAAACGAACGTAAAGAATTCATTCTAATAAAAAAAAAAAAAAAAAAAGATACATTAGTGATGGAAAAAATTGTATCTAACGAAATTTATCTTTTTTATTATGAAATGTTTATTAATTTTTAAACAGGGATCAATTTATATGAGCGGGTAAAGCACTAAAAATGTAGCCGACAATAATAAAAATGTAGTGTGTGCGTGTTTTTCACTTTTTTTTTAGGTAGTACTACTACTCCCAGCATGGAACACACTCTTCCATGATGGGAGTAGTAGTTACCTGTACTAATTGACAGATCGCCAGGGTCCCTTGCGATCCTCTTGTACAATGTATAGATGCGGCGGCAGCTCTTCTATGGTCCCCTGCACTCACGTATATATACACATATTCATATTTCCCGCAGAGCTGTGATTGGCCAGATGGTTGCAGCCAATCACAGCTCTCTGTGAGAAATAGGAATATGTGTATATATACGGCAGTGCAGGGGACCATAGGAGAGCGGCCGCCGCATCCATACATTATACAGGAGCATCACAGCGGGTGTCAGGAGTGATACCTGCAGTGATCTTTCCTTTACTACAAGTACTACTACTCCCAACATGGAGTACACTCTGCTCCATGCTGGGAGCTGTAGTACCTGCATTAATAGACAGATCACAGCGGGTGTCAGAAGTTACACTCGCTGCGATATGTCTATTAATGCAGGTACTACAGCTCCCAGCATGGAGCAGAGTGTGCTTCATGTTGGGATTATTAGTACCTGCAGTAAGGGACAGATCCCAGGGATGTCACTCCTCCTGACACCCTCTGCGATGTCCTGATGTGAATGTCGGGATCAGCTGTTCTCAGGGCTACAGAGCTGGGAGAACAGCTGACGCTGAGCCGTAGGTATACATCGTATATCTACTGCCCAGCAAGAACTTACAGTGAGCCTGCAATGTGTATACAGTATACACATTACTGGCTCACTTAACCCCTTGCTGAGCTGTGCGCTATGCACAAGCCCAGCAAGGAAAGAGTTAACTTACACTGCTGGACAGTGTAGGTTAACCCATTGGATGGTATGCACTAAATACAGCTATCTATAGATAGCTGTATATAGTGTATACAGAAGACGAAGTCCGCTTACTTCCCTCGAGTACCGGGCAGGTCCGTATAGCTCCGCCCCTAATGATGACGTCATTAGGGGCGGAGCTACAGAAGGGAACAAGGCTAGTTAAACTGAAACTCTGTTCACATTGTCCGTTTTGTATAATGTGAACAGACCCTTCTGGCAGTGTCTACCCAGACAGGGAGACTCCAGCTGTTGCTAAACTACAACTCCCAGCATGCCCAGACAGCCAAAGGCTGTCTGGGCATGCTGGGAGTTATAGTTTTGCACCAATTGGTGGCTCCCTGTTTGGGTAGACATTGCATCATGGGTGCTCTCCCCAGCGGACAGTGCCAAAAATGTCATGACCAATTTTTTGTGTTTTTTTTCTTCTCGTTTCAGATTCGATGGATTACGGCAGATTATTATTTTTTTCTTTAAATGAAAAAAAAAAAAACGTATAGGGTTCCCCATATTTTCATTCTCAGCACAATTTCAACCAAACAGCAACAGCCTGACGTTACCAGGGTGGGCGAGGACCATTGTTACTGGCCCTCCCCAGCCTAAATAACGCCAGCCTGTTACCGCCATTTTTGATGCTCCGGGCCTGTTGGTACCAGCTCTTCCCAGCACCCCTGTGGCGGTGGGTACAGGGGTAACAATTGGGGTTAGCGCTGGCTTAGTAATGGATTCAGTCAATAAGACCGGCTTCCACTACTAAGCCTGAAAATTCAATAAAAAAAAAAACACCACATTGGAAAAATTATTTTATTTAAAAAAACACTCCCCCACAGCCCTCGTTAACCATTTTATTAAAAGAGAAAAAAATAATCCGCCGTAATCCATCAAATCCGCAGTATTCCTCTGCATACACGGATCTGAAACGAGAAGAAAAAAACACAAAAAATTGGTTATGACATTTTTGGCGCTGTCCGCTGGGGACACTGCCAGAAGGGTCTGTTCACATTATACAAAACGGACAATGTGAACAGAGCTTGAAATTAACTAGCCTAGTTCCTCTCTGTAGCTCCGCCCCCTAATGATGTCGGCTACATGATTGTCGGCTAAATTTTTAGTGCTTTACACGCTCACATAAATTGATCCCTGTTTAAAAATTAATAAACATTTCATAATAAAAAATGGTACCCTACGAAATTTTAATAAAAACGGTATCTCCATAATTTTTTAGGATCGCTAAAGTCCAAAAAAGAATAAAAAGATTTACCAAATGTACCCAAATACCAAATGTATCCGAAAAATCAAACCGAACACCCAAATACCGAATGTATCCGAAAAATCTAAACCGAAAATATTACCGAACCGAAATTTTTTTCCAAAATGAAAAAACGAAATGAAACGAAAATTTCTCTAGTGCACAAGTCTAGTCATAAAATGGCCAGAAATAATGCTGCATCTCATGTAAACACAGAGGATGGCATATCCTGAAGTCACCTTACCTGACAATACACCATGGTAAGGCATGGTGAACGCCACTGCAGAACTCTTCTGTTGCTAGAGAGATAAAATGACACTAGAGGAATCTGACAGTGTCGTTTACACAGAGCCAGTGCTAGACTATTTTACACCCTAAAAAAGTCCAGCTAATTGCAAAATCCCCTATTCCAATTTTTTAAAAAATTACCAACTTTGATTTTAAACCCCTCAACGACGCAGGATGTAAATGTACATCCTGGTGCAGTGGTACTTAATGCACCAGGATGTACATTTACGTCCTGTACATGAGCGCGAGCATCGAATCGATGCTCGGGACATGTGCGACAGTTCCATGGGATCCGCCAGTAATGGCAGACATCCGCAATCGTGTGGATGTCTGCCATTAACCCTTCAGATGCCGTGATCAATACAGATCATGGCATCTGCAGGAGTGCGGTCAGAGAAATGCATCTGTAATGGCTGACAGAGGTCCCCTCACCTGCCTCTGTCTGTCTCCCGGCGTCTTCTGCTCTGGTCTGAGATTGAGCAGACCAGAGCAGAAGATAGCTGATAACACAGATCAGTGCTATGCCCTTTGCATAGCACTGAACAGTATTAGCAATCAAATGATTGCATTAAATAGTCCCCTATGGGTACTATTAAAAAAATAAAAAGTTAAAAAAATTAGAAAAATGTAAGTTTTTCCCCATTCCCCCTATTTACGCTACATGCGTAAATATCCGAAATATTAAAATATAATGTTAATTATCCCGAATGGTGAACGGCATGAATATTAAAAAAAAAGTCAAAAATTGCTGCTTTTTTATAATAATATATTCCAAATAAATTGAAAAAAAAAATTTATTAAAAGTTTTCCATATGCAAATGTGGTATAAAAAAATGGCGCAAAAAATGAGCCCTCATACGGAAAAAAAAAAAAGTTATAGGTCAGCAAAATAGAGTGATTTTAAATGCTCTAATTTGGTTAAAAAGTTTGCAGTACAATAATAGAAAAGTATGTAACCATGGGTATCATTTTAATCGTATTGAACCACAGAATAAAACATGTCTATTTTACCGTAAAGTGTACAGCATGAAAACAAAACCTTCCAAAATTTGCAAAATTGCAGTTTCCTTATCAATTTCCCCACACATATAGTAATTTTTGGTTGTGCCATACATTTTTATGGTAAAATTAGTGATGTCATTACAAAGGACAACTGGTCACGCAAACAACAAGCCCTCATACTCCTCTGTGGATGACAATATAAAAGAGTTATGATTTTTAGAAGGCGAGGAAGAAAAAAATTAAAACTTAAAAATAAAATTGTCCTTAAGGGGTTTGCAGAAAGCTCTGGAGTATAATTCAGGATGAGTACAGGATAAGTAATGTAATGTATGTACACAGTAACTCCACCAGCAGAATAGTAAATACATCTTTGGAGTATAATACAGGATATAACTCAGGATTTACGCACGCTCCACTTCCTGCAATCCTCCATTGTGGTGTCATGTTGGCTCTACTCCCAAGCAGCTACTGCGGTACTCCTAAAGGGCCGCAGTGGATGCCTGAAGACAATGGTGTTGCTAGGGTTGGTGTCACCCGATGTGGTAAAAAATTGTCACCCCCAAACTCATACCGCCCCAAAGAATTTTTTTTTTAGCCTATTGTGACAGACGCCAGTGGTGTAGCTCGTTGTGGAAAATTATTTCCAGTATAATAATCAATTATACCAATTGCCACAGAATGGGACAGTGCTAGAGAAGTTTTAATCATTTCAAATTAAAGCTCCCAGTATGACCTAAGCAATGGTAAGATGATGCTGGGGGTTGTTGTTTCACCCATCATAACTGCAGAACTTACAAGTGACTACAGCTCTGATGGGACAGTCAGGCAGCATACACAATATCATCAGTGACTACAGGTGACATCTTCTCTATAGTGTTCCTTTTTCTAATTCAGATGGTACAAACCGCCATGACTTCATCCCGCAAACGCTTCTCTTTGCAGAACGTGACCCCCCAAACGGCATTGGTTCCTCACTATGTAAGCACATATTGATACTTTATAGGAAAATAATCATCATTATAACCGTGGTACACACTGCACTCTCTGAATACAATACTGCTACACACTGTACCCTCTGAATATATTACTACCACACATTGCACTATTTGAATATAACGCTACCACACACTGTACCCTCTAAATATAATACTGGCACACACTGTACCCTCTGAATATAATACTACCACACACTGAACCCTGTCCTGCGCCCTCATCATATTAATGCCCCCTGTCCTGTGTCTCCGACATAATGCCTCCTGTCCTGTGCCACCGACATAAAAAGTCCTGTTCCCCCCCCCACGTAATGCCTCGTCCTGTTCCCCCACGTAATTCCCTCTGCCCTGTGCCCCTACCTATAATACTAATGCCCTAGTCCCCCCCACATAACTCTGTGCCTCTCACATATAATTCCCCCTGTCATGTGCCACATATAATGCCCCCTCACATGTAATGCCCGTCATATGTGCCCCTCTCATATAATGCCCCACCCTGTGGTGTGCCCCTGACTTACAGTCATGGCTGTAAATATTGGTGCAACTGAATTTTTTCTAGAATATTAAGTATTTCTCACAGAAAAGGATTACAGTAACACATGTTTTGCTATACACATGTTTATTTGCTTTGTGTGTATTGGAACTGAACCAAAAAAAGGAAGGAAAAAAGCAAATTGGACATAATGTCACACCAAACTCCAAAAATGGGTTGGACAAAATTTTTGGCACCCTTAACTTAATATTTGGTTGCACACCCTTTGGAAAAAATAACTGAAATCAGTCGCTTCCTATAACCATCAATAAACTTCTTATAACTCAGCCGGAACGTTGGACCTCTCTTCCTTTATAAACTGCTCCAGGTCTCTCTTATTGGAAGGGCGCCTTTTCCCAACAGCAATTTTAAGATCTCTCCACAGGTGTTCAATTGGATTTAGATCTGGACTCATTGCTGGCCATTACAGAACTCTCCAGTGCTTTGTTGCCATCCATTTCTGGGTGCTTTTTGACGTATGTTTGAGGTCCTGCTGGAAGACCCAAGATCTCAGACGCAAACCCAGCTTTCTGACACTGGGCTGTACAGTGCAACCCAAAATCCATTGGTAATCCTCAGATTTTATGATGCCTTGCACGCATTCAAGGCACCCAGTGCCAGAGGCAGCAAAACAACCCCAAAACATAATTGAACTTCCACCATATTTCACTGTAGGTACTGTGTTCTTTTCTTTGTAGGCCTCATTCTGTTTTTGCTAAACAATAGAATGATGTGCTTTACCAAAAAGCTCTATCTTGGTCTCATCTGTCCACAAGATGTTTCCCAGAAGGATTTTGGCTTACTCAAGTTCATTTTGGCAAAATGTAGTCTTACTTTTTATGTCTCTGTGTCAGCAGTGGGGTCCTCTTGTGGGCTCCTGCCATAGTGTTTTATTTATTTTAAATGTCGACGGATAGTCTGCACTGACACTGATGTTCCTTGAGCCTGCAGGACAACTTGAATATCGTTGGAACTTGTTTGGGGCTGCTTATCCACCATCTGAACTGTCCTGCCCTGACACCTTTCATCAATTTTTCTATTCCAACCACACCCAGGGAGATTAGCTACAGTGCCATGGGTTGCAAACTTCTTGATAATGTTGCACATTTTGGACAAAGGCAAATCTAGATCTCTGGAGATGGACTTATAACCTTGAGATTGTTGACATTTTTCCACAATTTTGGTTCTCAAGTCCTCAGACAGTTCTCTTCTCTTTCTGTTGTCCATGCTTAGTGTGGCACACATAGCCACACAATGCAAAGACTAAGTGAACTTCTCTCCTTTTTATCTGCTTTAAGGTGCAATGTTTACATTGCCCACACCTGTTACTTGCCCCAGGTGAGTTTAAAGGAGCATCACGTGCTTGAAACAATCTTATTTTTGTCCAGACCATTTTTGGAGTTTGGTGTGACATTATGTCCAATTAGCTTTTTTCCTCCCTTTTTGGTTTGGTTCTAATACACACAAAGGGAATAAACGTGTATAGCAAATCATGTGTTACTGCAATCCTTTTCTGTGAGAAATACTTCATTTTCTAGAAAAGTTTCAGGGGTGCCAACATTTACGGCCATGACTGTATAATGCCCCCTGTCATGTGCCCCTTACATTAAATGCCCCCTGTCTTGTGCCCCTCAGATATATTACCCCCTGTAATGTGCCCCTCTGATATAATGCCCCCTGCAATGTGCCCCTCTGATATAATGCCCCCTGTATAATGCCGCCATAGTGGCCGCTGCTTTGTGCAGGGGTAATTTTCGGGGAGAACCGGGGCCGCATGCAGGAGACCGCAGGGATCCCTAGCGATCTAAAACTTAGCCCCTATCCAAAGGATTCTTTTTGGGTGATACATTTCTTTTAATGGGGTTCTGTCATTAAAGTTGTGTCTGCACACGATGGTAGTAACTGGTACCTGTCCCCTCCTTTATATAGAGGAGAGGAGAGCTGGAAATAAAGTACCTGGAAGCGGAACAGGATTTGCTTATTTTTGGAATCTTTTCTAAATGCGAGAAAATGCAAATATTTGGATACTGATACTTTGTTTAAACAACCTCCTCAATATTCCAAGCATTGCAGATGGCCATTAACAACGTCAAATTAGGATGAAATGTTTGGAGATGTCAGGGCAAAAAAAGTTTTTCCAGTTAATGCCAACTTAAAAGGAGTTAATTCTGGAAGAGTGGTTAGACTCTGAAACGAGATTCTGTTCCTAGGAAGATAAAAAAATTAAAATAAAAAAAAACTCCCTTTTTAATTCTGAAGAGTCCAAGACCTGGGACAAGATTTCTTAACTTCACACCCTGCACATGTAGTAAAACATACTTCTAGTTGAGACGAATCCCCAAAGAATATAGAAGACATGATGGACCACAATGAAAAAGGGTTGCTTAACCCCTTAAGGACCCATGATTTATGCATATGTCATCACACCCTGGGTCTTAAGGACCCATGACGTATGCATACGTCATGTCTTTTCCTGGTCTCCGCCGCTCTCCGCCGATCGGAAGCGGATCCCTGCTAAAATCCTTCAGCAGGGATCCAGGGCAAACGCCGAGGGGGGCCATGTAGGCCCCCCATGTCGGCGATCGCCGCAAATCGCAAGGGAAATCGCCCCTGCTATCTGCGGCATTACCGGGCTGATCGGGTCTATGGGACCTGACCGCCCGGTAATTTAGCATGATCCCGGTTGTCACAGACAGCCAGGACCATGCTAAAGTATGGGAGCGAGGTGGCAAGCCTGCCACCTCCTCCTATGCCCTGCGATTGGTCGGTTAGTTAACCGACCAATCGCAGGGGGGGGGCAGTTACTTCCTCCCGCCCTGCCCGGCCCCTGAAAGTCCGGAGAGGACGGGAGGAAGACTGGAGGACGCGGCGGGGGACGGGGGAGTGCTGGGGCCTGGCCCGGTACTTACCTTGTCCCTGAAGACCCGGATCCCGGCGATGAAGACGGCGGCGGTGGCGACAGGTGAGTGGATCTTCAGCCGCGGTCGGGCCATTTACAGCAATGCACGTCGCCGTAAAGCGACATGTATTGCTGTATTGGGACCCTGTATACTACAACTCCCAGCATGCCCAGACAGCCCTTGGCGTCCGGGCATGCTGGGAGTTGCAGTTTTGCAACATCTGGAGGTCCGCAGTTTTGGGACCACTGTGCCCTTCCAGATGTTGCAAAACTACACATCCTCAGCATGCCCTTACTGTCCAGGCATGCTGGGAGTTGTAGTTCTGTAACATCTGGCCCTTCAGATGTTGCAGAACTACAACTCCCAGCATGCCTGGACAGTTTTGGCATACTGGGAGTTGTAGTTTTACAACATCAGGAAGGGCACAGATTGGGAACCACTGTATTAGTGGTCTGCAAACTGTAGTCCTCCAGGTGTTGCAAAACTACAACTCCAAGCATGCTGGGAGTTGTAGTTCGGCAACATCTGGCTCTAAAGATGTTGCCGAACTACTACTTCCAGCATGCCTGAGAATGTTTGGGAGTAGTGGTTTTGCAACAACTGGAGGCACACTGGTTGGGAAACATTGGCTGTTTCCTAACTCAGTGTTTCCCAACCCCTGTGCCTCCAGCTGTTGCAAAACTATAACTACCAGCATGCACTGATAGACTGTGCATGCTGGGAGTTGTAGTTTTGCAATAGCTGGAGGTACAGGGTACATTCACATGGGCAGGGGCTTACAGTGAGTATCAGGCTGCAAGTTTGCGATGCAGCAAATTTTGCGCGGCAGCTCAAACTCGCAGCAGGAAACTCGCTGTAATCCCCTGCCCGTGTGACTGTACCCTAAAAACACTACACTACACTACACTACACTAACACACAAAATAAAAAGTAAAAAACACGACATATACACATACCCCTACACAGCCCCCCTCCCCAATAAAAATGAAAAACGTCTGGTACGCCACTGTTTTCAAAATGGAGCCTCCAGCTGTTGCAAAACAACAACTCCCAGTATTGCCGGACAGCCGTTGACTGTCCAAGCATGCTGGGAGTTTTTCAACAGCTGGAGGCACCGTGTTTGGGAATCACTGGCGTAGAATACCCCTATGTCCACCCCTATGCAAATCCCTAATTCAGGCCTCAAATGCACATGGAGCCCTGTCTTATTTCAAGGAAACAGTTTAGGGCCACATATGGGGTATCTCCGTACCCGGGAGAAATTGCCTTACAAATTTTGGGGGGGGCTTTTTCTCCTTTCACCCCTTATGAAAAGGTGAAGTTGGGGTCTACACCAGCATGTTAGTGTAAAAAAATTAATTTTTTACACTAACATGCTGGTGTTGCCCTATACTTTTAATTTTGACAAGAGGTAAAAGGGAAAAAAGCCCCCCAAAATTTGTAAGGCAATTTCTCCCGACTACGGAGATACCCCATATGTGGCCGCAAAGTGCTCTGGGGGCACACAATAAGGCCCAGAAGGGAGAGTGCGCCATGTACATTTGAGGTGATTTGCACAGGGGTGGCTGATTGTTACAGCGGTTTTGACAAACGCAAAAAAAACAAAACCCCACATGTGTCCCCATTTCGGAAACTACACCCCTCATGGAATGTAATGATTAAATAATTAAAAATTTTGTACAGCCCACTGTTCCAAAGATCTGACAGACACCAGTGGGGGGTAAATGCTCACTGTACCCCTTGTTACGTTCCTCAAGGGGTCTAGTTTCCAAAATGGTATGCCATGTGGGGGTTATTTTGCTGTTCTGGCACCATAGGGGCTTCCTAAATGCGACATGCCCCCCCGAGCAAAATTTGCTCTCAAAAAGCCAAATATGACTCCTTCTCTTCTGAGCATTGTAGTTCGCCCGTAGTGTGCTTAAGGTCAACTTATGGGGTACCTCCATACTCAGAAGGGATGGAGTTACACATTTTTGGGGGTATTTTCTGCTATTAACCCTTGCAAAAATGTGAAATTTGGGGGGGGAAACACACATTTTATTGAAATTTTTTTTACATTTTTTTTACATATGCAAAAGTGAAACACCTTTGGGGTATTAAGGCTCACTTTATTCCTTGTTACGTTCCTCAAGGGGTCTAGTTTCCAAAATGGTATGCCATGTAGGTTTTTTTCTTCCTATTCTGGCACCATAGGGGCTTCCTAAATGCAACATGCCCCCCAAAAGCCATTTCAGAAAAACGTACTCTCCAAAATCCCCTTGTCGCTCCTTCCCTTCTGAGCCCTCTACTGCGCCCGCCGAACACTTTACATAGACATATGAGGTATGTGCTTACTCGAGAGAAATTGGGCTACAAATAGAAGTATACATTTTCTCCTTTTACCCCTTGTAAAAATTCAAAAAATCGGTCTACAAGAACATGCGAGTGTAAAAAATGAAGATTGTGAATTTTCTCCTTCACTTTGCTGCTATTCCTGTGAAACACCTAAAGGGTTAAAATGCTGACTGAATGTCATTTTGATTACTTTGGGGGGTGCAGTTTTTATAATGGGGTCATTTGTGGGGTATTTCTAAGATGAAGACCCTTCAAATCCACTTCAAACCTGAACTGGTCCCTGAAAAATTGTGATTTGGGAAATTTTGTGAAAAATTGGAAAATTGCTGCTGAACTTTGAAGCCCTCTGGTGTCTTCCAAAAGTAAAAACACGTAAATTTTATGATGCAAACATAAAGTAGACATATTGTATATGTGAATTAAAAAAACAATTATTTGAAATATCCATTTTCCTTACAAGCAGAGAGCTTCAAAGTTAGAAAAATGCAAAATTTTCAAATTTTTCATCAAATTTTGGGATTTTTCACCAAGAAAGGATGCAAGTTACCAAAAAAGTGACAGTGGTCAGATGTGCAAAAAATGGCCGGGTCCTAAGGTGTAAAATGGCTGGGTCCTTAAGGGGTTAAAGTGGTTATGCAGGAAAAAACTTTTTTTTATATATCAACTGGCTCCAGAAAGTTAAACAGATTTGTAAATTACTTCTATTAAAAAAAATCTTAATCCTTTCAGTACTTATGAGCTTCTGAAGTTAAGGTTGTTCTTTTCTGTCTAAGTGCTCTCTGATGACACGTGTCTCGGGAACCGCCCAGTTTGGAAGAGGTTTGCTATGGGGATTTGCTTCTAAACTGGGCGGTTCCCGAGACACATGTCATCAGAGAGCACTTAGAAAAGAACAACCTTAACTTCAGAAGCTCAAGTACTGAAAGGATTAAGATTTTTTAATAGAAGTAATTTACAAATCTGTTTAACTTTCTGGAGCCAGTTGATATATAAAAAAAAGTTTTTTCCTGGATAACCCCTTTAAGAAAGTCTGGGAGATCTCCGCTAACACTTTTAGTACTAACATTGCCACTAGGGATGAGCGAAACGAATCTGACAAATCAGAATTCAATATGAATTTCAGGAAATATTTCCACAATTTTGGTCCTCAAGTCCTCAGACAGTTCTCTTCTCCTCTTTCTGTTGTCCATGCTTAGTGTGGCACACACAGACACACAATGCAAAGACTAAGTGAACTTCTCTCCTTTTTATCTGCATCAAGGTGTGATTTTTATATTGCCCAAACCTGTTACTTGCCCCAGGTGAGTTTAAAGGAACATCACATGCTTGAAACAATCTTATTCATCCACAATTTTGAAATGGTGCCAATAATTTTGTCCAGACCATTTTTGGAGTTTGATGTGACATTATGTCTAATTTGCTTCTTTTTCCTCCCTTTTTTGGTTTAGTTCCAATACACACAAAGGGAATAAACATGTGTATAGCAAAACATGTGTATAGCAAAACATGTGTTACTGCAATCCTTTTCTGTGAGAAATAGTTCATTTTGTAGAAAAATTTCAGGAATGCCAACATTTACGGCCATGACTGTATTAAACATACTACAATCTTTAAATGGTGATTCAATATATCTATTTGCTATCTCAATTGCCATAATGACATCCATGTCTTAACCCTGATTCTTACCATCTAAGAAGTTAAAGGGGTATTCCAGGAAAAACCTTTTTCCTATATCAACTGGCTCCAGAAAGTTAAACAGATTTGTAAATTACTTCTATTAAAAAATCTTAATCCTTTCAACAATTGTCAGCTGCTTAAGTTGAGTTTTTGTTTTCTGTCTGGCAACAGTGCTCTCTGCTGACATCTCTGCTTGTCTCGGGAACTGCACAGAGTAGAAGAGGTTTGCTATTGGGATTTGCTTCTAAACTGGGCGGTTCCCGAGACACATGTCATCAGAGAGCACTTAGACAGAAAAGAACAACTCAACTTCAGCAGCTCATAAATACTGAAAGGATTAAGATTTTTTAATAGAAGTAATTTACAAATCTGTTTAACTTTCTGGAGCCATTTGATATATAAAAAACAAGTTTTTTCCTGCATAACCCCTTTAACTTGTTGTTACCAGTTGCATGTAACAAAGTAGCTATTGTATATAGAAACAAAAAAGAGGAAGATACATAATACGTAACTATAATGTTACCGAGTTATCTTTCCAAGACACACGGCAGCACCTGGTACGGTCTTTCAGGGCCTTCATCATGGCATGCGCCCCCCCTTGGGGCAGGTGGAGACATCTTACTACCTCATGGCATCTTCTGGTGTCCTCTGTTCTGATCAACTGCCCTTACTTCTTCCCAGGTGCTTTTATGATCTCATGCTGTCAATCAAGTAGATCCTGTGGTACGTACTTCTTAACCAATGGGTATAAATGGCCTCCCCAGGACAGGGTTTACCCCCCCCCCCCCCCCCCTTGACAGCACTGTACAAATTCCCCTGCAGTCGGTGCTATGCAGTACCCATCTACAGGAACATTACCATTGACCACACGGATATAATTGAGTCATGGGACCTCTACCAGTATGTCAACAAGTGTCATATATTTTGGTTTTGTTAGATGCCAGTGGCCACCTGGTCTCATTTACTGTGAGATCTGTCCGTAATCTTTAGATTATTTTGGAACTTTCTCATGATCGGCCTTTTATTATTGTAGAATTGAGAACATACGGGAATTGGCATCAACATATTTCAAGCAACTTCATTTAATGTATTTTAAAGCTGATTTTGAATGAAGCAGTTTACACTTCAAACAAAGATGGCTAGTCGGAGGCAAAAATGTAGTCTTACATGTTAGACTTAGTCCAATATACAGATATTCCTATCAGAAAACATCCTTTAATTTGTAAATTGCTTAAAGGCATTAGTTTTAAAAGATATCCGCTTCCTAAATATCGTTCCACTTGGGGCGTTTCTTTAGTCCTTTCTCTTTTTTCTTCCTGGACAGGTAACAATCCTTTCTCTCTATACCGTATATACTCGAGTATAAGCCGAGTTTTTCAGCACGATTTTTCCTGCTGAAAACACCCCCCTCGGCTTATACTCGAGTGAACTCTCCGCCCTCAGTGGTCTTCAACCTGCGGACCTCCAGATGTTTCAAAACTACAACTCCCAGCAAGCCCGGGCAACCATCGGCTGTCCAGGCTTGCTGGAAGTTGTAGTTTTGAAACCTCTGGAGGTCCGCAGGTTGAAGACCACTGCGGCCTTTGACATCATCCAGACCCCCCTCTCACCCCCTTTAGTTTTGTACTCACCTCCGCTCGGCGGGACGTTAGGGTGCTCTGGTCCGGTGCTGCAGGACTGTCTGGTGGGAAGGTCGTCCGGTGGGATAGTGGTTCTGGGCTGCCATCTTCACTGGGGGGCCTCTTCTCCACGCTTCGGGCCCGGCCCCCGGAATAGTCACGTTGCCTTGACGACGTCGCAGAGGGACGTTCATTACCAACGTCCCTCTGCGTCGTCGTCAAGGCAACGCCTCTATTCCGGGCCCGAAGCGCGGAGAAGAGGCCCCCCGGTGAAGATGGCAGCCCGGAACCACTATCCCACCGGACGACCTCCCCACCGGACAGTCCTGCAGCACCGGACCAGAGCACCCTAACGTCCCGCCGAGCGGAGGGGAGTACAAAACTAAAGGGGGTGAGAGGGGGGGGGGGCTGGATGATGTCGGAGGCCGCAGTGGTCTTCAACCAGAGGTTTCAAAACTACAACTCCCAGCAAGCCCGGACAGCCGATCAGACATATCAGACACTGTATCAGACATTGACAAGCGGTGATGATGAAGGTGGTGGTGGTGGGGGGGGGGGCTGATGACATGTGGTGATGATGACAAGGGGATGATGAAGGGGGGGGGGATTATGACAGGGGGATGATGAAGGGGGGATGTGGGATGATGACAAGGGGATGATGAAGGGGGGTAGTGGGATTATGACAGGGGGATGATGAAGGGGGGGTGTGGGATGATGAAGGGGGGTGGGGATGATGACAAGGGGATGATGAAGGGGGTGTGTGGGATGATGACTAGGGGATGATGAAGGGGGGGAGGGGATGATGACAAGGGGATGATGATGGGGGGTGTGGGATGATGACAAGGGGATGATGACAAGGGGATGATGAAGGGGGGTTGTGGGATGATGACAAGGGGATGATGACAGGCGGTGATGATGAAGGGGGGGGGATGATGGCAGGCAGTGATGATGAAGGGGGTCTGGATGATGACAGGGGGGGGGATGATGTATTTCCCACCCTAGGCTTATACTCGAGTCAACTTTTCCTGGGATTTTGGGGTGAAATTAGGGGCCTCGGCTTATATTCGGGTCGGCTTTTACTCGAGTATATACGGTAATTTCTATCTCCTTAAGTTACTATGCTTTTATGTCTAATTTCCATCAAAAGAGTCTCTGATGTCTATGCCTTGGATATATCTCGCAGGACTTTTCTCCTCATGGTGTTCGTTTTGAAATATGTAAATGTACCAAGACGGCTCTTCAATCAGTTTTTTACCCATATTTCCCTAATCTTCCTTATTTATTTTTTGTCTCTTGCTTAGAAGCTTATGAACTAAGAACTTCGTTTTTACATTACATATTGTCCCAACTCCTTATTTCTTACTGCAAACCTCCCCTCCCGATTTCTTCTTCTACTTTGGCCCTCGCGGCATTGACATATCTCACCTTTGGTGCTCACGCTGTCCGAAGTGCCATGTCTACAAAAACTGCCGTAACAGGTGGCTCTCTTTCTGATATTCTCAAGGCTGCTGATTGGTCTTCAGAATCCACCTTTCAAACCTTTTATTTACATCCTGAATCGCATGTTTCTATGTCTATTCTCTAACATGTCTATTTATTTACACTTATGTTTTAATGTATTTTATACTGTATAAGCTTTAAACTAGCATATTATGAGCCTCCTTGTCGGATATAAAATGTATGATTTTCCTAACATTTGTGATGGAAAATATGGATTTCATTAACGACAGGGGGCGAATAATATCCTTCCCATAACCCAACCCTGATATTTATCTATGTTTTCTCTAGCCTTCTAGGTTTCATGATGATTGGTTTCCAGTTCCTTCTATCTTCTGGATGACAACTCTACAATTCATCTTCCTTCTTCTTGATTGACCACAGTTGAAGTCCGGAGTCTCGCCGTTCTACAGACATTGGAGTTACAGACATTTAGTCTTTTCCTGTTTCCGATTCCAGTTATTTCCTATCTCACATCAAAGAAAGACGTCATAGGGGCTCTTCTCCTTATATCACCTAGCATACCACCTGATTGGATACATACAGACTGTACCTTTATAACATGTTTGGTTGTACATGTTCAAGTTTTCTCACCTGTACATTACTTTTTTTTTTTTGCTGCTATAGCGAGTAGTAAAGAATTTGGAAAGCATATTATACACCTCCTGTCTTTAATAAAATCCATATATTCCGTCACAAACGTTAGGAAAATCATACATTTTTCAGGGACCAGTTCAGGTTGAATTGAATTTGAGGATTCTTTATATTAGAAATACCCCATAAATGACCCCATTATAAAAACTGCACCCCTTGAAGTATTCAAAAGGACATTCAAAACCTTTGTTAACCCTTTAGGTGTTTCACAGGAAAAGCCCACCAAAATTTGTAACCCAATTTCTCTTGAGTAAGGAAATACCTCATATGTGGATGTTAAGTGTTCTGTGTATGCGCTACAGGGCTCAGAAGGGAAGGAGTGATAATGGGATTTTGGAGAGTGAATTTTGCCAAAATGGTTTTTGGAGGGCATGTTGCATTTAGGAAGCCCCTATGGTGCCAGAACAGCAAAAACAAAAAAAAAAACATATTGCATACTATTTTGGAAACTACATCCCTCAAGGAATTTAACAAGGGGTATAGTGAGCCTTAACCTCTTAAGGATTCAGGGCGTACCTGTATGCCCTGAACCCGATCCCAGTGTTTAAAACGGGGTCACGCCGTGACCCCGCATCACACCGGGTAGGTCCCGGCTGCTAGTCATAGCCGGGACCCTGGGCTAATAGCTAAGCTAATAGCTAAGACCCTGCGCTATTAACCCTTCAGACGTGGCGATCAAAGTTGACTGCCGCGTCTGAAAGTGAAAGTAAATGCTTCCCGGCAGCTCAGTCGGGCTGATTGGGACATCACAATAAAATCGTGATGTCCCGATCAGCTAGGACACGAGCGGAGGTCCCCTTACCTGTCTCTGTCGCGTCCGATCTGGGTTTAATTGCTCCAAGCCTGAGCTACAGGCTTGAGCAATCGAGCCCCTATCTCACTGATCCATACAAAGCTATGGCTTTGCATGGATCAGTATAAGAGATCAGTGTGTGCAGTGTTATAGCCCCCTATGGGAGCTAGAACACTGCAAAAAGAAAGTGAAAAAAAAAAGTTAACAAAGGTCATTTAACCCCTTCCCTAATAAAAGTTTGAATCACCCCCCTTTTCCCATATAAAAAAAACTGTGTAAATAAAAAAAAAATAAACATATGTGATATCGGCGCACTGAGGAGGAAGACAGCGGCGGGAGCGAGCGCTTGCAGGATGACACAGCAGCGCGCAGGTTAGATTAGCTGAAGGGCGCATGCGCTGGGACCTGTGTGTCAATCACACAGAGGTCCCAGCGCGGACATACGGGGTAGACGTGGGGGTGGGCGTGGCGGCGGCGGGGCATCGCGTACCTTGCTCCACGCCTATCCTACCATCAGTGGCTTTCAATAAAAGCCTTTTTTGCAGTCATGAAAGCCGCCAAATTTCAGGTAAAAACATTGTTATACCCACCACCTGCACACAGTACAAAGGCTGTGTGCAGGTTATTACACCAAAATGTCATGACAGTTGCGCTTTAACAGGTTTTTGCCACATTTTTGTTAAAGTTGGCTGTATAAATGGAATTATTTTTTTCCTAAAATGCTGTTTTTTCCCCCCAAATGTAACATTTTTACAAAATTAATTGGAGAAAATGACCCCCAAAATTTGTAACCCCATTTCTACTGAGTGTGAAAATACCCCATGGGTGGACGTAAAGTGATCTGTGGGCACACTACAATGCTTAGAAGAGAAGAAGCCACATTTGGCTTTTTGAAAGCAAATTTAGCCAAAATGGTTTTTGGGGAGCATGACACATTTAGGAAGCCCCTATGGTGCCAGAACAGCAAAACAAAACGCACATGGCATACAATTTTGGAAACTACACCTCTCAAGGAAAGTAACAAGAGGTACAGTGAGCCTTAACACCCCACAGGTGTTTGACAACTTTTTGTTAAATTCGGATATGTCAATGAAAAATTTTATTTTTTTCACTAGCGTTACCCCAATGTTTTTTACTTTTACAAGGGGTAATAGGAGAAAAATCCCCTCAAAATTTGTAACACAATTTCTTCTGAGTAAGGAAATATCCCATATGCGGATGTAAAGTGCTCTGCGGGTCAACTACAGGTCTCAGAAGAGAAGGAGCGCCATTGGGCTTTTGAAGTTGGGGGCCATGTGCATTTACAAACCTCCCATTCTGCCAGAACAGTGGGGTGTCGTTTCCAAAATAGGGGTGTCGTTTCCAAAATAGGGTCACATATAAGGGGGTTATATGTGACCCTATTTTAGAGAAACACCCCTCACGGAATGTAATAAGGGGTGCAGTGAGAATTTACACTCCACTGGCGTCCGACAGAACTTTGGAACAGTGAGCTGTGCAAATGAAAAACATTTTCATTTTCATGGACCACTGTTCAAAAAATCTGTCAAACACCTGTGGGGCGTAAATGCTCACTGCACCCCTTATTACATTCCGTGAGGGGGTGTAGTTTCCAAAATGGGGTCACATGTGGGCGGTCCACTGTTCTGGCACCATGGGGGCTTTGTAAACGCACATAGCCTTCAATTCCAGCCAAATTCTCTCTCTAAAAGCCCAATGGCGCTCCTTCTCTTCTGAGCATTGTAGTTCGCCTGCAGAGCACTTTACATCCACATATGGGGTATTCCCATACTTAAAAGAAATGGTGTTACACCTTTTGGGGGGATTTTTTCCTATTACCCCTTGTAAAAATATAAAATTTGGGGTAAAACCAGCATTTTAGTGAAAAAAAGAATTATTTCATTTTCACGCCCAACTTTAACGAAATTTCGTCAAACACCTGTGGGGTGTTAAGGCTCACTATACTCACAATTTTTTTGTGTTTATATCTGAACCGCTGTAACAATCAGCCATCCCTGTACAAATCAGGTGCGCTCCCACTCCTGAGTTAAGCGGAAAATTGGCCACAGCTCAAACTTGTAGCGGGAAACTCACTGTAAACTCCCGCCCATGTGAATGTACCCTGTATGTTCACATGGGGGGGGGGGGGGGGGGACAATCCTCCAGCTGTTGCTAAACTACAAAACAAAACTTTTAGTTGTACAACAGCTGGAGGTACACTGGTTGCGAAACACAGAGAGTTTGTTACTTAACTGTGTTTCGCAACCAGTGTGCCTCCAGCTGTTGCAAAACTATAACTCCCATCATGTATGGTCTGTCAGTGGATGCTGGGAGTTGTAGTCTGCATGCTGGGAGCTGTAGTTATGCAACAGGTAGAGGCACAATACTACAACTCTCAGCATACCATTTGGCTGTCTGTGCATGCTGGGAGTTGCAGTTATGCAACAACTGGAGGCACACTTTTTCATAGAAAAAATGTGCCTCCAGCTGTTGCATAACTTCAAGTCCCCACATGCACAAACAGCCAAAGAGCATGCTGGGAGTTGTAATTTTGCCACCAGCTGTTGCAAAACTACAACTCCCAGCATGCACATGCACTGGCTGTGCATGCTGGGAATTGTTGCTTAGCAACAGCAGGAGGCGAACATCTCACCTCCTGCAGTATCCTGCCACTGAAAACGCTGCTGCCGCCGCCGCCGCCAAGGGCCTCTGCCGACGCTGCAGATTCCAGGGACCCTCGGTGTCGATGCCAGGCACCCCGGCCTGCACCGATGGACAGGTAAGGGTCCCCCGACTGCCCCAATCGCCACCCGATCACCGCCCAGCAGGCTCAGTGATTGATGGGTTGTCCGGACCGATCAATCACGCGATCGTGAGGTGGCACCTCACTCCTGCCGGGTGATGGTGATTAGGGCTGTCTCAGACAGCCCTAATCACTGGTTTTTTGGGTCACCGGAGACCCGATTGACCCGGAATCGCAACAGATTGCTGGTCTGAATTGACCGGCGATTTGTGGCGATCACTGATCTGGAGGGTTAAAAGTGGTGAATGGAAATGTTCAGGGCATACAGGTATGCACTGGGTCGTAAAGTCCCAGGACACCAGGGCGTACCTGTACGCCTTGTGTCTGGGACGGGTTAAGGGTATGCTGCTCGTTAGTAAATCCCTGCCTATTTTTGGTTCACTGGATTTAAAAAGAGGTGCACACCTGCAATCAAAAGTTTGCAATATATCGACCCCTTTGGGGACTAAAAAAGGGTAGAAAAAAAAGGAAAAATGTTTTTAATAAAAGTAAATAAGCCCCTCCCCCAATATAAAATTTTATTTCCATCCCCCTGTCCCCCAAAAAATAATATATATTATATATATATATATATTACACACACACACACACCACAAGCAGAGGGCAGCACTCCTTCAGTATATTGATGCAGTGGTTGCACACAGTCGCATGGCCAGGTCCCCAGTACTAAGCAGCTAGACAATAGAAAGGAACTGCAGCACTCCAAAATAACGGTGAAATAACAGTGGGTTTATTCCATCCAAACAGATGCAACATTTCGGTTGCCCAATGCGGCCATTTTCAAGCATTGGGCGACCGAAACGTTGCATCTGTTTGGATGGAATAAACCAACTGTTATTTCACCGTTATTTTGGAGTGCTGCAGTTCCTTTCTAATGTATATATATATATATATATATATATATATATATATACATACATATATATACACACACACATATACAGGGTGGGCCATTTATATGGATACACCTTAATAAAATGGGAATGGTTGGTGATATTAACTTCCTGTTTGTGGCACATTAGTATATGTGAGGGGGGAAACTTTTCAAGATGGGTGAAGACCATGGCGGCCATTTCGAAGTCGGACATTTTGAATCCAACTTTAGTTTTTATTAGTAGGAAGAGGGTCATGTGACACATCAAACTTATTGGGAATTTCACAAGAAAAACAATGATCTGCTTGGTTTTAACATAACTTTATTCTTTCATGAGTTATTTACAAGTTTATGACCACTTATAAAATGTGTTCAATGTGCTGCCCATTGTGTTGGATTGTCAATGCAACCCTCTTCTCCCACTCTTCACACACTGATAGCAACACAGCAGGAGAAATTGTGGGGTCCCGGTACCATATCCTATCCGGTACCTGCGTGTGTGGGTCCCCTTAGCCAGAGTCCCTAGGATGTTGGGGTCCCCATTGTCTAGTTCACCCCTAGTCACCTCTCATCCAGATAGTTATTGCAATAATAGCTTACTTAGGAAGCATGTAAATATATAATATAAATGCTTTTAAATAGTTAATTACCTGTCTGTAGCGTAGCAGGACCTGCGGGTCACGTGGTTAGGTGAACTCTATGGTATTTCTGGGCCAGAGCAGTCCCAGTAATAAAAAAAATTACGTTACAGCAGCCGGCCGACTCTCTGCTTAGGCAGTGCTTAACTGCCTGAACAGTCTATCCGGCCTGGGGCCCGACCCACCGGGCAAACGCCCGCCGCGCCCGATTGCCAGTCCGGCCCTGATCGACATGCTTCGGCTCAGCCCTTGCAGCTTGGAGATAAAGTGTGGCTCAGAAAATTTCCTAGAACCCATAAATTGGACTCCTTGTGGGAGACGGAGCCATACACCATTACTGCGGTTCCTTATCCTGAAACGGACGTGTACGAGATACAAAAAGACGGGTTCGAGCCACAGGTGGTCCACCGGAATAGGATAAAAGTATGCCTGAAAGAAGATATGCTTGGCCCATCTCCTCCTACTTCTCCTGCTACTTCTACTCCACCTCCGCCAAGGCCAATGAGAGAATATGTGCCGGGAGAAGGAATTCATCCCACTATGGACGTTGCTTTGTTCCCATCTCAGCAGCCTACCATGTATTGGGGTATACCATTCCCAGCTCCATCCAGCCAGCCGCCACTGGTTGCACCACCCAGTCAGTTGCCAGTAGCTGTTGCTCCCTGTCAACCACCATTGGTTGCTACACCCAACATTAGTCCTGCTCCGGTGACTGCTCCAGATATTGATACCACTACTCCACCTGTCTTAAGAGAACCCCTCAGTTCAACCGGAGATATTGCTTCCGTTTCCAGCGCTCCAGCTGGTCCCTCGGGGACTGAAGTTCTTGAGGAGTCCTCAAGTGAAGGAACTCCTGATGACTCAGAGGTGGTGTTGCGGCGGTCTCAAAGGACTACACAGGGCAAACTACCCATAAGGTACAAGGACTCACATTTAGTACCTTTGATAACCCACTTCAATGCTCTGCCAATCATTTTTCAGTACCCTAGATTACTAACTTAAATGTACTACCTCAAGTTTCTCTAGTACATACATCAAAATAAAAATCCCACTTAAGAAAACACTTAGGAATTGTAGCATATTGATACCCAATTCCTGCCACTGTTAGGTACACTTCTTCTCTTTCATTGCGTGTGTGAGATGCTCTGCCTGGCCAGTAGGTGCTCTTGCTAATACAGAATTAAACACGTAATTCTAGGAATAACCTAGTTAGGTTGTTTTGAAAGTGTTCTAGGGGTAAGTAGCGTGTAGCCGATAGACCCTAGCAGCCACCCTTACTGTGACCTAGCTATCAGCTAGCCAGTATAACCTTATGTGTACTTACAGGTAACTTATTGTTGGCAAAGAAATAAAATGTGTGAGATAATAAAATTGTCTAGTCAGCTTGACGCTAAAGGTATATAGAGCTGAACTAATGTCTATATAGTCTCGTGTATAGAGCGTTATATTAATCTTCAGTTAGCCTCACAAGAATGTGTAGAGAGCTAATAAAAATGTCTTAGGAGCTAGAAACTATATGTCAGATAGCTGCCTAATTGTCTAGTATGCTTAGAATGTATAGAAGCTTAATGAAAATGTCTATGAAGCTAGAAACTAAAGGATAGATAGCTTCGTTAATGTCTAGATAGCACCAATGTCTAGATAGATTTCTATTGTCTAGTCCAGATACTAGTAAGAGTATCAGAGAATGTAAATGTGTTCAATGTTTACTCAGGATGTATAGCAAATTTATAGATCATCCTGTTCTAGTCCCTCTGTCTTAGGGGACAGGCGTCGAGGTCAACTTATCTTAAGTAAGGGGGTTTGTGGTGTCCTGGTACCGTATCCTATCCGGTACCTGCGTGTGTGGGTCCCCTTATCCAGAGTCCCTAGGACGTCGGGGTCCCCATTGTCTAGTTCACCCCTAGTCAACTCTCATCCAGATAGTTATTGCACTAATAGCTTACTTAAGAAGCATGTAAATATAATATAAATGCTTATAAATAGTTAATTACCTGTCTGTAGCGTAGCAGGACCTGCGGGTCACGTGGTTAGGTGAACTCCTGATATAGGACCCTTGGAGGTCCTTGTGACGTAGTCAATCCCATCACACTGTTTAACAGTGAGCGACGGATGTTCGGACCAATCAGATTCGCCCCGCCCCTGCCAATATAAGGGAGCGGCGGCCATTGTTCTCTCTCTTGTTCCCGGGCTGTCAAACGAGCAGGATCTGCGAAGCTGTATATCGCAGTGAGTGAGGCCTGAGCCTTGCGGCAATGGCTGATATATCTAGAGTCGCGAGTGTATCAATCCCTAAGCACTCTGCAGGATCACCGGACCTTATCTATCCCCTAAATCCAGACGGATCTGCAATAATTACCCTAAATTCAGAGACTTTAATTTATTTCAAGGTCCGCAACAATTGTCAGTCATTGAGATATATAAAGACTGTTTGCCTGAGACTGTTATTGTTCATTGGATGTACCGCAATCATCTAAGTAAAGTTCTTCAAGTTAAAGTTCAACTGCCTTGTGGATCTTCAGTCATTTTTATTACATGCACCTATCGTTACTGGGAAGGGCGGCGATAGGCCGGAGAATTATCTCAGCATACTAGCCCTCAGCCTGGCGTCACAAACTAAAGGGTTAACATTAACCCCTCATCTACCGAAACAATACCCCCACCACCAACACCCCCCAAGGGCTACCACAAAATGCTAGCACAGGCTTCCAGTATCCGTAGTTTCAGGTGCTGCACATCTTGTATCTTCACAGCATAGACAATTGCCTTAAGATGACCCCAAAGATAAAAGTCTAAGGGGGTCAGATCGGGAGACCTTGGGGGCCATTCAACTGGCCCACAACGACCAATCAACTTTCCAGGAAACTGTTCATCTAGGAATGCTCGGACCTGGCACGTTCCCTGAGTTTTTCCAGCAAGATGGTGCACCACCACATTATGTGCGTCAGGTAAATATTGCTGCTTTTAGTCACATCACATCCCAGAAAAAAAAAAAAAGTGATCACAAATTCACATATACACAGAAGTTGTACATATAAAAACTACAGATCACTGCATAAAAAATTAGCCCTCATACAGCCCTGTATACTGAAAAAAGAGAAAGTTATAGGGCAATTTTAAACATACTAATTTTGTTCAAAAATTTGAGTTTTTTTTAACCCCTTAACGACCATGCGGCAGGTCTATGAAGCGAGCTCAGGAGCTCATATCATTCGGTCCCCGCTGCTATCAGCAGCCAGGACGCGTGGCTAATTTCAGACACCAGCGATCGGGCCGATGCCCAGCATGAACCCTTTAGATGCCGCGATCAAAGTCTAAAATGCCAAAAATACACTCCCGGCAGCTCAGCGGAGCTGATAGGGACCATCGCAGGGAAATCATCCCCCTTTGAATAACCAAACAAAAAATAAACAAACATATGTGGTAACGTTGAGTGTGCAAATGTCCGCACTATAAAGATATAATACCAAAGTCCAGAATTGTGTATTTTTGATCACTTTGTATACCCCCAAAACATGTCTATAATTTTTTAACAGAAGTAAAACTAAATAAAAGCTACATAATTTGGGTATCTTTGTAACTGTATGGACTGTGATGACTCGCTCTTGCAAACAGGTGCAGTTGCAGTATTTTTTTTTAAAATTCGTTTTATTGAAAAGTAAATAACTTTAGACCACAGGCCCATTAAAGTGAACACGAAGCATATCTACAGTACATAGAAAAGGGTCATGAGACCATACATCAAAATACAGAATGCAAGCGACAGGATACTCCAGGTTACATCACATGGTATACATCGAAGTCATAAAACACTATCCAACTGAGGTAGGTAAACTGAAAACAAAATAAAACAAGAAGGCGAACATTCGCCAAAATTAGCAATCGTATACCATCCCGCGAGGAACACCAATACTATCACTAGTTAGTGGTACCATCAAATAACCCCGAAAGGCAACCCACGCATCCAAGGAAGAGAAAAATAATCCACAAACGTACACAGAAAGCGAAAACAGACAGCAAGCATAGCATCAATGTATCTTACATTGTCCCAGAGGAGGTCACAGAGTACGAGCATTGAGTCAAGGGAGAGGAACACCAACCACCCCACACAGAATAAAATTTACCCGGGCACTTCCTATTTTTGTACACTATGTGGCAGTTGCAGTATTGAGGTAAAGAGACCGCGTTTTTAAATCAAAGTCCAGTGTTTTATTCACACTTAAGCATACCGCAAAACAGTCTTTAACGTGAAACAAAAGGAAAACATAACAAAGTCCACCTGTATTTCCTTGGTGTTTGCACTAAGCAAAGACTTTCTCTAGCCTCTAGCTAGGCTGTTCAGCAGCTTCCACACTTGGAGCAAACAGAGGGCAGAACTCCATACACTGCTTTCTCTTGCACTGTGAGCTGAAAATAGCAAAAATCCCCCTCAGCTGGTCAAACAGCCTAGCTTTATGGCCAACAAAAGCTGGCCTGGATTATGGGGAATGACCCTCACCTTGCACTTGGTCATTCCCAGTAAGAGCCATCCCGGACTGGCCTTAAAGCAATAGTACTCCTCTGTGCCCCCTCCTGTCTGATAGTACTCCTCTGTGCTCTCTCCTGTCTGATAGTACTCACTCGGCTCAGGACTACATCCCCATCATGTATTATTATGACTCCATTATACGTAGGCTCACGGCTCAGGACTACATCCCCATCATGTATTATGACTCCATTATACGTAGGCTCACGGCTCAGGACTACATCCCCATCATGTATTATTATGACTCCATTATACGTAGGCTCACGGCTCAGGACTACATCCCCATCATGTATTATTATGACTCCATTATACGTAGGCTCATGGCTCAGGACTACATCCCCATCATGTTTTATTATGACTCCATTATACGTAGGCTCATGGCTCAGGACTACATCCCCATCATGTATGATTTTGACTCTTATATGTAGCCTACATATGATAGACAGTCACAATCATACATGATAGGGATGTAGTTCTGGACTGTGAGCCTACGTATAATGGAGTCATAATAATACATGATGGGGATGTAGTCCTGAACTGTGAGCAGAACTACATCCCCCATCATGTAGGATTGTGACTATTTATAATTTTTAACACTTTAAGTGCTCCAGTGCAACCCTGACCTTGACAGCAGGCCAGCAGCCACTTACCGGCACTTGCTGCTGCAGGCCTCTCTCTCCTTAGCCTCTCCAGTAGCCCAGAGCCGGGGGCCGTGGCTGCTAATGTCCTGGCAGTGGCCAGAGGGGCTCCTGTCCTGGCAGAGGGGCTCCTGTCCTGGCAGAGGGGCTCCAGTCCTGGGAGCGTGGCTGTAAGTGCGGCCTGCGCCTCTCCCGTGCGGGTGGACGTCATCCAGACGTTACTTGCGGCCGTGTGCCTGAACCATCAGCCCCTGCGCTCTTAAAGGGGCCACAGGCGGCAATTCAGGTGAGCGCGGACCGGACAATAATTTGCTGGCGGCGGCGGTGGTGGCGGGAGGGGGGTTACTGGATTTGCCAGGGCGGATGGAAGAGTTCTGTGGGGCAGCTCTGGGCCTGCGTCTAAGCGCAGCAACGCGCCACGTCGGAGGCAGCCGACCACCCGGGGCCGTAAGTAAGAAGCAGGGCCGGCCCTCTTTATTTTCGGCGCCAGGCGGCCTATGCGGGCCGCCTGTGCAGCCCACTGGACCTATTTTCATGTAGGGGCCTGGAGCCCCTACGTTAATCCGGCCCCAGGCCCAGCGGCCCACCGAGATAATTCCCGGTAGGCCAGTCCGGGCCTGTCTGATAGTACTCCTCTCTGCTCTCACCCGTTTGATAGCATTTCTCTGATCTCTCTCCTGTCTGATAGTACTCCTCTGTGTTCTCTTTCCTTTCTGATAGTACTCCTCTGTGCTCTCTCCTGTCTGATAGTACTCCTCTGTGCTCTCACCTGTCTGATAGAACCCTCTGTGCTCTCTCCTGTCTGATAGTACTACTCTGTGCCCCCTCCTGTCTGATAGTACTCCTCTGTGCTCTCTCCTGTCGTATAGTACTCCTCTGTGCTCTCTTCTGTCCTATCAGACAAAGTCCAGTGAGTGAGGGTGGGCTAGTACTCCTCTGTGCTCTCTCCTGTCTGATAGCACTCCTCTGTGCTTTCTCCTGTCTTATAGTACTCCTGTGTATTCTTTCCTGTCTGATAGGACTGCCCTGTGCTCTCCTGTCTGATAGGTCTCCTCTGTGCTCTTTCCTGTCTTATAGTACTCCTCTGTGCTCTCTCCTGTCCTATCAGACAAAGTCCAGTAAGTGAGGGTGGGCAAGTACTCCTCTGTGCTCTCTCCTGTCTGATAGCACTCCTCTGTGCTTTCTCCTGTTTGATAGTACTCCTCTGTGCTCTCTCCTGTCTGATGGTACTCCTCTGTGCTCTCTCCTGTCTGATAGTACTCCTCTGTGCTCTCACCTGTCTGATAGGACCCTCTGTGCTCTCTCCTGTCTGATAGTACTCCTCTGTGCCCCCTCCTGTCTGATAGTACTCCTCTGTGCTCTCTCCTGTCTGATAGTACTCCTCTGTGCTCTCTTCTGTCCTATCAGACAAAGTCCAGTAAATGAGGGTGGGCTAGTACTCCTCTGTGCTCTCTCCTGTCTGATAGCACTCCTCTGTGCTTTCTCCTGTCTTATAGTACTCCTGTGTATTCTTTCCTGTCTGATAGGACTCCTCTGTGCTCTTTCCTGTCTTATAGTACTCCTCTGTGCTCTCTCCTGTCCTATCAGACAAAGTCCAGTAAGTGAGGGTGGGCAAGTACTCCTCTGTGCTCTCTCCTGTCTGATAGCACTCCTCTGTGCTTTCTCCTGTTTGATAGTACTCCTCTGTGCTCTCTCCTGTCTGATGGTACTCCTCTGTGCTCTCTCCTGTCTGATAGTACTCCTCTGTGCTCTCACCTGTCTGATAGGACCCTCTGTGCTCTCTCCTGTCTGATAGTACTCCTCTGTGCCCCCTCCTGTCTGATAGTACTCCTCTGTGCTCTCTCCTGTCTGATAGTACTCCTCTGTGCTCTCTTCTGTCCTATCAGACAAAGTCCAGTAAATGAGGGTGGGCTAGTACTCCTCTGTGCTCTCTCCTGTCTGATAGCACTCCTCTGTGCTTTCTCCTGTCTTATAGTACCCCTGTGTATTCTTTCCTGTCTGATAGGACTCCTCTGTGCTCTCCTGTCTGATAGGTCTCCTCTGTGCTCTTTCCTGTCTTATAGTACTCCTCTGTGCTCTCTCCTGTCCTATCAGACAAAGTCCAGTAAGTGAGGGTGGGCTAGTACTCCTCTGTGCTCTCTCCTGTCTGATAGCACTCCTCTGTGCTTTCTCCTGTTTGATAGTACTCCTCTGTGCTCTCTCCTGTCTGATGGTACTCCTCTGTGCTCTCTCCTGACTGATAGTACTCCTCTGTGCTCTCTCCTTTCTGATAGGACTCCTCTGTTCTCTCTCCTGTCTGATAGCACTCCTCTGTTCTCTCTCCTGTCTGGTAGTACTCCTCTGTGCTCTCTCCTGTCTGATAGGACTCCTCTGTGCTCTCTACTTTCTTATAGTACTCCTCTCTGCTCTCTCCTGTCCTATCAGACAAAGTAAAGTAAGTGAGGGTGGGCTAGTACTCCTCTGTGCTCTCTCCTGTCTGATAGTACTCCTCCTTCTCTCTCCTGTCTGATAGTACTCCTCTGTGCTCTCTCCTGTCTGATAGAACTCCTCAGTGCCCCTTTCTGTCTGATAGTACTCCACTGTGCTCTCTCTCCTGTCTGATAGCACTCCTCTGTTTTCTCTCCTGTCTGATAGCACTCCTCTGTGCCCTCTCCTGTCTGATAGTACTCCTCTGTGCTCTCTTCTGTCCTATCAGACAAAGTCAAGTAAGTGAGGGTGGGCTAGTACTCCTCTGTGCTCTCTCCTGTCTTATAGTACTCCTCTGTGCTCTCTTCTGTCTGATAGGACTCCTCTGTTCTCTCTCCTGTTTGATAGCATTCCTCTGATCTCTCTCCTGTCTGATAGTACTCCTCTGTGCTCTCTCTCCTGTATGATAGTACTCCTCTCGGCTCTATCCTGTCTGATAGTACTCCTCTGTATTCTCTCCTGTCTGATAGGACTCCTCTGTGCTCTCCTGTCTGATAGTACTCCTCTGTGCTCTCTCCTGTCGTATAGTACTCCTCTGTGCTCTCTTCTGTCCTATCAGACAAAGTCCAGTGAGTGAGGGTGGGCTAGTACTCCTCTGTGCTCTCTCCTGTCTGATAGCACTCCTCTGTGCTTTCTCCTGTCTGATAGTAACATAGTTCATAAGGTTGAAAAAAGACCAGAGTCCATCACGTTTAACCTATTTCCCTATTGAGTCCCTACTGAGTTGATCCGAAGGAAGGCAAAAAACCCTCATACTAGAGGTAAAAAATTCCTTCCCGACTCCAAATATGGCAGTCAGAGCTAAATTTACTGTTAACTGAAACTCTCAAGTCCTTTTCTACGTCAGTCGTCCCTAGTGTGCTCCCATTTAATACATAATCCCAGGCCGGATTTTTCCTCCCCATGTACCTTACATTGATCAGTGTTGAACCTCATCTGCCACTTCCCAGCCCAAGCCTCCAACCTATCCAGATCCATTTGTAAGAGTGCCCTGTCCTCTATTGTGTTTACTGCTTTACAGAGTTTAGTATCATCTGCAAAGATTGCTACTTTACTAGTCAACCCCTCTACAAGGTCATTTATAAATATATTAAATAGAATAGGACCCAAGACGGACCCCTGTGGTACCCCACTAGTTATAGTCACCCAATCAGAATAAGTACCATTAATAACCACCCTCTGTTTCCTATCACTGAGCCAGTTACTTACCCACTTACACACATTCTCCCCCAGCCCGATCCTTCTCATTTTACGCACCAACCGTTTATGTGGAACCGTATCAAATGCTTTGGAAAAATCCATATATACGATATCAAGCGATTGCCCATGGTGCAGTCTGGAGCTCACCTCCTCATAAAAGCTGATCAGGTTAGTTGGACAGGACCGATCCCTCATAAATCCATGCTGATACGGGGTCATACATTTATTTGTATCAAGATATTTCAAAATAACATCTCTTAGAAACCCCTCAAACAATTTACATACAACAGAGGTTAAACTAACAGGCCTATAATTTCTGGGGTCACCTTTTGTCCCCTTCTTAAATATTGGCACCACATTTGCCATGCGCCAGTCCTTGGGAACAGTCCCTGTTACTATAGAGTCCATGAATATTAAAAATAGAGGTCTGTCTATTACACTACTTACCGTATATACTCGAGTATAAGCCGACCCGAGTATAAGCCGAGACCCCTAATTTCAACCCAAAATCCCAGGAAAAGTTATTGACTCGAGTATAAGCCTAGGGTGGGAAATACCTCATCCCCCCCTGTCATCATCCAGACCCGTCATTAACATCCTCATCATCCCCTTGTCATCATCCCACACATCCCCCCTTCATCATCCCCTTGTCATCATCCCACACATCCCCTTATCATCCCACACATCCCCCCTTCATCATCCCCTTGTCATCATCCCACACATCCCCTTATCATCCCACACATCCCCCCTTCATCATCCCCTTGTCATCATCCCACACATCCCCCCTTCATCATCCCCTTGTCATCATCCCACACATCCCCTTATCCCACACATCCCCCCTTCATCATCCCCTTGTCATCATCCCACACATCCCCTTATCCCACACATCCCCCCTTCATCATCCCCTTGTCATCATCCCACACATCCCCCCTTCATCATCCCCTTGTCATCATCCCACACATCCCCTTATCATCCCACACATCCCCCCTTCATCATCCCCTTGTAATCATCCCACACCCCCCCCCTTCATCATCCCCACCCCCCTTCATCATCCCCACACCCCCCCCCCCCTTCATCATCCTCTTCTCATCATTCGCCCTCAGTGGTCTTCAACCTGCGGACCTCCAGAGGTTTCAAAACTACAACTCCCAGCAAGCCCGGGCAGCCATCGGCTGTCCGGGCTTGCTGGGAGTTGTAGTTTTGAAACCTCCGGAGGTCCGCAGGTTGAAGACCACTGCGGCCTTCAACATGCGGACCTCCAGAGGTTTCAAAACTACAACTCCCAGCAAGCCCGGGCAGCCATCGGCTGTCCGGGCTTGCTGGGAGTTGTAGTTTTGAAACCTCCGGAGGTCCGCAGGTTGAAGACCACTGCGGCCTTCAACATGCGGACCTCCAGAGGTTTCAAAACTACAACTCCCAGCAAGCCCGGGCAGCCATCGGCTGTCCGGGCTTGCTGGGAGTTGTAGTTTTGAAACCTCCGGAGGTCCGCAGGTTGAAGACCACTGCGGCCTTCAACATCATCCAGCCCCCTCTCACCCCCTTTAGTTCTGAGTACTCACCTCCGCTCGGCGCTGGTCCGGTCCTGCAGGGCTGTCCGGTAAGGAGGTGGTCCGGTGAGGAGGTGGTCCGGGCTGCTATCTTCACCGGGGGCGCCTCTTCTCCGCGCTTCCGGCCCGGAATAGAGCCGTTGCCTTGACAACGACGTATCTGCGTCGTTGTCAAGGCAACGTGACTATTCTGAGGCCGGGCCCGAAGCGCTTAGAAGAGGCCTCCCCGGTGAAGATAGCAGCCCGGACCACCTCCTCACCGGACCACCTCCTTACCGGACAGCCCTGCAGGACCGGACCAGCGCCGAGCGGAGGTGAGTACTCAGAACTAAAGGGGGTGAGAGGGGGCTGGATGATGTTGAAGGCCGCAGTGGTCTTCAACCTGCGGACCTCCGGAGGTTTCAAAACTACAACTCCCAGCAAGCTTGCTGGGAGTTGTAGTTTTGAAACCTCTGGAGGTCCGCAGGTTGAAGACCACTGCGGGTGGGGGAGTTCACTCGAGTATAAGCCGAGGGGGGTGTTTTCAGCACGAAAAATCGTGCTGAAAAACTCGGCCTATACTCGAGTATATACGGTAATTCCTTTATAACACGGGGGTGAATGCCATCTGGACCTGATGATTTGTCTATTTTGATTTTTTGTAGGCAGCACTGTACTTCTTCCCGGGTTAGACAGGGGACCTGTAAAGGGGAGTTTGCCTTATCTTGCTGTATTTCACCTGCCATTTCATTTTCCTTGGTGAATACAGTGGAGAAGAATATGTTTAATATATTTGTCTTTTCCTGATCCCCGTTTATAATTTCTTCTTTATCATTTTTTAAAGGGCCTACACTTAAATTTTTGACCTTTTTGCTATTTATATAGTTAAAAAAAATTTGGGGTTAGTTTTACTCTCTTTGGCAATGAGTCTTTCTGTCTCTATTTTTGCAGCTTTTATCTTTTTTTTTACATATTTTACATTTTTCTCTATAGCTTTTTAATGCTTCTTCACTGCCGTCCTCTTTTAGTAGTTTAAATGCTTTATTTTTGTCATTTATTGCCCCCTTAACATTTTTATTCATCCCTATTGGTTTTCTTTTATTTCTGACCCTTTTATTCCCATAAGGTATATACATCTAACAGTGAGAGTTTAAGATATTTTTAAAAGTCTCCCATTTAGTGTCAGTATTCTTGTTTTTGAGGACATTATCCCATTTTATATTGTTAAGGGCTTCTTTGAGTTGGTCAAACTTTACCTTCCTAAAGTTCATTGTTTTTGTGGCCCCTCGAGAGATTCCCTTATTGAAGAACAAGTTATAATGTATTATATTATGATCACTATTTCCTAGGTGTCCTTCTACTTGCACATTAGTTACTCTGTCAGGTCTGTTGGTTAATATTAAGTTTAGTACGGCGCCCCCTCTGGTCGGGCCCTGAACCATTTGGGACAGATAATTGTCTTTAGCTATAGTCAGAAACCTGTTTCCTTTATGAGATTCACAGGACTCGGTCTCCCAATTTATATCAGGATAGTTAAAGTCCCCCATTATTATCACCTCATTCTGATTTGCTGCCTTGTTTATTTGCCTCATTAATTGATCTTTGCTTCTTCCATTATGTTTGGTGGCTTGTAGTAAACCCCTATCAGAATTTTATTATTTTTATCTCCATATATTTCTACCCATAATGACTCCACAAAATCGTTTCCCTCCCATATATCCTCCCGCAGTGCAGCCTTCAGACTGGACTTTACATAAAGACAGACTCCTCCCCCTTTCTGTTTTGTCCGATCCTTCCTGAATAGACTATAACCCTGTATGTTGACCGCCCAGTCATAGCTATCGTTCAACCAAGTCTCTGTTATACCCTCTATGTCATAATCGTCCTCAGACATCAACCACTCCAGTTCATCAGTTTTATTGGTCAGACTTCTGGCATTAGTCAACATGCAATTCAATGGTGTATGGTTTTTCTTCCTTTGAAGCCTATCCCTATTAACTATTCTAACTTCTCCGCTCCACCCCCAGGTACATTAATAAGTCCCCCCTCTCTATCTACACTATCTTCCACCTCTATGTTGTAGGTTCCCTCCCCCCCAGTCCCTAGTTTAAACACCCCTCTACCCTTCTAGCCATCTTCTCCCCAAGCACAGCTGCACCCTCCCGATTGAGGTGCAGCCCATCCCTACGGTAGAGCCGATAACCGACAGCGAAGTCGGCCCAGTTCTCCATGAACCCAAACCCCTCCTTCCTACACCAGCTTCTGAGCCACTTGTTTACCTCCCTAATCTCCCACTGCCTCTCTGGTGTGGCTTGTGGTACAGGTAATATTTCAGAAAATATTACCTTGGAGGTCCTTGCGGCCTAAGTCCCTGAAATCGTTTTTAAGGACACTCCACCTACCTCTTACTTTGTCATTGGTGCCAATATGTACCATGACTGCTGAGTCCTCTCCAGCCCCACCCAGCAACCTGTCAACCCGATCCGCGCTGTGCCGAACTCGGGCGCCAGGCAGACAACACACTGTTCGGCGATCCCGGTCTTTGTGACAGATCGCCCTGTCTGGAGGAGTCAGAAAGGGGGAGGAGTCTGTCTTTATGTAAAGTCCAGTCTGAAGGCTGCACTGCGGGAGGATATATGGGAGGGAAACGATTTTGTGGAGTCATTATGGGTAGAAACATATGGAGATAAAAAGGGTGGGCTCTCTCCTTTCTTATAGTACTCCTCTGTACTCTCCTGTCGTAAAAGACTCCTCTGTGCTCTGTCCTGTCTGATAGCACTCCTCTGTGCTCTCACCTGTCTGATAGGACTCCTCTGTGCTCTCTCCTGTCTGATAGGACTCCTCTGTGCTCTCTCCTGTCTGATAGCACTCCTTTGTGCACAGAGGAGTGTTAGCCCACCCTCACTTACTGGACTTTGTCTATGCCTGTGCTTTAGCTTGGACAAAACCATTACAGTGACCCCCCGACCTACGATGGCCCCAACATACAATAATTTCAACATACGATGGCCTCTCAGAGGCCTTCGCATGTTGAAGGCAGCATCAAAATACGATGCTTTTGTATGTCGGGGCCATCGCATAAACGACTATCCGGCAGCGATGACTGCTTCCGCTGCCGCCAGATAGCCGTTTAAGGTGCCCGTGTGGTCTGGTGATGATCACTCACCTGTCCCCGGCGCTCCGGACCATTCTCTTCAGGATCCCCTGCATTGCCGTCGCTCTCCTTTGTCGTCATCATGTTGCAGCGCACGCTGTCCAGTCATCCAATAGGAGTGGCGTGCGCAGCGACGTGATGAAGGTGATGAAGAGCAACGATCCCAGGCAGCAGAGATGGTCCAGAGCGGTGGGGACATCCTGGGGATGCGGCAACAGCGATGGAGGGCGACATTAAAGGCAGCGGTGATGGTACGGAGCGGCGGGGACAGGTGAGTATAACTTCCTATACTTTTCATTGCATGGATCCCTCAACATACGATGGTTTCAACTAACGATGGTTCATTTGGAACGAATTACCATCGGATGTTGAGGGACCACTGTATTTTATAATCCATGATTGCTATAATCATTCACACAATTCAATTTTCTTCTGAAGTATATTAGAAAGGTTAATGCCAAGGTGTACAACATATAAGAATTTTTTGTATCTGACAGTGCCCGTTTAGGCTAAGTTTCCACTTGTTTTTTTTTTCTGGCAGTCTTTGGAAAACTGTCACTGCAGTTTTTGAGCCAAAGCCAGAAGTGTACTCAAAAGCAATAGGCCATATAAAGGAAGAACTGACACTTCTCCTCCCTTATGGATCCACTTCCGACTGCAGCGGCAGTTTTCCAAAAACTCCCAGAAAAAAAAAAAAAAAGTGGAAACTTAGTCTTAAGGCCACAAGCCCTCATATGGCCCTGTTGAGTAGAGAGTAGAGTAGGAATAAATGAGTAGAGTAGGAATAAATGAGTAGAGTAGGAATAAATGAACAGATGTTCATAAATGTTGCAGATTTTGCATTGGGGCCAAGAAGCTAGAAGTTACAGTCTCTCTGGTATTGTATGTGAGGGCACTGCCATGAAACTCTATGTGGGGGCACTTTCTCTGGCACTGTTTGAGGTGGCACTCTCTCTGCCACTGTATGTGAAAGGAACTCTCTCAGGCAGCATATGTGGGGGCACTGTCTCTGGCACTGTTTGAGGTGGCACTCTATCTGCCACTGTATGTGAAAGGAACTCTCTCAGGCAGCATATGTGGGGGCACTGTCTCTGGCACTGTTTGAGGTGGCACTCTATCTGCCACTGTATGTGAAAGGAACTCTCTCAGGCAGCATATGAGGGGGCACTGTCTCTGGCATTTTGCCGGGGGGCATTTTCTTTGGCACTATGAGAGGGCACTCTCATGGATCTGTATGTGGTGGCACATTCTCTGCCACTGTATGTAAAGGGCACTTTCTCAGGCACTGTATGTGGGGGCACTCTCTCTAGCACTGTATGTGGGGGCACTCTCTCTAGCACTGTATGTGGGGGCACTCTCTCTAGCACTGTATGTGGGGGCACTCTCTCTAGCACTGTATGTGAAGGGCGCTCTCTAGTACTGTATGTGGGGGCACATTCTCTGCCACTGTATGTAAAGGGCACTTTCTCAGGCACTGTATATGGGGGCACTCTCTCTAGCACTGTATGTGGGGGACACTCTCTCTAGCACTGTATGTGAAGGGCGTTCTCTAGTACTGTATGTGGGGGCACTTTCTCAGACATTGTATGTGGGGGGCACTCTCTCTAGCACTGTATGTGGGGGCACTCTAGCACTGTATGTGAAGGGCGTTCTCTAGTACTGTATGTGGGGGCACTTTCTCAGACATTGTATGTGGGGGCACTCTCTCTAGCACTGTATGTGGGGGACACTCTCTCTAGCACTGTATGTGAAGGGCGTTCTGTATGTGGGGGCACTTTCTCAGACATTGTATGTGGGGGGCACTCTCTCTAGCACTGTATGTGAAGGGCGCTCTCCAGTACTGTATGTGGGGGCACTTTCTCAGACACTGTATGTGGGGGGCACTCTATCTAGCACTGTATGTGGCTGCACTCTCCAGTACTGTATGTGGGGGCACTTTCTCAGACACTGTATGTGGGGGGCACTCTCTCTAGCACTGTATGTGGGGGGCACTCTATCTAGCACTGTATGTGGCTGCACTCTCCAGTACTGTATGTGGGGGCACTTTCTCAGACACTGTATGTGGGGGGCACTCTCTCTAGCACTGTATGTGAAGGGCGCTCTCCAGTACTGTATATGGGGGCACTTTCTCAGACATTGTATGTGGGGGCACTCTCTCTGGAACTGTATGTGGGGCAACGATTTATGATAGCTATATAAATGGTCGCAGATTGTGGTCTCTAAACGGGACTCGGTCGTCAGTTGAGTCTTCAGTTCTCTGACTCATTGTCAGTTTTTTTTTTTAGTTTTTTTTTCACCTGTATACGTTAACATTATAGTCTCCCAAGAAACAAACGCTGCCGTTCAACCATATCACTCACTACAGTAAAGGTCGCTAGGGGAACGCTGCCGTAGGTTGTTTGTCCCTTCCTGCTTCCCCTAGCTTGTGACACGGCTTCAACATGGCGGCACTTGCGGAAACAGGGAAACTTTAATGGATATACCGAGAGAACAGTAACTGACGCTGACTGAGCTCCGTGTGGCAGCGGCAAGGTGCCGGTGAGTTAAGCGGGTGAACGGTGCCCATGACAAGCGGCAGCCGTCCTGCTGTGGGTCACTCTGGACCGTGCAAGAGGGTCAGGTAAGCTGTCAGGGGACTTGTGTCCGGCGCTGAAGGGGTGTGCTGGGGCTGGTAAACCCTGTACACACAGAGCGTCTTCCCTGCCTGCAGCAGCCTTGTACGGTGCTGTATTCCCCTGCAGGAGCAGTCAGCCTGGGGGAAGAAGCTTCTTTGTAACTTCCTGCTTGTCCTCCTTTATTGACATATCTGACCCTAAGTAACCTGTATAGGGAACATAGCCTCCTATTATCTTATACCTGGCCATACACATTACACTATGACCCTAAACAACATGTATAGGGAACATAGCCTCCTATTATCTTATACCTGGCCATACACATTACACTATGACCCTAAGTAACATGTATAGGGAACATAGCCTCATATTATCTTATACCTGGCCATACACATTACACTATGACCCTAAGTAACATGTATAGGGAACATAGCCTCATATTATCTTATACCTGGCCATACACATTACACTATGACCCTAAGTAACATGTATAGGGAATATATCCTCCTATTATCTTATAACCTGGCCATACACATTACACTATGACCCTAAGTAACATGTATAGGGAACATAGCCTCATATTATCTTATACCTGGCCATACACATTACACTATGACCCTATGTAACATGTATAGGGAACATAGCCTCATATTATCTTATACCTGGCCATACACATTACACTATGACCCTAAGTAACATGTATAGGGAACATAGCCTCATATTATCTTATACCTGGCCATACACATTACACTATGACCCTAAGTAACATGTATAGGGAATATATCCTCCTATTATCTTATAACCTGGCCATACACATTACACTATGACCCTAAGTAACATGTATAGGGAACATAGCCTCATATTATCTTATACCTGGCCATACACATTACACTATGACCCTAAGTAACATGTATAGGGAACATAGCCTCATATTATCTTATACCTGGCCATACACATTACACTATGACCCTAAGTAACATGTATAGGGAACATATCCTCATATTATCTTATACCTGGCCATACACATTACACTATGACCCTAAGTAACATGTATAGGGAACATAGCCTCATATTATCTTATACCTGGCCATACACATTACACTATGACCCTAAGTAACATGTATAGGCAACATAGCCTCATATTATCTTATACCTGGCCATACACATTACACTATGACCCTAAGTAACATGTATAGGGAACATAGCCTCATATTATCTTATACCTGGCCATACACATTACACTATGACCCTATGTAACATGTATAGGGAACATAGCCTCATATTATCTTATACCTGGCCATACACATTACACTATGACCCTATGTAACATGTATAGGGAACATAGCCTCATATTATCTTATACCTGGCCATACACATTACACTATGACCCTAAACAACATGTATAGGGAACATAGCCTCCTATTATCTTATAACCTGGCCATACACATTACACTATGACCCTAAGTAACATGTATAGGGAACATATCCTCCTATTATCTTATAACCTGGCCATACACATTACACTGTGACCCTAAGTAACATGTATAGGGAACATAGCCTCATATTATCTTATACCTGGCCATACACATTACACTATGACCCTAAACAACATGTATAGGGAACATAGCCTCTTATTATCTTATAACCTGGCCATACACATTACACTATGACCCTAAGTAACATGTATAGGGAACATAGCCTCATATTATCTTATACCTGGCCATACACATTACACTATGACCCTATGTAACATGTATAGGGAACATAGCCTCATATTATCTTATACCTGGCCATACACATTACACTATGACCCTAAGTAACATGTATAGGGAACATATCCTCCTATTATCTTATAACCTGGCCATACACATTACACTATGACCCTAAGTAACATGTATAGAGAACATAGCCTCATATTATCTTATACCTGGCCATACACATTACACTATGACCCTAAACAACATGTATAGGGAACATAGCCTCTTATTATCTTATAACCCGGCCATACACATTACACTATGACCCTATGTAACATGTATAGGGAACATAGCCTCATATTATCTTATACCTGGCCATACACATTACACTATGACCCTATGTAACATGTATAGGGAACATAGCCTCATATTATCTTATACCTGGCCATACACATTACACTATGACCCTAAACAACATGTATAGGGAACATATCCTCCTATTATCTTATACCTGGCCATACACATTACACTATGACCCTAAGTAACATGTATAGGGAACATAGCCTCCTATTATCTTATAACCTGGCCATACACATTACACTATGACCCTATGTAACATGTATAGGGAACATAGCCTCATATTATCTTATACCTGGCCATACACATTACACTATGACCCTAAGTAACATGTATAGGGAACATATCCTCCTATTATCTTATACCTGGCCATACACATTACACTATGACCCTAAGTAACATGTATAGGGAACATAGCCTCCTATTATCTTATACCTGGCCATACACATTACACTATGACCCTATGTAACATGTATAGGGAACATAGCCTCATATTATCTTATACCTGGCCATACACATTACACTATGACCCTATGTAACATGTATAGGGAACATAGCCTCATATTATCTTATACCTGGCCATACACATTACACTATGACGCTAAGTAACATGTATAGGGAACATAGCCTCATATTATCTTATACCTGGCCATACACATTACACTATGACCCTAAGTAACATGTATAGAGAACATAGCCTCATATTATCTTATACCTGGCCATACACATTACACTATGACCCTAAACAACATGTATAGGGAACATAGCCTCTTATTATCTTATAACCTGGCCATACACATTACACTATGACCCTAAACAACATGTATAGGGAACATATCCTCCTATTATCTTATACCTGGCCATACACATTACACTATGACCCTAAGTAACATGTATAGGGAACATAGCCTCCTATTATCTTATAACCTGGCCATACACATTACACTATGACCCTATGTAACATGTATAGGGAACATAGCCTCATATTATCTTATACCTGGCCATACACATTACACTATGACCCTAAGTAACATGTATAGGGAACATATCCTCCTATTATCTTATACCTGGCCATACACATTACACTATGACCCTAAGTAACATGTATAGGGAACATAGCCTCCTATTATCTTATACCTGGCCATACACATTACACTATGACCCTATGTAACATGTATAGGGAACATAGCCTCATATTATCTTATACCTGGCCATACACATTACACTATGACCCTATGTAACATGTATAGGGAACATAGCCTCATATTATCTTATACCTGGCCATACACATTACACTATGACGCTAAGTAACATGTATAGGGAACATAGCCTCATATTATCTTATACCTGGCCATACACATTACACTATGACCCTAAGTAACATGTATAGAGAACATAGCCTCATATTATCTTATACCTGGCCATACACATTACACTATGACCCTAAACAACATGTATAGGGAACATAGCCTCTTATTATCTTATAACCTGGCCATACACATTACACTATGACCCTAAACAACATGTATAGGGAACATATCCTCCTATTATCTTATACCTGGCCATACACATTACACTATGACCCTAAGTAACATGTATAGGGAACATATCCTCATATTATCTTATACCTGGCCATACACATTACACTATAACCCTAAACAACATGTATAGGGAACATATCCTCCTATTATCTTATAACCTGGCCATACACATTACACTATGACCCTAAACAACATGTATAGGGAACATATCCTCCTATTATCTTATACCTGGCCATACACATTACACTATGACCCTAAGTAACATGTATAGGGAACATATCCTCATATTATCTTATACCTGGCCATACACATTACACTATGACCCTAAACAACATGTATAGGAAACATATCCTCCTATTATCTTATACCTGGCCATACACATTACACTATGACCCTAAACAACATGTATAGGGAACATAGCCTCTTATTATCTTATAACCTGGCCATACACATTACACTATGACCCTAAGTAACATGTATAGGGAACATAGCCTCATATTATCTTATACCTGGCCATACACATTACACTATGACCCTATGTAACATGTATAGGGAACATAGCCTCATATTATCTTATACCTGGCCATACACATTACACTATGACCCTAAGTAACATGTATAGGGAACATATCCTCCTATTATCTTATAACCTGGCCATACACATTACACTATGACCCTAAGTAACATGTATAGGGAACATAGCCTCTTATTATCTTATAACCCGGCCATACTCATTACACTATGACCCTATGTAACATGTATAGGGAACATAGCCTCATATTATCTTATACCTGGCCATACACATTACACTATGACCCTATGTAACATGTATAGGGAACATAGCCTCATATTATCTTATACCTGGCCATACACATTACACTATGACCCTATGTAACATGTATAGGGAACATAGCCTCATATTATCTTATACCTGGCCATACACATTACACTATGACCCTATGTAACATGTATAGGGAACATAGCCTCATATTATCTTATACCTGGCCATACACATTACACTATGACGCTAAGTAACATGTATAGGGAACATAGCCTCATATTATCTTATACCTGGCCATACACATTACACTATGACCCTAAGTAACATGTATAGAGAACATAGCCTCATATTATCTTATACCTGGCCATACACATTACACTATGACCCTAAACAACATGTATAGGGAACATAGCCTCTTATTATCTTATAACCTGGCCATACACATTACACTATGACCCTAAGTAACATGTATAGGGAACATATCCTCCTATTATCTTATACCTGGCCATACACATTACACTATGACCCTAAGTAACATGTATAGAGAACATAGCCTCATATTATCTTATACCTGGCCATACACATTACACTATGACCCTAAACAACATGTATAGGGAACATAGCCTCTTATTATCTTATAACCTGGCCATACACATTACACTATGACCCTAAACAACATGTATAGGGAACATATCCTCCTATTATCTTATACCTGGCCATACACATTACACTATGACCCTAAACAACATGTATAGGGAACATATCCTCCTATTATCTTATAACCTGGCCATACACATTACACTATGACCCTAAACAACATGTATAGGGAACATATCCTCCTATTATCTTATACCTGGCCATACACATTACACTATGACCCTAAGTAACATGTATAGGGAACATATCCTCCTATTATCTTATACCTGGCCATACACATTACACTATGACCCTAAGTAACATGTATAGGGAACATAGCCTCCTAATATCTTATACCTGGCCATACACATTACACTATGACCCTAAGTAACATGTATAGGGAACATATCCTCCTATTATCTTATACCTGGCCATACACATTACACTATGACCCTAAACAACATGTATAGGGAACATATCCTCCTATTATCTTATAACCTGGCCATACACATTACACTATGACCCTAAGTAACATGTATAGGGAACATATCCTCATATTATCTTATACCTGGCCATACACATTACACTATGACCCTAAACAACATGTATAGGAAACATATCCTCCTATTATCTTATAACCTGGCCATACACATTACACTATGACCCTAAGTAACATGTATAGGGAACATATCCTCATATTATCTTATACCTGGCCATACACATTACACTATGACCCTAAACAACATGTATAGGAAACATATCCTCCTATTATCTTATACCTGGCCATACACATTACACTATGACCCTAAACAACATGTATAGGGAACATAGCCTCCTATTATCTTATACCTGGCCATACACATTACACTATGACCCTAAGTAACATGTATAGGGAACATATCCTCCTATTATCTTATAACCTGGCCATACACATTACAATGTGACCCTAAGTAACATGTATATGGAACATATCCTCATATTATCTTATACCTGGCCATACACATTACACTATGACCCTAAGTAACATGTATAGGGAATATATCCTCCTATTATCTTATACCTGGCCATACACATTACACTATGACCCTAAGTAACATGTATAGGGAACATATCCTCCTATTATCTTATACCTGGCCATACACATTACACTATGACCCTAAACAACATGTATAGGGAACATATCCTCATATTATCTTATACCTGGCCATACACATTACACTATGACCCTAAACAACATGTATAGGGAACATAGCCTCTTATTATCTTATACCTGGCCATACACATTACACTATGACCCTAAGTAACATGTATAGGGAACATATCCTCCTATTATCTTATAACCTGGCCATACACATTACAATGTGACCCTAAACAACATGTATAGGGAACATAGCCTCATATTATCTTATACCTGGCCATACACATTACACTATGACCCTAAGTAACATGTATAGGGAACATAGCCTCCTAATATCTTATAACCTGGCCATACACATTACACTATGACCCTAAACAACATGTATAGGGAACATAGCCTCCTAATATCTTATAACCTGGCCATACACATTACACTATGACCCTAAACAACATGTATAGGGAACATAGCCTCTTATTATCTTATACCTGGCCATACACATTACACTATGACCCTAAACAACATGTATAGGGAACATAGCCTCCTAATATCTTATAACCTGGCCATACACATTACACTATGACCCTAAACAACATGTATAGGGAACATAGCCTCTTATTATCTTATACCTGGCCATACACATTACACTATGACCCTAAGTAACATGTATAGGGAACATAGCCTCCTAATATCTTATAACCTGGCCATACACATTACACTATGACCCTAAACAACATGTATAGGGAACATATCCTCCTATTATCTTATAACCTGGCCATACACATTACAATATGACTTTGTGCAGCCTGGATGGGGAACATAGCTTCTTATGACCTGACTATAAACATTACAATATGACCCTGTGCTGCCTGTATAGGGTACACATTTCCTCCTATAACTTTATAACCTGGCCATACACATTGCAATATGATGTACACAAAAAGAAAATCGAGTTCAAACAATTCCTTAATTAAAATCATGATTTTATTAGTACAAATTTTAAAAACACAGTGTGAACAGACGCCAAAAATTGAAATTGGGATTAGGTTGAGTTCCAGTACAAAAAAAGTAGGGCTACTGCCAGCTGCAATGGGCTACCATATATTATGATGTAACAATCAATTAATATAGTGTCTCAGTCTCTAAGAGAACTGCGCTGCATCTCTGGTTATTGCTACTAAAGTGCTATATATATACGGTATTCAAAGTATACACTGACCACAATTGTGGGTATAACAGGGTATGAATTAGTACAAACGAATAAAAATAGATTTCAACTTGCATGTGCATATATATACAAAAATATAATATTGCGCAATAATAGTGTGATAATATAATGATAGCACAGGCGCTTATCTATGGATCCATGCAGACTGCAAAGAGACACAAAGACTAGTAAGATAAAGTGCATATAGTAAGCTTACCCATATTAGACTGCAGAGCCCAGACCCCTACGATCGTTTCGGTTTCCCTTTGTCAAGAGGTACTCAACATGTATAGGGAACATAGCCTCTTATTATCTTATACCTGGCCATACACATTACACTATGACCCTAAGTAACATGTATAGGGAACATAGCCTCCTAATATCTTATAACCTGGCCATACACATTACACTATGACCCTAAACAACATGTATAGGGAACATATCCTCCTATTATCTTATAACCTGGCCATACACATTACAATATGACTTTGTGCAGCCTGGATGGGGAACATAGCTTCTTATGACCTGACTATAAACATTACAATATGACCCTGTGCTGCCTGTATAGGGTACACATTTCCTCCTATAACTTTATAACCTGGCCATACACATTGCAATATGACCCTATGCAGAAAAAATTATAACTACATGCAGATAAATTTATACGTTTAAAAATGACATCTTCTGACCCCTATAACTTTTTTATTTTTCGGCGTACGGGGCGTTATGATGGCTTATTTTTTGGGCCGTGATCTAAAGTTTATAGCGGTACCATATTTGTAATATTGATTGGATTTTTGAATCACTTTTTATACATTTTTTCATTATATAAAAAGTGACAAAAATATGCAATTTTGGACTTTGTAATTTTTTTGTGCCTACACCATTGACCGTGCAGTTTAATTAACAATATCTTTTTATTATATTTTATTATATATTTCGGACATTTCCTCACGCGACGATACCACATGTTTATTTTTATTTACACTTTTTTATTTTATTTTTTAACTTTTTTTTTTTTTTTTTTTTTGTAGTGTTATAGCTCCCATAGGGGGCTCTAACACTGCACACACTGATCTTTTACATTGATCATTATTATCCCATAGGATAACACTGATCAATGATTCTGTCGCTTGACTGCTCATACCTGGATCTCAGGCACTGAGCAGTTCATTTGGCGATCAGACATGCAGGAGGAAGGTAGGGGACCCTCCACGTGTCATCCAGCTGTTCGGGACGCCGTGATTTCGCCGTGGCGGTCCCGAACAGCCCACTGAGCTAGACGGGGGTAGTTAACTTTCACTTTAGACGCGGTGTTCAAAGTTGAAAGGGTTAATAGTGCATGGCACCGCGATCAGTGCCGCACGCTATTAGCCACAGCCGTTGTTAGAGGCTGGGCCCCACCCACTATTATAGAACGGGAGAGGACTCAGGACGTACAGGTACACCCTGTGTCCTTAAGGGGTTAACCCCTTCCCTAATAAAAGTTCAAATCACCCCCCTTTTCCCTTAAAAAAAAAAAAATTTAATAAATATAAACATATGTGGTATCGCTGCGTGTGTAATGTCCGAACTATAAAAATGTATCCTTAATTAAACCGCAGGATCAATGGCGTACACGTAAAAAAATTTCATAAGTCCAAAATTGCGTATTTTTGGTCACTTTTTATACCATAAAAAAATTTATAAAAAGCGATCAAAAAGTCTTATCAAAGCAATACCGATAAAAACTTCAGATCACAGCGCAAAAAATTAGCCATCATACCGTCCCGTACACGGGAAAAGTTATAGCGGTCAGAAGATGACAATTTTAGAAGTATATATTTTCCTGCATGTAGTTATGATTTTTTTTCAGAAGTACGACAAAATCAAACCTATATACAGTCATGGCAGTAAATGTTAGCACCCCTGAAATTTTTCAAGAAAATGAAGTATTTCTCACAGAAAAGAATTGCAGTAACACATGTTTTGCTATACACATGTTTATTCCCTTTGTGTGTATTGGCACTAAACCAAAAAAAGAGGAAAAAAAGCTAATTGGACATAATGTCACACCAAACTCCATAAATGGCAAAACCTCCTAAACTATTTGCACCCTTTCAAAATTTTGGACAACTGAGATTGTTTCAAGCATGTGATGCTCCTTTAAACTCACATGGGGCAAGTAACAGGTGTGGGCAATATAAAAATCACACCAGAAAGCAGATAAAAAGGAGAGAAGTTCACTTAGTCTTTGCATTGTGTCTTTGTGTGTGCCTCACTAAGCATGGATAACAGAAAGAGGAGAAGAGAACTGTCTGAGGCTGAAGCTGTCCTGCAGGCTCAGGGAGCATCGGTGTCAATGCAAACTATACGTCAACATTTAAATGAAATGAAACACTATGGCAGGAGACCCAGGAGTACCCCACTGCTGACAGAGGCATAAAAAAGCAAGACTACATTTTGCCAAAATGAACTTGAGTAAGTCAAAATCCTTCTGGGAAAACCTCTTGTGGACAGATGAGACCAATATAGAGCTTTTTGGTAAAGCACATCATTCTACTGTTTACCGAAAACAGAATGAGGCCTACAAAGAAAAGAACACAGTACCTACAGTGAAATATGGTGGAGGGTCAATGATGTTTTGGGGTTGTTTTGCTGCCTCTGGCACTTGGTGCCTTCAATGTGTGCAAGGATCATGAAATCTGAGGATTACCAACAGATTTTGGGTCACACTGTACAGCCCAGTGTCAGAAAGCTGGGTTTGTATCCGAGATCTTGGGTCTTCCAGCAGGACAATGACCCCAAAAATATGTCAAAAAGCACCCAGAAATGGATGGCAACAAAGCACAGGAGAGTTCTGAAGTGGCCAGCAATGAGTCCAGATCTAAATCCCATTGAACACCAGTGGAGAGATCTTAAAATAGCTGTTGGGAAAAGGCGCCCTTCCAATAAGGCTGGAATTCCACTGGGTTTTTTATTTATTTATTTTGGCTTAAAAACGCCAGAAAAACTGCCACTGTTTTTCCTGGCGTTTTGGAATTTTTTCAGGCGTTTTTTCTTTGTTCCACACAAAGGAAAAAACGCCAGAAAAAATGCCCAAAAAAGGCGAATTCCACATTTGCCTATTTTTGCCCCTTTGGCGTTTTTTGTAAAAAAAAAAAAAAAAAAAAAAAAATGTTGGGTAAAAAAAAGAATGCAGTAGGGATGTAAAAAAATTTATTTTTAATTTTTTTTTCTAGCAAAATTTTAATAAATAATAAAAAGTGTGTGTGTTTTTAACTTTTTTTTTCTTTTTTTTTTATTAAAATTTTTTTTTTAATTTTTTAGGTAGTACTACTCCCAGCATGGAACACACTGTTCCATGATGGGAGTAGTAGTACCTGTACTAATAGACATATCGTCTGGGGTGTCACTACTGACACCCGATGCGATCGCCCATAATATAGCAGAGATGCGGGGCGGCTGTATACAGCACTCCCCATCTCTGCTCTGTACTCCGGCCAGTGATGTGAATATAACATCGCTGATTCATATTTCCCACCCAGAGTGGTGATTGGCCGGATGGTTGCAACTAGAGATGAGCGAACTTACAGTAAATTCGATTTGTCACGAACTTCTCGGCTCGGCAGTTGACTTTTTCCTGCATAAATTAGTTCAGCTTTCAGGTGCTCCCATGGGCTGGAAAAGGTGGGTACAGTCCTAGGAAAGAGTCTTCTAGGACTGTATCCACCTTTTCCAGCCCACAGGAGCACCTGAAAGCTGAACTAATTTATGCAGGATAAGTCATCAACTGCCGAGCCGAGAAGTTCGTGACGAATCGAGTTTACTGTAAGTTCGCTCATCTCTAGTTGCAACCAATCGCCGCTCTGAGGGAAATATGAATCAGCGATGTTCTATTCACATCACTGGCTGGAGTACAGAGCAGAGATGGGGAGTGCTGTATACAGCCGCTCCATCTCTGCAATAGATAGGATCATCGCAGCGGGTGTCAGGAGTGACATCCGCTGTGATGTGTCCTTAACTGCAAGTACTACTACTCCCAACATGGAGCACACTCTGCTCCATGCTGGGAGCTGTAGTACCTGCATTAATAGACAGATTGCACCTAACTTCTGACACCTGTTGCGATCGGTCTATTAATGCAGGTACTACAGCTCCCAGCAAGGAGCAGAGTTTGCTCCATGTTGGGAGTAGTAGTACTTGTAGTTAAGAACAGCGGGTATCACTACTGACACCCGCTGTGATCCTCCGGTATAATGTTTAGATGCGGTTGCTCTCCTATGTTCCCCTGCACTGCTGTGATTGGCTGGAACCATCTGGCCAGTCACAGCTCTCTGCAGGAAATATGAACAGGTGTAAATATACGGCAGTGCCGGGGACCATAGAAGAGCGGCCGGCCGCATTTATACATTATACAGGAGGATCGCAACGGGCGATCTGTCTATTAGTACAGGTACTACTACTCCCATCATGCAACATTGTGTTCAAAGCTGGGAGTAGTAGTACTACCTAAAAAATTTGAAAAACACACACACTACATTTTTATTATTGTTGGCTACATGTTTAGTGCTTTACCCGCCCACATAAATTGATCCCTGTTTAAAAATGAATAAAAATGTCGAAATAATCTTTTTTATAATTTTTTTTTTTTTTAATGGTACCCTACAAAATTTTAATAAAAAAGGTATCTCCATCACTTTTTTTGGATCACTAAAATCCAAAAAAGAATAAAAACCACCTGCAAAAATGCAAAAGTTAAAACCAACATAGCGTTTTTCTTGGTGTTCTTGCGCTCCCGTAGACTTCTATGTGAGGAAAATGCCACGATTTCCAGGCAAAAAACGCTAAACTAGGTTTTGTCGGGCGTTTTGAAAATCCAGCCTCTGAGCCCGAAATTGCTGAAAAACGTCAAAAGGATTAAAAAAAGAGCCAAACTGAAAAACGCCAAGTGAATCTGGCATTTTGCAGTTTACTATTGACTTGCAGCTAACATCTGGACGCAACATTCCGTCTGAGAGGTGTAAGAAGCTTATTGATGGTTATAGGAATCGACTGATTTAATTATTTCGTTATTTTTTTCCAAAGGGTGTGCAACCAAATATTAAGTTAAGGGTGCCAATAATTTTGTCCAGACCATTTTTGGAGTTTGGTGTGACATTATGTCCAATTAGCTTTTTTTTCCCTCTTTTTTTTTTGGTTTATTTCCAATACACACAAAGGGAATAAACATGTGTATAGCAAAACATGTGTTACTGCAATCCTTTTCTGTGAGAAATACTTCATTTTCTTGAAAAATTTCAGGGGTGCCAACATTTACGGCCATGACTGTAAATAGGGTATCATTTTAATCGAATGGACCTACAGAATAAAGATAAGGTGTCATTTTTACCGAAAATTTACTGCGTAGAAACGGAAGCCCCCAAAAGTTACAAAATGGTGTTTTTTTTTTGTAAATTTCGTCGCACAATGATTTTTTATTTTTTGGTTTAGCCATAGATTTTTGGGTAAAATGACTGATGTCATTAAAATAAAATTGGTGGTGCAAAAAAAAAAAAAAAGCCATCATATGAGTCTGTAGGTGCAAAATTGAAAGGGTTGCGAGGAAAAAACGAAAGTCCCCAAGGGGTTAAGGCTTTATGTACACATCTGTATTAAGTCTGTTGAGAATGTTATATATTACACATGAAAATGGTGCATACTTAACCCCTTAAGGACCCGGGCTTTTTCCGTTTTTTCATTTTCAATTTTTCCTCCTTAACTTTTAAAAAAATCATAACTCTTAAAAATTTTCACCTAAAATTATATATAATGGCTTAATTTTTGCATCACTAATTCTACTTTGTAATGACATTAGTCATTTTACCCAAAAATCTACGGTGAAACGGGAAAAAAAAATCAATGTGCGACAAAATTGATGAAAAAACACTATTTTGTAAGTTTTGGGGGCTTCTGTTTTTATGCAGTACATTTTTTGTCAAAAATGACACCTTGTCTTTATTCTGTAGGTCCATACGGTTAAAATGATACCCTACTTGTATAGGTTTGAATTTGTATTACTTCCGAAAAAAATCATGAATACATGCAGGAAAATTTATACGTTTAAAATGGTCATCTTCTGACCCCTATAACTTTTTTATTTTTCTGTGTTCAGGGCGCTATGAGGGCTCATTTTTTGCGCCGTCATCTGACGTTTTTAGCGGTACCATTTTTGTTCTGATCAGACTTTTTGATCACTTTTTATTCACTTTTTTGTGGTATAAAAAGTGATCAAAATGCACTATTTTGGACTTTGGAATTTTTTTGCGCGTACGCCATTGAACGAGCGGTTTAAAAATCGGTATATTTTTATAATTCGGACATTTCCGCACGCGGCGATACCACATATGTTCATTTTTATTATTATTTACATAATGTTTTTTTATTTTTGGAAATGCCGGGTGATTCAAACTTTTATTAGGGGAAGGGATAATTGAAAGGGTTAATGATTTTTTTACACTTTTCTTATGCAATATTATAGCTCCTATAGGGGGCTATAACATTGCATTAACTGATCTTTTACACTGATTGATCCATCTCCATAGTAATGGATCAATCAGTGTTTTCGGCGATTGAATGCTCAAGCCTGGATCTCAGGCTTGAAGCATTCATTCGGCGATCAGACAGCACAGGAGAAGGTAAGAAGACCTCCTCCTGTGCTACAGCTGTTCGGGATGCCGCGATTATACCGCGGCGATCCCGAACAGCTCCCTGAGCTAGCCGGGCACTTTTACTTTAGTTTTTAGCCGCGCGGCTCAGCTTTGAGCGCGCGGCTAAAGGGTTAATAGCGCGCGGCACAGCGATCAATGCCGCGCGCTATTAGAGGCGGGTCCCGGCTTTACTAGGACGCCGGGCCCGCCGCGATATGATGCGGGGTCACCGTGTGACCCCGCGTTATATCGCAGGACCGAGACTCATGACGTACGCATACGTCATGGGTCCTTAAGAGGTTAAAGGGGTACTCCGGTGAAAAACTATTTTTTATTTTTTTAAATCAACTGGTGCCAGAAAGTTAAACAGATTTGTAAATTACTTCTATTAAAAAAATCTTAATCCTTCCTGTACTTATTAGCTGCTGAATACTACAGTGGAAATTCTTTTCCGTTTGAAACACAGAGCTGTCTGCTGACATCATGAGCACAGTGCTCTCTGCTGACATCTCTGTCCATTTTAGGAACTGTCCAGGGTAAAAGGAAATCCCCAAACATGTGCTGTTCTGGACAGTTCATAAAATGGACAGAGATGTCAGCAGAGAGCACTGTGCTCGTGATGTCAGCAGACAGCTCTGTGTTTCAAAAAGAAAATAATTTCCGCTGTAGTATTCAGCAGCTAATAAGTACAGGAAGGATTAAGATTTTTTAATAGAAGTAATTTACAAATCTGTTTAACTTTCTGGCACCAGTTGATTTAAAAAAAAAAAAAAAAAAAAAAGTTTTTCACCGGAGTACCCTTTTAACCCCTTAAGGACCAAGGGCGTACAGGTACGCCTTTGCTCCCTGGTACTTAAGGACCAAGGGCGTACCTGTACGCCCATGGGAATTTCGGTCCCCGCCGGGCACCCCGCGCAAATGCCCAGGGGGGGGTCATCATGATGAATTCACACTTGCGATTTGCGGCTATTCCGGGTCATACCGGTCTATAGTGACCCGGAAAATAAAGGGGATTGCGGATGTCCTAGACACCCACGATCCCCTTGAAGCAATAAGAGTGAGGTGGCAGAGGTGCCACCCCTCCTATCTCTGCTATTGGTGGTCTAGACGCGACCACCAATAGCAGATCTGGGGCGGAGGGGTTTACTTTCGGTTTCCCCATTCTGCCCACCCACAATAGGCGGGGCAGGACGGGGAAACCGACAGGGACCGGCGCCCAAGATCCACTTACCCATCGGCGACGGCAGCGGGCGACGATCAGCGGCAGCAGCGGGCGACGATCGGCGGAAGAAGAGGACGGCGACGCAGCTCCCTGGATCCGTCGGAAGTCGGTGAGTTACTTAGCAACATCTGGAGGGCTACAGTCTGAGACCACTATAGTGGTAATATTAATGTATGAAATGTTTGGCCATACATATACCCAGGTTAGTACATAGTTCCTCTCGGCAGCAAATCAAGAAAAAATGTATATATGTTGTCCCTACCAGGGACTGAGGTGCCTTCTAAAATGTAACTTTTAATGGTGTATTTTAAAAAATACCGATCCACAAACAAAAAATAATAAATAATTATGGTATCTTCAGGAAGTGATATTAACACACTGTAGCGACTATTAAGACAAATGACGCGGTAGGTATAGCACCAGTGGTTAGGTACACACCATGCTATAGTATTGTAATCCTAGATAATATGTTTACAATATCACATATAGTATTCAAATCCCATCCTGGATAGGATGTTGACACTATCACATAGAGTATTCGAACAATATTAATCAATATATTTTCCTTTCTCCCTCTCCCAACGCGTTTCCATGTAGGGGTTAGAATATATAGTTATCCCCCACACTTCTTCAGGGGATTAGGTATATGGTTATAGCAGACTCTGGAGTCAGGTATCTCGTTAATATGTCACTGTATATATCTCTTTAAAAAGGCAGATTTGTCAACTAATGACACCCAGAGAGTAACCACCATAGAGTAAACTGCGTCAAAAAGAGCTCCGACTCTGTGATTAGCTATCGCGTCCAGAGACCAGATAGGGCGTTTCTCACAATCCCGGTTAGTGCCTATAACGATAAGAAATCATGGACATCTCCCTTAGTAACCAGTAGATGACTTACCCCTCTTTGCTGTTTTTCGTGCATTAGCAAGTGGGTACTTACTGTCTACTGGATCAAATAAAGTGAGAGAGCCGGGCACTGAAAATAATAATAATATGCCCTTATTTAAAATCACAATCAGGCAGAGTGTGTGGAGCATATATAGAAAGTAGCCGCATAATAACTAGCAAGAAGTAGGTAATAAAGTGTTATCTGAACTACTCACATTCATTTGTTCAAGATAAAGTGCGTCTGAGTCGCTGCTGTGGCAGCGAGTACCGGAGCGGTGTCCGGGCTGTCTGCGTGTCAGGTGAACACGCCGGCGTCTCCATCAAGCCGAGGCGCACCCTATTTACGTCATTGGAGGCCCGTCCCCATGACGCCGCTCAAGGGGGCGTGGTCCCCGCTCCAGTCCCGATATCGGGATAGATCGGGTTCAGCAGTATTCACACGTCGGATGCGTTATCGGCTAAGTTGTGAGCATATAAATAAACAAACACTGACTTAGGCTAAAGGCATGGAACAGGTACTAACTTATAAATAAAATAATTATGCCCAGTATAGAGTCCGTTGTGTCTCCATCTGTGCACTGTGATAGGCATCTTTAATGATCCAGTCCTGGATGTCAGTATGCCTACTACACAATTATGACCTTCTCTCTGCATAACACATAGGTTATCAGTATATCTACATACAATTAATGATCACATAATGAACCGCCATAAACCAGAGTTTTAGTCCTGTGTTGGTTACATAGGTAATAGATACAATCCTGACCCTGATCCAAGTTTTTATCCCACTCCCACCCATATTTTAAATGGTACATTGAAATATTTCATAGGAGTCTGTACTGGAGGACATAGTGATGTCTTAAGTTAGAATGTCAATACTAGGTTTCTAAATCATTGGTAGAGATGGGTACAAGCAAAAAAAACAAAAGTAGTATAGATAGTAGTAATGCATATTAGCAAATCGACTATAGAAAAGAAACTCAATTTATATAGATATGTAAATGTGTAAAGGGGAATATAGTAAAGGAGAATAGTTTATGGTTTGGTATTGTTAATTGGGGGGGGGGGGGGGGGGGAAGGGAAGGAAATCAGAGATCCACGGAATGATTAGTGGACTGGACAACCCTATTTTAGAGAGAGAGGAGGGGGGATTAGAGTGGGCCTAGGGAGACCTGTTCTGGCCCTGTTGGGTCCTGGTCTAGATCACCTCAACCTAAGCGGCATGGACGCCCTAAAAAGGGCGGTACCGAAGATCAGGAACCTCCTGTTGCACCCTAAGTTTCCCTAGCTATATGGGTGGCACCTAAATCCTTAAGATCCACTGGGATTTCCCCTGGCTACCTCAAGTAGGCCACCCTCAGGTAGGTCCTGTCCGTGGATCTCTTCCCAATACCTCTAGATGAAACAAGAAAACGATAATTGTTCATTAAGTCCCTTTGGGGCCATGGTTTGTAATTTGTAGATCCATCTACATTCTCGTTGCAAAATAGATCTGTCCCAATCTCCGCCCCTTTGAAGTGGCTTAACCAAATCAATACCAATGAATTTTATATAAGATATATCACTATTGTGCATGGTGTTTATATGCACTGCGACTGGGGTATTTCTGACATTCCGGACATCCCCTACGTGCTCCAGTATTCTTCGACGAAACTCACGTATCGTTTTGCCAACGTATCTCTTGCCACATTGGCACACAGCTAAGTAAATGACCCCTCTAGAGCTACAATTGATGAAGTGCTTGATGTAGATTCTATTACCTGATTCTGTATCCTCAAAAACTTTTGTTTTGGATATATGAGAACAGGCACGACAGTGCCCGCACTGAAAACAGCCCTTTGTGCTCCCTACCCCCAACCACGTTTTGGGAGTATCAATTTGAAGATGACTCTGGACGAGTTTGTCTCCCACACTTGGTCCTTTACGATATGTGATTAAAGGTCTCGGGCCTATCACTTCTCTCAAATCTGGGTCCATTCTCAATATGTCCCAGTGCCGATGGATGATATTCTTCACCTCCTGGGACATATTGTCGAATGTCCCTATTATTCGTGTATATTTACTCTCCTCCCTTTTGGGTTTTGGTGTCAGGAGTGATGTTCTGTCCTGAGTCAGGGCAAATTTGTAGGCCTTACGTAGTATATGGTCGGGGTAGCCACGTTGGATGAAGCGATTTCTTAGATCTTTAGACTGTTGTACAAACTCCTCCCTATCTGAACAGTTCCTCCTGAGACGGAGATACTGCCCCCGCGGTATGCCCCTTTTAAGGGGCACCGGGTGGCAGCTTTCCCATCTCATGAGGCTGTTCGTGGCTGTGGACTTTCTATAGACCGTGGTGTCCAGACTGCCCTGTGTATTCTTTTTAACCATGACGTCCAAAAAGGCAAGTTGTTTATCCTGGATCTCAAACGTAAAGGTCAAACCGATTTGATTACGGTTCAGACAATTAACAAATGGCCCGGTTAGACAGGTCCTCTTGCTCTCCCACAAACGCTATAGTTTCCTCCCACCAGCCTAGGGTCAAATTTGCATACGATGGGGCACAGGGGCTCCCCATCGCGGTGCCCCTAAGCTGGTGGAAGTAGCGTCCCTTAAACAGAAAATAATTGTGGGTGAGTGTATATAAAAGGAGATCCAGGACAAATCGATTATGTGCCTGATGTTGGAGGCCACGGGAGGAGAGAAAATGGCAGACCGCTTGCAGCCCCACTACGTGGGTTATCGAAGAATATAACGCCTCGACATCAATCGAGACTAATAAGACACCCTCGTCCACAGTAAGATCTTCAAGTTTGCTTAGTAGGTCTAGTGTATCCCTGGTATAGGAGGGTAGAGAAGTCACAAATTGTCTTAGTACTTTATCAAGATAGATCCCCACGTTCTGTCCCAGGCCCCCAATTCCTGCCACTATGGGTCGGCCTTTTAGGGGAGTCACCCCTTTGTGTATTTTGGGGAGGGCATAGAACGTGGGGGTAGTGGGGGTCCTAGGTAGCATAAAGTCATATTCTTCCTGAGAAATGACATCACTGTTTTTAGCCATATCCAGGATATATCCACTATAGTGGTCTCTAAACTGTAACCCTCCAGATGTTGCAAAACTACTACTCCCAGCATGCCCAGAGAGCGATTTAGGCATGCTGGGAGTTGCAGTTTTGCAACAGCTGTAGGTCTACAGTTTGAGACCACTGCACAGTGATCGCTATACTGTGCACCTCCAGATCTTGCAAAACTACAACTGATAGCATGCCCACACAGCAGTTTGCTGTCTGGGCATGCTGGGAGTTGTAATTTTGCAACATCTGGAGGTCCACAGTTTGGAGACCACTGTGCAGTGGTCTCTAAACTATAGCTCTCCAGATGTTGCAAAACTGCAACTCCCAGCATGCCTAAACAGCAAACAGCTGTCTCTGCACGCTGGGAGTTGTAGTTGTGTACCTCCAGCTGTTGCATAACTACATCTCCCAGCATGCCTTTCGGCGATCAGTACATGCTGGGAGTTGAAGTTTTGCAACAGCTGGAGGCACGCTGGTTGGAAAATACTGAGTTAGGTAACAGAACCTAACTGAAGGTTTTCCAACCAGTGTGCCTCCAGCTGTTGCAAAAGTACAACTCCCAGCATGTACGGTCTGTCAGTACATGCTGGGAGTTGTAGTTTTGAAACAGCTGGAGGTTTGCCCCCCATGTGAACGTACAGGGTACATTCATACTGGCGGGTTTACAGTAAGTTTACTACTTCAAGTATGAGCTGCGGCAAATTTTTCGCCGCAGCGCAAACTCCTAGCGGTAAATTCACTGTAAACCTCTGCCATTGTGAACGTACCCTTAAAAAACTACACTACACTAACACATAATAAAGGGTAAAACACTTCATATACACCCCCTTACACTGTCCCCCCAATAAAAATAAAAATACGTATTGTACGGCAGTGTTTCCAAAACAGAGCCTCCAACTGTTGCAAAACAACAACTCACAGCATTTCCGGACAGCCACTGACTGTCCAGGCATGCTGGGAGTTTAGCAACAGCTGGAGGCACCCTGTTTGGGAATCACTGGCGTAGAATACCCCTTTGTCCACCCCTCTGCAATCCCTAATTTAGTCCTCAAATGCGCATGGCGCGCTCTCACTTCAGAGCCCTGTCGTATTTCAAGGAAACAGTTTAGTGCCACATATGGGGTATCTCCATACTCGGGAGAAATTGCACTACTAATTTTGGGGGCTTTTTTTCCTTTTACCCCTTATGAAAAAGAAAAGTTGGGGTCTACACCAGCCTGTTAGTGTAAAAAAAAATTTTTTTTTCTACATAACATGCTGGTGTTGTCCTTTACTTTTTATTTTCACAAGAGGTAAAAGGAAAAAAAGACCCCCAAAATTTGTAACGCAATTTCTCCTGAGTACGGAGATACCTGATATGTGGGCGTAAAATGTTCTGCGGACGCACAATAAGGCTCAGGACTGAGAGCGCACCATGTACATTTGAGGCCTAAATTGGTGATTTGCACAGGGGTGGCTGATTTTACAGCGGTTCTGACATAAACCCCCAAAAAATAAATAACCACTTTGTACCCCATTTTGGAAACTACACCCCTCACGGAACGTAACAAGGGGTATAGTGAGCCTGAACACCCCACAGGTGTTTGACAAATTTTCATTAAAGTTGGATGGGAAAATGAAGAAAAAAAATTGTCACCCTAAATATTTCATTTTCACAAGGGCAAATAAAAAAAGCCCCCCAAAATTTGTAACCCCATTTCTGCTGAGTAAAAACATACCCTATATGTGGATGTAAAGTGCTTTATGGTTGCACTACAATGCTCAAAAGAGAAGGAGCGCCATTGGGATTTTGAAGAGAAAATTTGTCCGGAATTGAAGGCCACTTGTATTTACAAAAGCCCCCATGGTACCAGAACAATGGACCCCCCACATGTGACCCCATTTTGGAAACTACACCCCTCATGTAATAAGGGGTACAGTGAGCATTTACGCCTCACAGGTGTCTGACAGATTTTTGGAACAGTGATCCTTGAAAATGAAAAATTTAATTTTCCATTTGCACAGCCCACTGTTCCAAAGATCTGTCAAACGCCAGTTGGGTGTAAATGCTCACTGCACCACTTATTAAATTCTGTGAGGGGTGTAGTTTCCAAAATAGGGTCACATGTGGGGGGGGGTCCACTGTTCTGGCACCACGGGGGGCTTTGTAAATGCACATGGCCCCTGACTACCATTCCAAACGAATTCTCTTTCCGAAAGCTCAATGGTGCTCCTCCTCTTCTGAGCTTTGTAGTTCACCCGTAGTGCACTTCAGGTTAACTTATGGGGTACCTCCATACTCAGAAGAGATGGGATTACAAATTTTGGGGGGTATTTTCTGCTATTAACCCTTGCAAAAATGTGAAATTTGGGGGGAAACACACATTTTAGTGAAAAAAAAATATATTTTTTTTTACATATGCAAAAGTCGTGAAACCCCTGTGGGGTATTAAGGCTCCTTCACTTCTGAGCCCTCTACTGCGCCCGCTGAACAATTTACATAGACATATGAGGTATGTCTTTACTCGAGAGAAATTGGGCTACAAATATAAGTATACATTTTCTCCTTGTACCCCTTATAAAAATTCAAAAATTGGGTTTATAAGAACATGCGAGTGTAAAAAATGAAGATTGTGAATTTTCTCCTTCACTTTGCTGCTATTCCTGTGAAACACCTAAAGGGTTAAAACACTTACTAAATGTCATTTTTAATACTTTTGGGGGGGTGCAGTTTTTATAATGCGGTCATTTGTGGGGTATTTCGAATATGAAGACCCTTCAAATCCACTTCAAACCTGAACTGGTCCATGAAAAATAGTGAGTTTGAAAATTTTGTGAAAAATTGGAAAATTGCTGCTGAACTTTGAAGCACTCTGATGTCTTCCAAAAGTAAAAACACATCAATTTTATGATTCAAACATAAAGTAGACATATTGGAAATGTGAATCCAAAAAAAATTATTTTGAATATCCATTTTCCTTACAAGCAGAGAGCTTCAAAGATAGAAAAATGCAAATTTTTCACCAAGAAAGGATGCAAGTTACCACACAATTTACCAGTATGTTAAAGTAGAATATGTCACGAAAAAAACTATTTTGGAATCAGAATGATAACTAAAAGCATTCCAGAGTTATTAATTTTTAAAGTGACAGTGGTCAGATGTGCAAAAAACGCTCTGGTCCTTAACCTCTTCAGGACACAGGGCGTATGGATACGCCCTGCATTCCAAGTCCTTAAGGACCGAGGGTGTATCCATACGCCCGTGGGAAATCCGGTCCCCACCGCTAGCCGGTTGGGGACCGGAGCCGGATGCCTGCTGAAATCATTCAGAAGGCACCCTGGCACATCTCCCTGGGGGTCCTGAGACCCCCCATGTTGGCGATCGGAGAAAATCGCGTGTCAATTCAGACATGCGATTTTCTCTAATTCCGGACTGATCGGGTCTCTGGTGACCCGATCACCCGGAAAATAGGGCTGATCGGAGTTGTCAGCAACAGCCCCGATCAGCCTAAAGGATAGGAATGAGGTCGCAAAGCTGCGATCTCCTCCTATCCCCTGGCATTACTCAGAACAGAGTTCTGACCAATGGCAGCGCAGGACAGGGGGTTGCCATGGTAACCCCCCGTTCTGCCCGCCCCTGGATATCGAGGGGCTCTGGGAAGAAGATGCCTGGGGACCTGGGATCTTCGCTGGAGCCTGCTGGATCTTTGCTCAGGTAGGGAATCGACAGTGGGGGGGGGGGGGGGGGAATTGAAAGTGAAAGTAAATCGATCTTTACTGTGGCAACCACTAGGGGGGCCAAACTGCATGCTGGGAGTTGTAGTTTTGCAACATCTGGAGGGTCACAGTTTGGAGACCACTGTTACAGTGGTGCCCAAACAGTAGCCCTCCAGATGTTGCCAAACTACAACTCTCAGCATGCCTCGACTGCCCAGGCATGCTGGGAGTTGTAGTTCTGTAACATCTGTCCCTTCAGATTTAGCACTTTTCATGACATTTTTGAAAATTGCTGCTTTATTTTGAGCCCTCTAATTTTTTCAAAAAGCAAAAGTATGTCCATTTTATGATGCCAACATAAAGTGGACATATTGTATTTGTGAAGAAAAATTAAATTTATTTGGAATATCCATTTTCCTTACAATTAGAGAGCTTCAAAGTTAGAAAAATGCAACATTTTCATGAAATTTTGGGATTTTTCACCAAAAAAGATGCAATTAACGCTGAAAATTTACCACCAAAATAAAGTAGAATATGTCACGGAAAAAATCTCAGAATCAGAATATTCGGTAAAAGCGTTTTCGCGTTATTAATTCGTAAAGTGACGGTGGTCATAATTGCGAAAAAGGGCTCAGTCCTTAAGGGGAAAAAGGGCTGCGTCCTTAAGGGGTTAAGGTGTAAAATGGCCTGGTCCTTAAGGGGTTAAAGGGAGAGAAATTGGAAGGTATTTCCTAAAGGAAAGGAATGAAAGATATATTCCCAGCCGTCTAATGACCTGCTAATATGCAGTGATTGCGTTTGTAGATTGTTGGCAGGCGTTGGCGTATAGAAGATGGGTGGCTGAGATGCCACAAAAGCTTTAGGCAGTATTTATGAAAAGATGTTTTCTTTTAATGTGTTTTCCTCGTTGAAGAGACAAGCAGTGAAGTGGTATTAATGAGGTTGTTCTGTACTGAATCATCATTACACATTATCAGAAAGAAAGTGTATTATTAGTCATCACTTCTCCAAACTAGGTCATAGTACTGAAGATGGTGTGGTCATGGAACTAGAGCAAGGTTGGGGATCCTCTTTTCTGCCAATAAACATTTTAATATTTATAAGATTATTTGCGGACCATACATAATAGGGCTGGGCGGTATGACCAAATAGGTGTATCACAGTATTTTTGTAACTTCTGGCGGTTCCACGGTATATAACGGTATTTCCCCCCAAATTATTAGCCCAGCGCTGCGCTGTCCCCATCGGGGTAAATACTCACATATCACCCACAAGCGCTGCCCTCCTCGTCCTCCTGTTTGTTGCGGGCCGCCGGCACTGACACTCTATATTGTACGCTGTATCCCTATGCCCGGGCTGCAAAAGGTAAACAAAATAAACTTTAACGTACGTTCCTATGTCGGCCTTGCGCTCTTCCTGGGGAACATTGGAGAGCAGTCAGCCTATCACTGGCCGCAGCGATGTTCCACCTCGGCCGGTGATAGGCTGAGCCCATTGTCATGTAAGAAGCCGGCTTCTTACATGACAGTGGGCTCAGCCTATCACCTGCCGAGGTGAAACATCGCTGCGGCCGGTGATAGGCTGACGGCTGTCCGACATTCCAGTCTCCAAGAAGCAGGTCCGGACCGACGGGGAACGTGAGTTAAAGTTTATTTTGTTTATCTTTTGCAGCCCGGGCATAGGGATACAGCGTACAATATAGAGTGTCAGCGCCGGCGGCCCGCAACAAACAGGAGGACGAGGACGGCAGCGCTTGTGGGTGATATGTGAGTATTTACCCCGATGGGGACAGCACAGCGCTGGGCTGATAATTAATTGGGGGGGGGGGGGCGGCAGAACAGCGCTCATGGGTCACATATGATTAGTTCCCCGATATGGGGACAGCGCACCTCTGGGCTGATAATTAATTCATTCATTCCTGAGGGGGAGGAGCCAAAATGGTATTGCGGTTTGGGGAAAAATTCATATCGTTCCGGACAAAAATGTTGGTATTCGGTATGAACCGGTATACCGCCCAGCCCTAATACATAATATGGTCTCGAGCTGTACTATTCTGTATGAGACCGTTCTGATGGATGTTCCCATTTTACCTTGTGGCACCGCAGGTTTCACCAGAATGCATTGCTGAATCCTTGTTACAAGCAGTACAATCTTGTGCTAACCAGCATTATTGTGCTGCATTACAGTACAAGTGCAAGATATTGAGCTACCTACCAGATCACAAAAATCTGTGATCTGATTGGTTGCACAGGCTTTGATACATTGCCCCCAGTGTCCAGAATTATGGCTGGTAGGGATCATATGCAGGGTGTGAGCTGGTATGCAAAGAGGAACCAGACCTACCAGTGTAGTAAATGTGTTAATGCAAATGTATTCTCAGAACAAGAGAAGCTGTTTATGGCTCTTAGAAGCAGCACTAGTGGGGATCATCTCCTTATAGCACCTAATAATTAAAGTGTAATTCAGGTGTTGGTCTTGCAGCAGGATATCTGTTCAAATGTCCTGACAACTGCGTAGCCTAAGACTTGCCCATTGCTAAAGCTATTATAATACAAATTTATCGTAAGTCCTCTGCAAGTGAATGGCGAATCCGTATCATGATCACGTTAGTCTCGGGTAAGTTGGAGAGTTTTAAACAGGCATCCTGCTAAAGCAATGATGGTACAGCGGTATCCTCTGTAGCTAACCTGTATTTACAGATTACAGCCCTGCCTTAAAAACAGCCAGGTAGCTGTACTAGGTTACATATTGTTGAGCTCATGGTATATGTATTTTATGAAGTTATGTGCTTTATGAATTTATCATTTTAATTAAAAAAATGTAAAATTTTTATTACACATTCCTTACCTACCCTTAGTCCTGGTATAAATTATACCTATATATGACAATTTACCTTTTTTATTATGTTTTATGTATCACATATGTGCAAGTTGATATAGATGTGTAGTGCCTGAAATAAACTAAGGAATATGGAATACAGTAACTAAATTGAATGAAATTGTGAGAAGTGGTCATTGCTGTGGGGGTTGCAGTTTCCAGGTTAGTTCTAATATCCTGTTCTTTTTCTTTGTAGGCTGCATGATGAAATAATACAAATTAATTACGGAAATCCGCAAATTGGACATTCTCTATGAAAACTCGACACTTCATGCTTCCTGATAAAAACTCTAACCACCTGAATACATGTGTAGGTCACTCCGTTACTGTGTTAGTCACTGTTTGTATGCAGCAATGACTCGGCTGGAAGAGGCAAACAAAGAGGTCAACATGCATTCTTCAGTCAGGTATCTGGGTTACTTAGCCAAGATAAGCCTGCTGGTGGCTATATGTATGGGCCTTTATGTGAGGTGGGAGCAGACTGCAGATTCCTTGATATTGGTAATCTTTATACTTGGGCTGTTCATTCTTGGGATTGCAAGTATACTCTACTACTATTTTTCAATGGAAGCTGCCAGTCTCAGCCTTTCAAATCTTTGGTTTGGATTTCTACTTGGACTACTTTGTTTTATTGACAACTCAAAGTTCAAGTATGACGTAAAAGAAGAAGCCACAAAGTACCTACTAGTTTCTTCCATCAGCATAAGAACAATGTGTGCCTTAGTGGAGAGAATCTGTGGATATGTTCGCCATCGTCCGACGCTGATGACCTCGGCTGAATTTTTGGAATTAGTGGGCTTTTCAATAGCCAGTACCATTATGCTGGTCCAGAAGTCAGTCAGCATCATCTTACTCGTCACTGCATTTGCTTTGATAATTATTGACTTACGAATGAAATCCTTTCTGGCCCTTCCAAATCTTGGGGCGTTTGCAGTCCTTACCCCCTTATTGTTCTTTCCATCACTGCAAATTCCGGTTAATCCTTATGCATTGTCATGCTTTTTCTGCTGCATCATAAGTGAGCCACTTCTTGATGTCTACTTCAGTGGTCTTTCTGTCACTGAACGATGGAAGCCATATCTTTACCGGGGCAGAATTTGCCGAAGGTTTTCCGTCATTTCTGTTGGATTGATTGAAGTGGTATTTTTTGTGCTTGCTGCCTTCAAGCTGAGTCACTTACATGTCTGGTATTTTGTTATTCCAGGTTTCGTCATCTTTGGTATTTTCTGGCTAATTTGTCATATTATATTTTTAATAACTCTTTGGGGTTTTCATACAAAGCTAAATGATTGCCATAAAGTATATTACACACACAGATCAGATAATAGTCTAGACAGAGTTATGGCATCCAAGGGAATGCGCCATTTTTGCCTAATCTCAGAGCGTTTGGTGTTCTTCAGCCTACTTGCAACAGTGATTTTGGGCGCAGTTTCTTGGCAGGTGGGTTCATTATTCATATATAAACTCTTATATTCTTTTTGTTATTATTATTATTATTTTATTTTAAATTGTTATATTCATGTGGTATTAACTATCAAGGTGGTTGCAGAGTTTTCATTTAGATATACCAAATGTAACCAATCAATAGGAGTACAACCTAGTTGTTCCAGTCTTAAGGAAGCACTCCAGGTTTTAGTTTTTTCCCCCCCATATCATGCACACTCAGTATCACTAGTCCAATAGTGCCGTATGTAACTGGGTCAAGTGATCACTAGCCTAATCCACAGAAAATCAGCTGACTTCCTTTGAACTACAGGATGGCATCAGAGCTGCTCACAGACCGCTCCTCTACCATATCTGTATACTGCTTCTGCTGCTATCGTTATAGTATTAGCATATATAGTAGCTATACACCTCTCCTTAGGCTGTGTTCACATGTTGCATTTTTCTGTGATTACAGCAAAAAATGCAATTACACAATTTGCTGTAAGAATGTGTGTTATTTTTACCATGAATTTGGAAAATCAAGACCAAATTGTGAAAAAACAAAAATAGGATAAAATGCCACATGTGAACATAGCTTAAAGGGGTAGTCCGGTGCTTAGACATCTTATCCCTTTTCCAAATGATAGGGTATAAGATGCCTGATCGCGAGAGTCCCGCCGCTGGGGACCCCCGTGATCTTGCACGCGGCACCCCGTTTGTGATCAGTCCCCGGAGCGTGTTCGTTCCGGGTCTGATTACCGGCAACCACAGCGCCTCCACCCCCGTGTGACGTCACGCTCCGCCCCTCAATGCAAGCCTACGGGAGGGGGCGTGATAGCTGTCACGCCCCCTCCCGTAGGCTTGCATTGAGGGGCGGAGCATGAGGTCACAAGGGGGCGGAGGTGTGACGTCTCACGCCGTCGGCCCTGTGGTCGCCGGTAATCAGACCCGGAGCGAACACGCTCCGGGGACTGATCACAAACGGGGTGCCGCGTGCAAGATCACGGGGGTCCCCAGCGGCGGGACTCCCACGATCAGGCATCTTATCCCTTATCCTTTGGATAGGGGATAAGATGTCTAAGCACGGGAGTACCCCTTTAAAGACTTTAAATCATAAAAAATACGCCTCTATTGTGATAAGTCAATTCTAATTTTGCCTTATGCCAATATTTTCTAAAAATCGCACTCCTAAAAACTGCACATATGAGCCTCAACAGTTAAAGCAGTTGGACTCTAGCCAGGTGATGGATCACCAGATGATGTAATTAGGGGAACTGCTGTGATGAAACGCCACCCCCTCTCTGCAAAGCTAGAGGATTCATGGGAAATGAATGCACTATTATAGATTAGGGTCATCCACAGCACATCCGTAGTGTATTTAACGCTACGGATTTGCTCCTCAGCAGACACAGAACAACTGCAAAACGAACTCCCTGCTTCGGCCAGGTAGAGCTTTGTGTCTGCTTGTGACTGCCGTCAGGAAATCCACCACTTCAAGCGGACACGCAAAGCTACAGGGAGCAGGGAGCTTGCTCTGCCGTCACTCTGTGGCTGCCAGCAGTGCATCTGCAGCGTCAATTATTTCAGTTGGGAATAAGAAATCAGTGTGGCTAAAAAACCCAAAGGCAAGCACGTGAACCTCTACTTTATCCTCTAATAAGGTGACACACACATAAGGGGAGATTCATCATAGCCTTCCTTAACTTTTTTTTGGGCAGTAATTTGGCGCAAAATTTTTGAACAGATACAGTACAGACCAAAAGTTTGGACACACCTTCTCATTCAGAGTTTTCTTTCTTTTTATGACTATGAAAATTCTAGATTCACATTGAAGGCATTAAAACTATGAATTGACACATGTGGAATTATATACATAACAAAAAAGTGTGAAACAACTGAAAATATGGCATATTCTAGGTTCTTCAAAGTAGCCACCTTTTGCTTTGATTACTGCTTTGCACACTCTTTGCATTCTCTTGAGGTAGTCACCTGAAATGGTTTTCACTTCACAGGTGTACTGGTGTGGAGGAGGAGGTGTGATGGTGTGGGGGTGCTTTGCTGGTGACACTGTTGGGGATTTATTCAAAATTGAAGGCATACTGAACCAGCATGGCTACCACAGCATCTTGCAGCGGCATGCTATTCCATCCGGTTTGTATTTAGTTGGACCATCATTTTATTTTTCAACAGGACAATGACCCCAAACACACCTCCAGGCTGTGTAAGGGCTATTTGACCAAGAAGGAGAGTGATGGGGTGCTGTGCCAGATGACCTGGCCTCCACAGTCACCTGAACCCAATCGAGATGGTTTGGGGTGAGCTGGACCGCATAGTGAAGGCAAAAGGGCCAACAAGTGCTAAGCATCTCTGGGAACTCCTTCAAGATTGTTGGAAGACCATTTCAGGTGACTACCTCTTGAAGCTCATCAAGAGAATGCCAAGAGTGTGCAAAGCAGTAATCAAAGCAAAAGGTGGCTAGAACCTAGAATATGACATATTTTCACACTTTTTTGTTATGTGTTAATTCATAGTTTTGATGCCTTCAGTGTGAATCTACAATTTTCATAGTCATGAAAATAAAGAAAACTCTGAATGAGAAGGTGTGTCCAAACTTTTGGCCTGTACTGTAGTTTTTTTCACAATTTCAAAATAGATACTTTCTGCAAAACTGTGAAATGCAGTGAATCATTAATGACATTGCAGTGAAAAGTATTATCATGTGCGCCTTTTTGAAAAAGGTGCAATAAAAGTTCAGCCTTACCTTGGCAAGTGACATCCTAGAGCAAGTTCTGTGCTTCTTATTGATAAATGTGGTGCAAATAAGCCAAAGACATAGCAAAAAGGCAGGAGGAATTACTGCACACAGCCACACAATGATAAATCTCCCCCATAGTATACAAGTTCCAGAATTTACACCAAAATAATGCAGCCAAGTACAGTTTCATACAGTACAAGTAAGTTGGGCATAACAAACTTCATTCCTAGTCAGTACTAAAATTCTGCCACAAATTCTATCAGCCATGTGGAAGATTTTTCTACAGCATGTCCTATCTGTTAAGCAGATTATTGACATTCACTCGTTATATGACCTGCGACAGGAAACACAGGTGCTTTCCAAAATGTAAATACATTACAATTGCCTTAATTCTAACAGGGTATTCTAGAGAAATATTTTCACTGTTAAAATTGTTCAGGGGAAAAAAATATGTATATTATGTAAAAATATTTCTCTGGAATACCCCTTAGGGGTAGGGTCACAAGTAGTGTAAACGCAGCATATTTGACGATGTGCTGTGGGAAATCCACTGCGTATTCTCCTATGAGCAGACACCCAAGGCTATCCGGCGGCAGCCTTTGTGTGCAGTAACTTTGGTGGTGGGCCCTCACCTCACAGTCACGTCGGTGCTCTGGCCCCGTCCCCGAACCTCCCCTCTGCACACACAGGGCTGCCACTGGTAGCCCAGTGTGCCTACTCATGGGAAAATACGCAGCCTATTTCCCACTGTGCAGCGGATTTTGCATGGGACCCTACCCTTAGAGTATGTTCCCACTATAGAATCTCTGCCAGAGTGCAGCCTGTTCTGTGTGGAGAATTGGTGATTTTATATATGTGTGTGTGTGTGTGTGTGTGTGTATGTGTATGTGTGTATATATATATATATATATGTATATATATAATATAAAATATTTTTTTTTCTCCGATTTTATGACAACTTATCCTTCTGTTTATAGCCTTCCAATGGGATCTTTATGAGCATGTTTCTCATTGTACTACCCCTTGAATCTATGGCACATGGATTATTCCATGAACTTGGCAGCTGTTTAGGAGGAACCTGTGTTGGTTATGCAGTTGTAATTCCCACAAATTTTTGCAGGTATGTTCACTACAATGATTTGTGTGCGTGAAAATGAACCCTACTGTAGTTTTGTGTACATTGGAGGGATTTACTAAGCAAAACGCATCAGCCTTCTGTCACAAGCTGCACAAAATATGTCCTGCACAAATGTAGCTGTTATTTAAGTTTGTTCATTATACAACAATGTTGGTGAATCCCCAATTATTTTTGTGTGATTGAGTAGAATTTTTATTGAAATGTTTTCTGTACTGACATATCCTGCAGATATTGTAGCAATTTATATCAGTCCTTGTCTTCAGTGGGGCTCACAATCTGATTTCTCTATTCTAGGCTCAGATGCTAGCATCCATTTTATAGGAGACAAGTAAAGCTATTAGTATGTTTGTTTGTTTTTTGGAGTGTGGGAGAACCTTATAATACCTTAAGAAAACACAAGAGAAAATCCAGCATTTATGCACATGTTGTCCCGGTTCAGACTTGAATACAGAACCACAGCAGTACAAGCACCAATGTAATAAATGTCACAGTGCTGAAATACTCATAAGAGACAAAGCACATTTTAGTATGAATTTTTATTTTTATGAACTTCAGATTAATTCATTGTCATTCAATCATTTATGTATTTCTTTAAATGAACTCTATCTTTAGTTTTTTTTATTTTTATTAAAGTTCTTCTTTGTTTTTTCTTTCAATCAGCCCAAATGGGCAGCCCATGTTACTTCCACCTGAGCATGTGCAGGAGTTAAACCTGAGGTCAACTGGAATGCTAAATGCCATTCAGAGGTTCTTTGCTTCCCACATGATAGAGACCTATGGATGTGACTATTCTACAAGTGGACTTACATTTGATACCTTGGCCACAAAATTGAAGTCTTTTCTGGAGTTAAGAACAGCGGATGGGCCTAGACATGATACTTACATAATATATTATAGTGGACACTCCCACAACACTGGAGAGTGGGCTTTAGCAGGTAGGTTTGGAGAATCTAGGTATGTACTACACCCAATTGAGAATCATACTATACCCCAATATCCATATTTTCTCATGGTAAGAAACTAAGCATTTTTCTTGTCTGTTTGCATCTTTGCCCATGTCTTCTTTCACATATCTTTAGCAAATTACCCGAAGTAAATAATCTAAAAATCTCCACTACCCAAAAATCAGTAAACCCCTGTGCAGCAGATGTGTCCTGATCAGATGACGGGTGATTAGACGTCTAGCTACGCGGGTTCTCATTACTTTAATAGAAATAAAGCCTTCCCCACCACTCTTTCTTGGAAAGGAGCACATATGTTTTCTCATTGTTAAGAGTGGTGATAACATTAAGAAAAGTTCCTGTATCAGTACCCCCTCACTTCTAGTAAAAGGCTCCGATCTTTCTTCTTGTTGTCACCCTACCTTTACACAAAAATACACAACCAGAAAGTAAAACTTTTCATGTTGCTTCGATATTGTACCTAGAATATTGACACAGGAATAATTTATAATCTAAAACTCTAGCCCTTATTGTAATTCCAAATTCTAAGCTGTACTCCGTACATTTAAAACCCAGCAACTGTTTAATGTCATACTATATTGCATGTCCTTTGTAGAGTTTCCCCAATTGTATTCCAGATATTGCAACTGTATTTGCTCCTTGTGCTCTTCTGTTGGCTTTTTTAAGGCATTTTGCTTAGAACCAATACACACTGGCGGTAATATTTCCTCATTTTAGTATTTTTATTGCTCCGATAATACCTGGACTCCCCCCCCCCCCCCCCCCTCATCCTCTCTAATTTTAGTAAACCAAAACAAATTCATCATACGGTATTATGTAGCCTAAAATGTGACTGCGTGAAACTGTCCAAAGTAAAGTGCTAATCTCTGTCTATGTAGCTGAGCCAATATTTAGCAAACACCTAAACAATGCTGCTAAGGAATCTGCCTTTTTTATTTATATTCACTTGCATTTCCTCACCTGAAATATGCATCATATTTTGTAATACATTTGCAGGCGGTGAGACATTACGCTTTGAAACTCTCTTGGAGTGGTGGAGGGAAAAGAACAGTACCTATTTCTCCCGTCTTATCATTGTGCTGGATACAGAATTCTCCCAGCCCTGGGTGAGGGAGGTTCGAAAAGTGAGTGATCAATATATTGCTATTCAAGGAGCCGAAATGGCAAGAATAGTAGACATTGAAGAGGCTGATCCCCCACAACTGGGTGATTTTACTAAAGATTGGGTGGAGTACAACTGTAACCCTGAGCACAACATAGGCTGGTCTGAGAAGGGACGCACTATTAAAGCACTATATGGCGTGTCCAAGCACTGGAGTGACTACATCCTGCATTTACCGACAGGGACTGATGTGACTAAGCACTGGGTCATTTATTTCCCTGGTGTTACTTACCCACTTGTCCACCTAGCTAACTGGTGCGGAGCCCTTAATATTTTCTGGCTGTGTAAAGCTTGTTTTAAGTGTCTAAAGAGATTAAAAATGAATTGGTTTCTTCCAGCAGTGCTTGACACAGGCCAAGGCTTTAAACTGGTCAGATCCTAAGAATCATCTATTGTATTATTGTTATAAATGTATTTACATATACAGTATATCTATATGTAAATAAATATATTTAGATATGTAAGTACACATGTAGAGATATTTTTTCACCTTGCTGTTTCAGCAATGCACTGCTTTGTTACATCTGTCTAAAAAGATACATGCATCTTCTCAATGCAGATTTTTTTTTACAAGGTAAACTTTGTTACTGAAATGTGTGTATTCTGTATCTGTGTGTTCAGACATGTATTCAGCATATGTTTTGGATGAATGGTTATGGGTATCTCTTGCATCAAATGCTCCAAATTATTCTGTGGAGACTGTTCTATGATCACTGTCTTGTAACGTTAAGCACAGATTAAAGGCGATTTCTATTGAATGTGATCCGCTTAGATTGTACATTTGACAGAGATCAGAAAATACACTTGTTGTATATAGAAAAAAAATATTTATTCCAAAGGATAAACTATTTAGTCTCTGTTCAGTCAGGTTCTTTACAGTTATTGCTGTGTGTTTTACTCTGCCCTTAAAGGGGTACTCTACCCCTAGACATCTTATCCCCTATCCAAGCATATAGGATAAGATGTCCCCTATGATATCTCCTGCAGCCCCCCCCCCCCCTCCCCCCCCAGTCATCAGCTATCCGGACCTAAGTTTGCTCCGTGGCTGATGACAGGGACCGACGGTTTGTGACGTCATGGCTCCTCCCCCTCGTGACATCACGTCCCACCCCTTAATGCAAGTCTGTGGGATGGGGCATGGCAATAGCCACGCCCCCTCCCATAGACTTGCATTAAGGGGGTGGGACGTGACGTCATGAAGGGGTGGAGCCATGACATCACAAACCGCTGGTCCTGTATAGTGAGTCATCAGCCACGGAGCAAACCTAGCTCCGGAGAGCTGATGTCTCGGGGGCTGCAGGAGAGGGGGTAAGATGTCTAGGGGCGGAGTACCCCTTTAAAGGTTATCTACATGTTTTAATCATTTAATGTACGTATGTGCGTTTAAGTTATATTTGTTTAAAAAAAAAATATATATATATATGGATTTATTATCCCTGAGCCTCGGAAATCTACCAGCTGTATACAAAAATTTTTGGGACTTTTTGACCCTTTTTGCCAAGCTCACCGAAACTTGCTGAAAGTGGGTGTTACATTACATAAAGGGGCATGTCCTCACAGACCACTCCAAATTGACTTCAATTTATGCCTTCAAACAAGCGTAACTTGCATCTGAAGTTAATGCCAGCTCAGAGCTGGCGTGGATTTCAGTGAGGGCACATGTACAGCATCAGATATGTCTATGGATTTATGTAGAGATGTGCACCTCCTAAATAAATCCAGCATACCAGTGTGGTGGCAGGGGACTACTTTAGAACGGCGTTTGAGACACCAGTCTTAGTAAACCCCCCCCCCCCCCCCCGTATGTCTAAAGCTCATACGCAACCTTATGCTGGCCATACATTTAGGATAGCTGTTGGCTAACATCTCTCTCTCTCTCGCAGTCCCAGCGCTAAGCCAAGCGTGCCATTATTCTTAATAGGCTACCTCTAGTAGCACCTTACCTGCCTGAGAACAAAAATATTGAGCATGTTAAAATCCAACGTACCCTACAGTTTACATTAATCTAATTTCTGTAGCCAGCATTACAGACTATCTACAATCCCAGTGTATAGGCTGAGGCTGCAGTTTTCTTTTTGCTTCCTGTACTTTTGTAGCATGGGACATCTAGGGGGCAGAGTTTGATGTAAGATGTCACTGCAGTACCCCAGGCTCTATATACACAACTTGTCCGTAGTCTGCATGCTATTTTCAAAGTAGAAAGTTATATATTTCAATAAATGCAGTTAAAATGGTTGTAAAAATGAACATGACATTTAAAGGTTAAAGACACGATGCACTGATGTTGTAGTTGGCCGTATGTAATAAATATCTATAAAAAGCTGCTGTTAATCTGCATTTTTAATACTTGTCAGTTTTAGCAATTACACACTAAAAAGCAAAAACTGGCAAGTGCTACAAAAATGCAGTTTAACAGCAGCATTTCAGAAGTATTTAGTACATATGGCCAACTGCAAAGCCACCACATCATGTGTATTCACTTTTAGTATAGTCCATATTTATGTGCTTCATATTGCAGCCTAGTTCTATTCCTTTTGAATGGGACTGAGTTGCAGTACCAGGCACAGCTGCTAAATTATATACAGCATTTTGTCTGATAAACAATAAAGAGGATGGTCTATTCCCTTAGCACAGTGTGCGTGCCAGAATTGACCTAAAAATAGTCTATCAATATCCTGAAACCCCATTAAAGGTACATTTACATTTAGTTTACATTAAAATTTGCAGCATAAAATCTGCAGCTTCAAATCCTTCCCCGCAGCAGCCCTGTGTTTGCAGTGAGGTTTGGAGACAGGACCAGCATGCTAATGTGACACGCGGGCATGCCTCCAAACCTCACTGTGCACATAGGACTGCCGAGGGAAGGCTTGTGTGTTTACTCAAAGAATAAGCTGCGTATTTCCCGCTGCGTATACACATAAGGGTGTATTCCTGCGTTCAGCATATTGAGCATATTTGATGTGTAGGATTTTAAGCTTCACATTTCAATATAAACTAAATGGCTGAAAGCAGCTTAAAATCTTTTGCATTAAATAAACGCAGGACACTGTACGTGTAAATAGACCCTTAAAGGGGTACTCCGGTGGAAAGCATTTTTTTTTTAATCAACTGGTGCCAAAAAGATAAACAGATTTTTAAATTACTTCTATTACAAATTCTTTACCCTTCCAGTACTTATTAGCAGCTGTATGCTACAGAAGAAATTCTTTTCTTTTTAATTTGTTTTTGTCTTGTCCACAGTGCTCTCTGCTGACACCTGATGCCCTTATCAGGAACTATCCAGAGCAGGAGAAAATCCCCATGGCAAACCTATGCTGCAAACCTACAGAGGTGTCAGCAGAGAGCATTGTGGACAAGACAAAAAAGAAATTAAAGAAAAGAATTTCCTCTGCACACATCTGCTAAAAGTACTATAAGGATTAAGATTTTTAAATAGAAGTAATTTACAAATCTGTTTAACTTTCTGGCACCAGTTCATTAAAAAAATGTTTTCGACCGGAGTACCCCTTTAAAGGTTTTACATAAAATTTTTATACCACTGTATTTTAGGTAAATATGTTTTTACAGTACCCCTGTCATGAGACAGGGATTCTTTACCAGGCATCTACAAGATGCTGATGGGTAGTTAAAGTATCTGGTACAAAACTCTGGTTCAGAGGTGCTGTACAACAGACGTGACTGATCCTAATTTTAGGTAAAATTGTGCTTAACTCATCACTGGTAAGCACAATTTTACCTAAAATTAGGGTCAGTCATTTCCTAAAACAGTTTGTTCTATGTTTTTCAAAAATAACAGTAAATGCAGGCATAACAGCTTTTGTGAGAGTTTCTTCTATTTTTTCTAGACCATTGAATGGCAAATTTGCCAAGGAATGCAATGATAAAATGGCATGCACAGTATGAAAGTCTTATGTTATAGGTTTCTCCTCACAGGGATATAGACAACCCCTATATAGACTGCAATGGCTGCTTTTAACTGTGCTTCACAGAAATAAGAAATGGTTACAACTCAAAATTACAAAATAGATTATCGTTATTTGAGTTTTTTGTAGGTGAAGTGTTATTTGAATACCTTACCAATGTTGTTTTATTCAATCGATATATGGTACTGTTAACTTTACATTTTATATGAGAAAAGTTTTCTATTAAGTATTTTTGACGTTTGAATACATACTTGCACTTTTTGTTGCCAGAACACAAGAACACAATCATTATTTATTTAGAATAAATCACCGCATAGAAAAAGAATCAAGTTTCAAGCTAATAGTACCTTTTAGAGATCCATAACATGTCACAGAACAGGTGTCCTCAAGAAACTTAAAGGGAATCTGTCAGCTCTATGGGGAGATTTATCAAAACCTGTGTAGAGGAAGAGTGGTGCAGTTGCCCATAGCAACAAATCAGCTCGCTTCTTTCATTTTTAAAGAGGCCAGTGAAAAATTATGGAAGCAATCTTATTGGTTCCTATGGGCAACTTCACCACTCTTCCTCTACACAGGTTTTGATAAATCTCCCCCTTTATCTCTACATATATACTCCGACATGCAAACATGGGCAAATAAATGGCTGATACTTTTCTCCTAGCTGATGGCTGTTTGCAAAGTTATAAAATCATGTTTTCCTGTAAAGTGCAAGTGTCACAGTGATGGTGCTAAACTGCAGCATGCACACTTTCTCCCCCACCCCTTTCCGCTTGGCTTCCAGCACTAAGCCTTGTATTTAAATCTTGTGGGGGAGGAAGGAAGCGTACATGCTGCAGCTCAGCACCTCTACTCTGACATTTGTGCTTAGAAGGAAAACATGATTTTATAACTTTGCAAACAGCCATCATCTAAGAGAAAGGTAACATGCTGATGTCCAGGGTATTTTGAACTCGATCCTTTTGGTGGCCATGCATCAGAAATCTTTGAGACTATCCCTGTTATGCCCTCCTCACGCAGTAAATTGCAGGGCTACCACTTTGAAATTACCCCTAGGTCCCTCCACAAAATTTGCCCTTAAAACTGTCCTATACAATAAGCTACCTGGCTCCAAATGATTTTTTGTGAAAATGAGACTCCTAAGGGTTTGTTGATAATGAACACAGTTATTAATTACAAAGATATAGAATTAAATAGGTATTCCAGGATTAATTTTTTTTCTTTGAGCCCATGTTACCAAATTATGATTGCCTAATATGCTTCTATTACCGCTGTGCACTGCTTTTTATTGTTTTCCTGCACAGGACCACACCCATATGTGCTGTAGTCCACGTTTTTTAACTTACCGATGTCTTTGACTTACTGTTGTCTTTGAGACACTGTCAAATGGTCTGCAGGGGCGTGGCTTTGTTGCTGTGGGTTGGTAGGTGAATAGAATTACTTCAGTAAATCCTTTCCACTCTGCTATCCATCCACCCACTGCAGCATAGCCATGCCCCATGAAAACCATGTGACTTATCACATACTATCTCTGGCTGTATTGAATGCTGGGAAATTTCAAAAACAGTAAAATAAAAAACTTACACTACAGCACTTTAGATGTTAGCATTGCTCTTTCTATTTTATTTCACTTAAATGTCCCTGCCTATTACCTATAAATCTGCTTTAGAAACTCATCAGGGGCTGGAAAGGGTATTTTTAGGGTACTGTTAAATGCATGTTTAGGGGGAGGGGTCTCTGAAGACAGCTCTCAGATCCAACCCACAAAAGGTCTTATTTTGATTTGAAAGCCGGGGAGTGAAGAGTGTGATGCTGCACACTTCACGTGACTGTTACTCGCGATTGCATCGGGTCTTGAGTGGTCTCTAACATGTCTGGACAACATCTCAAAAGATATTTTAAATGACAGTAATGCTCTAACCTGAGCTGTGATGTGTTATTAAAGGGATACTCCGGTGGAAATATTTTTTTTTTTAAATCAAATCAACCTGTGCCAGAAATTAAACAGATTTGAAGATTACTTCTATTTAAAAATCTTAATCCTTCCAGTACTTATCAACTTCTGTATACTACAGAGGAAATTTTATTTCTGGAATTCTTTTTAGCCTGACCACAGTGCTCTCTGCTGACACCTCTGTCTATGTCAGGAACTGTCCAAAGTACAAGCAAATCCCCATAGCAAACCTCTCCTGCTCTCGTCAGTTCCTGATATGGACAGAGGTGTCAGACAGAGAAGAACTCCAGAGAGAAATACAACATCCTGTGGAGCATACAACAGCTGATGAGTACTGGAAGGATTACGATTTTTAAATGGAATTAATTTACAAAACTGTTTAACTTTGTGGCACCAATTGATTTAAAAAAAAAAAAATAGTTTTCCACCAGAGTACCCCTTTTTAAGAATTCTATAGGTTTATTCAATGTCTGTACAGTATTTTAAGTCTTAACCTGTCACTCATGTCTAAAGTCATGTTAGAGAAGCTGCTAAATTAAAGGAGTTATCCACCGTAAGGTGATTTTAGTACGTACCTGGCAGGCACTAATGGACATGCTTAGGAAGGATCTGCGCTTGTCTTGGGGCTAAATGGCTATGTTGTGAGATTACCATAACATTGTGGCTAGCTTTTTGTGAACTGGTATCTCCAGTTTGACTTTTTTCTTTTTTTTACTACAAATCCCATAACTCCATTTTCCTCCCTCCCACACATCAGCCACCCCACCCATTGAAACATAAATGAGCTGCATCCATTCAAAAGACCTGTGGTTTTCAATCAGGATACCTCCAGCTGCTGCATTAGTTGCAGATTGATCGCTCCACCCATTGAAGCAGACAGGCTCCCTGTCATCAGCTGACTAGTGAGTCAGGTCTCGGCCGCATTGTCTTTTGCATCGGGTCCATTCTAAAGAAATACATGCCCCTTGGCCTGTGAAGTTACAGACTGAGCTTGGTTTGTGTTACTTGTGCAGTATAAAACTACATTTATTTTACACTTTAATTACATAGTAGTTTGGTGCAGTGAGTGTTTATTTTATGTCTGTTGACTGTAGTACTTTTACAAATACTATTTACTGCCAAATATATTGAGGCAGTATAATTGTATATTTGAAGCTTTGTTATTGGTAGGTGTTATATTTGAGTCTTGAAAATGGTTTAAAAGATGGTATGGTGAAAAAGATCTATTTGTGCAATATGCCTAAAATAGTTTGAGACTTTTTTTTTTTTTTTTTTTTTTTTTTTTAAATATGCTTACACCTCCAACATAAAATTGAAAAGCCACTGAATAACTTACTAGAAAAATTTTGAGTACCTGCATCCACCACTAGGGTGGGCTAAGTTCATGACTAAATGCAGTTTATACATTGAACTTTTGAAAAATATCACAGTATGCAGTAAGCTCCCTCTAATGGCTGCAGATGGCAAAAAAATTTTTTTTTACTCTGTTCCCATGGAATTTTGGGATATTTTTTAGGGACCGACCGATTATCGGTATGGCCGATATTATCGGTCGATAATCACGATTTTGGGCATTATCGGTATCGGCATTTACCTTGCCGATAAGCCGATAGTGCCCCACCCGCACCGCGTTGCACCCCCCACCGTAGTGCTGGGTGGTATACCGGTATGAACCGGATTCCGTTTTTTTTTTTCTCTCACGGTATGGATTTTTGCCCATACCGCTATACCGGTCGGGCCCCTCCCCTTTAAAGCGCCCGCTTTAAATCAATGATCTGCAGCGGTGTCGCGGGGGGATAAATAGCCGATAACTTATACCGGAATATCGGTATAAGTTATCGGCTATCGGGCCTAACCTCCACCGATTATCTGTATCGGCCCTAAAAAAACGATATCGGTCGATCCCTAATATTTTTGAAAAATGAAATTCCTACTGATAAATATATATATATTAACAAATGTATTGTCTCTGAAGCTTTGGCTTTGTTGCATAAAAAAAAAAAAAAAAAAAAAAAAAAAAAAAAAAGAGTTCATGCCGGTCATAGATGTAATAAATAGCTAAAAATGTAGCATTTTTGTACATTTCAAGTCCATAAATGTGCAGGAAGTGTTACATCCACCATTGTGCTCCTTTTAATGCTTGTGTTGGCTGGCTTAGACCGTTTTTCAGATAAAAGAATAATAATAAAGTACTGTGAAGAAGACATTTTGTTTATAACCTAAGATTGAACAGAAGTGTCTGATACAAAGTTATTTTGTGACTGTACTTTATATTCAGTATCACTCTGATAAACCCCTGTGCAGTTGCCAACTAGGAGCAAAAAATGCACCAGAAAGATCTCAGGGAAGTCAGTATTGAATTTTTATTAGCTTTTTTTTTTGTATACCGTATTTAAATCATATTTGTATCAAATCTATGCAATGTATTAAAATATTTTGAATTGTAAATGCAACATCCTTTTCTTTGCTTCTCATGTACAAGGCCTAATACTCCAGTGTAAGTAAGGCTGGGTTCACACCACGTTTTCTTAAATACGGTTCCCGTATACGGTTTGGAGGAGAGGGGCGGGGCTTAATCGCGGCGCCTGCACTCAGCCATATTCGGGAACCGTATTTAATGCAAGTCTATGAGCCGACCGGAGTGAACCGCAGCCTCCGGTCGGCTTCGTTTTCGGCCGTATGCGGTTTCCCGACCGCAGGCAAAAACGTGGTCGACCACGTTTTTGCCTGCGGTCGGGAAACCGCATACGGACGAAAACGAAGCTGACCGGAGGCTGCGGTTCACTCCGGTCGGCTCATAAACTTGCATTAAATACGGTTCCCGAATACGGCTGAGTGCGGGCGCCGCGATTAAGCCACGCCTCCCTCCTCCAAACCGTATACGGGAACCGTATTTTAGAAAACGTGGTGTGAACCCTGCCTTACACATTGGTGGCTGCTTTTTTGTTCGCCAGCTTTTTTTATACACACAACCTTATATTCAGATACATAAAATTTGGTTCAGGCTGTTCATTTATTTGATTGCAAATTTATTTCTGTAAATAAAATTTTCTTTAAAAAAAATTATCCACTTGTGTTTTTAAAATTTTGTTGAGTGTATTAAGCTGTTCACTAAGGTGGTAATGGGGGGGGGGGGGTAATCCGGGGTTTAAAAAAAAAAAAACACGTGTCTGTTTGTCCAAAAACAGGGCCACACCTATCCTCAGGTTGTGTGTGGTGTTACAACTCTGCTCTATTCACTTCAATGGAAAGGAGTTGCAATTTTACAAACACACTGAACACAAAAGTGGCGCAGTTTCTAAATGGGAAAACCAATGTACTATGACCAACAGCACTACAAACATTATAATTATGTGCAGAAAAATATTGCTAGTTATAAAAATAAAAGGAAAAAATAGGTTGTATTCATCTCCCAGCTGAAAAACAGAACACCTGTTGTCCTGTTGGCTATTAGTAATTTTGACAAAAGGAAAGCCAAAACAGTTAAAAATGCAGTTTCGCATCACCACGTACATGTACCTGATGGAAATTAACTGTCACAGCGCCGCCGAGCGCTGTGTCAGTTTATTGAGGCTGGCTGTGATGCACAGCCGGGCCTCCCTGAAGTCAGCTAGGGACCAATCGTAGCGGTCCCCGGTCGGCGATCGCCGCTATTGGTCTGTCAGTACAGATGGACCAATCTCCTCCTTCCGCTGCTCCTCCGTTGCTTGTTGTGCTCCGATCCAGAGTTAACCCTGTAGATGCTGTGGTCACTGTGACTGTAGCGTCTATTAGGCTAAACAGAGGGAGGTAGCTCCCTCGGTCAACGATCGGAGCTCTGCAAAGTGGAAGCAGAGCGCCGATGGGTGCCATGGCAACCGGAGGCATGACAGTGGCCTTCATTGTCATGGCAACAGGAGGATCAGTCACTACCTAAAGTAGAGACTAATCTATCCTATGTCTGTCAGTGTAGAACTGACAGTCATAGATATAATTAAATGGAGTACAGATGTGTACTCCATTGAATTATGTGTATAATAGAAAAAAAAAAAGTAAAAGGTGAAAAAATAAATAAAAAATGTGAAAAAAAAAATTATAAAAAGGTAGCTTCACTTTTTGCTACTCTGGTGTGCTGCAGTTGCTCCTATTTTTCTCTGAATTGTTGGACCCATGACTGGGGTCCCTTATAGTGCTTGCACCCACACACAAGGACTTTTCTGTCCCCTTTTTGTTTGGGAGTGCTGCTTTGTTTTTCTAATATATATATCACCCCAAAACACACCCAAAAATAGTCCCCCCAAAAAGGTCAGCATGTCCCGGAAAAAGAGTCCCACGTCAGTGAAAAAATTAAAAAACTTGCACTCACAGAATACTTTTTAACAAAAATAATTTTTATGCTCTAAATGACCTAAAATATAACAAAAGTATATAAATTTGGTATCGCCATAATCTGATAAACCTGCAGAGTAAAGTTAACATGTACTTTTATACTGCATGACGAACAACCTAAAAAAATTTATAAAAAAACACAGAATACATTTGTTTTTGCCCCCCCAAGGCCTCTGCAACTTTATATAATGCCCACAAAATATCCTCAACTAAAAGGAGGCCCCAAAATCCACACAGCACTCCTTCATGTCTGAGGCCTGTGTGAGAGACAAGTAGCGCACAAAGGCCACTATGGGATATTTCTACGTAGATCAGCATTTGGGAAAAAATCTTGAGTTTTATTTCTTTGTAAACACCTACTGTGTTACAGGAAAAAAAAATGGATTAAAATGAAAAATCTGCAAAAAAAATGACATTTTATTTTTCATTTTTTTTTGCTTTTATTTCTGTGAAACGCCTTAAGGGTTAATAAACTTCCTTAATGTCTTTCTGACTACTTTAAGGGGTGCAGTTTTTAAATCGGGGTGATTTAAGGGGGTATCTAACATACATGCCCCTCCATTCCACTTTAGAACTGAACTGGTCCCTGAAAAATTTGATTTTGAAATTTTCTTGAAAATCTGGAAAATTGCTGTTAAACTTTTAAACTGAATGTTTATCAAATGATAGGAACATGAAGTAGACATATTGTAGATATGAATTATTAATTTGGTGCGGCATAACTATTTATCGTACGAGCAAAAAAATGTTAAATCTAGAAAAATGCCCCAATTTTTTTTTTTACAAAAAACGCTAAATATATTAATCAAAAATTACAATATGTCCCAAAAAAACTATCTCCGAATCGCTTTCAGAAGTAAAAGCGTTCCAAAGTTATTACCAAATAAGTGGACACATGTCAGATTTGGAAAATTTGGCTTGGTCATTAAGGTCAAAACAGACTAAGGAGTAAAAGGGTTAAAATGTTTTGTTTGAAATTCTTATTTTTAGACAAATCTACCATACAGTTGGATGTACAATACCTGATAAAAATTTACTTTGAGTTTTGCTTGTTTTTTAATGTCTGAAAATGTTCATTTATAACTCACTTTTGATTTGTTCTTTATTTATGTGAAACTTAGCCAACTTCCTCATTACAAGAGCTTGTAAACAATGGCAGAAGTGGCTTATGCAAATATTTGGACACCCTTTGAGTCTTATCAGTAGCAATCTGTTTACTTCAGTAAAAACCATTAGTACATCCTAAAAGAACAAGTATACCGAAAAAGACTTCAGTATATTCTTCCTATTTTTGTATTGCTGCACTGGTCTGGCAAAAAAGGAAATACTTTTGAAAATGTAAATGAAGTCTTATTGTTTCTTATAGGAAATACTTTTGAAAATGAAAATGAGGTCTTATTGTTTCTTATAGTCTTTGTTGAAGAAAGCATTTAGTTAAGGAATAATCTTCTATGCAAATAGGTAAAGTTGCATTGCAAATCTGCAGGTGATACATGAGATGAACTTTCTTGAAATGCGTTTAGGTTATCAACACACTTTTATAGAAACGGTCATGATTTTCAACGTTGTGGTGTTTCCCAACTAATTTAGGAACACTGCCTAAAAAGTTTGTATGATAGGGCATACATTTTAATAATGTTAGTGCTTACTGTGAGTAAAGAAAAGGTTGCATGAAATTTTAATTTGTAGACTTTCAGACAATGCAGTTTGCAACCTGCGCCTAGTTTTAGACTCCTATGTGTGCATGTTCCTTCCAGTAATGCATGCTGGATGTGAGGTGTGTGTGTGGCCAGGAGTCTAGGGATTGTTGTAGATCCTCTGCTTTTACACTTACCCTTAAACTTGTATACAGTTTATTTGATTCTCCTCCTGCAAGCTGCCTTCTGTCCGCTTTCCTATCTATAATCTTTGGGCATCACTCTCTGATCTTCTATATACACCCTCCTTCCCCTCCATGGTACACTCTCTCTAAGGAGTACTCTGGAGCAGACTACTCCTGCTCCATCCTGCCCAGGCTGCAAAAAAATGAAAATAAACCATCACTCACCTTCCTGGGTTCCCGCGGAGCGCCACTACAGCTGATCGGTCCTCCGGTCCATCTTCTTCATACTTCCGTGTGAACAAAGCGTCACATGGCACTCAGCCTATTATGGGCCGTGGCAGAACATGGCGGCCGGCAATAGGCTGAGTGCCATGTGACGCTTCGTTTACACGGAAGTATGAAGATGATGGACCGGAAGACCGATCAGCTGTAGTGGCGCTCCACGGGAACCCAGGAAGGTGAGTGATGGTTTATTTTCATTTTTTTTGCAGTCCGGGCAGGATGGAGCAGGAGTAGTCTGCTCCAGAGTACTCCTTTAAACTAAGAGAATACAGGGGTGGGGGGGAAGAGACCTGTCTGAGCCAGGAAGAGTGCTCTAAAGCTTCTCTGTCCCATTCAACTGTACCATCGGCTAGGTAAAGGACTTTTCTGTAGGTAAACCGTTATATTTAAGAAAACATTATAGCTGTTCTTTTACTTTCAAAATATAGTTTGTTTCATTACATAAATTCACTTTTTAATCTATTTTCAGTTTTAAAAGAAAAAAAAAATAGCATTAAAACAAGTTTCCCTTTCAGGTTCTTATTTATTGAAGAATTCTTTAGGCAGGGGATTCTGTTTTCTTTCTTAAATTGTCCAGCTAATAGTTTAGATGATTCTGTGGCTTCAATGGTTCCCCTTAGTTCATTTTCTAGATAAGTCAGAAGCTTCTGTTTTGAAAGACCTTGTTCACATGTTGACGTGTGGGTGCAGTTTCTTGCATTCATTTAATGATCAATTCTGAATATCTTCACTTACATTTATTTTCTTTGTAAATTATTTGGAAGTTTGTCTCCATTCCACGGCCTTCAAAAGAAATAAGCTGAATTAACACACAACCTACTGCTAAGGATGACCATTATGATTTTGATTACGGATCAATATATTAAAAATAGATATATATGCTAATGTTAATCAAGTGCTGCAGAAAACAATATTATACTTATGAGACATATCAGCTTGCTATTTGCTTGCAAGTAAGATGAAGACCTTGGGACAACGCCCAAAGACTCAAGATAAAGAAGTTGGAGACAAAACATCTGAGATATATGTGCAGACTGTGCAGAGTGATGGATACATCTGGAGTATTCTGTTGGAATAGGGAGGTTGCAGCATGGTGACCTATGATTGAGAACCGACCGGGTGCTTAGAATGAAAGTTTACGCATTATACAGACGCACCTACTTAACCCCTTAAGGACTCAGCCCATTTTGGCCTTAAGGACTCAGACAATTTAATTTTTACGTTTTCATTTTTTCCTCCTCGCCTTCTAAAAATCATAACACTTTTATATTTTCATCCACAGACTAGTATGAGGGCTTGTTTTTTGCGCGACCAGTTGTCCTTTGTAATGACATCACTCATTATATCATAAAATGTATGGCGCAACCAAAAAACACTATTTTTGTGGGGAAATTAAAACGAAAAACGCAATTTTGCTAATTTTGGAATTTTTTGTTTTCACGCCGTACAATTTATGGTAAAAATGACGTGTGTTCTTTATTCTGAGGGTCAATACGATTAAAATGATACCCATTATTATATACTTTTATATTATTGTTGCGCTTAAAAAAAACACAAACTTTTTAACCAAATTAGTACGTTTATAATCCCTTTATTTTGATGACCTATAACTTTTTTATTTTTCCGTATAAGCGGCGGTATGGGGGCTCATTTTTTGCGCCATGATCTGTACTTTTTTTTGATACCACATTTGCATATAAAAAACTTTTAATAAATTTTTTATAATTTTTTTTTTAATAAAATGTATTAAAAAAGTAGGAATTTTGGACTTTTTAAATTTTTTTTCGTTCACGCCGTTCACCGTACGGGATCATTAACATTTTATTTTAATAGTTCGGACATTTACGCACGCGGCGATACCAAATATGTCTATTCATAGCAATACCATGATTGCTAATACTGATCTGTTCTATGTATAGGACATAGAACAGATCAGTATTATCGGTCATCTCCTGCTCTGGTCTGCTCGATCACAGACCAGAGCAGGAGACGCCGGGAGCCGCACGGAGGAAGGTGAGGGGACCTCCGTGCGGCGTTATGAATGATCGGATCCCCGCAGCAGCGCTGCGGGCGATCCGATCGTTCATTTTAATCGCGAACTGCCGCAGATGCCGGGATCTGTATTGATCCCGGCACCTGAGGGGTTAATGGCGGACGCCCGCGAGATCGCGGGCGTCGGCCATTGCCGGCGGGTCCCTGGCTGCGATCAGCAGCCGGGATCAGCCGCGCATGACACGGGCATCGCTCCGATGCCCGCGGTTATGCTTAGGACGTAAATGTACGTCCTGGTGCGTTAAGTACCACCTCACCAGGACGTACATTTACGTCCTACGTCCTTAAGGGGTTAAACAACCAATCAAAACGTAACACGAGGATTTTGTTGTGATAACTAACCTCCCCTTTTTGTCAACTGTAAAAAAAAAATAAAATGATTTCCGTATAAACAGAACTCCTTGGGACAGTTCCTTAGCCAGTGTGAGCTAAACTTCTGAGAAGGAGATTTATACCAACTTTTTGTCTGGTGTTTATTTCTTGTGTCGACACTCAGGAGTATACTAATTTGAACAGCGGTAGTCACTCACATTTCAAGGCCTAACCAGCAGCAAACCTTAACACTACGGCTATATAAACGATATATATGTAACATAAATGCTTCATATTTCTAGCTTTAAATGATTGAGGTTATGTTACTTTGTCTCTTTGACTGTCATTTATATGCATGGCCAGCCCAGCTTACTGGAAATATAATCTATCTATATTTTCACTTTTGCTCACAACAGTACCCATGGAGAGACCAGCTCCTCATCCTCAGCACAGGAAGCGGGAACAGAAAGTAGAATTTGCAAATAAGGATGGATTCAGCCCCTAATCTCCAGTTCTGCTTCCTGTCCTGCAAGGAACAGGATGGGTCAGTTCCAGTGAGGATGTGCTATAAGGATGGTGAACTTTGGGGACATCTGTCATTATTTAGACTTAGTGGGTACTTCAGCAGCATGAGGCCACTGCGGGAGCCTGGTAAGCCCTTCTCCCTTTCTCCAGATGGGTTCCGTGCCGAGCGGTAGAATATGCCAAAGGTCCTCTCCCTCTCTGCTGGACTCTGCATGCCGGTGGAGGGGGTGGAGCTTAATGCACGTGCAAAGTTTAAGAGAAAAGAAAAAAGGAGTATGCATGGAGTCTGCCAGGGGGAAAGGGTGGCGTTCTTTCTGCAGATCTAGCCAAGAGGGGAGTCAGATGTATCCCTGGGCAGGAAGGGTGGAGTTTCAAGCGTGGGAAACTTGAAAAGGGAGAGGATCGCAGCCAGTTCAGAGACCTCTCCAGGGTTCAGGAGAAGGTTGATCTGAATCTGAAGGGTCTTCTGTATCCTTTTCCGCCCATCACACGTATTGCCAAAATATTAAGGAAGATAAGTGAGAACAGGGGGACTGTGATCTTATAAGGTTATAGGTCCTTGGTTTGTTTTATTTGTCTTGATTTAGTCATGTAAGAAATATTATGTGAGTTAGATACACAGGATTTTTTGTGATTACATTAGTTAGCTTCGTCATACTTGCTAAAGAACTGGGTATTAGGGGCTGGATCCATCCTTATATGCAAATTCTACTTCCTGCTTCTTGTCGGGAAGATGAGGAGGCTGTCTCTCCATAAGTGCTGTCGTGGGCTCTACAAAAAACAATTACCAGTAAGAGTAATTTATGTTTTTCTTTATATTTTTTTAACCAAATTCAACTAGCTCATGAAATGCGCTTTGTTGTGCTGGGAAAAGGAGATGAATTGTGTCTGTCAATCATTGTCACTGATGGATCCTATGTTAATTTCCTCCAGCTGTATTATATACATGTCAACTTTTATTGTAATCCTGCTATGATAATAAAAAGATCACTGCTGCAAAGTGATCTTTACAGGATAAGAAGTGGTATTCCTATTGTGAGTCTTGGTTGGCTGAGTGAAAGAATTTAACCCCTACAGGACCCATGACGTAACATTACTTCATGACACCCTGGGTCTTAAGGACCCATGACGTACATGTATGTCATGGGCAATTCCGGAAATCATTCAGCAGGCATCCTGTGAAAATGCCAAGGGGGTCATCAGACCACCCATGTCTGCGATCGTGGCAAATCGCAGGTGAATTCACACCTGCGATTTGCGCAATTCCGGGTCATAAGAGTCTATGGTGACATGGAAAATAAGGGTGATCGGGGTTGTCCAAGACACCCCTGGTCCCCCTGTAGGGATAGGAGTGAGGTGGCAGGGGTGCCACCCCTCCTATCCCTGCTATTGGTCGTATAGACGCGACAACCAATAGCAGATCGGGGGCGGGGGGGTTAACTTTCGGTTTCCCCGTTCTGCTCACCCACTGTAGGCGGGGCAGAATGGCGAAACTGACGGGGACCGGCGCCGAAGTCCACTTGCCCATCCGTGGCAGCGGAGCGACGATCGGTGACGGAGATCAGCGGCAGAAGGGGACGTTGATGCAACTCCCTGGATTCTATGGAAGCCGGTGAGTTGCCTAGCAACATCCGGAGGGCTACAGTTTGAGACTACTATACAGTGGTTTATAAACTATAGCCCTCCAGATGTTACAAAACTACAACTCCCAGCGTGCCCAGACAGCTGTTTGCTGTCTGGGCATGCTGGGATTTGTAGTTTTGCAACATCTGGAGGGCCACAGTTTGGAGATCACTGTGCAACTGTAGCTCTCCAGATGTTGGAAAACTGCAAATCCCAGCATGCCCAGACAGCAAACAGCTGTCACGGCATGCTGGGAGTTGTAGTTGATTACCTTCAGCTGTTGTATAACTACATCTCCCAGCATGCCCTTCGGCGATCAGTATATGCTGGGATTTGCAGTTTTGCAGCAGCTTGAGGCACACTGGTTGGAAAATACTGAGTAAGGTAACAGAACCTAACTGAAGGTTTTCCAACCAGTGTGCCTCCAGCTGTTGCAAAATTACAACTCCCAGCATGCACGGTCTGTCAGTACATGCTGGGAGTTGTAGTTTTGAAACAGCTGGAGGTTTGCCGCCCCCCCCCCCCCCCCCCCCCCAATGTGAATGTAGAGGATACATTCACACTGGCGGGTTTACAGTAAGTTTCTTGAAGTTTGAGCTGCGGCAAATTTTTCACCGCAGTGCAAACTCCTAGCGGGAAACTCGCCGTAACCCCGCCAGTGCGAATGTACCCTAAAAACATTACACTACCACATAAAGGGTAAAACACCACATATACACCCCCTTACACTGTCCCCCCCCCCCCCCCCCCCCCACAATAAAAATGAAAAATGTATTGTACAGCAGTGTTTCCAAAACGGAGCCTCCACCTGTGCAAAACAACAACTCCCAGCATTTCCAGACCGCCACTGACTGTCCAGGCATGCGGGGAGTTTAGCAACAGCTGGAGGCACCCTGTTTGGGAATCACTGGTGTAGAATACCCCTACGTCTACCCCTATGCAATCCCTAATGTAGTCCTCAAATGCGCATGGCGCTCTCTCTTTGAAGCACTGTCGTATTTCAAGGAAACAGTTTAGGGTCACATATGGGGTATTTCTGTTCGGGAGGAATTGCTTTACAAATTTTGGGGGCTTTTTCTCCTTTTTCCCCTTATTAAAAGGAAAAATTGGGGGCTACCCCAGCCTGTTGTAAAATTTACACTAACATGCTGGTGTTGCCCCATATTTTTTTATTTTCACAAGCGGTAAAAGGAAAATTTCTCCTGAGTACTGAAATACCCCATATGTGGGGGTAAAATGCTCTGCGGGCACACAACAAGGCTCAGGAGTGAGAGTGCACTATGTAGATTTGAGGCCTAAATTGGTGATTTGCACAGGGGTGGCTGATTTTACAGCAGTTCTGACATAAACACAAAAAAATAAATACCCACATGTGACCCCATTTTGGAAACTGCACCCCTCACAGAACAAACAAGGGGTATAGTGAGCCTTAACACCCCACAGGTGTTTGATGAATTCTCGTTAAAATTGGATGGGAAAATGAAAAAAAAATTTCACTAAAATGCTGGTGTTACCCTAAATTTTTCATTTTCACATGGGAAAATAGGAAAAAAGCCCCCCAAAATTTGTAACCCCATTTCTTCTGAGTAAGAACATACCCCATATGTGGATGTAAAGTGCTCTGCTGGCGCACTCCAATGCTCAGAAGAGAAGGAGCACCATTGGGCTTTTGAAGAGAAAATTTGTCTGGAATTGAAGGCCACGTGTGTTTACAAAGCCCCCATAGTTCCAGAACAATGGACACATGAGACCCCATTTTGGAAACTATACCCCTCATGTAATGTAATAAGGGATACAGTGAGCATTTACGCCCCACAGGTGTCTGACAGATTTTTGGAACAGTGGTCAGTGAAAATGAAAAATATAAAAATAAATTTTTTTTTTTTTTTGCTGTGCTGGCACCATAGGGGCTTCCTAAATGCGACATGCCCACCAAAAACCATTTCAGCAAAATTTGATTTCCAGAAGCCAAATGTGACTCCTTCTCTTCTGAGCATTGTAGTTAGCCTGCAGAGCATATTCATTCCTAACATGGGGTATTTCCATGCTCAGAAGAGATGGGGTTACAAATTTTGGGGGGCATTTTCTCCCATTACCTTTTGTAAAAATTGTAAATTTGGGGAAAAAAAACCTGTACTTTAGTGAAATTTTTTTTTTCATTTACACATCCGACTTTAATGGAAAGTCGTCAACCACCTGGTAAAGTGGGGTGTTAATGCTCACTGGACCCCATATGTGCCTTGAGGGGTGTAGTTTCCAAAATGGTATGCCATGTGGGGGGTTTTCTGCTGTTCTTGCACCATATAGGCTTCCTAAATGTGACATGCCCCCCAAAAACCATTTCAGCAAAATTCACTCTCCAATATCCCATTGTCGCTCCTTCCCTTCTGAGCCCTCTACTGCGCCCGCCGAACACTTGACATACACATATGAGGTATTTCCTTACTCAAGAGAAATTGGGTTACACATTTTGTGGGGCTTTTTCTCCTATTACCCCTTGCAAAAATTCAAAAACTGGGTCTACAAGAACATGCCAGTGTAAAAAATGAAGATTTTGAATTTTTCCCTTCAATTTGCTGCTATTCCTGTGAAACATCTAAAGGGTTAACAAACCTTTTGAATGTAATTTTGAATACTTTGAGGGGTGCAGTTTTTATAATGGGATCATTTGTTGGGTATTTCTAATAAGAAGGCCCTTCAAATCCACTTCAAAACTGAACTGTTCCCTGAAAAATTTCGATTAGAAAATTTTGTGAAAAATTGGAAAATTGCTGCTATATTTTGAAGCCCTCTGATGTCTTCCAAAAGTAAAAACATGTCAACTTTATGATGCAAATATAAAGTAGACAAATTGTTTATGTGAATCAATATATACTTTTTTGGAATATCATTTTCCTTATAAGCAGAGAGCTTCAAAGTAAAAAAAAAAAAATGCTACATTTTCAATTTTTTCATAAAATTTTGTAATTTTTCACCAAGAAATTATTCAATTATCGACAAAATTTTACCACTAATATAAAGTAGAATATGTCACGAAAAAGCAATCTCGGAATCAGAATGAAAGGTAAAAGCATCCCAGAGTTATTAATGTTTAAAGTGACAGTGATCAGATGTGCAAAAAATGGTCCTACAGTGAAAATTGGCTGGGTTAAGGTTATTTTATAATCTCTAGATAAAACAGTGTCTTCGCCTTGGACAACAGGTCCTAAATGCACCAGAATGTAGTTCCTGGCATGTTTACTGTAAATGAAGAGTGCACATGAGCTAACCCTTTAGATGCAGTGATAAAAGCTGATCACGGCATCTATAGGGAAAACGACGGTTGCTGGGGGGGGGGGGGGGGTTTGTGGGGTCCTCTGACCCCCACAGCATAGCAGCAAGAGTCTGACAGGTCAAAATGGCTGCTGGTGGTCTCTTACCCACCCCCGTGCCACAGGATCGTTGATCTTCTTTTGCAGATGCTTAAACCTAGAAACCTATTCCAAATTACCACAACCTAATGTAACAAGTCCCCAACTACATAGTTCATTACAAGTATGCCTCAGAATAGGCCGGTATGGGGGAGATTAAATTCTTAACCTGTTAAGGACCAAGGGCGTACCTTTATGCCCTGAGTCCGCTCCCTTTTTTATAACACGAGGCCACGGTATCATAGCTGGTCGGGCCTGGCCTCTAACCATTTCTGGGACCCGTGGCTAACCGCGATCAGTTGCGCGCGCTATTAACCCTTTAGACGCGGTGTTCAAAGTTGATCACCACGTCTAAAGTGAAACTAAACTACCCCCAGGATGCTGCAATGAAATCGCAGCATCATGAACAGCTGTAGGACAGGAAGATGGCTCCCTTACCTGCCTCCTGGTGTCCGATTTGCCGAATGACTGCTCAGTGCCTGAGATCCAGGCATGAGCAGTCAAGAGGCAGAATCATTGATCAATGGTTTCCTATGAGAAACCATTGGTCAATGTAAAAGATCAGTGTGTGCAGTGTTATAGCCCCCTTTTCCCATTTAAAAAAAACTTTGTAAAAATAAACATGTGGTATCGCCATGTGCAAAAATCTCCTAATTATAAAAATATATAGTTAATTAAACCACACGGTCAATGGCGTACACGCCAAAAAATTCCAAAGTCAAAAATAGCGTATTTTTGGTCACTTATATCATGAATTTTTTTTTATAAAAAGCGATCAAAAAGTCTGATCAATACAAAAACTATACCGCTTAAAACTTCAGATCATGACGCAAAAAATTAGCTCACATACTGCCCCTTACACGGAAAAATAAAAAAGTTATAGGGGTCAGAAGATGACAATCTTTTTTCCTAGATTTTTGGGTAAAATGACTGATGTCATTACAAAGTAGAATTGGTGGGGCAAAAAATAAGCCATGATATGGATTTGTAGGTGTAAAATTGAAAGTTATGATTTTTTAAAGGTAATGAGGAAAAAATGAAAGTGCAAAAACTGAAAAAAAACCTGGTCCGTAAGGGGTTAAAGTCTGCAAAAGTTTTAAACATGCCATCTTGATATAGTTGAGTGAGGTATTTGATGCCTTGGTAAAATCAAAATTCAAAGTCAGATTCCTCCACAAAAGTATGTACTGATCAGTGTACTATACGTTATTAAACCATTGAAGTAATTTAAGAGATGCTGACACCTCTTAACTATTAATGCATTGATGAACACAGTTGTAGGGGAGAGAATTAGATTGCAAAAACTGGACATAAATATACATCCTGATGCGCTGGTACTGATGACCTATCTGATCACCTGCAGCACAACCACGGGAATCAGGTCAGCAAAGATGGCAGACTGAGGTCTCCTCACCTGCCTCCGGCCGCTCTCACAGGTTCTTCTTCTCTGATCTGCCTTCCAGCAGACCAGAGAAGTAGATCACGGATAATACTTATCAGTTCTACGTATAGCACCGGACAGTATTATCAATCTAATTATTGTCTCCTATGAGGACATAAAAATTGTAGTATAAATGGTTTATTAAAAAAACTTAAGTGAATAAGCCCCTCTTACCAATATCCAAAAATTGTTAAAAAATTAATAAACATATTGGTATCACCGCTTGCGTAAATGTCCGAACTATGAAAATATGTTTATTATTCAGTACGGTGAACAGCATAAACGTAAAAAAAAAAATCCAAAATTGCTACTTTTTGGTCACATCACATTTCCAAATAAATTAATAAAAAAGTAATTAAAAACTACAGATTACGGTGCAAAAAATTAGCCCTTATACAACCCAATATAAGTAAAAAAATTAGAAATATCTAAGGCATTTTTAAACTTATTTGGTTTAAAAAAGCTAAAAGAAAAAAAAAAAAGTACATTAATAAAAAAATATGTAAACATGGGTATCATTTCAATCGTATTAACCCACAGAATAAAGAGAACATGTCATTTTTATCTGACAGCGTAAAAACATATCCTTCCAAAATTTGCAAAATTGTGATTTTATTTTTCAATATCCCACCATAAATACAACTGGTTGAGCAAATAAAATAAAAATAAAAAAAGCCTCATGTGTCTTTAGATGAAAATCTAAAAGAGCTGGGAAGCTCATTTCTCAAATTAATTTAAAAAAAAATCTGTTTAAAAAAATATATGCTCTGAAATGTCCTGAACTAAATAATGGAAAGCAATAACATTAAACACAATCTGCAAAGAGGTAAATCAAGATGGCCCCATGTCAGATAAGGCTACTAACATACTAACATAGCACTTCATCTCCTAATGCAGACGCTAGATAGTGAAGTGATGTAGTCACTGACAGCAGATTAGATAAGAGTACGTGTCAAAGATTAGACAGCAACCATCAACAAATAGCTCCAATCTACACAATGGATACAAAGGTCTACCGATTTCAACACCAACACAATTCACTGCATTTAGCATAAAACAATGAGATCATGAGTCAAATGTTTTTCTAAATTCTTGATTATGAGATACTGACCTCCTTTACACATACTTTATTTGGGTTTTCCTGTGGCCTGTAACAAACATCATGGTTTTCATCCATTTTTCACAAGCCTTTTATTGGATGTGGTTTTTTTATGCAGACTTTTTTCATATAGAGAAGCCGTTAGAAATATTGGCTGTATTTAAAAAAAAAAATATGCCCCTTGTAAAAAAATTTACATTTTGGTATAAGTCGGTATCCTAGTAACAAGGGATGCTGATGTATACTGTCCTGTTTGTGAATCAGCTTGGTGCACAATATAAGGCATTTAGTTTACATGCTGCACATAAAATTCTATAGAGAGAAGAAGGGTGAGGAGTGAGATGGGAAGAGGAGTGAGATCAGAGAGCAGACACAGACTGCAAATAGAATGCAAAAGTGCTATCTCTGGGAATTAGGTCTTATTCCAGGGTTTGCTTTACAGCTTAGACTGTTCACTGCTGCTCGATAAGTCCTCCATGCTGCTGCTGCTGCATGTTAAGATACACTATATAGAGATGGAGGAGCAGGATCTAGGGAGCAGACACAGACTGCAAATAGAATGCAAAAGTGCTATATCTGGGCGTTAGGTCTTATTCCAGGGTTTGCTTTACAGCTTAGACTGTTCACTGCTGCTCGATAAGTCCTCCATGCTGCTGCTGCATCTTAAGATACACTATGTAGAGATAGAGGAGCAGGATCTTCTCTCCTGTGTGTGTGTGCTCTGTATGGGAGCCATCACAGAGGCTAGTCTACACCCACTAGATCAGAGACAACTGAAAATGAGATATTGCAGAGTGAAAATCTGGTGAAAGATGTCATAGAAAGTGCTACTCCTTATGCACACACATGACAGCTTATCCTGAAAAGAAAACTAAAACAACAGGTATGCTTCAAAAGCTAAGGGCGATTCACAGCCAGCTAGATTGTTTGATGTTGATCTTTATGAACCACCTGTGACTTCTAGTCAATATAAAAAAAACGTGCATGCAGTTTTCACACACCTGCTTTACTTATATGTATACATGAATAATTATGTGCAGATAGATTGATAGTGTCCCACAGAAATTAGGTGATGTCACTCAAAATAACTAATTCAATTTTATTTTTATTTTTAGAAAATTGATATCTTACACGATCAACTTTGAAACTGTTTTCAGCCATCTGCTCTTACCTCCAAATGTGCAATTTTTACTCACTGTAAATTCTCTTTCCTTTAGTCCAAAACAGCGGCACCGATAGGGAATTGATTCTAGGATGGATAGTATCAATTAAGAAATTAATTGAATAAGCTATACAACACCTCTATGGCCTCCCTGTGTACTTCTGCCGACTACAAAAAAAAAAAACAATCTTCAAGGTCTTCTGTATAACAATATTATTGGGTAGATGGGAAAAATATGTGCTGCCTTGGACTAAAGGAAAGAAAATTTACAGTAAGTAAAAATAAAACTTTTCTTCACATCCTGCAGCAGTAGCACCAATAAAAATTTGGCAATTCAATAAACTAAGGGGGGAGGGGGTACATCACAAACAGTGAAACAAAGAACAAGAGGTGGTTCTGTAAGACTGATGTAGAAATACATTTCTTTTCTGCCCACGAGGTAGGCACTTCTATGGATGAGAGAGCTCTTATCAGTTGTGGTGCTTGTAACCCAGCTTGCATATAGCAAATGGAAATTGTATCCCTTATCCATTTGGATAATGCAGCTTAGGGTGCTTTCACACCACATTTTCAGCCTACGGCTGCTGGATCCAGCTGGGGGAGGGAAAAACCATGCACTCCCCTACCCCAGCCGGATCGGCACTGAAATCCATTGACTTTAATGAGCCGACCGGGTCACTGTTTGACTCCAGTCAGCTCATTTCTGCCCCATATCTGGTTTTGCGACGGGACCTAAAACCATAGTATACTATGGATACTGGTCGAAAATGAGCTGACCGGAGTCAAACGGTGACTCCGGTCGGCTCATTAAAGTCAATGGATTTCAGTGCCGGTCTGGCTAGGGTAGGGGAGTGCATGGTTTTCCCCTCCCCCAGCTGGATCCAGCAGCCGTAGGCTGAAAATGTGGTGTGAAAGCACCCTTAAATACTTTAATACCTTTGTTCCTACCTGGGAAAAAAATGAAAGAAATGCTCCACATAGGTTCTAAGGGTTCTGACCACATCCAGAGAGCGAAGTCTCTTTTGCTGCTTAGTAGAGAGCTCATGAAAAAAGGAGTAATTCAATCTGGTGATTAATGTTGTTGAAGGAGGGCACCTTAGGAGTGAATGAGGTTAAAGTTTACAAGAGAACTCTGTCTTGAAGAAATGTTAGGTAATGGTCAACATCTGCAAAAGCCTGGATCTCACTAATGCACTTATCAGAGGTTATAGACATAAAAACAGACATTAAAGGATAAATGTTTAAAATCAGAAAGAAGCTCAAATGGAGCTTTACAGACTTGGCCTAGAACAAGACAAAGATCCCATTTGGGAACCAGTTCAGTAATCAGTGGGTGAAGTATAGGCTCTGATTTAACAAATCTCATGTGAAAGCCTTTTCCCCAGAGCTGTTGTCAATGTCAAAGTTTACACTTTGCCAACAGCAGGCGGAATAAATCCATAAAAACAGGATTATGCCAGTGGCGCTTATCCTCTCCGGTAATAAAGTCCAAAGACACTTGGTGGATGTGCAACTAGTCATTAATACTCACAAATTCCACAATCCGTTCTCCCAGGACCATGTACACCTTTGGGTTCCCTGCATATCACAGCCCGTTCCAACTGTCAGTCCTGATGTCATCACCACTATCTGGCTATTCGCCTTGGTTTGGATCCATTGTACAATCCCGGATTCCCTCTGCATTACCGCTTGTGTCAGTCTTGATGAATTCACCATTATCTATCTGTTTATCTGTCTCGTTTTGGAACCCTTTCAAGCTTCTGCATAAGATCGCGCTGTGCTCACACAGCACAGCGTGACTACTAACTGCAGAGCAGAGCTGCCATTTAAATCCTGCATTAAATGGATCGGGAATCGGAGATCAAGTACAATATGCTTATTCAATTTAGATATATTCACACATTGTTCCTATGGAATCATTATCTGCATATATTTTTATATTTTTTCTATGTTTTTTATATGAATTAATGTTTTAAACGTGATTTGTTACGTAAGTCTGTGACCTTACGACCCAGTTGTGTTCCTTCCCGGGCCTTTTTAAACAGTGCGGTTGTTTTAATTCACTATGCCTGATGAAGAGTCCTGCCCCAACACGAAACTTGTTGTTGCACACAATCAATAAACTTGGAAATCTCTTCTTTGCACATCCAACAAGTGTTTTTGGACTTTATTACCGGACAGTGGAAGTGCCACTGGCATAATCCTGTTTTTTTGTAATCCTCAGCACAAGGAGCGCAGCTGTTTTCATAAAGTTTACACTTTAACCCATTAAGGCTACAGGATATACATGTACACCTGGCTTCCACAGTATAAAGCTCAAGAGCTGACATGTGGCCCACTGCTCATGCCATATATCTCCAATCGGGCCTATGTCCGGCATTATGTTTATCACGGTGTCTAAAAGCGGTAAAAATCATTGCTCAGCAAATTGCGAGGGCCTGTTGAGAGGACCAATGGAGGTCACTTACCAGTCTTTAGTCTGTCCAATCAGCCCTCCAACTGTACAGGCAGCCTATATAAGTTGAGTGTCAATAAAATCGATCAATGTTGTGCTATGGCATATGCATGATTAAAGTTCCACAGGATGGAGATTACATCAAGAGCTCATGACCTATTACTCCTAAGCAGGGGGGGGGGGGGGATGTGCTACCTTGGCATTCTTGCAAATGGCCATTAGGTCCACTTGTGGGAGACCTCAGAGATCTGTGATCTGTTGGAAGATAATCTGATCCAGATGCTATTCCCCTGGAAGGGCAGATCATGACAGTCTGTCTGCCAAGGAGTTGTAACTTCCTTCAATGCACACAGGCTGAAGGAAGGTCTCTGCCCCAACTAAACATCTGTTCTCCTGTTGTAATGGATACATATGCAATCTTGCCTATTCAGTAGCATTGCTGACCATCTTCATCATGTGACATTTGTAGTTTGTGTGGTAAAAGAGACTCTGACATAGTACTGGTGGGATATTTAATTTTTTCTAGTTGACTATCCACCCCAGAGACTAATAGCCCCTCAGAGATATTTTTAGTCGCAGGGAAAAATTCTGTCACACGATAATTTCTATCGCAGGCAGGTTTATTTCTGTTGCAGGGTTTCTTCTACAGAAGTACAGATTTGGGAGGTGGGAATCCCAGCAGGGGTTTCCTTGACCTTCCAGTGAATATCCGACTTCGGCACTGTAGCGCTACACCGGAGTGGTGACACAGGAGTCGGGTATAGATTCATAATTGCTTTTTATTGAAAATCATAAAAAGTGGCAATATATGGTAGGACTACAAGTTTCTCAGGGGCTCCCTCCTTCCTCAGGTCAGAGTTACAGTGTGTGGATACAGTACTATTCATATAAATATTTCCATGAATACATTAGCCCATTAAACATTTGAAGTTTGTCGGGTCTGAATGCCACTGGAGGCTGACGTCATCCCCCAACTTTACCTTTTCATAAGGGGTGAAAGGAGAGAAATCCCCCCCATAATTTTTAACGCAATTTCTCCTGAGTACGGAAATACCCCATATGTGGCCCTAAACTGTTTCCTTGAAATACGACAGGGCTCTGAAGTGAGAGAGCGCCATGCACATTTGAAGCCTAAATAAGGGATTTGCAATAGGGGCGAACCCGGTTACAAGGATGGGGCTTGTCTCCACCAAAACCCTACAGCAGTGTTTCCCAGACGGGGTGTCTCCAGCTGTTGCAAGACTACCAGCCTGCCAGGACAGTCTATGGCTGTCTGGCAATACTGGGAGTTGTGGTTTTGCAACATCAGGAGGCTCCATTTAGGATACACTGCCATATGAGACGTTTTTTTATTGGGGGAGGGGGGGGACGTGCAAGGGGGTGTATATGTAGTGTTTCACTTTTTATTATGTGTTAGTGTAGTGTAGTGTTTTTAGGGTACATTCACACGGAGGGGGTGGGGATGGGGGCCCAAACCTTCAGCTGTGGCAAAATGACAACTCCCAGAATGGACTGGCAGACCGTACATGCTGGGAGTTGTAGTTTTGCAACAGTTGTAGGCACACTGGTGGGGAACCACTGAGTTAGAAAACAGACTCTAGCTCAGTGATTCCAACCTGTGTGCCTCCAGCTGTTGCAAAACTACAACACCCAGCATGTACAGTCTGTCAGTGCATTCTGGGAGTTGTAGTTATGTAACAGCTTGAGGCACACGGGTTGGAATCATTGAGTTAGGAAACAGACTCTAGCTCAGTGTTTCCCAACCAGTGTGCCTACAGCTGTTGCAAAACTACAATTCCCAGCATGCCCAGACAGTCAGGGCATGCTAGGAGTTGTAGTTATGCAACAAATGGGGAAGAACAGTTTGGAGACCGCTAAGTAGTGGTCTCCAAACTGTAACCCTCCAGATGTTGCAAAACTACAACTCAGGCATGCTGGGATTTGTATTTCTGCAACATCTGAAGGGCCAGATATTGCAGAACTACACACCCAGCATCCCTGACGGTCTGGGCATGCTGGGAATTGTACTTTTGCAACATCTGAAGGGCTACAGTTTGGAGACCACCATATAGTGGTCTCCAAACTGTGGCACTTCAGATGTTGCAAAACTACAACTCCCAGCATGCCCAGACAGTCAGTGCATACTGAAAGTTGTAGTTTTGCAACATCTGGAGGACCACAGTTTAGAGACCACTACACAGTGGTCTCCAAACTGTGGCCCTCCAGATGTTGCAAAACTACAACCCCCAGCATTCCCAGACAGCCTTTGGCTCTTTGGGCAGGCTGAGATTTGTAGTTTTGCAGCTTTTAGAAGGCCACAATGAAGATCACTTACTGCGATCTTCACTGCAGCCTCCTTCACAGCCGTACTTTCCGGCCGCACTCCTCCAGGATGCCACCTCCGCTGGTCCGGTATGAACTCTAAGCCCCCCGCCCCAACTGCCATTGGTCGTCATCCTGATCGACCATTGGCAGGGGATAGGAGGAGGTGGCAACACTGCCACCTCGCTCCTATACTTTAGAATGGTCGGAGCTGGCCCGGATTGTGGCAAATCGCCGGTCTGAATTGACCCCAGCGAGCTGCGGTGATTGGAAATACGGAGGGCGTCTGGATACGCCCTCCATCCTTAAGTGACAGGATGCGAGGGCGAATGCATACGCCCTCCGTCCCCAAGGAGTTAAATGAAAATATATATGTGTATTATTTTTATTTTTTTTGGAATCATCATCATTACTGAAACGATAGGGGGGGAAAAATTGTTGAAAAGACTCATAAAAAATGTGTTAATAAAGCTAAAACCTTGCTTAAAAATTAAATTGTGCAAAAAACTTTTTAAATTAAAAGTAAGAATTGATAGAAAAAGACAAGGCAGGCAAAGGAGCAAACAGCCAGATAATTTACTCCGCTATCTGAAACTTTATACGTGCTTTAAAGTGTTGGGTTTTCTTCCCAGATAATTCACATGAATTTCAGAGTGGTTTTAGGAAAAGATGAGTGATTTTGGCTGAAATGTAGGGAACACGCCGCTTTTCCCGAAAACAATGCCCATTCTGTAGTTTTTTTTTTTTCACTCTGAGTGATTCAGATTCTGGTGGGTTTTTTCTGTTGCACGTTCCGTGCAACAGAATTTTGGCGCAAAACGCGACAAAAAGAGTAGGAGTCATGTTAGTAAATGAGGGCCAGTATGGTGTTATAGGGGTATTCCAGGCAAAAACTTTTTATATATATCAACTGGCTCCAGAAAGTTAAACAGATTTGTAAATTACTTCTATTAAAAAATCTTAATCTTTTCAGTACTTATGAGCTTCTGAAGTTAAGGTTGTTTTTTTCTGTCTAAGTGCTCTCTGATGACACCTGTCTCAGGAAACACCCAGTTTAGAAGAGGTTTGCTAGGGGGCTTTGCTTCTAAACTGGGCGTTTCCCGAGACAGGTGTCATCAGAGAGCACTTAGACAGAAAAGAACAACCTTAACTTCAGAAGATCATAAGTACTGAAAGGATTAAGATTTTTTAATAAAAGTAATTTACAAATCTCTTCAACTTTCTGGAGCCAGTTGATATATAAAAAAGAGTTTTTGCCTGGATAACCCCTATAATATTTGCTGTTAGATTCTTCATTGAACTGGCTTTACCAGCCCTTCTTCCAGGAAGGAAACATTAAAATACTCTAGGCCAGTGACAATGCAGAAAACACTTTGGTAAACATATGCAATGTAGAAGAAATCCCAAATGGAAGTGGACTGGAGGTGAAGCAGTTTTAGCTTAAGCTAAAGAAGATATATATCTTCTGCACAAGGCATTATGTTTTCTGTGATTTCAATGTCCAATACTGGGGATACCTGAGAGATCCTAGATCTATGGCATACATCCTCTATCTACTGAGGACCCTCACAGTGAAGTACATTAACCCCTTAAGGACATGCACCGTAAATGTATGGCGCTGCATAGCATGACTTATTGCACATCGCCGTACATTTACGGCACGGTTGTGACACAAGCGCAGGAGCTGCGCTCGCTTCATTCCCGATGGGTCCCGGCGGCTGTCAGCAGCCGTGGAACCACCGGTAATGGCGAACATCAGCGATCTTGCTGATGTCTGCCATTAACCCCTCAGGTGCCGTGATCAATACAGATCACGGTATCTGCGGCACTTATAATGGCTGATCTGATCACCTGCGGCACTGCCGCAGTGATCAGATCAGCCAAGATGGCGGACGAAGGTCCCCTCACCTGTCTCCGTCTGTCTCCCGAGATCTTCTGCACTGATCTGCCTTCCAGCAGACCAGGGCACAAGATCTCCGATAATACTGATCAGTGCTATGCTCTATGCATAGCACTGAACAGTATTAGCATTCTAATGTTATGGGGACTAAAAAAGTGTAAAATAAAATGTAAAAAAAAAAGTGTAAAAAAATTTGAAAAAGCCCCTCCCCAATAAAGTTTTAAATCACCCCTTTTCCCATATTAATATAAAAAAGTTTAAAAAAGGATAAATAATAAAAAATATTTGGTATCATTGCGTGCGTAAATGTCCGAACTATAAGAATGATCCCCTACAGCGAATGGCGTAAACGTAATTTAAAAAAAAAAAGTCAAAAATTTCTAAAAGTCACATGTACGCAAACTTGGTACTAAAACAAACTACAGATCATGAAAATGAAGCGGTATGGAATCCAGCTCTTGATGGAAATAAAATCCAAATTTATTCCATGAAGACAAACACAGGAAGTTATGCGTTTCAAGCGCAAGAAATGCTGGATTCCATACTTCTTCATTTTCACTTTCTCCAGTGTTATCCAGCACCTGGATCCGTGCTCCATCTGTCTCGGGCGGGGTAAGCTGGGTGTGTTAAACTACAGATCATGGCGCAAAAAATTAGCCCTCACACATCCCAAAATACGGAAAAATAAGAAAGTTAGAGGTGGTCAAAATAGGGCAATTTTAAACATACTGATTTTGTAAAAAAAAGTTTGAGATTTTTTAAAAGCAGCACAATAATAGAAATGTCTGTAACCATGGGTATCATTTTAATTGTATTGACCCAGAGAATAAATAAAACATGTAATTTTTACCGTAAAGTATACAGCGTGAAAACGAAACCCCCCAAATTTGCTAAATTATGTTATTTGTTTAAATTTCCTTACATAAAATTTAATTTTTTTCCTGCAAAAATAAAATTGGCTGTGTCCTTAAGGTGAAAATGGTCTGCGTCCTTAACCCCTTAAGGACCCAGCCAATTTTCACTGTAGGACCTGGCCATTTTTTGCACATCTTTCACTTTAAGCATTAATAACTGGGATGCTTTTACCTTTCATTCTGATTCCGAGATTGTTTTTTCGTGACAAATTCTACTTTATGTTAGTGGTAAAATTTTGTCGATACTTGCATCATTTCTTCGTGAAAAATTCCAAAATTTGATGAAAAAATTGAAAATGTTGCATATTTTTTTAACTTTGAAGCTCTCTGCTTATAAGGAAAATGAATATTCTAAATAAATTATATATTGATTCACATATACAACATGTCTACTTTATGATTGCATTATAAAGTTAACATGTTTTTACTTTTGGAAGACATCAGAGGGCTTCAAAGTATAGCAGCAATTTTTCACAAAATTTTCAAAATCAAAATTTTTCAGGGACCAGTTCTGTTTTGAAGTGGATTTGAAGGGCCTTCATATTAGAAATGCCCCACAAATGACCCCATTATAAAAACTGCACCCCTCAAAGTATTCAAAATGACATTCAAAAGGTTTGTTAACCCTTTAGGTGTTTCACAGGAATAGCAGCATGTTCTTGTAGACCCAGTTGTAAAAGGAGAAAATTCTTCCTAAAATATGTAACCCAATTTCTCTTGAGTAAGGAAATACCACATATGCGTATGTCAAGTGTTCGGCGTGCGCAGTAGAGAGCTCAGAAGGGAAGGAGCGACAGTGGGATTTTGGAGAGTGAGTTTTTCTGAAATGGTTTTGGGGGCATTGGGGGAAAATGCCCCCCAAAATGTGTAACCCCATCTCTTCTGAGTATGGAAACACCACATATGTGGAGGTCAAGTGCACTGCTGGCGAACTACAATGCTCAGAAGAGAAGGAGTCACATTTGGGTTTTGCAAAGCAAATTTTGCTGAAATGGTTTTTGGGGGGCATGTCCCATTTAGGAAGCCCCTATGGTGCCAGGACAGCGAAAAAAAAACCACATGGCATACTATTTTGGAAACTACACCCCTCAAGGAACGTAACAAGGGGTACTGTGAGCCTTAACACCCCACATGTGTTTGATCACTTTGAATGTGTAAATTATTATTTTTTCACTAAAATGCAGTTTTTTCACCAAATTTTACATTTTTACAGAGGGTAATAGGAGAAATGCCCCCCAAAATGTGTAACCCCATCTCTTCTGAGTATGGAAACATCCCATGTTTGGACGTCAAGTGCTCTGTTGGTGACCTACAATGCTCAGAAGAGAAGGAGTCACATTTGGCTTTTGCAAATCAAATTTTTAAGAATTGGTTTTTGGGGGGCATGTCCCATTTAGGAAGCCCCTATGGTGCCATGAGAGCAAAAAAAAATAACCACATGGCATACTATTTTGGAAACTACACCCCTTAAGGAACGTAACAAGGGGTACAGTGAGCCTTAACACCCCACAGGTGTTTCATGACTTTTCGTTAAAGTTGGATGTGTAAATTATTATTTTTTCACTAAAATGCTAGTTTCCCCCCAAATTTTACATTTTTACAAGGGGTAATGGGAGAAAATGTCCCCCAAAATTTGTAACCCCATCTCTTCTGAGTATGGAAATACCTCATGTGTGGACGTCAAGTGCTCTGCTAGCGCACTACAATGCTCAGAAGAGAAGGAGTCACATTTGGCTTTTGCAAAGTAAATTTTGCTGAAATGGTTTTTGGGGGGCATGTCCCATTTAGGAAGCCCCTATGGTGCCAGGACAGCAAAAAAAAAAAAAGATGGCATACTATTTTGGAAACTACACCCCTCAAGGAACGTAACAGGGGTACAGTGAGCCTCAACACCCCACAGGTGTTTGACAACTTTTCGTTAAAGTTGGATGTGTAAATGATTTTTTTTTTCACTAAAATGTTGGTTTTCCCCAAAATGTTACATTTTTATAAGGGATAATAGGAGAAAATGACCCCCAACATTTGTAACCCCATCTCTTCTGAGTATGGAAATACCTCATTTGTGGACGTCAAGTGCTCTGTTGGTGTATTACAATGCTCAGAAGAGAAGGAGTCACAATTGGCTTTTGCAAAGCAAATTTTGCTGAAATGGTTTTTGGGGGGCATGTCCCATTTAGGAAGCCCCTATGGTGCCAGGACAGCGGAAAAAAAACCACATGGCATACTATTTTGGAAACTACACCCCTCAAGGAACGTAACAAGGGGTACTGTGAGCCTTAACACCCCACATGTGTTTGATCACTTTGAATGTGTAAATTATTATTTTTTCACTAAAATGCAGTTTTTTCCCCAAATTTTACATTTTTACAGAGGGTAATAGGAGAAATGCCCCCCAAAATGTGTAACCCCATCTCTTCTGAGTATGGAAACATCCCATGTTTGGACGTCAAGTGCTCTGTTGGTGACCTACAATGCTCAGAAGAGAAGGAGTCACATTTGGCTTTTGCAAATCAAATTTTTAAGAAATGGTTTTTGGGGGGCATGTCCCATTTAGGAAGCCCCTATGGTGCCATGAGAGCAAAAAAAATAACCACATGGCATACTATTTTGGAAACTACACCCCTTAAGGAACGTAACAAGGGGTACAGTGAGCCTTAACACCCCACAGGTGTTTCATGACTTTTCGTTAAAGTTGGATGTGTAAATTATTATTTTTTCACTAAAATGCTAGTTTCCCCCCAAATTTTACATTTTTACAAGGGGTAATGGGAGAAAATGTCCCCCAAAATTTGTAACCCCATCTCTTCTGAGTATGGAAATACCTCATGTGTGGACGTCAAGTGCTCTGCTAGCGCACTACAATGCTCAGAAGAGAAGGAGTCACATTTGGCTTTTGCAAAGTAAATTTTGCTGAAATGGTTTTTGGGGGGCATGTCCCATTTAGGAAGCCCCTATGGTGCCAGGACAGCAAAAAAAAAAAAAAGATGGCATACTATTTTGGAAACTACACCCCTCAAGGAACGTAACAGGGGTACAGTGAGCCTCAACACCCCACAGGTGTTTGACAACTTTTCGTTAAAGTTGGATGTGTAAATGATTTTTTTTTTTCACTAAAATGCTGGTTTTCCCCAAAATGTTACATTTTTATAAGGGATAATAGGAGAAAATGACCCCCAACATTTGTAACCCCATCTCTTCTGAGTATGGAAATACCTCATTTGTGGACGTCAAGTGCTCTGTTGGTGTATTACAATGCTCAGAAGAGAAGGAGTCACAATTGGCTTTTGCAAAGCAAATTTTGCTGAAATGGTTTTTGGGGGGCATGTCCCATTTGGGAAGCCCCTATGGTGCAAGGACAGCAAAAAAAAAAAAACTACCTACATGGCATACTATTTTGGAAACTACACCCCTCAAGGAACGTAACAAGGCATACAGTGAGCCTTAACACCCCAGAGGTGTTTGACGACTTTTCGTTAAAGTTGGATGTGTAAATGATTTTTTTTCCAACTAAAATGCTGATTTCCCCCAAATTTACAATTTTTATAAAGGGTAATGGGAGAAAATGCCCCCCAAAATTTGTAACCCCATCTCTTCTGAGTATGGAAATACCCCATGTGTGGACATCAAGTGCTCTGCTGGCGCATTACAATGCTCAGAAGAAAGGAGTCACATTAGCAAATTTTGCTGAAATGGGGGGAGCATATCGCATTTAGGAAGCCCCTATGGTGCCAAGACAGCAAAAAAAAAAAAAAACCATATGGCATACTATTTTGAAAACTACCCCCCTCAAGGAACGTAACAAGTGGTACTGTGAGCCTTAACACCCCACAGGTGTTTGACGACTTTGGATGTGTAAATTATTTTTTATTCTTCTTTTCCACTAAAATGCAGTTTTTCCCCAAAATTTTACATTTTTACAAGGGGTAATAAGAGAAATGCCCCCCAAAATGTGTAACCCCATCTTTTCTGAGTATGGAAATACCCCATGTGTCGACATCAAGTGCACTGTGGGTGCACTACAATGCTCAGAAGAGAAGGAGTCTCATTTGCAAATTTTGCTGAATTGGGGGGGGGGGGGCATATTGCATTTAGGAAGCCCCTATGGTGCCAGGACAGCAAAAAAAAAAGCACATGACATACTATTTTGGAAAATACACCCCTCAAGGAACGTAACAAGGGTTACAATGAGCCTTAACCCCCCCCCCCCCCCCCCCACAGGTGTTTGATAAATATTCATGAAGTGGGATATGAAAATGAAAATTTTTATTTTTTTTTACACTAAAATGTTGGGGTTACCCCAAATTTTTCATTTTCACAAGTGGTAAAAGGAGAAAATGTCACCGTAAGTTTGTAAATACATTTCTTTGGAGTAAGGACATACCTCATGTCTGGGCGTAAACAGCTTGCACACTGGTCTCAGAGGTGCTGGAGATCAGTCAGGGTCCTTGAGCTTTCTCCTATGGAGCCGGAACAGTGGGAACCCCCCTCAAGGGGAATTACATGGGGTAAATTACTGGGGTAAATAACTAAAATGGGGTACAGTGGGACATAAATTTATAAAACAGATTATGTTCCCAGAATGATGACCCAGGGCATAGCCAAAACTAAAAAAATATGCCCACCCCAAACCCTATGCTCTGAATCATCATTCTGGGAATGTGATGTGTGTGGTCGTCCCTAACCTGCTGCCTCAAATGCGCACCCCGCTCAGGTGGAGAGAGAGCGCTGCGCATTTGAGGCAACATAAAAAGTCCCCGATGACAGTGACTCAGTGACCCATGACCCACTTTTTTGAAAAAATACCCCCAGAGGTCTTATCATTTTTTTTTTTTTTTTTTTTTATAGATGAAACATTATTTCGGTCAATTTAGTGGTTTATGGGGTTAAAATGTGGAATGTACTCTGGACTTGGTACATTGGGGTCAAATTATGGAAAATTAAAATGAGAAGGGAAAATTTAGAACTCCATGGAAGTGTGATACTCCCTGAAGCAATCCTTAATGCAGAGGCCCGGATGATCTGTGCAAGTGTCACTGGGACAGTACAAAAGAGTTGTACATGGCAACCTGTACCATGTAGACCGCAACATTTTTGTACCATACCCATGTTTTCCGCATGGCCATGTATGGCTTGAGGACTTGTTCAGAAAGATCAACTCCCCCCATATACCGATTGTAGTCCAGAATACAATCGGGCTTGAGGACCGGTGTTGTGTTACCTTGCACAGGGACAGGTGAGCTGCCGTTACCATGAATAGTGGTCAGCATAAGGACATCCCTCTTATCCTTATACTTGATCAACAACAGGTTTTCATGGGTAAGGGCACGGGACTCACCCTTGGGAATAGGTGTCTGCAGAAAATTTAGAGGGAGGCCTCTCTGGCTTTTCCGCACGGTCCCACAAGCGGACGTGGATATGGCGGCAAGGGATGTGAACAGAGGGATGCTGGTATAAAAGTTGTCCACGTACACATGGTAACCCTTATCCAGCAATGGGTGCATAAGGTCCCAAACGAGACAGGAGGTGATTGGGGGTGTATCCTACACCCCCGATCACCTTGTATCTCCGGGTAAGCGGGCCCGTGACCCGCATCACCAGAATCGCAGCGATTCACAAGTGTGAATTCACTTGCGGTTTTCTGTGATTGCCGACATGGAGGGGGGGGGGGGTCTGATGTCCCCCCTGGGCATTTGCACTGGATGCCTGCTGAATGATTTCAGCAGGCATCTCGGTCCGATCCCCACCCGGCGCATGGCGGGGACCGGAATTCTCCATGACGTGCGCGTACGTCAAGGGTCCTCAAGAGGTTAAGGGGTTTAGGAAAATGAGCCCCATAGTGAGAATCGAAATGTGCCCCCTATTATAGCTTCTTCCCCAGGACAAAAAAGGGTTGGTGTTTATTTCCTCTTACTTCATCACCCTTTGTTCACATAATTTTGTTTGCTGACAATACAGTTTCCTGGGGAGAGGAGTTCTGCACAGTTTTCTACTAGTATCACAAGGAATAAAACCAACTAGGAATGGGCCCCCTTTCATGGTTTGTCTATATAGAATGTATGCCTTTAGACTCTCAATGTAATCCATAGTAATCCATAAGAGTGCCCCCCATGCCAGCAGACCCTGTCTGCAGTCCAATCACCTCAGTAATCGCTTTTTCGAGAGGGGTTATCTGGACTATATTTTAGGCTGGCATTTCAATTTGCTAAAAGAGAAAAAAGCAAACAATTATTGGTACCCCAGGTGAAGGATCTTGCCCCACAACCCTTGAGGATCACTGGTACCTATGCAGCATCTGCAGAAGTAAGACGTATACTCACAAAGCATTGGAATGTTTTAAAACATGATCCAGAATTAGCCAATGTAGTTGGGGAATTTCTTATCACTTATCGGAGGGGTCGTAGCCTGAGGGATTCTTTGGTGCATAGTCATCTGGCACCAAGATCTCCCAGGCCCACCTGGCTACATAATACACCAACCCTAGGATCATATCCTTGTGGGCATTGTTGAGCCTGTCTCAAAATCAGAAAGGCTAAAACCATCCAGACCTCAGAACTGGAAAAAAAAACTAAGAGTTTTATCATTTATGTTGCCGTATATCCCAACACATTCCTGTGATTCATTCCAGTAATTCAGAAAAAGGATCATGAAGCATGTGGGGGATATTAGAAAAAAAGAGATACCCCAGTGGCTACTCACATGAATATTCACCATTGGTGCAAGACTAACAAAATAAAATTTATGGGGACAGAAAAGGTGGCACCATGGGGGAGGAGATTTTTACAGGTTTCTTTAACAACGTGAGTGTCGTTGGATTTAGGAGTTGACCCCTCAGGGACTTAATGAGACACTCACTTTTGTAGAAGCTATGTGGTTTTCCATACTTGTCCCCTTTATGCACTTAACTTTTCTGTAAACAGTTTATATGTCTAACTATATAAGGGGTAATCTTATGAAGGTGAAATACAGGTAGTGACAGTGAAGCCCTAGTGGACTTTTTGTGAGTTATATCACCTTCCTAGCTAGGGTACAGTGGGGTACAATAGGAGGTTCCTGCCTTACGGTACCAACCTTTTTAGGGTGTCCATGCTGTGCAGTATATAGGACCGGTATGGAGGGTGGAGTAGAGTCAGTTAGTCCCATAGGCCCAGTCCATTACTTCTCACCTTTTTGCTAGGGCTACCCAAATTGCCCCTTTAGGTAGACATCCAATTAGCACCTCCCACTTCTAACCGTAGGGATAAACTTTCCAATTTCATCCCCTTCCTGCAACTGATATTATGGATATGTTGTCTATTTGGGCACAATATGACTGTGAATAATGAATCATTTTTTTTACATTTCTCTATCTGTGGTTTTCATTACACATGATTTGGTGGTTGGTATGTTTTTCCCTCTTTTTTTTTATTTTTTTTATCCCTCTTCATGAGAATATATATGTATTGAGTTTTAAATAGGTGCCCAATATCTCAGCCCTTAAGCCAGCCTATCTCGCATTTTGTTTTGATTCTTAGTCACTGGGCATCTGTAGTTACAGACATGATGCATAGCTCCGCCCCCTCCTAAACATCCTAGAAGTGGGACTGACCGAGGTATGGCCAGGCGATTCTTTAGTGATGCCGGCGTGCACACAAGTGCGCAACTAGCAAGTGAACCATACTGGCATCCCGTCACTGCGAGATAGATGCCAGACTGAGACTGCAGTTAACACATTAGTGAGTTTATGTTTTTCTCTCATGTAGGCTCTGGTACACGGGCTGAAGCAGTTCAGTTCTAGAGATGCAATGCTTTATACTTATGTCAGCATATTGTTTGCAGGGGTCATCTCATCTCTTAGATACTTTTCCCTCCTATGTGAGTATGACATCTCCTAAGTGAATAGCTGGAGTTATTACTATCTACCTACGATGATAGAGGTACTATTTATACATTTCTCCTATTGCAGGTCGGCCATCTATGGAGCAGGAGGGCTGGGGAAATGTTTGTGAGCGGACCCTTATTCATATTTATGTTGGCATTTTTTATGACTAACTACACTGCTCAAAATAAATAAAGGGAACACTAAGATAACACATCCTAGATCTGAATGAATGAACTAATCGTATGAAATACTTTCGTCTTTACATAGCTGAATGTGCTGACAACAAAATCACACAAAAATGATCAATGGAAATTAAATTTATCAACCCATGGAGGTCTGAATATGGAGTCACACTCAAAATCAAAGTGGAAACCACACTACAGTCTGATCTACAGTCTTTATGACTTGGCTAGGATCTTGTGAAAAGATGGTTAGTTAGTAGTTCTTTTTTTCAGGTTTTGGAGAATTTACTTTCACTCTATTGAAGCTTTCATGCCTCCCATGAAAAGCATCTGCACTGACATATGCAAGTATTATTTAATCATTTGTAGTTTATTGATGAAAAATTCTTTATGGAATCTAAACATGAACGTTTGCATATGCATTGCCTCAGAAATGTTCTTCTGTCAAGTATGCATCATACTTTTTCCTTCATTAATGCAGTTGACATAATACTTCATACCACTGATTATACTAATGAAACTTTTTCTATTAAATGTCTTATTTTATGAGTATAAACAGCTGTGTTCATGCTGATGTAAATTTCCTATTTCATTATATAGTTGTCAGCATGCTGTGTGTAAGCCATTGGAAGTCCTGGGCACAATAGCTACCAGCTGGTGCTGGAACTCAATTCAGTAATAAAGGTTTACGTGTATTAACTTAAGAATTTCATACAACAAATGGTTAACCCTATATACAGATAAAGATTCCCTAACCCAGTCTATTCAGCCATATTGCAGAAATAGCACAATCTTGTAATATGCACTAGAGGTGGGTTTGAAGACTGTCTGCACCTTTGACACTATCCCCTGGGTCCCGTTGATACCGGCTGACTCATCAACATTCATAGTACCATACGATGCTTGAAATTAACATCCAATGCATACATAAAGCCACCGAACTGTCATGTCAGGTAGGGAGCAACAAATCCCTGAACTTACCCCCGCCTCTGTCCTTACCTGCTGGGATGATCCACTCTAAATTGCAGCCCCCAACTAGGTTGCTACACTGGACTAAATGTGGAAGGCATAAAGGGAAGGTCAGACAAGCCAGGTCAATACCAAACAGGCACATTAAAGACAAAACCAGGAGAGTAACATCATGTCCAAATCAGCAGGCAAAATCAGCCTCATGAAACAAAGTACTGGTCAGGATCCAGGGACAGATGGTTACAATCAAAAGCTAATGAATGCTTAGTAAAACTAGCATATCATGGTTGTTTTTGACCAGCAGTCACCCATTTATCTACACACAATCAGGAAGCATGGGACACCAGCTCTGAATGGCTTGGCAACCCAGCATCCTGATTGGTCCGCTATTCCCTTTAGGCAGACATCCAAAAAACACCTCCCATTTCTAACAGCAGGGATAAACTTGCCAATTTCATCCGCTTGCTGCAACTGATATTATGGATATGTCATCTATTTTGGCCCGGTATGACTGAATAATGATTTACATTCCCTTATCCCCTTATCTGTGGTTTTCATTACACATGATTTGGTTTTTGGTGTTTGGTATGTTTTTCTCTTAACTTTTAAAAATTCCCTATCATGCGTATATACGTGAGTTCTGAATACGTACCCAATATCTAAGCCATAGAGCCAGCCTATCTAGCATTTTGTTTTGTTACTTAGTCCATCCACTAGCCTGTTTTTCCATAGTCACTGGGCATCTGTAGTTACAGACATGATGCACAGCTCCGCCCTCTCCAGAACTCTTTAGTGGCGCCAGCGTGCACACAAGAGCGCGCCTAGCCAGTGAAGCATTCTGGCATCCTGCCACTGGAGGAGAGATGCCAGACTGGGACTGCAGTTAACACATTAGTGAGTATATATTTTGCTTTTATTTGGGCTCTGGTACACGGGCTGTAGCAGTTTGGGCCTTGAGATGCAATTATTTATACTTACATTAACATATTGTTTGACATCTCCTAGGTGAACAGCTGGAGTTATCACTATCTACCTACGATGATAGTGATAGAGGTACTATTTTTAAATTTCTCCTATTGCAGGTCGGCCATCTATGGACCAGGAGGGCTGGGGAAATGTTTGTGAGCAGACCCTTATTCATATTTATGTTATCATTTTTTATGACCAACTAGCACATGACATGGCATTTACGTACTGTATATGCCGGCGTATAAGACGACTGGGTGTATAAGACGACCCCCAACTTTTACAGTTAAAATGTAGAGTTTGAGACATACTCGCCATATAAGACTACCCCTCTACCCCAATGTACAGTACCTTGTAGTTCCCCCCACATTAGGTAGGCAGCATGTTCCCCCACATTAGTAGGCAGCATGTTCCCCCACATTAGGTTGGCAGTATAGTTCCCCCCACATTAGGTAGGTAGTATAGTTCCCCCCACATTAGGTAGGCAGTATAGTTCCCCCCACATTAGGTAGGCAGCATGTTCCCCCACATTAGGTAGGCAGTATAGTTCCCCCCCACAATAGGTAGGCAGTATAGTCCCCCCCCCCACATTAGGTAGGCAGCATGTTCCCCCACATTAGGTTGTAGTTCCCCCACATTAGGTTGCCAGTTCCCCCACATTAGATTGCCAGCTCCCCAACATTAGGTCGGGAGTTCCCCCACATTAGTAGGCAGCTCCCCCACATTAGTAGCAGTTCCCCCCACAATAGTAGGCAGCTCCCCCACAATAGTAGGCAGCTCCCCCACAATAGTAGGCAGTTTCTCCACAATAGTAGGCAGCTCCCCCCACATTTGTAGGCAGCTCCCCCCACAATAGTAGGCAGCTCCCCCCACAATAGTAGGCAGTTTCCCCACAATAGTAGGCAGTTTCCCCACAATAGTAGGCAGCTCCCCCCACATTTGTAGGCAGCTCCCCCCATAATAGTATGCAGCTCCCCCCATAATAGTAGGTAGCTCCCCCCATAATAGTAGGCAGCTCCCCCCATAATAGTAGGCAGCTCCCCCCATAATAGTAGGCAGCTCCCCCTATAATAGTAGGCAGCTCCCCCTATAATAGTAGGCAGCTCCCCCCATAATAGTAGGCAGCTCCGCCCATAATAGTAGGCAGCTCCCCCCCATAATAGTAGGCAGCTCCCCCCTATAATAGTAGGCAGCTCCCCCCACATTAGGTTGTCAGCTCCACCCCCCCCCCCCTTCCCCACAGACATACAGCGTCAGCCTCCAGCCATATAAAGTGTATAGCTGGAGGCTGTATGTCTGTACTGCCCCCACTGTGATCCGGTCACCGCTCCTCCGGCCTGGGGTCACAATCTACTGCTATGGCCTATGGACCATAGCAGGAGGTGCCAGTACCGGGGGAGTGGTGACCGGAACACTGAAGAAGATAACGCGCCACCGGTCACTTACCATTCCCTGGCCATCGCGCGTCCTCCTGCGATGATCCTGCGGTCCTCCTGGTCCTCCTGCGTGTCTCTGGTTGTACGCACGGGACGTCACTGACGTCCCGTGCGTACAACCATAGAGGCGGAGGACCAGGAGGAATGGAGGATCATCGCAGGAGGACACGCGCTGACCGGGGAATTATAAGTGACCGGCGGACATCCTTATGTCCCTTAAAGATTTTTCGGCACACAGGGATGTCCGGGATAGGAATACTTCTTTTTATGTGTCCGGCCCGGCTCCCGTGTGCTGCTGCAGGCGGGGGCCGGCCATAGCAGGTAAAAACTAATACTGTCTACTAAAAACCAGGGGGCCTCCAGCTGTTGTGAAACTACAACTCCTAGCATGCCCGGACAGCCTTTGCCGGTCCGGGCATGCTGGGAGTTGTAGTTTTACAACAGCTGGAGGCCCCCTGGTTTTTAGTATCAGTAATTAGTTTTTACATGCTCTGGCCGGCCCCCACCTGCGACCGCACACGAGAGCCAGCCCGGGCAGATAATCATAGGTATTCCTATGCCGGACCCCAGTACCCAGCGTATAAGACGACCCCCGACTCTTCAGAAGAAAATTCAGGGTTAAAAAGTCATCTTATACGCCGGGATATACGTTAATTAGTTATCAGTGGTCAGTATTGCTTATAAAATCACTTGCTGGTGTTGTGAGTTCTCTTGGAGACGTCTCTATATGACTTGGCTAGGATCTTGGGAAGAGATGGTTAGTTAGTAGTTCTTATTTGCAGGTGGTTATAAGTAGTTCTTTTTTGCAGATGCTTATAAAATCACTTGCTAGTGTTGTCAGGACCAAGCTGCACATCCCCCTGACAACCCCTTGCAGTTTAAGCCAACTAATAGTTGCAGGGCTGCCATCAGAAATTTTGGGGCCTCTTACACAGCTTGTAGTCTGGGCCCCATCCCGGCACACGCTGGATTTTATCTTAGTATCGGGCTTAGAAACAAAGTAATATTATTTCTATTCCATTTTATTTAGTCATTAAATAATACCATCATACTGTAAAGAAATAAAAGCCACTACACGCAGACCAGTATCACCAACAACACCACAATACAAGGGACATATAATTCTGCCACACCATGACTACTACTATTACCACTGACTAACACTGCTATATTGTTATTGAATAAAAACCACTATACAAAAGATCAATAACCTCTATATAGAGGGATTTCAGCTCTACACAGGTCCTGCAGACCATAAAATTCATTATAGTTTGCATACTCACAGGGTCGTCTTTTCTGATCTGTCATTCACTTTTCTCTTTCTTCTACATCTGTCCAGGGTCATCATGAAGAATCTGCCAGACAAACATTTTAGGCTTCTCGCTACAGTAAAATCCTCAACTCTATACAAACCCCCTATATGTATTACACTGCTACATATAGTATTAGATCCCTCTGTGCAGCTGTATAGTATTAGGCCCCAACATTGTCCCTATATATTAGAAGGCCCAAACATTGCCGCAATAGGTTTTTATGCTCCTCACATTACACCATAGTATATTATGCCCCTCACATTACCACATACTATATTATGCCCCTCACATTACCACATACTATATTATGCCCCTCACATTACCCCATACTATATTATGCCCCTCACATTTCCCTCCATTGTATATTATGCCCCTCATTTTACCCTCATTGTAAATTATCCCCTCATATTGCCCCCAATTGTATATTATCCCTCTCATTTTGTCCCCATTGTATATTATCCCCCTCATATTGCTCCCTTTCTATATAACCCCCTCATATTGCTCCCCTTTCTATATTATCCTCCTCATATTGCCCCCCATTGTATATTATCCCCTCATAGCATGAAAAAGAAAAAAAAATCACTCACCTCTCCTCCGTTCCCCTGCAGCTGCTGTTGCTCCTCTTCTCTCTGCTCCCTATGCGGACAGCCTCTTGCTAAGCTGCTGCCACACAGGAAGCCTGGGCTGGAGTGACAGGATGAAACTGCTGGCTCCTTCCTGTCACTCCAGTCGCCAGCGCATATTGAATGTTGTGTGCGTCTTAAAAGGCGTGCACAGTGCTGCCGGGCAGGAGCAGTGTTGAAAGAAGCGCCGTGTGAAATGTGCTTTTTCTTTTTAAAGCGGCGATCAGGCAATAGGGCGGGAGGGGGGATGGGGGTTGGGGTTGATGGACCAGCCTGGCAGGGGGAGAGATTTCTTCCAGGGGATGGAGATGCACCCCCATATAGAGGGATGCAGCCTATGCCTGGTGCCAGGGGTGGACACAGACAGCAAAGGGCCCCTGTGCAAACAATGTGCCTGTGCCCTCACTCCCCCTCCCCCCAAAAAAACTACTATGCCATAAAATTGCATTGCAACTCACATTAATCAGCATTAGGTAGGCAGCAGTTCCCCCACATTAGGTAACATAGTTTCCCCACATTAGGTAGCGTAGCATAGTTTCCCTACATTAGATAGCAAAGCGTAGTTTCCCCACATTAGATAGCATAGCATAGTTTCCCCACATTAGATAGCATAGCATAGTTTCCCCACATTTGGTAGCGTAGCACAGTTTCCCCACATTAGGTAGCATAGATTCCCCACATTAGGTAGCATAGCATAGTTTCCCCACATTAGGTAGCATAGTTTTCCCACATTAGGTAGCGTAGCATGAATTCCCCACATTAGGTAGTGTAGCATAAATTCCCCACATTAGGTAGTGTAGCATAAATTCCCCACATTAGGTAGCATAGCATGGATTCCCCACAATAGGTAGTGTAGCATAAATTCCCCACATTAGGTAGCATAGCATAGATTACCCACATTAGGTAGTGTAGCATAAATTATCCACATTAGGTAGCAGAGCATAGATTCCCCACATTAGGTAGTGTAGCATATATTCCCCACATTAGGTAGTGTAGCATAAATTACCCACATTAGGTAGCATAGCATAGATTCCCCACAATAGGTATTGTAGCATAAATTCCCCACATTAGGAAGCATAGCATAGATTCCCCACATTAGGTAGTGTAGCATAAATTAGCATAAATTCCCCACATTAGGTAGCGTAGCATAAATTCCCCACATTAGGTAGCATAGCATAAATTCCCCACATTAGGGAGTGTAGCATAAATTCTCCACATTAGGTAGCATAGCATAGATTCCCCACATTATGTAGCGTAGCATAAATTCCCCACATTAGGTAGCATTGCATAGATTCCCCACATTAGGTAGCGTAGCATAGCTTCCCCACATCAGGTAGCAAAGCATAGATTCCCCACATTAGGTAGTGTAGAATAAATTCCCCACATTAGGTAGCGTAGCATAGATTCCCCACATTAGGTAGTGTAGCATAAATTCCCCACATTAGGTAGCGTAGCATAGATTCCCCACATTAGGTAGCGTAGCATAGATTCCCCACATTAGGTAGTGTAGCATAAATTCCCCACATTAGGTAGCATAGCATAAATTCCCCACATTAGGTAGCATAGCATAGATTCCCCACATTAGGGAGTGTAGCATAAATTCTCCACATTAGGTAGCATAGCATAGATTCACCACATTAGGGAGTGTAGCATAAATTCTCCACATTAGGTAGCATAGCATAGATTCCCCACATTATGTAGAGTAGCATATATTCCCCACATTAGGTAGCGTAGCATAAATTCCCCACATTAGGTAGTGTAGCATAAATTCCCTACATTAGGTAGCGTAGCATAGATTTCCCACATAAGGTAGTGTAGCATATATTCCCCAAATTAGCTAGTGTAGCATAAATTCCCCACATTAGGCAGTGTAGCATAAATTCCCCACATTAGGCAGTGTAGCATAAATTCCCCACATTAGGTAGCGTAGCATAAATTCCCCCCATTATGTAGCGTAGCATAAATTCCCCACATTAGGTAGCGTAGCATAAATTCCCTACATTAGGTAGCGTAGCATAGATTCCCCACATAAAGTAGTGTAGCATATATTCCCCACATTAGCTAGTGTAGCATAAATTCCCCACATTAGGCAGTGTAGCATAAATTCCCCACATTAGGTAGCATAGCATAGATTCCCCACATAAGGAAGCGTAGCATAGATTCCCCACATTAGGTAGTGTAGGATAAATTCCCCACATTAGGTAGTGTAGCATAAATTCCCCACATTAGGTAGCATAGCATAAATTCCCCACATTAGGTAGTGTAGCATATATTCCCCACATTAGCTAGTGTAGCATAAATTCCCCATATTAGGTAGTGTAACATAAATTCCCCACATTAGGAAGAACCCCCCCCCCCCCACAACACACACATGCACGCACACACACACTCACTTTCACACTCTCATATGGCCTGCGCTACTTACATCTGCCTGCGAGGACTTCCTGGCAGAGGTGCGCGCTATAAGTGACATCATCGCATGTGCCGTACAGAACGTTGGCGTCGCGGCACTTGCGATGACGTCACTCACTGCGTGCACCGAAGCCAGAAAGTCCCCACAGGCAAATGTAAGTACCAGTTTAGTGATGGGGCAAGACTAGTTGCCCCGTCATATGTGCACCGGGTCCCCCGGTAGGGCCGGCCCAGCGTTTGAGGGGGCCCGCCATCTTTTCAAAGGATTAAATTACTGTATGTAGTCAGTCAATCAGTCAGTGCAGTGTACAGTGGCGGGCCTCCAGAGGTCAGTGAGTGACAGACACAGTCACTCACTGACGAGCTTAAAAAAAAGGACAGGGTCGGTCGGGCCCCCCTGAAGCTCTGGGCCCCTTACAGGTGTATGGGTTGTACCCCCCTGATCGCGGCCCTGTACACACACACACACACACACACACTCACACAAACACACGCAAACACATAAATACACACATTGGCCCTGATGTACTAAAGTCCAACCGACTTTTTTTCTCGATTAATGCGCCTAAATTTTTGTCGCACCATCCGTGCGACTATTCCTGCGCCCAAATTTTACACCACAAAACCTACACTTTTGAAAACACTCAGATTTTTTTTTCCCTTGAAAATGGGTGTGGTTAACCAAAAAATGGGTGTATTCCCAACAAAAAGCTGAAATTACTCAGAGTACTTCCAAAATCACTCCAGAAAAAGCATGAGCTTGGCTCACAGAATAACCGCCAGCCAAGAGGACGAGTGAAAATAAAAAAAAATGGTGTGATTTCTAACAAGGGACTGTTTACCATTGTGGTTTGTGTTAAAGTAACTTGTTTTATAACTTGAAAAATTTTTTTACAGCTCAACACTTTTATGAATAACATATTGAATGCTTTTGTGATAGTTAATGTTTAACTTTTTTTTAACACATTTGCAATATTAGGTTTAAATCAATTTAACACCCAAGCTGATAAACATGGATAATTGTAATGTTTGAAAAACATTTTTTTTTTTAGCAGCTATTTAGCTTTTCGGAATCACTCGGAGTTTGTGCGACACAATTGACTAGTGCAACACAAAAAAAGTGCGACAGAATAGTAAATAAGCCTAAAAAAAAAAAAGATGAGTGATATTGAAATCACTCAAGAATAAACACTCCACTCAGGGCCATTGAGTTTTATATATATAGATTGATGGCTGTCTGTGCTTCTGAGTGAGGGTAAACATAGAGCAAGAGTAGAAGGAAGGCCCAGTTCACACCCCATTATTGTGTACTGTTGAAAGGTTACAGTCTTTTTTCTAAATTAAAAATGACAATGATACCATTAATAGCATGTAACAGGACACATATCATCTTGCCATTGTCCTACTGTAAAAAGATGGAATTTTATGGAACTTGTTATTGACCAGTACAGAAAAAAGAGAGAGTTATTTTTGCTAAAAGCTGCATTTTGGTTCAATTGTAAAACTGATTACAAAAATGTTGGGTGAGCAAGTGAGTGACATCATCGCAAGTGCCGCGACGCCAACGTCCTGTACGGCACATGCGATGATGTCACTTATAGCACGCACCTCTGCCAGGAAGTCCTCGCAGGCAGATTTAAGTAGCGCAGGCCGTGTGGGCAATCTATATTATTTTAATCGCACCCTGACAGTTATAAGTGCGGGTGTCTGCAGCACAGCACTAGAAAAGGGAGCTATTCCCTGCTAACTGATAACTTACCTGTCAGTTGCTATATTAATGCACTAAGTGGGAAGTTTTAGTGATACACCAATAAAGGTTATTTTTTAAGGGTTGAATAATAAGGGGTTTTTCACCCCGGGCTTCGGCCTTGGGGTTTGGTATATTACTTAGGGGGAATGGCACCCTCTGTAGCCGTGCACCCCTCCCCTTTTTCACAGGAGGTATTTTAATTTAAATTGATAATGGATTCAGCATGTCACCCAGTCAGAGGTTTTTGATCAAAAAGTGCGCTAAGAGCCTCCATTTTTTGACCAAGTGTGCTGCTGCAACCTTTTTTTTTTTTTTGTATAATTTACAAATCTGTTTAACTTTCTGGCACCAGTTGATTTAAAAAAAAAAGTTTTCCATCGGAGTAATCCTTTAAATGCTGCATAGTATGAATTGTGATCTGCGATATATTGCAAACATAAATATAATATGATTATTAGTAAATCTCCATTTCACAAAACAGCAATGTGATGCTTACGCCGGATCGCAGATCTCCATTATATATGAGAAAAATGTGCATCTTGGTAAACAGCAATGCCTAAAACGTGCATTAAACCAGATCACATATGTAAAATGCCATGTACTGCTAATTGGAAAACCAAGAGAAAATATATGCATACCTGTTCTACACATTTTAGTCAGAGCTTCGATCAAGTAAAGACCATCATTACAAAACACCTTCCGCTACAGGATGATGTCCTGGTGAAGCTCCTATCTAAGGGTGTGAGATGTGTGGCAAAGAAGACTAAGGGGGAGATTTATCAAAACCTGTGCAGAGGAAAACTTGCCCAATTGCCCATAGCAACCAATCAGATCGCTTCTTTCATTTTTCACAGGCCTTCATAAAAATAAAAGCAGCAAGCTGATACACTTATAAAATAAACAAGTGCCCTTTTATGTCTTTTAATATTATATTTGTTTGATAAAGATATACTTTTTTCAGTACTTTTTTCTTTGCTGGTATCTTTTCTTTTGGTGTATCTTGTCTCTATATGATGCTAGCGCATACTTACCTTGCAGAGCGAGTTTCCTGCAGGATGTTATTTGGAGCATTACATGTGTAAACTTGAGATGTCCCTGAGGGCAAAAATGCCATAAGGGATGAATGATATATCATTCATACAACTATGCAGATGGTGTCTAGAGGGGAGATACACACACGATCTGAAAATTTACTTCTGCATTGTTACATTGCCATTTTTTTCATTATCTGTTGTGACACTCTAAATGCTGTTTCACTCTCCAGGTATACTGATTTAGCCTATACCAGATGCGAGTGAAAATCATTTTTCACACACATCTGCTAATGGATGCCTTCATGGATGCGATTCGTACAAAATGTATATGATGATAAAATGGTTGTTCCCCTTCCTTTTGCTGATTTTGAATACTTCATATATAAAGTATATACCAACATTTAGGCTTTTTGTCTAGTCTACACAATGTCATTGCTTTTTTGTCTGACATGCGACACTAGTTACAATTGATTTCTATGCATCTATGTAGTATTCACATCATGCGGCATGTCATACTGAGCGGTGTGGCTATGCGTTTTCTGTATGTGTATATTTCCTTTTGGTCTTTCAAATAGCAATGCATATCATTTTAACATATGTCATCTTGTTCTGAATAATTTATATATATTTATACCAACATTCAGGCTATTTATTTATTTTATAAAATGTGTCTGTTTTTTGTCTGACATGCAGCATTAGCTACACTTTATTCCTTGTATCCATGCTGCATCCTGAACCCCCCCCGCCCATGTCAACGATCGCAGAAAATCGCATGTCAATTCAGACATGCGATTTTCTGCTATTCCGGGCTGATCGGGTCTCTGGTGACCCCATCACCCGGAAAATAGAGATGATCGGAGCTGTCAGGGACAGCCCCGATCATCCTGAGGGCTAGGAGTAAGGTCACAGTGCTACGATCTCCTCCTATCCCCTACCATTGGTCAGAACTGATTCTGACCAATGGCAGAGCAGGACAGTGGGTTGCCATGGCAACCCCCCGTTCTACCCACCCCTGGATGTCGAGGGGAACATGGACAGAAGATGGAGGCTGGTACCTGGAGGAGAAGATGCCTGGGGACCCCCCGATCTTCGCTGGAGACTGTTGGATCCTGGCTCAGGTAGGGGAACTACAGTGGGGGGGGGGGGGGGGTGGAGGGAATTGAAAGTGAAAGTGACCTTTACTGTGGCAGCCGCTAGGAAGGCCAAACTGCAACTCTCAGCATGCCCAGACAGCCAAAGGCTGTCTGGACATGCTGGGAGTTGTAGTTTTGCAACATCTGGAGGGTCACAGTTTGGAGACCACTGTTACAGTGGTGCCCAAACAGTAGCCCTCCAGATGTTGCCAAACTACAACTCTCAGCATGCCTGGACTGCCCAGGCATGCTGGGAGTTGAAGTTCTGTAACATCTGTCCCTTCAGATTTAGCAATTTTCATGACATTTGTGAAAATTGCTGCTCTACTTTGAAGCCCTCAAATTTTTTCAAAAAGCAAAAATATGTCCATTTTATGATGCCAACATAAAGTGGACATATTGTATTTGTGAATAAAAATAAAATGTATTTGGAATATCCATTTTCCTTACAAGTAGAGAGCTTCAAAGTTAGAAAAATGCAACATTTTCTAAATTATCATGAAATTTTGGGATTTTTTTTAACCAAAAAAGGATGCAAGTAACGCCGAAAATTTACCACCAAAATAAAGTAGAATATGTCACGAAAAAACTCTCAGAATCAGAATATTCGGTAAAAGCGTTTTCGCATTATTAATTCGTAAAGCGTCGGTGGTCAGAATTGCGAAAAAGGGCTCAGTCCTTAAGGTGAAAAAAGGTCTGCGTCCTTAAGGGGTTAATGTATGCCTTTGACACTAAAGTTGCTTGAGATGCACTTTTTCATATTTAATGGAGATCTGCCATTCAACGCAAGCATTGCATTACTGTTTGTGATATGTATATGTATCATGAATTGTACCAGATCTATATATATTAAAAAACCACAGACCAGAATTCCCACTATACGATAAGGGAGTGACACATGAATACTGCACGCACAGCCCTTATTCCTTTTCTCCAGGAATAGGCTTTGGGTGCAACACTTTAACATTCAGAATTACCATCACATGGGATCTGGAGTTGACGTCTTGTTGGTGTTACGTCACTTCTGGATTTGGGAAGCCGGGAAGTGGACTTGCAACATGGTGAGTTTTTCGTTTTCCACATGCACGTTGGTATATAAGCTCCCTTGTTAGTTGGTATGTTTGCCATGATTAAGAGCTTAGGTTCGTATGTTTTAGAGTGACATGTCACTTTTTGTTTTTTACTGAAAGGTTCTATTTTTAATATGTAGAATTAAACACTAAGTTTTATTGGACCTTTTCCACTTGGAGCTGGACCCTTCACTTTCTACATGTCCTATGTCTACGGGGAATAGCGGTTCCCTGCATCCGTGCTTCTGGACCTTACACCAGTGCCTGCTGCGGTACATAATGGTAAGCGGATCCATACAATTCCCTTCTCATATGTCTTGTTAAAGGGGTACTCCGGTGAAAAAAAATGCTGGTGCAAGAAGGTTTAACAGATTTGTAAATTACTTCCATTCAAAAGTCTTAATCCTTCTAGTACTTATCTGCTGCTGTATGCTCCAGAGGAAATTGTGTAGTTCTTTCCAGTCTGACCAAAGTACTCTCTGTTGCCACCTCTGTGCGTGTTAGGAACTGTCCAAAGCAGGAGAGGTTTGCTATGGGGATTTGCATCTACTCTGGACTTTTCTAGACACGGACAGAAGTGGTAACAAAGAGAACTGTGGTCAGACTGGAAAGAACAAAACAACTTCCTCTGTAGTATAAAGAGGATGATAAGTACTGGAAGGATTAAAGGGGTACTCCAGTGGAAAACATTTTCTTTAAAATCAACTGGTGTCAGAAAATTAAACAGATTTGTAAATTACTTCTATTAAAGAATCCCAATCCTTCTAGTACTTATAATACGCAGGAAGTACTCAAGTACTCCAGTGTATAATACACAGGAAGTTCTTTTCTTTTTCATTTACTTTCTGGCTGACCACAAGTGCTCTCTGCTTACACATCTAACAATTTTAGGAACTGTCCAGAGTAGGAGCAAATCCCCATAGCAAACCTCTCTTGTTCTGGACAGTTCCTGACATAGACAGAGATGTCAGCAGAGAGCACTTGTGGTCAGCCAGAAAGGAAATTCAAAAAGAAAAGAACTTTCTATGTATTATACACTGGAGTACTTCCTGCGTATTATAAGTACTGGAAGGATTGGGATTTTTTAATACAAGTAATTTACAAATCTGATAAAAGAAGGTGTAGCTCACTCAGTGGGTGAATATACCTGAGGTTAAATGGTGTTACCTTCACCCGAAGGTCTAAATAGTACAGAAAAACTATTTAGTTGATAAATCAACTAGGTACCAGTCCTCAAGGTATATGTAAAAGAAAGTTAGTGGAATATAAAGAATAAGAATAGATGGAGATCCAGATATTAATTGAAAAAATATAATATATTTATTAAAGGTGATGTTATTCGCTGGTATCTAGTGTCCCTGCAGGGCCCTTGCATGGGACAAAAGGCACAGCGTAGAATAATAAAAATGTATAAAATCAATGAATTGATAATTCAATAGAGAGAATAAAATAAAATAAAACTTGCATCTATAGTTCATCCAATGTTGGCATCAATAATAATCAGTTAACAGTGTGCTTAACTGCTCAGTCTCTTATAAGCACGATGTGATGCCGATAGCCAAATACACTGTCAAATAACGGCTTGTTGTAACAGTTGCAGTGTCCAATCTCAATGAATCAGCCGATGGTAGTGCAGTGTAACAAACTGTCTCACAGATGTGAAGGATAACAAAGTCCGGTGCACAGCACCACTCACCACCCTTGCGACCGCTGGTATTGCTGGTATCGGCAGAGGAGCTGTTTCGGTGATGTGGCACGGAGGTGTCAGGCCTCCGGCAGTGAAGGTCTGTATCTCCTGTGTCCGGCAGCGTTATAGGTAGCGCTGGAGTTGTCCTCTCCGCAAGGTCCGCGGCTGGCACGGATGGCACCGGCCTCGTAGGTAAGCCGAAGGTCCTTGGCTGGTGGAATAAAGCGGTGCGTTCAAGGTAGCAGTGGGAGTGCGTGCAGCACGCCCCGTGTAGTTGAGCGCTTGCACGCGCGCAGAGTGGCAGTGAAGCCGCAGTGGTCCCAATACTGGGGGCTTCCAGCTGTTTCAAATAGAGTTCGGTATAGAGCTGGGATATGGAGATGATTATAGATAGATGCAAGTAGAATACACAATTCTAGACGTGTTTCAAGGCCTCGGGCCTTTTCTTCAATAGAGGTATAGGTGTATGGTTTGTGTGGGAAGAGTTTTTTATAGTGTGAACTGTGATTAGTGGAAAACCAGAAAGTCTGGAAATTCCAGGTTGTAGGTAAATTCAGGAACTGGATCATATAGGAAAAGGAGAAAAATAGAGAAAATTAGATAGTAGAGGTAAAAGAGTATGTAGATATGATATATGGATAATGAATGTGTAATTGAACGTGGAAGGCTGGAAAAACAATGGTTCAATGTGGGTATTAAATAACTTCAGTTAGTTAGCAGACTCCTATATATATGTAGGGTATATTTAAAGGACTAGGTCTAGTGATAGCTTATGGAATAAATAGACAGCATAATATCAAGAAAAAATATATAGAAAAAAAATATATATACAAAAGTGAAAAAATGGTTTGTAACATGAGAACATAAAAATGAAAAAATGGATGACTATGGAGATAAAAATATGAATAATATAAATGTGAATAATATAAATGATAAAAATAAAAATAATCATAATGATAATAAAAAGGTAGAGATAAAAAAAAAATAAAAAATAAAATGTTAAATAAAAAAATAAATAAAAAAAATAAATAAATAAATAAATAAATAAAAAAAAAAAATTAAATAAAATTACAAAAAAATTATAATAAAAGATAGAAATAATTAAAATGAAAGTAAATACAAGTGTAGTAATGGTTAGCGGGACTGGAACAAAAATGGTTGGTGGAACTGGAACAAAAACAAAAAACAAAAATACATGCAGATGTGGAACACCGGAGATGTAATGTTTCTTGGGTGGGGCTCAACCACAGGACCGTCGCCGAGTCGATATGCGACCAGTCGGCGACGGGTCATGGGGGAGAGCCCAACCACAAGTACTAAAGGAATCCGAAGATCTCCAGCTCAGCATTAAGACCTTTAGGGATCAATGTGTCGAACTCGAAGATCTTGCGGGATTCAGCCTTCGACATACGAGTAATAAAATCGCCACCTCTCCAGCAATTGTTTACTTTTAAAAGAGCTGTAAAGAAAAATTGAGAAGGATCTTGAGCATGGCATTCCGTAAAATGAAGTGACAGCGGATGAGTCTTGTTTCCTTTTTTAATATTATAGATATGCTCTGATATACGGATTTTTAGTTTCCTTTTGGTTCGTCCGATATACTGTTTGCCACAGGTACATTGTATTAAATAAATAATTCCTTTGCTGTGGCAAGTGAGACAGTCTGTGATTTTATAGGTGAATTGGTTAGTTTTTGATGAAATATCTGTAATAGTTTTGGGTGAATTTGTGATTTTGCAACCTGAACAGGATCCACATTTGTGGAATCCTTTTGTCTGAAGCCAGGTGGAAGATGAGATGGAAGGTGGTTGACGGATGGTGGGGGCTACTTGTATGCCCAAATTAGGAGCCTTGGTGTAAACTATAGGAGGATGTGTGGGGATTGTATGACCAATGGCTTTGTCGTTTTTTAAGAAATGCCAGTTCATTTTGATGATCCTTTCAATTTCTTTGTAATTTCTGTTAAAGGGTAGGATCAGTTTGGGGATATCGCCTTCAGATGGAGGGTCAACTGGTTTGGGATTGAAAAAAGATAATCTATCTAGGGTCCGGGTATCGTTTAATGCTTTATCTAAAATGGTTTGGGGGTAGTTTTTATCCAGGAACTTATTAGTTAAAACTTGTGCCTCTTCCTCAAATTTGTTATCAAATGTACAATTTCTCTTCAATCTCTGGAATTGACCTTTTGGGACATTTAAAAGCCATCTAGGTAAGTGGCAACTATTAAAAAGTATAAAACAATTTTTTGCCACAGGCTTGTGGTATGTGCTACACACCAATTTGTTTGTATCAATGGTAATTAAAAGATCTAAAAATTCCAAAGTGCCTGTGTTTACATGCGGTGTAAATTTTAAGTTTAAAAAATTGGTGTTTATTTCCTGGATAAAATCAGTTAAAAGATTTAGTGGGCTTTTCCAGACTGATCCTACCCTTTAACAGAAATTACAAAGAAATTGAAAGGATCATCAAAATGAACTGGCATTTCTTAAAAAACGACAAAGCCAATGGTCATACAATCCCCACACATCTTCCTATAGTTTACACCAAGGCTCCTAATTTGGGCATACAAGTAGCCCCCACCATCCGTCAACCACCTTCCATCTCATCTTCCACCTGGCTTCAGACAAAAGGATTCCACAAATGTGGATCCTGTTCAGGTTGCAAAATCACAAATTCACCCAAAACTATTACAGAAATTTCATCAAAAACTAACCAATTCACCTATAAAATCACAGACTGTCTCACTTGCCACAGCAAAGGAATTATTTATTTAATACAATGTACCTGTGGCAAACAGTATATCGGAAGAACCAAAAGGAAACTAAAAATCCGTATATCAGAGCATATCTATAATATTAAAAAAGGAAACAAGACTCATCCGCTGTCACTTCATTTTACGGAATGCCATGCTCAAGATCCTTCTCAATTTTTCTTTACAGCTCTTTTAAAAGTAAACAATTGCTGGAGAGGTGGCGATTTTATTACTCGTATGTCGAAGGCTGAATCCCGCAAGATCTTCGAGTTCGACACATTGATCCCTAAAGGTCTTAATGCTGAGCTGGAGATCTTCGGATTCCTTTAGTACTTGTGGTTGGGCTCTCCCCCATGACCCGTCGCCGACTGGTCGCATATCGACTCGGCGACGGTCCTGTGGTTGAGCCCCACCCAAGAAACATTACATCTCCGGTGTTCCACATCTGCATGTATTTTTGTTTTTTGTTTTTGTTCCAGTTCCACCAACCATTTTTGTTCCAGTCCCGCTAACCATTACTACACTTGTATTTACTTTCATTTTAATTATTTCTATCTTTTATTATAATTTTTTTGTAATTTTATTTAATTTATTTTTTTTTTATTTTTTTTATTTTTTTTTTTATTTTTTTTTTATTTAACATTTTTTTTTTATCTCTACCTTTTTATTATCATTATGATTATTTTTATTTTTATCATTTATATTATTCACATTTATATTATTCATATTTTTATCTCCATAGTCATCCATTTTTTCATTTTTATGTTCTCATGTTACAAACCATTTTTTCACTTTTGTATATATATATTTTTTCTATATATTTTTTCTTGATATTATGCTGTCTATTTATTCCATAAGCTATCACTAGACCTAGTCCTTTAAATATACCCTATATATACATATATATAGGAGTCTGCTAACTAACTGAAGTTATTTAATACCCACATTGAACCATTGTTTTTCCAGCCTTCCACGTTCAATTACACATTCATTATCCATATATCATATCTACATACTCTTTTACCTCTACTATCTAATTTTCTCTATTTTTCTCCTTTTCCTATATGATCCAGTTCCTGAATTTACCTACAACCTGGAATTTCCAGACTTTCTGGTTTTCCACTAATCACAGTTCACACTATAAAAAACTCTTCCCACACAAACCATACACCTATACCTCTACTGAAGAAAAGGCCCGAGGCCTTGAAACACGTCTAGAATTGTGTATTCTACTTGCATCTATCTATAATCATCTCCATATCCCAGCTCTATACCGAACTCTATTTGAAACAGCTGGCAGCCCCCAGTATTGGGACCACTGCGGCTTCACTGCCACTCTGCGCGCGTGCAAGCGCTCAACTACACGGGGCGTGCTGCACGCACTCCCACTGCTACCTTGAACGCACCGCTTTATTCCACCAGCCAAGGACCTTCGGCTTACCTACGAGGCCGGTGCCATCCGTGCCAGCCGCGGACCTTGCGGAGAGGACAACTCCAGCGCTACCTATAACGCTGCCGGACACAGGAGATACAGACCTTCACTGCCGGAGGCCTGACACCTCCGTGCCACATCACCGAAACAGCTCCTCTGCCGATACCAGCAATACCAGCGGTCGCAAGAGTGGTGAGTGGTGCTGTGCACCGGACTTTGTTATCCTTCACATCTGTGAGACAGTTTGTTACACTGCACTACCATCGGCTGATTCATTGAGATTGGACACTGCAACTGTTACAACAAGCCGTTATTTGACAGTGTATTTGGCTATCGGCATCACATCGTGCTTATAAGAGACTGAGCAGTTAAGCACACTGTTAACTGATTATTATTGATGCCAACATTGGATGAACTATAGATGCAAGTTTTATTTTATTTTATTCTCTCTATTGAATTATCAATTCATTGATTTTATACATTTTTATTATTCTACGCTGCGCCTTTTGTCCCATGCAAGGGCCCTGCAGGGACACTAGATACCAGCGAATAACATCACCTTTAATAAATATATTATATTTTTTCAATTAATATCTGGATCTCCATCTATTCTTATTCTTTATATTCCACTAACTTTCTTTTACATATACCTTGAGGACTGGTACCTAGTTGATTTATCAACTAAATAGTTAATTTACAAATCTGTTTAACTTTCTGGCACCAGCTGATTTAAAAGAAAATGTTTTCCAGTGGAGTACCCCTTTAAGATTTTTAAATAGAAGTAATTTACAAATCTGTAAAACTTTCTGGCACCAGCTGGTTTGAAGAAATTCGTTTTTCTCAGGAGTACCTCTTTAAGGTATGGTTGTTTAATAGACTAATAGGCACCACAATCTTAGTTGGAGTTGCCCAAACTGGACTGTGTATTTCATAATGCTATGCTAAGTACATATTATTACATTTGGTGATAGAGTTGTTGAGGATATCTTTCTAGATCTTCTACTAGTTTCATAAAAAGAAGAACTTGCATATCTTCTAGCTAGAGAGGAGCGAATTTACAGTAAATTCAATTCGTCACGAACTTCTCGGCTCGGCAGTTGATGACTTTTCCTGCATAAATTAGTTCAGCTTTCAGGTGCTCCGGTGGGCTGGAAAAGGTGGATACAGTCCTAGAAAAGAGTCTCCTAGGACTGTATCCACCATTTCCAGCCCACCGGAGCACCTGAAAGCTGAACTAATTTATGCAGGAAAAGTTATAAACTGCCGAGCCGAGAAGTTCGTGACGAATCAAATTTACTGTAAGTTCGCTCATCTCTACTTCTAGCTCTAGCCCCGGCAGTTACAATGCTCTTATGCCAACAGATTAATTATACTCTAATTCCTTAAAGGGGTTCTCCACTGCCTTAACCTACTTTTGGCAGTTAGTTAGTTCTGTGGCTATATGTTATTATGGCTTTTTTTCATGTTGCTAACGGTTCTGTATGTGGTGTTTTACTTACCTTTTTACCAGACCCGGAAGCTGGTTTCTTCATTTGCTTCCTGCCTAGCCTCGACCACTTTTTTCCTTTTCTTCCGCCGCCATCTTGCCACCGGGACGTCACCGTGGAGGGTGGTGTGTTGGAGGCCGGCCTGCCCCTCGCTCCGTACGTGCCCGCCTCCCGCGCGACGGAATCCTCTGTCGTCATCAGCGCGCACCCTCCTTACTTTCAGCTTCTTCTAAGCTGAATGCGGATTGGGCTGCTTTCGGCGAATCGGATGCCGTGATGGGCGCATGCGCAGTTGGTCCTTGCTCCGGAGGATCATCTGCGCATGTGCCATAGTGATGTCAGCACTATCCGGAGCGAGGACCAACTGCGCATGCGCCCATCACAGCATTCGATTCACCGAAAGCAGCCCAATCCGCATTCTGCTTAGAAGAAGCTGAAAGTAAGGAGGGTGCGCGCTGATGATGACAGAGCATTCCATCGCGCGGGAGGCGGGCACGTACGGAGTGAGGGGCAGGCCGGCCTCCAACATACCACCCTCCACAGTGACGTCCCGGTGGCAAGATGGCGGCGGAAGAAAAGGAAAAAAGTGGTCGAGGCAAGGCAGGAAGCAAATGAAGAAACCAGCTTCCGGGTCTGGAAAAAAGGTAAGTAAAACACCACATACAGAACCGTTAGCAACATGAAAAAAAGCCATAATAACATATAGCCACAGAACTAACTAACTGCCAAAAGTAGGTTAAGGCAGTGGAGAACCCCTTTAAATTTATTGATATTTTCTAAAACTAGAAAAATAAGGAATAACAATTGTAGCTTACTTGTTGTACATTCTTGCCATTGTTCCTGGATGGCTTATTTCATACACCTAGAAGAGTAAAGAAAATATTTTCATTGTTTGTTTCTTGCCATTATGTAACACACCAATGTGTATTACAAATATATATAGTGTTATTATCTACATTATATAAAAATATTTAGCAAATACCAATGCGCATTGAGGACAATTTTCAAGAGCTATAAGTATTTTACTTTTCTATTCACATGCCCACATGAGGGCTCGTTTTTTGTGTGACCAGTACTTTGTAATGATACCTTTCATTATTTGTGTGTGTGTGTGTGTGTGTGTATGTGGAGGTTAAAAAAAAAAAAAAAAGCAGAGCCCTTTACAGTAATACTGACTCATTATCTTTTTTATGAGGGTCAATTCCATGAGAACGATACCTATATTTTCATAGCTTTTTATTTTTACCAAAAATTTGTATGCTTAAAAATTCTGATATATGATATGACCACAAATCAGCAATTCTGGCAGGTATTTTATTACAATAACCCTGATATATATTCGGGATCATAAACACTATGTTTTAATAGTTCAGACAATTCGCACACAGCGATACAAAATGTTTATATATATATATATTTTTTTTTGTAAAATGGAAAAAAGGAGGCTAATTTAAATTATCATTAGGCAATGGGTTTTTATATATTTTTAAAATCTTTTATTATTATTTATTTTACATTTTTTAAGCCTTCATAGGGTACAATTTTAAGCATCATTGGATTGCTTATACTATTCAGTGCTATGCAATATCGATGCTATGCCATATCAAAGTTCTGCTAATACAGTCTGCCTGAGGCAAACTGTACATAATGGGGGGGGGGGGGAGATCAGTGGCATAGAAGTAGTCATTTTAACTCATCGGACACCAGCAATTGCACCCCTTTCCCATTTGCTTTTATATGCCGTGATGGACATTGATCATGGAGATAATGGCGGGCGTTAGCTTGATCGCTGATGTCCATCATAAGGGGTGAGTCCTGGCTGCTAATATCAGTCGGTCTCACGAATAGTGGTTAATCTGACTATTTTTAACCAGAGAAAAAGCTATGAAAGCTGCAGATTTTCAGCACAGGTGTTATACTGTATATTTGCTAAGTGTGAGCATTCCCTTATGATGAACAACATTTTGCCCCATGCATCAATTTCTCTTTTAGAAATAGCATGTACTTGGTCTCTAGTCTGTTGGTGACTCATATAGCTCTGCTTTCTTAGTAGTTTACCGAAATACTCAATGGTCTTTAGAAATGTAGGTGATGTATTCCGGCACAGTTGTAACCCATGAGCTCTATAATATTTTGAATGTATCCGTGAACCATTAAAAATAAAAATAATTTCTTAAAAGCATAAAATCGCACTTCTTTCAAGAGATAGCATACACTGACAAACTTGAATATGTAACTTTAGCTTTGAATAAAATTGATGCATCTTTGTTAGTGCAAGTGTATACACTTACTTTCAAAGTACATACCGTAGCTATAGCTAATACTATGCCCCTTTAGCAATATCAAGGTTAATGATGTTCTTCCCCATATGAGATCTACTAATGTGTAATGAACCATTCATGGTACATTGAATATATCATCTAGTAAATCAGCTGGGATACTCTAAAAGAAGGCATCTGTGATGAAAGGACATCTAGCCAGCAGTTAAGTACTTGTACTTGTAATTAGAATCAAGAAACCTTAATGTACTTAATGCCGAGCTTGTTGGGAAATGCTAAATATTCAGTAGTGTTATTAAACAGAATCAAAATTAACCTGCTATTTTATTGTAACTGTGAACTTTACAACCATGAACCTTCATCATCTAAAACTTGAGGTTATTTGCAGGTCAAGAAGATCACTAGGGTCAAGAAGGCAGTTTACCCCTAGTAGTATAGCTTTTTTTTTTTAGCTGACTATACATAATCCATTTCATAGCCTAACAACCAATAAATAAATATAGAGCTGTGTTTGCTGCATATAAACTATGAAGGTAGAAATAAAAATATATAAAAACTATTCTGCCTCCATTGACTTATATAAAGCAAGTAAAGCTAGATAACAAGAAATATAACTGTTATCAAAACAGAAGAAAGGCAACTTTTCCCTGATTCACTGTTCTCTTAATATTATCATCAATATCTTCTTGGAAGTAGGATCCAAATTCATAAATATGTGAGTAAAATGTGTTGAGAGGTTATTTGTGAATCTGTAAAGTGTAAATTAAAGTAAGGATCTCCGGCACAATATTTTCTGGACATTTTGTAAGTTTACCTATTGATAAACACTGTGCTCAACTGTACATTGCATTCTATTACCAACAGATTGATTTTGGTATAGTCTCCCTTAAATACCTCTTAAAACAAAGATATTATTGTTTATAGTGCATTTTACATTTCATTATTGGTTTTCAGCTAATATCTGACCTGATAAATAAAATAAAATAATGAAAAAATATTTTATTTGTTTTGCTCAAAAATGCTGGCTGACATTTTTTGTGGTGCTTTTTCCATGTGATTCTCTATAGAACTTGAAAAATGGCAAAGAAAAAAAAACACTATCAAACCACATGTAAAAATGCTATGAAAACTTTTGAATTTCATATAATTTTTCTTAAAGCAATTTATAGCGATTAGCCATGAAAATTCATCCCTTGTCAAAATAGCACAGATCCTTCACTCTTTTCCTCTTTTTTCATACCTCTATCACAACAATGTGATAGAGAACTAACTGTTAGCATGCTGCCTTATATATCTCCTAACAGGTGACATTGTCATGAGATAATTAATGTTGTTTCCTTTGTCATTGTTTTTAATGTTATGCCTGATCAATGTACAGTCACAAATATTACATTTACAACAATTAATCTAAATATAATAATAAACAAAGATATAGATATATACTCACAGAAAAACCTGTTGTTTCCAACATTTTCTGATAACCATACCTCTTCTGAATAGAGGATCTTTGTGTGCTGAAAGGAAACATAGCATGATATGGTCAAGCAGGTGAGCAAAAAAAATAAAAATAAATAATAAATACTATAATCTTAGTCACTAAAATATAAAAAATTGCCACAAAACATAAAGATACAATGTGGTCAAAGTTGGATGCCTAACACTAGTGTTTGAACCAGGAGAGGGGGGCAAGGATTAGACAGGGAAACTGTGCCCACACTAATCTCAACTTGGAAATTCCCTCAATAAAGATATATTTCTACCTCATGGGGTGCCCGCCTCATTAACAGGGTTGCACCAACTATGGTGATGGTCCCATCCTGATGTGCAGTGAGTGAGAAAACAATATATGGGGGAAAAGGGAGGAAGTTTCTATTAAAACATACAGTGATGAGCATGGATATCTGTTTACTCTGGGACTGGCTATAGCAGTGGCCACAACAGTCAATATATTACCTTGGGAACAAGCAATATAATATTTTGGGTACAGTAAGTTGATCACTAGTGTTCACAGATAATTATATTGCACAACATGTAGATAGAGCTTATTATTTCCTATGCGTTTCACTTGGAAAAGAGATGCCAAGCCCATCAGAGAAAAACCTAATGGAATCTGTGACAAAATACAGAAAAATTCTACTAATACATAGATGAATTGTACTTCACGTTATACGGTACATAAGGCATTAAAGGGGTTATCCACCATAAGGTGATTTTAGTACATACATGCCAGACAGTAATGGGCATGCTTAGGAAGGATCGGCGCTTGTCTTGGGGCTAAATGGCTATGTTTTTAGATTACCATAATACTGTGGCTAGCTTTTTGTGAACTAGTATTTCCTGTTTGAGTTTCCTTCTTTGCCTACAAATCCCATAATTCCATATTCCTCCCTCCAACACATCGGTCACCCCACCCACTGAAACATAAATGAACTGGATCCATTCAAAAGATCTGTGTTTTTCAATCAGGGTGCCTACAGCTATTGCAAAAATACAACTAGTTGCAGATTGACAGGCTCCCATCAACTGACCTGTGAGTCAGGTCTCGGCCGCATTGCAACCTGGGAAAAATCTGAGACAACAGTAATTTTGTATGCTGTTAAAAATAAATATTGGGGTGAAAATCACATAAGAATTGTGAGAAAACCGTCACACACAGGTACAGACACTATATTATGAACTGCACTAACTTTACAGCCCTTGTAGCACAGTCAAATAAAAAAAAAATCTGGAATACCCCTTTAAATACTTTTTGTAGGATTCCTGTAAGAACATTATGCACACTTTTTGTAAATGGTTATTAACAGAATTAATAATTAATAAGCTGTGCTTTCTGTATTGCTTTACCTTAAACATACAGTAGACCCTTCACAGAATTGATCTATGTTTTTCATAGCTGGTATCCTGTTTCCTGGAAATATAATGTATGGGATATCAAAGGTGGCTGTGTTGTCATTCACATATGGTATTATAAAAAAAATATAAAATAATTTGTAATATACAATGGCTATGTTATAATCTTAATAAATCTCATGTATATACGTAACTAGCTTGCATTTATGAAAATACTAAACAAGCAGCCTATATGCAATTTTTTTTTGTGGCTGGAAAATTAGCAGTAAGGGAATGTCACTATACGAGGGTAAGCTATCATAGGATAATAAGAAAATAGTATAGCAAATTTGAGAGAAAGAAAGGCACTCCGGTGCTGCTCAATTCTTTTATTGGAAAGGGCAAACTTTATTCAAGCATGAGACGCCAAGCTGACATAGATAGTATGATTGACAGCTGTTTGGCGCCAATCACTGGTGCTTCTTCTTCTAATGAAGTGCCAGTATTTGGAGTGAAACGGCTGTCAATCATACCATGTCCGCTTGGCGTCCCATGCTTGAATGATGTTTGCACCTTTCCAAAAAAAAGAATTTAGCAGAGACCGGCCTGCGAATTGTGAGTGCCTTCCTTTCTCTCAAATTTGTTGTGAATCTACTGAAATCTACCACAGCTGACCGGCCGAATTTACTGCATGACATGCTGCATATGTACCCAAGTAACCTTGCGTTAGTAGGCTCATAGTTTTACTGCCGCCTCCTGTGTCTATAGACTGTAGAAAATAATATATTGTTCCTATGTTTTACTGTATTTAGGGTTTACCTAAATGTTATTAACAGAAAACAATCATCCTGTTCGCCCTTTCTCTTCCTGGACATGTAAGTGCTCAGTAGGTGTAAGCACTCACGTGACCAGCCCCAATGAATATTCAAATTAAGCCGGAGGGGCCTGCCTCTAGCTTACAATTCAGAGAAGATAGAAGCGGTTTTTCAGTGGGACATATCTCGGGACCAAAGATACCTATAGTAGTCAGTGAACCCTCATCGGTATCCTGTTCACCCACACTATAACCCAGTGTATTGGGTTTAGTGTGGGTAAACAGAATGACCATTTACCTTTAATGTAAATGACAAGAGGCTATGCTCTCAAATAAAGGAGTTCATCACAATTCTAATAGTGAAGTACAATCGTCTTTTTTTGTCTTATTATAAACATGAATCAGGGACACAGCTTCCCTTTATCAAATACCAAAGATAAGAACATGGCTGCAACTACTACATTCACACATACATACAAATGACTGAATTTGGCAACAAAGTATCTCATTGTTTCAAAAATGGACTGGAAATGCATCACAGAAAGCTACAAAATAAACTCCAAATACATGTGTGATAATATGGGTCACAATGTAAAATAAAAAGTAATATACTGTAAAGAAGCAAAGGCGTTTTTCACACATGCAAAGAAGGATGAAGATATGATGGAAGGATATAGGCATTGGTCACACAACAATAGCACCTCACTCTTATCAAATTGGATAGCTAAAAATTATGCAAAAAAATAAGAACAAGTTTAGGGTTCAGCAGTTTATGACAAGCATCAGGGGTTGACACATCGCCTGTGCAGCCAGTTCAGCTACACAGGGGCCCAGCGTGTGAGGGGGCCTGCCGCCCTTTCATACTAGTGAGCGCAGAGGTTGCACTGATGGAGCCCTGAAGAACCTGTTGCTGAGCGGCAGCAGCAGCAAGGAGGTGGAACAACAGGTGCAGTAGACGTCCTGAAAGTAAGACTATATTAGTCATAGCATAAAGAAAAACAACTAGGATAGTGGAGTAGTGGAGGGGGGGGGGGCTGCCCAGCCTGGCATTATAGGATGTGCAGCATTACTTTCATTATGCTGTATATCCTCCACAGAGCTCCGTCCTGCTGTTGGGTCCTAAAGGAGGGGAGGGATTCTCCGAGCACACATCACACAGCAGACTAAGTGTAGGAGACTGAATGCAGAACTGTCTGTGCCCCCTCCTCCACATGGCAACAGAGGTCCTGACCCCAAGCACTGCTGTCCAGGGATGGGAGAAGTCATTGGAGGATCCTGTCTGTGTCACAGAAAGTTAGTATAGCTGGTGTATGTATATTTGTGTAAAGGGGTGTGTGTCGCTTGTAAATAGGCGTGTGTGTGTTTGTGTGTTTCTTGTGTATAGGTGTGTGCGTGTAGCTTGTTTATAGGTGAGTGTGTATGTATATTTGTGTAAAGGGGTGGGTGTGTCTTGTGTATAGGTGTGTGTGTATCTTGTGGATAGGTGTGTGTGCATCCTGTGGGTAGAAGTGTGTGTGTGTGTATCTTGTGTATAGAAGTGTGTGTGAGTATCTTGTGTATAGAAGTGTGTGTGAGTATCTTGTGTATAGAAGTGTGTGTGTATCTTGTTTATAGGTGTGTGTGTATATATTGTGTATAGGTGTGTGTGTTTGTATCTTGTGTATAGGTGTGTTTGCGTGTTTCTTGTGTATAGGCGTGTGTGTATCTTGTGTATAGAAGTGTGTGTGAGTATCTTGTGTATAGAAGTGTGTGTGTGAGTATCTTGTGTATAGAAGTGTGTCTGAGTATCTTGTGTATATAAGTGTGTGTGTGTATCTTGTGTATAGGTGTGTGTGTATCTTGTGTATAGGTGTGTGTGTGTTTGTTTCTTGTGTATAGGCGTGTGTGTATCTTGTGTATAGGTGTGTGTAGCTTGTTTATAGGTGTGTGTGTATGTATATTTGTGTAAAAAGGTGGGTGTGTCTTGTGTATAGGCGTGTGTGTATATCTTGTGTATAGGCGTGTGTGTGTATCTTGTGGATAGGTGTGTGTGTGTGTCTTGTGTATAGAAGTGTGTGTGAGTATCTTGTGTATAGAAGTGTGTGTGAGTATCTTGTGTATAGAAGTGTGTCTGAGTATCTTGTGTATATAAGTGTGTGTATCTTGTGTATAGGTGTGTGTGTATCTTGTGTATAGGTGTGTGTGTTTGTATCTTGTGTATAGGTGTGTGTGTGTATCTTGTGTATAGTTGTGTTTCGTGTGGATAGGTGTGTGTATCTTGTGTATAGGTGTGTGTGTATCTTGTGTATAGGTGTGTGTGTTTATCTTGTGTATAACGTGTGTGTGTATCTTGTGTATAGGTGTGTGTGTATCTTGTGTATAGGTGTGTGTGTTTGTATCTTGTGTATAGGTGTGTGTGTGTATCTTGTGTATAGTTGTGTTTCGTGTGGATAGGTGTGTGTATCTTGTGTATAGGTGTGTGTGTATCTTGTGTATAGGTGTGTGTGTTTATCTTGTGTATAACGTGTGTGTGTATCTTGTGTATAGTTGTGTGTATATTGTGTATAGGTGTGTGTGTATCTTGTGTATAGGTGTGTGTGTATCTTGTGTATAGGTGTGTGTGTTTGTATCTTGTGTATAGGTGTGTGTGTGTGTGTGTATAGGTGTGTTTGTGTGTTTCTTGTGTATAGGTGTGTGTATCTTGTGTATAGGTGTGTGTAGCTTGTTTATAGGTGTGTGTATGTATATTTGTGTAAAGGGGTGGGTGTGTCTTGTGTATAGGTGTGTGTGTATCTTGTGGATAGGTGTGTGTGTATCTTGTGTATAGAAGTGTGTGTGAGTATCTTGTGTATAGAAGTGTGTCTGAGTATCTTGTGTATAGAAGTGTGTGTGTATCTTGTGTATAGGTGTGTGTGTGGATCTTGTGTATAGGTGTGTGTTTGTATCTTGTGTATAGGTGTGTGTGTATCTTGTGTATAGGTGTGTGTGTCTTGTGTATAGGTGTGTTTCGTGTGGATAGGTGTGTGTATCTTGTGTATAGGTGTGTATCTTGTGTATAGGTGTGTGTGTGTTTATCTTGTGTATAGTTGTGTGTGTATATTGTGTAAAGGTGCGTATATCTTGTGTATAGGTGTATGTATCTTATGTATAGGTGTGTGTATCTTGTGTATAGGTGTGTGTGTGTATCGTGTATATAGGTGTGTATATCTTGTGTATAGGTGTGTGTGTACCTTGTGTATAGGTGTGTGTGTATCTTGTGTATAGGTGTGTGTGTCTCTTGTGTATAGGTGTGTGTACGCGTATTTTTTGTATAGGTGTGTATATATCTATATATGTATATATACATACATACACACACATGGATGTGTGTGTCTTTGAGAAAGCATGTAATTGTTTTTTGAACATCCATGGTACTATAATTGCAAGGCTGGGTTCACACTTGCATCAAGTGCTTCCATCACTGGTTCCATCAAAGATACAAGATAAAATGTGCTATTTTATCACCCTGGTTGGTAAACAGTGTTTACCAATCAGGGTGCCTCAAGCTGTTGCAAACTACAACTCTCTGTCCGGGCATGCTGGGAGTTGTAGTTTTGCAACAGCTGGAGGCACCCTGCTTAAGAAACACTTTTGAAATCTTCATGTGGGATATTGGTCTGTGTACAGCTACTTCATTCAGTATCCATATGTTAGTATTATCCTATCACTATATGGTGGTGATTGTAGTGGTAATAGTGTGATGCAATTATTTGTACTTTTGGATAGTGGTGAAATTGTTATCTAGGTCTTTGTAAAGTGGTTGTTATTATTTATGCACTGCAGTAATAATATATTGTCCTGTTATAGAGGCATTCATTTATGTTAATAAACCCCAATCCCTGTGAAAATCCCCCCGCATCATACCTGGAGAGTGGCGATGCATACACAGAATGCATCATCATTATCTTACATTCATCACCTCTGATTTGGATAAAAAAAAAATTGTCCTGAAAACTTATTTTGTGCTCCGATGGTACTCACTTGGTGCTTAGGTGTGGCGTACTAAAATAATGCCAACTGCTGTGTAGACATAAATCCAGCCCTGCATCAGCCCCCCTGGTGGTAATGATAGTGGTCATGGTGTGGTGAAATTATGTGTCCATTGTATAGTGGTGATAATGTCTCTGTATAGTAATTTTATTCAGTATCAATATGGTAATATTATCCCGTCATTATATGGTGGAAATGGTAGTGGTCATAGTGTTGCGGTATTATCTGTCCCTTGTATAGTGGTATAACCGTCTGACTGCTTGTGCTGCTGCTGAATGTCGCATGAGGTGCTAGGCCTCTTTTTTTTGCTACCGCCTGCCAGTGCCACCATATAGGTATTTAAACAGCAAAAAGTGGAAATCTTAGGATCTCCACATAACAGCTAACTACCTACCTTCCCCCACTTTTCCCCACAATTTTCTGGGCTTGCCTCGAGTGCAAAAGGAACTAACTACAGTTCTGAGAAGTGCTACTTACCCCTCTGGCCTCCCCCTCCTCCCTGGTCTCCTCTAGACTGACTGCGTACAGCATGCACTATGACCTGACGCTGTACGCAGTGAGGTCATGTGAATGTGCAGAGCGGGCTATTGGAGACCAGCAGGGAAGGCGCTCACTTCGGGACACCCTGGCGGACATGGAGAGCAGCAGAGCAGGAGAGGTAGGTTTTTTCTATTTATTTTTAGTCTGATCTGAGGTCTGATGGGATTGTCTATCACTGTCTCAGAGTATCAATATGGGGGGCCTGAATGAGCTGCAGCATATGGGGGGCCTTAAAAAAAATAATTAACAACTGATATGGGTGGGGGCCCCCCTGAGCAAGTTACATATGTGGGTCCAACTGAGTATGTGATATATGAAGGCACATTCATTGCACAGGGGCCCTCTGCTGTCTGTGTCCGCCGCCCAGCATAGTATAGTAAAATAATATTAGAATAGTAAGGCCTTGCTAATGTTATTCAACAGTACGATTGTCATACATAATTTAAATAAATAGAGCGTAGTGTATCCCCTGCTGGCTCATGGTACTGCTCTGCTGTGATCACACCACAGGAACATTCTTTTATGAGTTATGGCATTTTGATCTTATATAGCATAATGACTTGAGTAAAAACTGAGTATTATAGCTCAAAACAAAGATTAATGAATGCAACAGAACTAAAAAAAAATAAGCCGTGAAATTGGTTACATCTTCAGGATTTATTCTGTCCATAGGTTACATTTAAATCAATGTGTGCAGGGTTGTCCCTCCCAAAAATTCCCAGTTCCCGTAACAATGATCATGTGATATTATTTTTTAATTGAGTTATTATTCCATGAAAATATAAGTAAATCGTTTTTCCTTCTTTCTGGATCAACAACACATCTTTGGAATTAATAGCATGTTCCTCAATAACTGGAACATTTGTATAAAAAACACAGGCTCCTTTCACACTACCGCTAATGCCCGTCAGTAGCGGACCTGTTGGAAGATAGAAGAGAAAAAATTGTGCGCAATAACGGACATTAGAGGATCCCATTCAAGTGAATTGGATCCTCTGTGCCCATTATGCCTCCCATTAGGCTCCATTACAATAACGGACGTTAATGGTCGGAAAAAGAAAAGAGCCTTGTAACAGAGCTTTATCTAATTTGTGAAAGTAGCCTAATATATTCAGCTCAGCTATGATTATATTTTTGACTCAGTATGATAATATAGGATACCTTTAAGTCCTGCTATGTATGCAGTGACAGCTCTGCCATAATTCAGCCGTCTTTCCAGTCCAAACTTTCTCGAATTTTCAGTCGTAGCACCACTACAAAATGAAGCTTTATGCTGGTCATCATCAAAAGAGAATGCACTTTGATCTCTCGGTACTGTATAATTAAAAAAAAAAAAATGTATTTCTTATTTTGTCATCTTGTAATTGTATCTCAATGTCAGCCAACAGCATTGACAAACATATGTACTTAGATAAAATATCTCAATACAGGAAGGCAGCACTTTATAAATCAATGTGTTAGTAATACAGAAGGGTGCAAGCAGTTTGAAAGGTCTGTGATCTAAGGTCCAACATCAAATTGTAACTGGGACTGCAGCACTCCCACAAAGGAGATCCAAAAAACAGATTTATTTGATCAAATTTAATGTGACATTTTAGCTCCCTCTCAGAGGCTTGAAAAAGTCTTAGTGAGGGAGCTAAGATGTCACATTACATGTGGTTGAATAAATTACCCCAGTATCACCAAACATACTGCAGACAAAACCAATAAGTGAATGTCTCTTCAAGATTTTTGTTTGTTTTTACTTATTAGAGGCAGATATAGAAATGTCTTTTTTCACATTTTTTTCTATTTTCTAATTGTAAACATTTTTATTTAATTTTAGTACATTATTATGGGGGTTGCCATCTTGTCTAAGCTGTTTTTAGCTGCATTTAGATATATGCTTTACAGCAAGCCCTATAGATAATAACACATTTGTCTGGAGCAGATCCCATTTGCTTGTATGGGATAGGTTTCTAGGCATGTTCTATGACCTCTGGAAATCAGCTATTGTGAATGGTGGTGTGTTATGTATCTAATAGTGTCCCCTTTTACTGTACTCCTGTCTGTGATGATAAAGAGAAAACTACTGGGAAATGATCTGTACAGAACAGAGAGCTTCAACTTATTACAGGACCTCATAGCCAGAATGAAATGTGCAAGATGACAGGATTATTTTACAATAAAGATCAGTGCTTCCATACCAGGAGTGCCTCCAGCATGTCTGGAAGTTGAAGTTTTGTAACAGCTGGAGGCACACTGATTGGGAACCACTATTAGAGGGGGAGATAAAAGGGGTACTCGGTGCTTAGACATCGTATCCCCTATCCAAAGGATAGGGGATAAGATGCCTGATCGCGGGGGTCCCGCTGCTGGGGACCCCCGTGATCTTGCATGCCGCACCCCTCCCATAGGCTTGCATTGAGGGAGGCGGAGCGTGACGTCACATGGGGTGGAACCTTGAAGTCACAAAGCTCCGGCCCCGTGATCGACAGTAATCAGACCCGGAGTGAAAATGCTCTGGGGACTGATTTTAACGGGGTGCAGCGTGCAAGATCACGGGGGTCCCCAGCGGCAGGACCCCCATGATCAGGCATCTTCTCCCCTATCCTTTTGATAGGGTATAAGATGTCTAAGCGCTGGAGTACCCCTTTAAACTACCATTATAAAATACAGGAAGATAAAAATGTACCTTTCAATGTCCTTATATGAATGCCACCAAACTTTTTGTAATAACATATTGTGGAATTGAAACAATAATTGTGCCTACAATAATGTTTTTATGAACATATAGGTTTCAGCCCTGATATTTTGAGTAGTATCTTAGAAAATAAATGAAGAAAGGAATAAAACGCACTCACTGCTCCGATGTAGGCTGTATAGAGGATATATTCAGTGCAAGGTTAGGTGCAAAATCACGGACAGGTACGCGGCAGAGGTCTGAAGAGGCGTGCAGTGCTCACGCGCAACAGCTGTCACCTTACTCCAACAACCTGTCTGTGATTTTGTACCTTATCTTGCACTGAATAAATCCTCTACACAGCCTGCACTGGAGCAGTGAGTGCCTTTATTCCTTTCTTCATCTGTTGATGGATTGCTTGCCTCTTGGAGATACCCACCTCCGCCAGTGTATGAAACTAGCATCAGGTGGCTTTGAATTGCTGCTAAGCCTGCCAGCGTGTGTCTGGGAAAATATAGGTAGAAGTGCCGACTCCTCTCTCTATTGTGCATTGCAATGTTAGAAAATAGTTTTTCACACTTACCAGGTGCTGAATATGTTCTTTGTAAATGGAATGAAACACTTTGTGCCGTCCAGCAAGCAGAAGGCAGACGTACAGAGATAACTGTATGAGGAACATTTAGCGACCAAAGCAAACTAGACACAAAAAAAAATGTAAGTTCGCCAACCTCTAGCAAAAGATGCAAAAGGTAACATCTTACTTTTAGATTGTAATTAAGAAAATGCATATCCTTGGCACTGCAAATTCTGGTTGATAAGACTAGCTGAGAAAAGCACAACAGAGGAAACAATTTGTATTGCTGTCATTGGGGAGAGGTTAAGGTGCCAAAATTAGCTAAGTAAAGAATATGGTGTGAATTTTCTGCAGTTGTCAAAAAGTTATAAAATTACCCATTTTATAGCTTTCTGTGTGTGTGTGTGTGAACATTATGCCTCATTGCAAATATGAACTCTATGTAGACAGTACTTCCACACAGAAATGCTGCAGCAGCAGAGTCCCATTGATTTCAATGGGATTCTGCAGCGGGGTGCACATAGCAATACCTGGAGCAGAAATCAAAATTACGGTGTCCTCAGAAATAATGAACATGCCCATTCTTTCTGCGGAGTCATCAAGGAATGCATTGCCATCTATTAGACAGCGCATTCCTGAGCAGTCCTTGCAGCATGTGATGCTGGCGTCTGCAGTCTGCAATATGTCCTCACAGAGATTTTCCGTGCACAAACTCTGGGTGGTGAGCATAGCCTAAAGGGGAAATTTATCATTGTCTGTGAAAATCAAGTTCTTTTTACCCCGTTTGCCTTGGCCTACATCGTGTGTACTATTCCCACATTTATCAAAGAGGTGCATGGTATTCATTTATACACTGCTCAAAAAAATAAAGGGAACACTTAAACAACACAATGTAACTCCAAGTCAATCACACTTCTGTGAAATCACACTGTTACGCCTAGCGCTCCGGGTCCCCGCTCCTCCCCGGAGCGCTCACGGCGTCTTTCTCCCTGCAGCTCCCCGGTCAGTCCCGCTGACCGGGAGCGCTGCTCTGTCATGGCCGTTGGGGATGCGATTCGCACAGCGGGACGCGCCCGCTCGCGAATCGCATCCCAGGTCACTTACCCGTTCCCGTCCCCTGCTGTCATGTGCTGGCGCGCGCGGCTCCGCTCTCTAGGGCGCGCGCGCGCCAGCTCCCTGAGACTTAAAGGGCCAGTGCACCAATGATTGGTGCCTGGCCCAATTAGCTTAATTGGCTCCCACCTGGTCCCTGACTATATCTAACCTCCTTCCATGCACTTCCTTGCCGGATCTTGTTGCCCTTGTGCCTAGTGAAAGCGTTTTGTGTGTTTAAAACCCTGTGTACCAGAACTTCTGCTATCTCCCCTGACTACGAACCTTGCCGCCTGCCCCCGACCTTCTGCTACGTCCGACTTTGCTTCTGCCTACTCCCTTGTACCTCGCCTATCTTCAGCGCCAGAGAGGTGAGCCGTTGCTAGTGGATACGACCTGGTCACTACTGCCGCAGCAAGACCATCCCGCTTTGCGGCGGGCTCTGGTGAAAACCAGTAGTGTCTTAGAACCGGTCCACTAGCACGGTCCTCGCTATCCCTCTCTGGCACAGAGGATCCACCTCCTGCCAGCCGGCATCGTGACACACACTGTCCACTCAAGAAGCAACACTGATTGACAATCAATTTCACATGCTGTTGTGCAAATGGAACAGACAACAGGTGGAAATTATAGGAAATTAGCAAAACACCCCCAATAAAGAAGTGGTTCTTCAGGTGGTGACCACAGACCACTGCTCAATTCCTATGCTTACTGGCTGATGTTTTGATCACTTTTGAATGCTGGCGGTGCTTTCACTCTAGTAGTAACATGAGACGGAGTCTACAACCCACACAACTGGCTCAGGTAGTGCAGCTCATCCAGGATGGCACATCAATGTGAGCTGTGGCAAGAAGGTTTGCTGTGTCTGTCAGAGTAGTGTCGAGAGCATGGAGGCACTACAAAGAGACAGGCAAGTACATCAGGATATGTGAAGGATGCGGTAGGAGGGAAGCAACCCAGCAGCAGGACTGCTACCACCACTTTTGTGCAAGGTGGAGCAGGAGGAGCACTGCCAGAGCCCTGCAAAATGACCTCCAGCAGGCCACAAATGTGCATGTGTCCACTCAAACGGTCAGAAATAGACTCCATGAGGGTGGTATGAGGGCCTAACGTCCACAGGTGGGGTTGTGCTTACAGCCCAACACCATGCAGGACGTTTGGCATTTGCCAGAGAACACCAATATTGGCAAAGTCACCACTGACACCCTGTGCTCTTCACAGATGAAAGCAGGTTCACACTGAGCACGTGACAGACGCCGTGAGAACATGAGACGCCGTGGAGAACATTCTGCTGCCTGCAACATCCTCCAGCATGACCGATTTGGCAGTGGATCAGTAATGGTGTGGGGTGGCATTTCTTTGGGGGGCCGCACAGCCCTCCATGTGCTTGTCAGAGGTAGCCTGACTGCCATTAGGTACTGAGATGAGATCCTCAGACCCCTTGTGAGACCATATGCTGGTGAAGTTGGCCTTGGTTTCCTCCTAATGCAAGACAATGTAAGACCTCATGTGGCTGTAGTGTGTCAGCAGTTCCTGCCAGAGGAGGGCATTGATGCTATGGACTGGCCCGCCTCATCCCCAGACCTGAGTCCAATTAAGCACATTTGGGATATCATGTCTCGCTCCATCCACCAACGCCACATTGCACCACAGACTGTCCAGGAGTTGGCAGATGCTTTAGTCGAGGTCTGGAAGGACATCCTTCAGGAGACCATCCGCCACCTTATCAGGAGCATGCCCAGGTGTTGTAGGGAGGTTATACGGGTGTGTGGAGGCCACACACACACTACTGAGACTCATTTTGACTTTGACTCATTTTTAAAAGGGTCTTTGAAAAATAAAAGAAGCAAGATGATAAATTTTGATAAATCTCCCCCATAGAGAATAGTCAAAACCTGTGTAGAGGAAAAGTTGTCCAGTTGCCCATAGCAACCAATCAGATCGCTTCTTTAATTTTTCAAAGGGCCTTTGAAAAATAAAAGAAGCAATCTGATTGGTTGCTATGGGCAAATGGTCAATGGTTTTGATAAATCTCCCCCATAGAGAATAGTCTAACAATCCAAGATGGCAGCAAAGGTACCAAATCACTTAGCAGCGAATAATCGTGTAACAAGCCATGGTCATGATACACAAAATAGAACAAGCTAGGAGCAGTATAGGATCTAGTGCAGACAGATTCAAACACAAGCAAGGAATGACAGGCTGGCTGGAAATTTATATCCACCTGAGAAGGGTGTGGAGGCAGAGACCAGATGAGGCCCAGCATTGTCACAGCAATGCATGATGCTTCGGCCAAACACCAGAAAACTTAACCCTTCTGCCAGAATCAGGCCGAGTCATGACACTCTGTTTATTGTATGATGATTGATATTTGCACTTCCATGAAAGCTTTTAGTTAGTCTGGTAGCATGATAACTTTTTTTTTTCTTCTAGTTTTCCTATTACAAGTAAAACCACACACTATACCCACTTTCTTCCATAGCTTTAGCTTTTCCACATATCCAGCAAACCACCCACTATCTCTTCCACAGCAATTCATGGTCAATAATTCTCAATACTCTCAATAATAGCATAACCATTATTTGTTTATTCCCTATTGCTTATATTTATTTAACAGCATTGACTATGAAACTGAGAAAAGTAAGATATAATTGTGTGAACAAAATTCAACTGTGATTTGACCATTTTAAAAAGATTATCCAACCATAACAACTTATTCCCTTTTCACAGCATAGGGGATAGGTGTCTGATTGTGGGGGGTCCGACTGCTGGTGCCCTACGTAATCTCGAGAACAGGGACAGAATGGAGTTGTGGTTACGTGTGTGCACCGCTGCTCTATTCATACTCTGTGGGAGCAAAAGAAAATTGCTGACAACAGCAGTTGAAGACTCAGATCACAGTTCTTGAGATCGCAGAGGATCCTTGTAGTTGGATTCCCTGCGACCAGACACTGCTCTTTTCACAAAACAAAATATGACTGAATCCGTGTTGCACAAAGTAATTAGGTATAATTGGTCAACACAGAGTATTTGACTCAACCTAAAAGGTAGAATGGGCCAATGGAACGGTTCTAGACTTATTTATCTCTAGACACAGAATCCTGACCTGTTGTGTAACACTTTCATATTCAAAACTTAAACAAATTTAAACATACAGGGGGTAGACTGCACCTCCAGATTCTTTGTAGCTCAAATACTCCAAATAATTTTTCCATGACTAGCAGACACATACAGACCTTCATTCTGGTGCTAGAGCTAGGCTGAAATAATTAGAAATCCTTGCATGACATTTGCCTTATTACTCCTTATTCTGTCTGAGTAAAGCTTTGTGAGTCATAAGAGGAGCTACAAAAAGCAGCAACATTCTCACTTTTGTTATTTATTAGTCTCACCGCAAGGTAAAATGGAATTCTTTATCCTCTGAAGCACATTATCAGAACATTCTTAACATTTGTATATTTTAAATAAATGCCATTTCTCTATCACTAACCAATTGAGTATGAATTATTTACTTATTTATGAAGTTTTCTATCTGCCACACTAAATACTTAGTTTACTGCCAGCTACAGTGTCAAGTTGTGGTTGGCTCATGAGCCTGTTTTTAATATATATATATATATATATATATATATATATATATATATATATAAGCATACTGTTCTGTCGCATTCCAGAGGCTGAAATCTATTTTTTAATATGCATATGTGTTTAAGACATTTAGGAAATATTCAATTTTTAGATGTTTAAAACATCACCGGTCAGAGGTGTCTACAGCCCGGTACCACAGATGATGATAAAAATTGTGTAGTTATGCTACATGAGATTAGAAGCCCTGTTGCTAAGCACCATATGCAGTTGAAATCACTTGAGTGCCCAACATTGAGGTAAAATACAGGACACGCTGCTATTAAAAGACTAATAATAATGATCAGTGATGTTGGAAATGATGTGAAGATGGATGTTGTAAGAACTATTGACTAGATGAATAACTGTGAGGCTCTGTTAAGTATAATGATAACAGTGAAACATGCTACTGCATTTGATAGGAAGCAGCTTAACTAAAAGATTTCTGGATCTTCTGAAATCAGCATGCCTGGTAAATGCACACTTTCGTTCCTTGCACTTTTGTAGCACATAAAAGTTGTGAGACCAATGACAAAAAATAAGCAGGAAACTTTAATAAGTATGACCTAGCAAGCAACCTTCACAGTTGATGTGAATGCAGCTGTACAGAAGCAGCCACACAGCAAAACGAAGAGAGAAAAGATGTGAAATTCATTTGCTGTTTTTATGTGTTTTGATGCATGATGATGGCACAAAATTCACTGAACTCTGAAGTGGAACAAAAGACTAAATAATTGTGACCTCAGCTACCTGGCTGGAGATATTGGGAGATATTGAATGTAATATTTGTGGTGTCCCGGTACCGTATAGTATACCGTACCTTATATGGCGGTCCCCAAATCCAGAGTTACTCCGTTCTGCTAGGGTTCTCCTGGTGGGATAGCCCCTAGTCACATCTTCCTTCTTTAATTTTGTGATGTTTGTGTGTATATTTAATTGTGTATATAGTATCGCAGGACCTTCGGTCATGTGACTAATGTTAATTCTCTTAGCGTATGCTAAAGGACCTTCCTAGGTCACGTGTGTGGTCACATGTTTAGACCACAATCCCTTGTGTAAATTGACTGACAGATGGTATGGACCAATGAGCTCAAGGCCAACCCCTGCCCATATAAGGGAACTGCCAGCCAATCCTCGCTCTCTTGGGTTTCGGACTAGCAGAGAGGAGAGATCCGTGCAACTTTCAAAGACAAGACCAGGCCGAAGCCTGACAATACCGCAACTTACCAAATCGTGAGTTACAATACAACTCCCTGCTAAAATCTGCGTGACTGCTGGACCTAAACTCAATCCCCTAAATCCAGCGGAACAGCGCATACAAATCTCCTGAGCTTAAAACTCACAAGGTCCAAACCAACTGTCAGGATCCTAATAGACTCTTCTTGTACAAAGACTGTTCCTGTTTAACTCTGCATATAACCTGAAGTAAAAGTTCCGACAGTTTTCTGAAACCTCCGGTTGTGGACAATGATTTATTATCCCTCCCTATCGCTCTTGGGACGGGTAGCGATAGGACAAGTATATACAGAGGAGCCCACACCCTGGTGTCACGAGTGTTAAGGGTTAACCAAACACCCTTTAGTCACTGCACAGCTACACCCCATATACCCTACACCCCCACAAGCTTACCACATATGCATTTGGTACATTTCTTAAAACACCTATTTGTTTAAACATTTACATTTTTTATTTTATTTTTTTAAACAAAGCATGTTTGTGGTTTCCTGGTTAACAGTGGTATCTATTATCCTTATAATGTAATGAAATAAATCAAAATGTTGTATGTTGTTTAATTCTTAGAGTGGTATGTTCTTTGCCCAGTTTCCTGTAACCCATATATAGTTGTATTTAGTTTAGACTGTCCCTAGTGCTATAAATGAACTTGTAAGTCCTCCTCTTTGCTGAGGACAGAGCAGCAGAGAAAGATGGAGAGCATGCACCCATCACACAATGCTGCTTTCCTTCCTCTAAAATTACATGTTTATATTAACCCTACCCCTAGTAACTCCTCTCACAGACTGCATAAGGGGCAAGGTGAGAGTGAACAGGGTTATGTCGAGACAGAGTGGGGTTGGAACCTTTAGTCCTGTCCTCCCTGTTATTCTGTCCCCAATCCCATGCCCCAAAACTCTGTGTCACTCCGACCTTCAACTCCCTTGCCCCCAACCCTGTGTCACTCTGTCTCCAACTCTCCTGCACCCCAAAACCTCTGTCACTAATTTTAAAATGTTAAATGGTTGTATACATTGCTAAATAAATAATTATTTAATTATAACATGTGTAATATGATATGTATATGAGTGTTTGTCTGTGCTGGTCTGGTATGTATGTAAGCAAAAGTATTCCCCACAAATATAAGTTGTGCCTTACTCTTAGGGCAGGGGATAACTATTTGATTACAGAGGTCTGACTGCTGGGACCCTTCATGATCTCAAGAACAGGAGAAGAGAGTTTCCCCTGAAGATTGGAAAGGACGCCTCCCCTGTACAAGTCTATCTTCGACAGCTCCCATAGAAAATGGTGGAATGGAATGGTGGAATGCCTTGCGACCCCACAATTATAGTTCTCCCCTGTCCTTAGGCATAACTTATATTTGTGGGAAAAGCCCTTTCAATAATTATCTGGACTGTGCATGAAATTTTATTGTGTATGTTGAACTTAATAGAATGCAAAGTTTCTTAGCAGAAAAATTCATACTACTTACGAATCATAGAATGCAGATATTTCAGGGTGATTGAAGTCCTTAATGCCTAAAAATCGGATTGAGGAGTAATTGATTTGAAGGGCCTATAATAAAAAATAATACTCTACTTCAGTGTGCATATACAGTACTTACCTTCATATGCCTCATCAGAATTATTACAATAATTACAAAATATTAATCAATATAAAATCTCCACTACTGGAGACAGGTGGCTGTCTACCTTTAAAGGGGTACTCCGCCCATAGACATTTTATCCCCTATCCAAAGGATAGGGGATAAGATGTCAGATCGCCGGGGTCCCGCTGCTGGGGACCCCGGGGATCGCTGCTGCAGCACCGGTCTATCATTACTGCGCAGAGCGAGATCGCTCTGCACGTAATGACTGGCAATACAGAGGCCGGAGCATCGTTACATCACGGCTCCGCCCCTCGTGATGTCACGGCCCGCCCCGTCAATCCAAGTCTATGGGAGGGGGGCGTGGCGGTCGTCAAGCCCCCTGCCGTAGACTTGCATTAAGGGGACGGGCCGTGATGTCATGAGGGGCGGAGCCATGACGTCACGCTGCTCCGCCCCTGTATCGCCATCATTACACGCAGAGCAAACTCGCTCTGTGCTGTAATGATGGCAGGGTGCTGCAGCGGCGATCCCCAGGGTCCCCAGCAGCCGGACCGCGGCGATCTAACATCTTATCCCCTATCCTTTGGATAGTGGATAAGATGCCAGGGGCGGAGTACCCCTTTAAAGGTTTCAAATCAACTGGTGCCAGAAAGTTAAAAAGATTTGTAAATTACTTCTATTTATCAGCTGCTATATGCTCTAGAGGAAGTTGTGTAGTTCATTTCTGCCTGACCACAGTGCTCTCTGCTGACACCTCAGTCTGTGTCAGGAACTGTCCAGAGCAGGATAGGTTTTCTATAAGAAAACAAAAGAACTTCCTCTGTAGTGCATAGCAGCTGATAAGTACTGGAAGGATTATAAGTTTTTAAATAGAAGTAATTCACAAATCTGTTTAACTTTCTGGCACCAGTTGATTTAAAAAAAAAAAAAACAACTGTTTTCGACCAGAGTACTCCTTTAATACAAATCCATTAATGTCATAATTTCTTCCCTACTATAACCAGGTGGCACATTTGGATCTCCATAGCAGCATATTATCTGCTGGCAGCAATGCCAACTGCTAAGCAACATATTCTAGCCACTGCTGAACTAAGCTAAATTATTAGGATGGCTGAATGACTATAGTATGAATAATTACAATGAGAAACAATGTTTAATACACATTAACCTTTAGGTCATGTTCAGACCTAGTGGAGTTACAGCAGACGCTCTATGCTTATTCTGTGAGCGTTAAGTGAATTGTAATCACACACTGCAGAAAAAAAATCTCCACAAACACGTAGAATGCTCGAATTTGCTGCAGAAAGGGAGGAAAAATATAACACACAACACATACCTTTAATTGATTTTGGCCATGGATTTGCTGCACATTTCTTTATACAAATCTTTCTCTATGTGAACATACCGCACTTTTGTCACTGACAAAAATTACACTTCAGTGTCAATTAGTTATCCTTAACCGAAAAACTATTCACAAAAATAGCTTGAAATATCACTTTATTATAAACAGCAATAAAACCCTATTACACAATTAACCAAAAAATGTTATAAATCTACAGGTGAAAATATCCTACTGAGTAAACAGCATTCTCCTGATGTAAACACCCAGAAATCCCAACGTGTTTCCCCGTGTATCTGGTATCATACATTGGTTCATCAGGGGATCACAGAATAATATACAGGAAGGGGAAATACACATTAATAAACAATAAGGCATACATGTTATAAATAAAAAATAGCAGCAGGGGGTATATCTAGATTGGTCACAAGACAGCTGTACACTTAGCACTTCATATAAATCACATAGAAATCCTGGGCAGATTGCTTGTAGTTCCTTGATCCTCATATAAGTGATAGGTCTAAGATATTTAGGAATGATGATAAAGGTAACACCTACAGATCCACTATATGCACGAAGGAGTCAGATAAGAGGTATTATGTAGTTATTCTCTAAAACGGGTGTCCCGGTATAGTGACCGCCCCTCAAGGAAACCCTACTTAAGGATAGGATTGTGGAACATCTAAAATCCCATGGATTGCAAGATGCAAAACAAAATGGGTTTACTTCAGGGAGATCATGTCAAACAAATCTTATAGATTTTTTTTGACTGGGTGACTAAAATAATAGATGGCGGAGGGGCAGTAGACATCGCATATCTAGATTTTAGTAAGGCTTTTGACACTTTCCCACATAGAAGACTTATCAATAAACTACAGTAATTGAGCTTGGACTCCCATATTGTTGAGTGGATTAGACAGTGGCTGAATGACAGAGGGTTGTAGTCAATGGAGAATATTCAGAGCAAGGTCTTGTTACCAGTGGGATCTGTACTGGGACCAATATTGTTTAATATCTTCATTAGTGATATTACAGAAGGTCTCAATGGTAAGGTGTGTCTTTTTGCTGATGACACAAAGATATGTAACAGGGTTGATGTTCCTGGAGGGATCCGCCAAATGGAAAAGAATTTAGGCAAACTAGAAGAATGGTCAGAACTCTGGCAACTGAAATATAATGAGGGAGATTTATCAAAATTTGTGCAGAGGAAAAGCTACCCAGTTGCCCATAGCAACCAATCAGATCACTTCATTCATTTTTACCAAGGCCTCTGCAAAATGAAAGAAGTGATATGATTGGTTGCTATGGGCAACTGGGCAAGTTTTCATCTGCACAGGTTTTGATAAATCTCCACCAATGTTGATAAGTGCACAATAATGCACCTAGGGCATAAAAACCCTCGGGCAGAATATAGGATACTTGACACAGTCCTGACCTCAGTATCTGAGGATAGGGATTAAGGAGTAATTATTTCAGAAGACTTAAAGGTAGGGAGACAACGTAATAGAGCAGCAGGAAATGCTGGCAGAAAGCTTGGATGTATAGGGAGATGAACAACAATAAAAAAAAAGGGGTTTCAAATAGCAGGAAATGCTCAACCCCAAATGTAGTTGTGCACTTATGCTGGGAAGCAGATCCTGCGCTTGAGGTCCATCGCTAAGGGTGAAATATCTATAATAATAATAGAAGAGTTTTTCTTAATATGCAGGCAAGGGGTGAGGGTGGCTCCCACTCCATCCTGTCTCTTGATGCTCAAAAAGCGTTTGACAGGGTGGAGTGGGGCTTCCTCTTTAAAATAATAGAACATATGAATCTTGGAGAAGGCTTCTTACAGGGGCTCAGGGCCCTATATAGATCCCCCAAAGCCAAAGTTAATATTAATAATATTATTTCCCGGGAGGTAGTGACGCTGCAGAGAGGAACTAGGCAGGGATGCCCCCTATCACCGCTCCTCTTCTCCCTCTTCATTGAACCACGCAGTTGATTAGATCTTCCAGCTTGTTTGATGGGTTTGGTGTCGAGGGAGAGGAGGAGAAAATACTGCTTTATGCAGACGATGTTGTATTGTTTGTCACAGATCCAGGAAGAAAGCTTGTTAGCATTATTGACTTGATAAAGGATTTTGGTAAATTTTCTGGCTTTCAGATAAACTGGAATAAATCAGGATTACTAATGTTGTCAGGTGATAGCCAGGCCTGCCAGAGAGTGATACATGTTTTGCAGGAAAATGAGGCCCTGGAATACCTAGGAATTAAGATTTCGAGAAATATAGAAGAGTTTGCCCAGTTGAATATTACCCCATTGAGACAGAAAGTAAGAAATAAAATCCAAATATGGAAAAAGTTGCGTATGAATATGGCTGAAAGAATTAGGCTGATAAAGACAATTATTTTCCCTATGGTTTTGCATGTGATTAGAGCAGCACCAGTTTGGTTAGGGGAACACCATTTTAATAAAATACAGAGTGAGATTAATGATTTTTTATGGGATGGGAAACAAACACGGATGAAACACACATTTCTGAGTCCTCCTTTGAGTTGTGGTGGTTTGGGTATACCAAATATGCAACTGTATTATATAGCGGCACAAATTGAATACATGATAAAGGAAGATGATGTTTTAAAAGTTTTTTTTTCTAAATTAGGTATTAGGGGGGATAGCACTTTGGAATTAATTGAAGGGGGAAGATGTATGCACAGGGGAAAAATCCCCACTTGTAATATGTTTAATAAAGTATGGAGATTCACGAGACGTTTATAGGGGTTAAGGCTAGTATGCACTACACACTAATGTGGGGTAATGGAAAGTTTCCAGAAATGATGAAATTAAAGGAATATGTTAACTGGGAAAGAAATGGGGTTATTAGAGTTAAAGATTTTGTGATAGAAAGCACGTTAAAAGAGTGGAAAACATTTAATAGGGAATTTAGTATTAGGCAGAGCGAATACTTTTCATACCTACAAATCAAAAGCGCTTTTGAGAAGGAGAAGAACAACCCTAGATGGGCAATAAATAGACATGAGTTAATTGACTATATGTTTGGGCTTCGGTCCTCCTCGACAAAGGTATTAGGTAACTTATATAAGGGCCTAGTTAGATTTTCCGTTGAAAAATTTCCTCCAAAGAGTAGGGATAAATTGAAGCAAGTAGTAGGTCAGATTGATGGGGAAGAATAGAGGGAAGTATTCATAAATATTTCCCAATCATCTCTCAATATGAACCATAAAACCTCTATGATAAAGCTGATACATAGAATCCCATATACGCCGGGGTTCTTGTATAAGATAGCAAAAAGACTTGACTCTAAATGCCCGAAATGTAATATGGAAGGCGCGAATTTGTCACATATGGTGTGGAGTTGCCCAAAATTGCTTTCCTTTTGGACAGGGGTATACAAGATGGTAGAAACGAAATTGGGTATTAAGATAAGCTTTGATATTAAAACGGCCATTCTAGGGATAGGACTTAGGATGCAGTGCAAGAACAGTGTTCTGATAAAGGCTTTCAGATTAGCTAGAATAATTATTCTTAGGAGATGGTTTGCTACCCAGGGCCCATGTTGGGTTGAGTGGCAGAGGGAAGTCCAACAAATGAGAAGATTTGAAGCTATTTACTATCAGGGAAAAAAGATAGGTCAAAAAGTTGAAAACTAGTGGAAGAAATGGGATGAGGCATCCTAGCTGGTAGTGGGTGGGGGGATAGGGGTGTGGGTGGGATTATTTACATTGTGTAAAGCGAATTTTGAAATGCATTATTGTAATTTTGTAATTTGAAATAAAATTTAAAAACTAAAAAAAGAAAAAAAAAAAGGGTGAACCCCAGCATAAAATGCATACAATGGATATGGGGGATGCCTACAGCAGACTACAAGTGCCACAATGGCATCCTACACCAGATGAAAGGTGTGGATGTGTAACATATAGAATAATACATAAATTTAGGTTCACTACTGTGGTAGATGTAAACAATGACATATGGCTAACCCTCAAGCTGATGTTAAAATTGAGACATTAGCCAGTATATCCTTATATGAAGGATATACCTGAGACCGCACACTAATGCCAAGGTTTCTCAAGCGGCACGGGACCTAACACTAAACCTACCTGTGCCGTGTTGGAAATGGAGGGGTATAAGCAGTAGAAAGACAGAAGTGCTCATGCCGCCATACAGAACACTGGTGAGGCCTCACTTGGAGTATTGTGCGTAGTACTGGAGGCCGTATCTCCAGAAGGATATAGATACTCTAGAGAGAGTTCAGAGAAGAGCTACTAAACTAGTACATGGATTGCTGGATAAAACTTACCAGGAAAGGTTAAAGGACCTTAACATGTATAGAAGAAAGAAGAGACAGAGGGGATATGATAGAGACTTTTAAATACATAAAGGGAATCAACACTGTAAAGGAGGAGAAGATATTTAAAAGAAGAAAAACTACCACAAGAGGACATAGTTTTAAATTAGAGGGGCAAAGGTTTATGCAGTAATATCAGGAAGTATTACTTTACTGAGAGAGTAGTGGATGCATGGAATAGTCTTCCTGCAGAAGTGGTCGCTGCAAATACAGTGAAGGAGTTTAAAAATGCATGGGATAAGCATAAGGCTATCCTTCATATAAGATAGGGCCAGGAACTATTGATAGGATACAGATTATTGGGCAGACTAGATGGGTCAAATTGTTCTTATCTGCCGACATATTCTATGTTTCTATGATAGTCTCTTTCCACATCAGATAGAAAACACAGGCGACCTGCAGTCTGGTTCGGCAGCTGCAGTGTGCGATATCCATATCCAGGAGTGAGGATCTACCCTATAGAACTAATGCAGCCAAGGGGGTTGCTATAAGACCTGCTATGAGCAGATTATGGATTAATTACGTGTGAAGTTACTGTTTTGTAGGTGGCATCCGTGAATTTGGAGCCATTTACTGATTAGTGAGTGCAGGATGTGTTTTCTCTCTGATGTGGAAAGAGACTATCGACAGTGAGGGGCGGTCACTATACCGGGACACCCGTTTTAGAGAATAACTACATAATACAGATTATCTGACTCCCTCGTGCATATAGTGGATCTGTAGGTGTTTCCTTTATCATCATTCCTAAATATCTTAGACCTATCTATCACTTATATGAGGATCAAGGTACTACAAGCAATCTGCCCAGCATTTCTATGTGATTTATGTGAAGTGCTAAGTGCACATCTGTCTTGTGACTAATCTAGATATACCCCCTACTGCTATTTTTTTTATTTATTGCATGTATTCCTTATTGTATGTTAATGTGTATTTCCCCTTCCTGTATATTATTCTGTGATCCCCTGATGAACCGATGTATGATACCAGATACACGGGGAAATGCGTTGGGATTTGTGGGTGTTTACATCAGGAGAACGGTGTTTACTCAGTAGGATATTTTCACTTGTAGATTTTATAAAATTTTTTGGTTAATTGTGTAACAGGGTTTTATTGCTCTTTATAATAAAGTGATATGTCTAGCTATTTTTGTGAATAGTTTTTTCTATGTGAACATACCCTTGAGATTGCTTACTAGTCTACAATAATTACAGCCAAGGAAATGTATTTTTTAATCATTGTTTAATATATCACAATTCACATTCAGTGAAATTTTTCTCTCACCAAACCCCCTCTCCCAGCTGACATCCCCTCCCCTCTAGAAGCAGAAACCATGTATTTTATACACTGAAACAAATAGAACAGGTGTGTCTCTTTCTAGCGCTGACAGCAGCTCCAGCCCCACCTGCTCAGCTGTGGTGTCGCCCATAACCCATAGCAATGCCTGGGCCAATCAGGAGGACTGGATGACAAGCCAATTGTAACGCCCCCATCTTCTTGGGCTGGTCTATTTGAGTTGCACTCTGCTTTTAGACACTTGCCTGAGGTAAAGGAATCTTCATTGTTCCTGGCTTTGGTTTTGCTCTATCCTATGTATCTATCTATTCTCTTGGCTCATTCTCTGACCCCTCTATTGTTTACTGGATCTGTACTGCAGCATTCCGTTACCAATTTGGCTTGATTATAAATTTGTTTGTGCTTTTCCTGTCTGTATGTTTGACTTCTCTACTCCCTACACCTTAGTAGCATAGTGGCTGACACTGTGGTTGGGGCCACCCTATTAAGGAGGTAAGCACCCAAAAGATAGGGACAGAGGGTATGACTCACTTATCCCTGCCCAGCGTGACAACAAATTCATCTGGGGAACCTGAGATGTTTTTGATTTAACCCCACTATGTCTTATATTATTGCTGCTCTGTTCTGGAGGCGGAGAATTTAAATGGGTGGTTCTAAGCTAAGTCACCCATAATAGTAGTTTTGCACCCTACGCTTATGTTTTGTCCCTTATATATCTATTGATACTCTGTCCTCCTGTAACCTGACCTTTGGCTTGATTTTGACTCTGTTCTTTTCTACTTAGATTGGACTATGCTGCCCTATAGGTTTGAACCATCTCAATTTTGACTATGCCTTGTCATTTTGTTTATGTACTTTTGCACATCTCCTGGTTCTGATCTCTTTGCTTGTTTCCTGGTTGACCCCTTGTTTGCCATCTTTGTACTGTCTTTGCTCGTTTGTTACTAACCAGGACTGTCAAGCAGTTCAAGGGAAAAAACGCACGCTAACAAAATTGAGTTAAAAAAGTTGAAAATTATAGATTTCCCCCCATATGAGAACCCAGCATAATATATGGAAATATAATATGAAATTAATCAGCAAACAAAATCGTGTTAAAGGGTAAAGAAGTTAGTCAGGATTTTTCAATACAAATATTAGGTATTCAGTGATCTCCTTTTTAAATTTATATGTATACTAACCCAGTAAACACAGAAAACAATGGTGGCTATCTCTATTATATTAATATCATGAGCTATATGAATTACCTTTTCATGATCATCATTCAGTAGAGGAGATGAGTTATTTTCTGGGCTCATGTATTTTTTAATGTTGCCTCTTAGTATCAGTGAACAGGCATGAGAAGGGTTGATGCGCAGCCCGTAATCTAAATCTTTAATAGCTTCCTTTTCTTTCTGCATTGTGCACCACACAAGAGCTCGGATGCAATAAACATCCTGAAAAGAGAAAATGCTAAAATGACAATAATAGGGTAAACTAGAGGCTCGATATAATAGAATCCAATTTGATATCCATTGAAGTGTGCTAAAATAAAATGACAGCCATATACCAAAGAGCATATCCTGTTAATATGGACAATGCCTTTCTATGGACATCAATTTCTCAGTCTGTTTTTAGTAAGAGCTAACAATTTCAAATGTTTACAGTGCCTTCAAAGCTTCAGCTCATGAATAAATCGTATTTACTCAAGGATGCTCATTGCAAACATGGTGAAATGTATTTTACATACAAATTAAAATATAACATTTATCTAAATTATTTCAAACATAAGAGACAAGAAACTAAAGAGCTTACACTCTCCAAAATAAACATGTCCTAAAAAAACAGGCAATGGCCTCTATAACTCATCAGTCTTACCAGTATCTAGGTCAAGCTGTGCCTTTTTTAGGTCCATTAGGAGAATAAGTATCACTATTTTGGACCCATGATTACTCATACTCTGCGCCCTTCACAAAAAAATAGACCAACCGCCCTGTTAAGAGCAACCCCATACTGAAACCATGTCCTTGTGTGCCCCAGATGTCTCTTATCCATTACAATTTGAATAATTGTATTAATCATTATACTTGGTGTTCCGTAGTAGTAATAATGGCTGTGTAATTTATTATTACAGTATTACCAGTTCTACCAATTCATTGTTGAATCCAAATGCTCTTTAATTCACTTTTATTCTCAGATTAGAATCTTGAATTTCCAAGATAAATTCCTTATTTACTTATGTGATATCAGTTGTGTTAATAAATAAGCAGATTTGTTATAATACCATGTTTTCAGACTTACTGGATTCAACCTATCTAAGAAAACAGCAGCATCAGCGTCTTTCAAGACTTTCCTTGTTTCACCTACAGTAAAAAAATAAAAAAAAACATGGTTCAAGTAAAAGACAAAGCATATTGAAAGTATTGTTGAACTTAGACTCCCATAGCTGTCCTTGGTCCATTGGTGGATTTAGATATAAGTCGCTGGTGCCGCTTATCCTTTTGTTCTCTGGAGTAGTCTATATTGAAAGTATTAGTCAACATATTATAGGATGAGATTCAACAATTACAAATAAGTAATACCGTAATTAGTACCGTAATACACTGTAACAAATTCTATGTTTTCACATTTTTGTAAGATAGCTTGCATGATTTGTTGCATTAATATTATCATATACTTAATTATTATATTGTTTCCATTATATAAAATGCATTCAGAAAGTATTTAGACCCTTCCCTTTTTTTTTCTTAATGTTACAACCTTTTTAACATTTCTCACCATCATTCTGTACTCAATGTTATATAATGAGAATGTAAAAATAGGAATATATTAAAAATAAAACTTTGCTAACACTTATGATTTAGATGATCTCTTGATCATCTCTGAGATGTTTCTACACCTTGATTGGAGTCACCTGTGGTAAATTCAGATGATTGGACATGATTTCACAGCAAAAATTGCCTGTAGAGACAGGATTGTGTGGATCTATAATCGCTTAAGAAGGATACAAAAACATTTATGATGCACTGAAAATTACCAAGAACATAATGGCCTCCATAATTCTTAAATGGAAAAAAAATTGGTGCAACTAGGAGTCTTCCTAGAGCTTGCCACTCAACCACACAAAGTAATCTGGGGAGAAAATTCTTGGTAAGAAAGGTGATCAAGAAGCCACTGGTCACTCTGGCAGAGCTCCACAGAAATTTCCAGAAGGTCAATCATCATTGCAGCACTCCACCATCTGGGACAGAGTGACCAGAAAGAAGCCTCTCAGTAAAAGACACTTAAAGGGGTACTCCGCTGGAATTTTATTATTATTTTAAATCAACTGGTGTCAGAAAGTTAAACAGTTTTGTAAATTACTTCTATTTAAAAATCTTAATCCTTCCAGTACTTATCAGCTTCTATATACTTGTCACGATGCCGGCTGGCAGGAGGTGGATCCTCTGTGCCAGAGAGGGATTGGTGTGGACCGTGCTAGTGGACCGGTTCTAAGTTACTACTGGTGTTCACCAGAGCCCGCCGCAAAGCGGGATGGTCTTGCTGCGGCGGTAGTAACCAGGTCGTATCCACTAGCAACGGCTCAACCTCTCTGACTGCTGAAGATAGGCGCGGTACAAGGGAGTAGACAAAAGCAAGGTCGGACGTAGCAGAAGGTCGGGGCAGGCAGCAAGGATCGTAGTCAGGGGCAACGGCAGGAGGTCTGGAACACAGGCTAGGAACACACAAGGGAACGCTTTCACTAGGCACAAGGGCAACAAGATCCGGCGAGGGAGTGCAGGGGAAGTGAGGTATACATAGGGAGTGCACAGGTGAACACACTAATTGGAACCACTGCGCCAATCAGTGGCGCAGTGGCCCTTTAAATCGCAGAGACCCGGCGCGCGCGCGCCCTAGGGAGCGGGGCCGCGCGCGCCGGGACAGGACCGACGGAGAGCGAGTCAGGTACGGAAGCCGGGGTGCGCATCGCGAGCGGGCGCCACCCGCATCGCGAATCGCATCCCGGCTGGAGGCGGTATCGCAGCGCACCCGGTCAGTGGATCTGACCGGGGCACTGCCGTAGCGAGAATGTTGCGAGCGCTCCGGGGAGGAGCGGGGACCCGGAGCGCTCGGCGTAACAATACTCAACAGGAAGTTCTTTTCTTTTTGTATTTCCTTTCTGTCAGGCCACAGTGCTCTCTGCTGACACCTCTGTCCATTTTAGGAACTGTCCGGAGCAAATCCCCATAGCATATATATCTTGCTCTGGACTGTTCCTGACATGGACAGAGGTATCAGCAGAGAACGCTTTGGTCAGACAGAAAGGAAATGCAAAAAGAATATAACTTACTCTGGAGAATACAGCAGCTGATAAGTACTGAAAGGATTAAGATATTTAAATAGAAGTAATTTACAAATCTGTTTAACTTTCTGGCATCAGTTGATTTAAAAAATTTATTTTCCAGTGGCGTACCCTTTTAACCGGCAAACCTGGAGTTTGCAAAAAAAAAAAATCACCTAATGGTTCTCTGGTTTGATGACACCATAATTGAGCGGGCCTCCATTCTAGGTGTCATGTCTGAAGAAATCCAAGCACTGCTCATTATCTGCCCAATACCACCCCACAGTAAAGAATGGTGGTTGCAGCATCATGCTCTGGGGGTGATTTTCAGCGGCTGGGCGAGGGAGAGTGGTCAGTTTTGAGAAAAAGCTGAATGGAGCAATGTACAGAAAACTTTTTAATGAAACCCTGATCCAGAGTGCTCAGAATACCCAAGCTGGGCCTTCCAAGATGACAATAGGCCTAAGCACGCTGCCAAGACAACACGGGAGTAGATAAGGGACAATTCTGTGAATATCCTGGAGTGGCTTAGCCTGAGCCCTGGCTTGGACCCAGTCAAACATCTCTGAAGAGACCAAAAATAAAATAAAGGTTGTCTACCGAAGGTCCCCATCCAATCGGACAGATCTTGAGAGGATCTGCAGAGAGAAATGGTAGAACATTTAAATCCAAGTGTGTAAAACTTGTGGCATTATACCCAAGAACACTGGAGGCGGTAATCACTGCCAAAGGTGCTTCAACAAAATACTGAGTAAAGGGTCTGAATACTTATGTCACTGCAATATTTTAGTTTTTCCTTTTCAATAAATTACAAAGATTTCTGACATTCTGCTTTTACTTTGTGTTAACTTTGGTGGGAGAAAAATAATAAATTTTTATTTTCGTGAAATGGGTAAATAAAAATATATTTAATTAGCTATGTATTTTTTAATTACCGTATTTTTTGTCATATAATACGCTCTGGCATATAAGACGCACCTAATTTTATATAATAAAATCTAGAAAATAAAGATTCTGAACCAAATACAATGTAAAGTATAGGACAGTGATCTTCAACCTGCGGACCTTCAGATGTTGCAAAACTACAACTCCCAGCATGCCTTGACAGCCAACGGCTTAGTGACTCTAATCAGGGAAGACCTGCAAGTCACTGGATGTAGCTGTATATAATTGCTCATATGGTCGGCAAAGACCTGTGTACAGCTGGTATCAACCATTATATGGTCACTATATGGGGGGAATATTTCCTACTCGTATACTGGTATTGTTGATAATATTACTCTCAGTATATAGGATTTGCCCAGTAACAGTATGATGGTAATGTGTATGGTGATAATATTCCTTCTTGTAAACAGGTATTATTTGTAATATTTTTCCCAGTATACAGGATTTGGTCAGTAATCGTATGATGATGATATGTATGGTAATACAATTTCTTCTGTGTATACTTGTACTGTTAATATTCTAAAAAATAAATGGGAGGTCAACATAAAACATGAATTACCAAGCCGAGGATACTGTGTTGCACATAAACCCAATGTGTCAAAAGGATAACCAACAATAAATATAGGAAAACAGTCCTACTAGGCTGGGGATGAAGGTAAAAATATAAGAATGTAAAAGAGAATAGGAGGAATAAAAGAGAGTAAGAATGAAGTAAAGAGATGGTGTTCAATGATAAAATAATTTTTAATATTTAATAGGTACATGTACAGTCTTCAGCAGGGCCCTTGCCTCAGACTGTCAATAAAAAATGCTATAAAATAAGCTAAAAGATCAATGCAAAAATATTTATACAGTATTTCTCATATAAGAATGTTCATGCAATACTAGGTGCTACCCCTAGGGACAGGTCAGGGAAAATAGGACATTTGGCAATTTAGGCAATTAAAGTGCTGCAGGTGCTGGAGTTAGTATAGTCTTTCCATAATTAAAAGTCACTTGATATAGTAATTGTTTTATCTGCAAAGACAGCTACGTGTCTGGATTGTAATAATATCAGTTGAAAGTATTCGGTGGCAGAATTTTTGCAAAGCTGGAGGCCCCCTTTTTGAGCCCACTTTACCCTGTCGGCACAGGGCTAGGTGTAAGCGGTCTCAAAGCTGGGGGTTTACTGTTGTATAATCGGTTGCTCTGTTTAATAGCCTCAGAACCTCGCTACCACTGCCGGCGCGGGGACCAATGTGCGGGGTTCTGAGCGCAATGATGTTAGACACAATAACACAGAGAGTTCACAATTTGTAATCCTTCCGAACCTCGCTAGTGCCCGGCGGCGCGGGGACAAGTGTGTGGGGTTCCGAATGAGCTGTGATGTAGCACTATTTGCCTCTTACCGGCTTCTTCGCTGTAGCTAGACAGCGGAGGGGGGATGGTTCCTGATGAATTTTGGAATCCGTGCAGAAGATTCTAGGTTCAAAGTTCTCCTTTGTGTCCACAAGTAGGAGTGAGGGTAAGAGTGTTCTCGGGCTAGACGTGTTTCAGGGAGCCTTGTCCCCTTTTTCAATAGCAGTGAGAACTGAATGTCTTAGACTAAGACATTCAGTTCTCACTGCTATTGAAAAAGGGGACAAGGCTCCCTGGCACTTTAATTGCCTAAATTGCCGAATGTCCTATTTTCCCTGACCTGTCCCAAGGGGTAACACCTAGTATTGCATGAACATTCTTATATGAGAAATACTGTATTAATATTTTTGCATTAATCTTTTAGCTTATTTTATAGCATTTTTTATTGACAGTCTGAGGCAAGGGCCCTGCTGAAGACTGTGCATGTACCTATTAATTATTATTTTATCATTGGACACCATCTCTTAACTTCATTCTTACTCTCTTTTATTCCTCTTATCCTCTTTTACATTCTTATATTTTTACCTTCATCCCCAGCCTAGTAGGACTGTTTTCCTATATTTATTGTTGTTAATAATATTACTCTTAGTATACAGCATTCGGTCAGTAACACTATGATGGTAAAATGTATGGTGATAATATTCATTGTTATATACTGGTATTATTAGTAATATTGGTCTCAGTAGACAGGATCTGTCTAGTTACAGTATGATGGTAATATGTATGGTAATAATGTTTTCTCCTTGTATACTGGTATTATTGGCAACATTGGTCCCAGTATTCAGGATTTGATCAGTAAGAGTATACTGGTATATTGGTAGTTTTGGTCTCAGTATACAGGGTTTGGTCAGTAACATTATGATGGTAATACGTATGGTGATAATATTCATTGTTATATACTGGTATTATTAGTAATATTGGTCTCAGTATACAGGATTTGTCTAGTTACAGTATGATGGTGATATGTATGGTGATATGTATGGTCATAATATTTTCTCCTTGTATACTGGTATTATTGGCAATATTGGTCCCAGTATTCAGGATTTGAATGACCTTATTAAGAATGGTGATAATTTTTCCTTCAACATCATATACTGGGGCTCTGTCACCATATAGCCACACCCATGGCCGAAATCGTCCCAGTCTGGCCCTGACCCTGCAACTACAGTTTTGATATATTTATATGCTTATACCTTATACCACTAATATTGGTCCCATTATTATGTTTTTAGAAAAGGGTTGAAAAAGGTTGCAAGACTGAAACATCCTTGATATGGATATGAATTTAAGCTTCATTATCTCAATCAGGATGAATTGAATCCCTATGTCTTCTATTATGATTTAACAAAAGGAAACAGAGAGATGCATGGATATATAATTTTGCTTAAAGGGGTACTCCGGTGAAAAACATCATTTTTTTAAATCAACTGGTGCCAGGAAAGTTAAATCTGTAAAAAAGTACATGCTGGGGAGCAGAGGCAGTAGCCCGGAGGACGATACTGCCTCCGCTCCCCAGCATGTACTTTTTTTTTACAGATTTTATCTCTGTGGATTTCTATCAATGAAGTACCGACTGTCAAGATAATTGGTGCTCCAGATTTAATTTCTTTGTTCCAACACATCATACTAGAAGTTATTTTCATAAATGTGATGCACCATTGATTGGATCATACTGCTCTGCTTAACTACCCACCTGCATGTGATTGATAGTTTGCTCTATAACCAGTGCCAGGTATCTGTCTTTCCTTTGGATATTTGTAAATTACTTCTATTTAAAAATACTCCAGTACTTCCAGTACTTATCAGCTGCTGTATTCTCCACAGGAAGTTCTTTTCACTTTAAATTTATTTTCTTTCTGACCACAATGCTCTATGCTGACACCTCTGTCTGTCTCAGGAACTGTACAGAGCAGGAGCCAAACCTCAAAGCAAACCTATCCTGCTCTTGACAGTTCCTGAGACTGACGGAGGTGAAGAAAAGAACTTCATATGGTGCATACAGCATCTGATAATTACTGGATGGGTTAAGATTTATAAATAGAAGTAATTTACAAATCTGTTTAACGTTCTGGCACAAGTTGATTTAAAAAACAAAATGTTTTTCACTGGAGTACCCCTGTCTAAACGTACCTAACTGTCTAAACATACTTAGAGGAAGTAATGTTGAATTTTTCATATTATGAATATTAGGTTTAACCATCCAACAAGCATCCATTAATAAGTGCAGCGCACAGTCCATTTTTGGATCATACTGTTTGCTTGAGTCAGGTCTATGAGGTTTCCAGGATGAGTGAACTCTACCCCTGTAACCCCCATAGCTTTATACAAAGAAATGCAAATTTAACAAACATCCATTAACTAATATATGGTTTGTATACAATACCTATGTGTACTCAAAATATTGTGCAGCATATCAATATAACAGATGTGTGGAAAATCAGCTTGCTAGAGTGGGAATACATTTCATTTTACCGGAAGCCTGTTAATGGGAATGAAGCTCCAAGAAATGTTCTCCATGGGGTATTATTTAGCAGCTAAAGTATTATTTGTGACTACTGCAACTGAAAATAACAATTTCCGACAAAGCCAATTCACGGCTGTATATGCATAGATATTAAAAAGTTGAATAAAAGTAGTACTCTGCATTACTAATGTCCAAGACATACTCTTGATATGACTCTATGGCCCTGAATGTGTTATGATTGAGTCTTTGGGGAACCAGCATTTAGTCACCCAGTTCTAGGCCCAGATAATATGCTTACTAGTTGTGACCAAAACTGAGGTTTAATATAATAGCAATGCATTGTGAAATATCCTTTTTATTATATTTGAAACTGCGTCGTAAAGAATATTCATGCTCGTTAGGTTTTTGCAGACATTTCTGTGACTAAAATTCAGTTTCATACCACATGGATTTAGGCAAGTTCCATACAGATGAACTAAACAAATCTGCTGTGTGTGAATGTAACGTAAAGAGGAGCTTTTAGCTATGCTGACATGTCTGTTTTAATTAATACTTGCATTTTGAATGAAAAAAGCAATGCTGTAGGAACTTTATTAGGACTTTGGGTTGTGTCAAAGCTGAGCCCTGTTTCTAAATCTTGAACACGATACTAAACCCCTCACCTAGAAGTAAATCCAGGTGGGGGTGCAAAACCCAGTGTAGAGCACCCACCCTTAAAACTTAACCTTTATTGTATTTTTAGTAAAACTTACAAGAATCTAATAGTTAAAAGACACCTCAGACACCCCTGATGACATGACTGTGGTCACGAAACATGTAGAGGAGGCTGTGCTATTATAGTTTTAATATCAGCAACATATCCATTCTAGTGTTGCTTGCGAATATTCGCAATGCGAATTTTAATTGCGAATATCACATATCCGCGAATTCGCTAATATTGCGAATATAGCACTATATATTCGCAATTACGAATATTCGCTTTTTTTTTAACAGTGCACATCACAGTGATCACTGATAATCCCTCTCTGTTTCCAGCTTGTGTTTGGTCCAAAGAAGGCTCTAATACTACTGTGTGAGTCTGGTGCGCGAATATGCGAATATTCGCGAAGCTTGTGGGCCAATGAGAATTATGCAGATACAGCTGTCCATAGCAACCATTATAGGAAAGTATCCCACCCCTTCACTATATAAGATTCCTCCCAGCAGCAGCTCCCTGCAGTTTCTTGTGGTGGATAATGTGATAGGACAGTGGTCTTCAACCTGCTGACCTCCAGATGTTGCAAAACTATAATTCCCAGCATGATCCCGTACAGTGAACGGCGTAAATGTAAAAAAATGTAAAAATCCACAAATGCTGCTTTTTAGTCACATTTTATTCCCAAAAAAATTCATAAAAAATTATCTAAAAGTTTAAAGTTTTAAATATGCAAATGTGGTAACGATAAAAAGATAAAAATGAGCCCTCATACCACCCTATATATGGAAAAATGAAAAAGTTATAGGTGGTCAAAATAGGGCGATTTTAGATTACTGATTTTGTACAAAACTTTTAGATTTTTTTAAGTGGTACAAAAATATAAAAGCATCTAGACATGGGTATCATTTTAATCGTATTGTAGGGATACAGATGTGGAGGACGGGAATCCTGGTAGGGGTTCCCTTGTTCTTCCGGCGAAAACTGACTTCGGCACTGTGAGCGCTACACTGGCAGCGTGATGACATGGGAGTCAGGAGTAGCTTGTATCAAACTTTTTATTAATATCATAAAAAGTGATACTACATAAGGACTACGCATTTCCTAGGATATTATCCCTCCTTCCTCAGGTTCAAGTTACAGTGTGCGGATACAGTGTTTGATATATACAAAGAACCATGAATACATTATTACATTAAACTTTTGAATTTTGGCGTGTCTGAACGCTATTGGAGGCTGAGTGTGACATCAGCCTCCAGGATAAGTGTATGGTATAGGGAACCGATGGGCTAGTGCATTAACTCTGTGATTTTTTGGCCCATTGAAACCAATAGGCCCATTGTGGTCTATGGGGATGTCATGGTATGTAAAACTGTAAGATAAGCAGGAGGGTCTCGGCAGTATAGTGGATGGGAGACCCTGGTGGTGGTTCCAGTCCCACTGGGGTGGAGTGTTACAGTGTTGTGGTTAAACTTTACTTGTGATTGACAAATGTAGATCGCTTCTTTCATTTTTCACAAGGCCTCTGCAAAATGAAAGAAGCGATCTGATTGGTTGCTATGGGCAACTCAGCAGCTTTTCCAGGAAAAGCTGCTTAGTTGCCCATAGCAACCAATCAGATCACATCTTTGATTTTTAATTTTTTGCACAGGTTTTGAAAAATCTCCCATTCATTCATACCCAGCCTTACACATTACATCCAGTTTCAATTAACACCAATACTCTCCCATTCACTGTACTGCCAAGACCCTCCTGCTTATCTTACAGTTTTACATACCATGAGATCCCCATAGACCACAATGGGCCTATTGGTTTCAATGGGCAAAAAATCACAGAGTTAATGCACTAGCCCAGTAGTTTCCTATACCATTAAAGAAGGGAGAGCTCAATATTCGCGAATATACATTTTCACATATGCGCATAAATTTGTGCATATGCGCATAAAAATATATATAACGAATATGCGAATTTTGCGAATATATGACGAATATTCGTCCATATATTCGTGAAATATCGCAAATTTGAATATGGCCTATGCCGCTCCTCACTAATCCACTCATTAGGGCCCTGTAGCACTGCAGGCACAGGACATAAACACGTTCTCGGCTGAGAGTGCAGATAGAAATAGTGTGGTGAAATTGCTGGGTTTTTAACTATTAGGTTCCTATAAGTTTTACTAAAAATACAATAAAGGTTAAGTTTTAAGGGTGGGTGCTCTACAGGGGGTTTTGCACACCCACCTGGATTTACTTCTAGGTGAGGGGTTTGGTATTGTGTTCAAGGTTTCAACCCCTGCACCACATCTTGGGCATTTGTTTGTGTCTGTTTCTAAATCTTGCACCTACACTGTACATACAAATAGTATGCAGATGCAAGATTTTGAAAGAGGGCTTGGCTTCTAGTTGACTGTCAATCAAGCAGGGACATAGATAAGAGGGAGAGCAAGGAGGACTTCTAGCTCCCAGCACTTCAGGGGCTTAGATAACACCTCTTTGACATTTGGCACCAGAAAATAAAAGCATATTCTATGTTAAGAGAACACAGACAGATATATGGTATCATGTGTCTCTTTGCCGTAACAGCTATCTAACAATGTCAATGGAATGTGAGTGGCAGCAGAGAGATTCCCTTTAACCCCTTAAGGACCCAGCCCATTTTCACCTTAAGGACCAGGGCATTTTTTTGCACATCTTACCACTGTCACTTTAAGCATTAATAACTCTGGGATGCTTTTACTTTTCATTCTGATTCAGAAATTTTTTTTTTCATGACATATTCTACTTTATGTCAATGGTAAATTTTTGTTGATACTTGCATAATTTCTTGCATAATTTCTGAAAAATTCCAAAATTTGATGAAAAATTTTAAAATGTTGCATTTTTCTAACTTTGAAACTCTCTGCTGATAGCGAAAATAGAAATAACAAATAAATTATATATTGATTCACATATACAATATGTCGACTTTATGTTTTCAGCATTGTTTTTACTTTTGGAAGACATCAGAGGGCTTCAAAGTTCAGCAGCAATTTTCCAATATTTCACAACATTTCCAAAATCGGAATTTTTCATGGATCAGTTCAGTTTTGAAGTGGATTTGAAGGGCCTTCATATTAGAAATATCCCATAAATGACCCCATTATAAAAACTGCACCCCTTAAAGTATTCAAAATGACATTCAGAAAGTGTGTTAACCCTTTAGGTGTTTCACAAGAATAGCAACAAAGAGAAGGAGAAGGAGTAAATTTTTTACACTCATGTTCTTGTAGACCCAGTTTTTTTTTAATTTATAAGGGGTAAAAGGAGAAAAAGCCCCCCAAAATTTGTAACTCAATTTTTCTCGAGTAAGAAATTACCTCACATGTGTATGTATAGTGTTCGGAGAGCGCAGTAGAGTGCTCAGAATGGAAGGAGTGACAATGGGATTTTGGAGAGTGAGTTTCTCTGTAATGGTTTTTGGGTGGCATGTCACATTTAGGAAGCCCCTATGGTGCCAGAACAGCAAAAAAAGAAAAACACCATGGCAAACTATACCCCTCAAGGAACGTAACAAGGGGTACAGTGAGCCTTAACACCCCACAGGTGTTTGACGACTTTTCGTTAAAGTCGGATATGTAAATTAATTTTTTTACAACTAAAATGCTGGTTTTCCCCCAAATTTTACATTTTTACAAGGGGTAATAGGAGAAAATGCCCCCCAAAATTTGTAACCCCATCTCTTCTGAGTATGGAAATACCCCATGTGTGGACATCAAGTGCACTGCGGGTGCACTTCAATGCTCAGAAGAGAAGTCACATTTGGTACCAGAACAGAAAAAAACACACCACCATGGAATACTATTTTGCAAACTACACTGCTCAAGGAACATAACAAGGGGTACAGTGAGCCTGGCACCCCACAGGAGTTTGACAAATTTCCGCTAAATTTGGAGGTGAAAATAAAAATTTTGATTTTTTTCACTAAAATGCTGGTGTTACCCCAAATTTTTAATTTTCACAAGGGGTAAAAGGAGAAAAAGACTCCCAATATTTGTAATTCCTTCTGAGTATGGGAATAGCCCATATGTGGATGTAAAGTGCTCTGTGGGTTTACTACAATGCTCAGAAGAGAAGAAGTGCCATTGAGCTTTTGGAGAGAGAATTTGGTTGGAATGGAAGTTGGGGGCCATGTGCATTTCCAAAGCCCCCGTGGTACCAGAACAGTGGACCCCCAACCCCACATGAGATCCCATTTTGGAAACGACACCCCTCCCAGAATGTAATAAGGGGTGCAGTGAGCATTTACACCCCACTGGCGTTTGACAGATCTTTGGAACAGTGGGCTATGCAAATGAAACATTACATTTTTCATTTTCACAGACCACTGTTCCAAAAATCTGTCAAACACCTGTGGGGTGTAAATGCTCACTGCACCCCTTATTAAATTCTGTGACGGGTGTAGTTTCCAAAATGGGGTCACATGTGGGGGGGTCCATTGTTCTGGCACTATGGGGGCTTTGTAAACACACATGGCCTTCAATTTCGGACACATTCTCTCTCCAAAAGCCCAATGGCGCTCCTTCCCTTCTGAACATTGTAGTTTGTTTGCAGAGCCCTTAAACATCCACATATGGAGTATGTTCTTACTCAGATGAAATGGGGTTACAAATTTTGGTGGGCTTTTTCCCTATTCTCCCTTGTGAAAATGAAAAATGTAGGGTAACACCAGCATTTTAGTGAAAAAAAAATATGTTTTTTTCATTTTCACATCCAACTTTAACGAAAATACGTCAAACACCTATGGGGTGTTAAGGCTCGCTATACCTCTTGTTACATTCCGTGAGGGGTGTCGTTTCCAAAATGGGGTCAAATGTGGGTATTTATTGTTCTGCGTTTATGTCAGAACCACTGTAAAATCAGCCTCCCCTGTGAAAATCGCCAATTTAGACCTCAAATATACATGGTGTGCTCTCAATTCTAAACCATGTTGTGCACCAGGAGATCACTTTACACCCACATATGGGGTAGTTCCGTACTCACACATTTTAGGGGTCTTATTTTCCTTTTACCGCTTGTGAAAATTAAAAGTATGGGGCAACACCAGCATGTTAGTGTAAAAAAAAATTTTTTTTTTTACACTAACATGCTGGAGTAGACCCCAACTTTACCTTTTCATAAGGGCAGTGGCGTTGCGACCCGGGTGCGGGGGGTGCGGCCCGCACCGGGTGACACCAACCTAATGGGGTGACACCAAGACGCTCCGTAGCCGCACCCCCCCAGCTACACAGACACTACCTCCCCCATCGGTGCCCGACCGGCCTCCCATCCGTCAGCACAACCCCCCCCCCCCCGCGCTGTGTGTGCCCGTCCATCAGCAACCCCCCTCTTTCTCCTGCACTGTGCGCCCGTCCATCATCACACCCCCCTCACCTTCACCAGCATTGTGCCCGGCCTCCGCTCCCACGTCTGCGCCGGCCTGACGTCACACCGTATGGCCGCGCAGGAGGACGTCAGTTACGTCACTCGCACGGCGGCCGGTGAGAAGGAGCGCTGCGCTGGATGGGTGAGTGTGTGTGTCTGTCTCTATCTATGTTTGTGTGTGTGAGACTCTGTGTGTGTATGACTCTGTGTGTGTGTATGACTCTGTGTGTGTATGAGACTCTGTGTGTGTTTGTGTGACTGTGTGCATGTGCATGTGTATGTGTGTGACTGTGAGTGTGTCTCTCTGACTGTGTGTGTGTGTTTGTGTGTGTGTCTCTCTGTGTTGTATGTGTTTTTTGTGTGTGTGTGTGGGGGGAGGGGGGTGGTATAACCAGCAATCTATTGTGGGGAGACTTTGACCCATTGTGGGGAACCTGCAAGGGAACCTGCGGCCTAATGTGGGGAAACTACTACCAAGTGTGGGGAGTCTATGCTACCTTATGTGGGGAGTCTATGCTACCTTATGTGGGGAGTCTATGCTACCTTATGTGGGGAATCTGTGCTACCTAATGTGGGGAAATTGCTACCTAATGTGGGGTAACTGGTACCTACCTAATGTGGGGGAACTGGTACCAAATGTGGGGAATCTATGCTGCCTAATGTGGGGAATAGATGCTACCTAATGTGGGGAAACTGCGACCTACCTAATGTGGGGAATCTATGCTGCCTAATGTGGGGAATAGATGCTACCTAATGTGGGGAAACTGCGACCTACCTAATGTGGGGGAACTGCTGCCTACCTAATGCTCCCCCCCTGGCAGTAGCACCCTCATCATCCACCAGCAACACCCCCCCCCCCCCCCCCAGCAGCACCTCCATCAGCAGATCCTGATGGTGGATGATGGAGGTGCTCCTGCCAGGAGGATGATCCTGCCGATGGATGATGGGGATGATACTGCCAGGGGGGATGGCCAGTAGCACCCTCATCATCCTCCAGCAACACCCCCCGAGTAGTAGCACCCCCATCATCCACTAGCAACACCACCAATACCCCCCTCCCGTCGTAATAGCATCAGCTAACGGATGTTGAGGGGTGTTACTGCGGTTGTGGTATTATATTCAGAGGGTGCACTGTATGGCAACGTTATATTCAGAGGGCGCAGTTAGTGGTAGTATTATATTCAGAGGGCGCAGTTTGTGGTAGTATTATATTCAGAGGGCGCAGTTTGTGGTAGTATTATATTCAGAGGGCGCAGTTTGTGGTAGTATTATTAGAGATGAGCGAACTTACAGTAAATTCGGCTCGGCAGTTGATGACTTTTCCTGCGTAAATTAGTTCAGCCTTCAGGTGCTCCGGTGGGCTGGAAAAGGTGGATACATTCCTAGGAAAGAGTCTCCTAGGACTGTATCCACCTTTTCCAGCCCACGGGAGCACCTGAAAGCTGAACTAATTTATGCAGGAAAAGTTATCAACTGCCGAGCAGAGAAGTTTGTGACGAGTTGAATTTACTGTAGTTTGCTCATCTCTAATTATTATATTCAGAAGGTGCAGTGGGTGGTAGTATTATATTCAGAGGGTACAGTATGTGGCGGTATTATATTCAGGGGTACAGTATGTGGCAAATTTATATTCAGGGGTACAGTATGTGACAGATTTATATTCAGGGGTACAGTATGTGACAGATTTATATTCAGAGGTACAGTATGTGGCAGATTTATATTCAGAGGGTACAGTATGTGGCAGATTTATATTCAGAGGGTACAGTATGTGGCAGATTTATATTCAGAGGGCGCAGTTTGTGGTAGTATTATATTCAGTGGGTACAGTGTGTGGCGGTATTATATTCAGGGGTACAGTATGTGGCAGATTTATATTCAGAGGGTACAGTATGTGTTGGTATTATATTCATAATGTACAGTGTGTGGTAGTATTATATTCAGAGGGTACAGTGTATGGAAGGTTTATAATCAAAGAGTGTAGTGTATAGTAGTATTATATTTAGAGGATACAGTGTCTGTCAGGTTTATAATAATAATTGTTTTCATATAGAGGATGAGAATGCGCTGACATAGTGAGGAGACGTCTGGGCGTCACATTCTGCAGAAAGAAGTTTTAGCTGGAACAAGTCCTGGCGGTATGTACCATCTGAATTAGATAAGGGAAGACTATAGAGAAGACGTCACCTGTAATCACTGATATCATTGTGTATTCTCCTCACTATAGAAAAGACGTCACCTGTAGTCACTGATATCATTGTGTATTCTCCTCACTATAGAGAAGACGTCACCTGTAGTCACTGATATCATTGTGTATTCTCCTCACTATAGAGAAGACGTCACCTGTAGTGACTGATATCATTGTGTATTCTCCTCACTATAGAGAAGACGTCACCTGTAGTCACTGATGTCATTGTGTATTCTCCTCACTATAGAGAAGACGTCACCTGTAGTCAGATATCATTGTGTATTCTCCTCACTATAGAGAAGACGTCACCTGTAGTCACTGATATCATTGTATATTCTCCTCACTATAGAGAAGACGTCACCTGTAGTCACTGATAACATTGTGTATTCTCCTCACTATAGAGAAGATGTCACCTGTAGTCACTGATATCATTGTACATTCTCCTCTCTACATCAGAGCTGTAGTCACTTGTCAGTTCTACAGTTAGGTCAGTGAAACTACAACTCCCAGCATAACCTCACCACTGCTCAAAGGGGTACTCTACTGGAAAACATTTTTTTTAATCAGCTGGTGCTACAAAGTTAAACAGATTTGTAAATTACTTCTATTTAAAAATCTTAATCCTTCCAGTACTTATTAGCTGCTGTATAAGCGATTCACAGTAAATTATTTTCCTTTTTAATTTATTTTCTGTCTGACCACAGTGCTCTGTGCTGACACCTCTGTCCATGTCAAGAACTGTCCATAGTAGGAGCAAATCCCCATAGCAAACCTATCCTGCTCTGGACAGTTCCTGACATGGACAGAGGTGTCAGCAAATAGCACTGTGGTCAGACTGGAAAGAACTACACAACTTCCTGTGGAGCATACACCAGCTTATAAGTACTGTAAGTATTAAGATTTTAAATAGAAGTAATTTAAAAATCTGTTTAACTTTCTGGCACCAGTTGATATAAAAGTAAATGTTTTCCAGTGGAGTACCCCTTTAAGTAATTCTGGGAGCTGTATATTTCAATGGTGAAAACTTCTTTAACACTTTCCCATTCCGTGGCAACTGGTATATCTGATTATTATACTGGAATTTCTCACAATGCGCTACAACAGTGGTGTCTGTCACAACAGGCTAAAGACTTACTGAGGGGGGGGGGGGGGGTAGGTATGGGGGTGACACCATTTTCTACCGCACCGGGTGACACCAACCCTAGCAACGCCACTGCATAAGGGGTAAAAGGAGAAAAAGTCCCCCAAAATTTGTAACGCAATTTCTCCCGAGTACAGAAATACCCGATATGTGGCCCTAAACTGTTGCCTTGAAATGCCACAGGGCTCCGAAGCGAGAGAGCGCCATGCGCATTTGAGGCCCATTTTGGGGATTTGCATCCGCCACCAAAATACCCTACGGCACTGTTTCCCAAACAGGGTGTCTCCAGCTGTTTCAAAACTCCCAGCATACCTTTACAGTCAGTGGCTGTCCGGCAATACCGGGAGTTGTTGTTTTTCAACAGCTGGAGGCTCCGTTTTGTAAACGTACAAGACATTTTTTTTTTATTGGGGGGGAGTGTGTAGGGGTATATGTATATGTAGTGTTTAACTTTTTATTTTGTGTAGTGTAGTGTAGTGTTTTTAGGGTATATTCACATGAGTGGGGGTTTACAGTGAGTTTCTCGCTGGGAGTTTGAGCTGTGGTGGAAAATTTGCTGCATCTCAAACTTGCAGCAGAAAACTCACTGTAAACCCCCGCCCATGTGAATGTACCCTGTACATTCACTTGTTAAACCTCCAGCTATTTCAAAACTGCAACTCCCAGCATGCACTAATAGACATGCTGGGAGTTGTAGTTATGCAACAGCTGGAGGCACATTGGTTGCACAACACAGAGTTTGTAACTTAACTCAGTGTTTCGCAACCAGTGTGCCTCCAGCTGTTGCTAAACTAGAACTCCCAGCATGTACAGTCTCTGTGCATGCTGGGAGTAGTATTTTTGCAACAGCTGGAGGCACACTGGTTGTGAAACACTGAGTTAGGACACAAACTCTGTTTCACAACCAATGTGTCTCCAGATGTTGCAAAACTGCAACACTCAGCATGCATAGACAGTCGAAGGGCATGCTGAGAGTTGTAGTTTTGCAACAGCTGGAGGCACCCTACTACAACTCCCAGCATCCCCTTTGGTAGTCTGTGCATGCTGGGAGTTGTAGTTTTGCAACAGCTGGATGCACACTTTTTCATAGAAAAAATGTGCCTCCAGCTGTTGCATAACTACAACCCCCTGCATGCACAGACTACCAAAGGGCATGCTGGGAGTTGTAGTTGGAATTCCAGCTGTTGCAAAACTACAACTCCCAGCATGCCCTTTGGCTGTGCATGCTGAGAGTTGTTGCTAAGCAACAGCAGGAGGTGAACAGGCCTCACCTCCTACTGCATCCTGCCGCTGGGACTACCGCCACTGCTGCCACCACTCCTGCTGACTAGTACCGTCGCCGCCGCTCCTAAGGGGACCCTTGCCAGGCCAAGGAGAGGTAGGAGACCCCCGCCGTCCCCCTCCGGCCCCAATCACCGGCCAGCAGGGCAGTGATTGGTCAGTCGTTCTGACCGATCAATCACGTGATCGTGAGGTGGCACCCATGCCATCTCACTCCTGCTGAGTAAGGGTGAATGGGGCTGTCTTGGACAGCCCCATTCACCCTTTTTTTCCGGGTCACCAGAGACCCGAATGACCCAGAATCGATGCAAATCTACGGTCTGAATTGACCAGCGATTTGCGGTGATCACCGACATGGGGGGGTCTCAGGACCCCCCAGGGGTTTGCACGGGGTGCTTGCTGATAGATAATCCTAAGAAATTCCCACGGGCGTACAGGTACGTCCTGGGTCCCTAGGTGGTTAAAGATGAGCTGGGAAAAGGGAAAACTAGTCCGGGAGCCGCCCTTAAACCAGCTAATTCCTGCCCCTTTGGGCTCAATTAACAAGTCTGTCCCTATTTGTGTAAGGAATTATTAATATTATTATATCTGATACAATTGTTTCATTCATTATAATGGATTTGAATGACATACAGAATTTACATATGGGATTCCTTTTGTCTTGTGGGGCTGAAGTACAGTATTTAGCATATAAATGAGCTTGTATTCTTTAAAGGTATTGTTCAGTGAAATGTTAAGATTATCCGATAATTAATGTTTTACCATTAATAATAATTAATAGGCAACAGGTCAGGTTTACCTAGAAATAGAACAAAGAAGTTATCTAGACCCAAATGCTACTGAAAAACATAATGCATAATTGTTAAATTATGAACATACAAATATTATATCTTACCACATTTTGCCAAGGCAAACGCACGTCGGGTCAGTACCGGAGTGTGCAGACAGGTTCCTATTGTACAGCCAACAGCACAGTTCTTCTGCAGATGGAGGAATTTAACACTATGTTGAGCTGAAGCAATGTACTATTCCACCACAACCAACATCACTCATGAGGAAAAACCATAAGTTTTCTGTAGTAATGATGGCATCTATCTACAGACATTAGCTTTTGTAGTCTTTTATTTGTTCCAAATTAAAATACTAATTTTGCCCAGCAGGGGTGTATTGAAGCTGGCTAAAGACCAGTGCTTCTCCTACAGGGCACTGGTAATGTCCAAATGACAGAGTAATTCATTTTATAATTGCATTGTGTGTGAAAAAAAAATTGAGACATTATAACCTGAGGGAGGCAAATAACAAGGTATGGAGCTAGCAGCAGGTTCTTATATATTCATTTGTTTAGATTGCAAGGTTTAATGCATGTTTATGTAAAACAAAGCCTATGAATATAATGAAAATGCAGTAATTTATAAAAAATAAAGCACTGTTACATTTCTTAGCAAGTCACCAAGCCGAACGGGGGTGGGGGTGGTATGGGCTGGGGTGTTGGGCCACCCTGAGTGCTACTGACCTGCCAACTAGTGGCAAGAGGGCGGGGTAACTGCCTACCTGGGGGAGTTACTGCCTACTTTTAGGGGGGAAATACTGCCTACTTTTAGGGATATTATTGCCTATATGGGGAGGGGTGATTTTTGCCTACTGGGGGGGGGGGGGGGGGTTACTGCCTACTAGTGGGGAATTACTGCCAACTTGGGGTGGGAGGGTGGGATTACTCCCTATTTGTGGTTGGATTACCGCCTACTTGAGGTACTACCTATATGGGGGGGGGGGGGTTACTGCCTACTTGTTGGGGGAATTACTGCCTACTTTTGGTGGGATAATTGCCTATTATGGGGGGGGGGGGATTACTGTGTACTCGAGGTGGGATTACTGCCTACTTGCTGAGGGGATTACTGGGGGGTGCTACCTATGTGAGTTGGGAATAAAGCCTAGTGGTGTGGGGTAATTACTGCCTACTTGTTGGGAGTATTCTGCCTACTTTTTGGGGGTTATTGCCTACTAGCGGGTTACAGTCTACTTGAGGGAATTACTGCCTATTTGTGGGGGATAACTGCCTACTTGGGGTGGGAATATTGCCTACTGAGGGGGCTACCTAACTGCTGTAGTAGTAAAAGTAAAATTTTATGGGGGATCCACATACATACTCACTTCTACTGTTTGGTGCACCAAGGGGGCATTATTACCATTTGGGGGAAATAGATGGGGAGATCATGTTGGAAAAGAAAGGAGCCTAAGTTTTTTTTCCTGCCACATTCTGCAGAAAGAGTGACAAAAAAAGTTGTTATGGTGGTTTGGAGAAGAAAAAGAAAAGAGAACAACTCCAAGAAAACATCACTTAAGTGACAACTATAGTTACACCTCTGGCTATATATATATAAATATATATATATATATATATATATATATATGTATATATATATATACACAGTATATATATATATATATATATATATATATATATATATATATATATTTCCAGTTCTGGGGAAAAAAGTTAAATGATTGGTTTTATTATTAATAGATGTGTTCTTGAGTAAAATGAGCAGTTCTGATTTATTCTTTCAACTTTTGACATCATTACTAATTAACTCCATTTCATATAGTTTGAGACCTCAAATAATGAAAAGAAAACAAATTAATATTCATTTTAACAGCAAAATACTATTGTTTTAAGTTAGAAAGAGTTCATAAATCAATATTGGGTGGAATAACCTTGATTTTAATCACAACTTTTATGCTTCTTGACATGCTCTACATCAGTCTGCCACATTGCTGTTGGGTGACTTTATGCCACTCCTGGCACAAAAAAATTCATGTGGCTTTGCTTTGTTTGATGGCTTAAGAACATCAACCTTCCTCTTGATCTAATTCCAGAGATTTACAATGGGATTCAGGTCTAGAGATTGGGCTGGCCATGACAGGGTCTAGACCTGGTGGTCCAACATTCCACACCATGAATGACTTGGCTGTGTGGCATGGAGCATTGTCCTGCTGGAAAACTAATTCTGAGTTGTGGAACATTGAGGATAACAAGGATAACCTTGTGCCTGACTTTTTTATGCATCCTTCACAAAGATAAATTTGCCCAATTTCAGTCTTGCTGTAGTCTCCAAAATATATATCAAGGCGAAAAATCGATATGTGGGGTGTCGCTAAAATATAACATTTATTAAACTTCTTCTCTAAAAGCCACCAGATAGAAGATAGTGCATACCCAAATAGTGCAAAGAAACCATGAAACCTATTGGCCAATGATAATCAGCCAGGTGGTTTCACAAATAGAGCTACTCCCTGCTTTAATGCGAGCAGCGATAGTTCACTTGTGGTATAAAGTAACCACATATATGTTGATAATAACATGCTGTTGATAATGCACAAGGGATGTCCTCAGGGGAATCTTAACAATGAAGCTCCAAATGATTATTAATAAAATGATACAACTAGTCATCCATCATGTGTATAAAAAATATAGAACATAAGATAATATACAAGTGGCCATCAACCCTGCAGGTGTTCCTCAAATAGCATCAGAAGACCTGTGTACATATGGGGGACCCAGCCTACAGCGCCCGATTGTAGAAAAATCACTGTCCTGCAGTGGCAGGGAGCCGGGGAAGTAGCCCTGTGCATGGTACTGCTCACGGTGGAGCCGGTGCCGCGAAAAGTACCAAAGTCTCCCCAGACTTCACCAATCTTAACCAATCCTCCACCAAAATTCACAGTGGGTGTGAAGGCATACAAGCCACAGTGTCTCGCACCCACTGTGTCATTTGGTGGAGAGTCAGTGTTGATAGTCCAGCAATGCTGGAAGCAGGCTGATTTGTCTCTGTAAAGGACACATGAATCAAACTAAGTTCAAGGATATTTTGGAAGAAAACCTGTTTCCTTCTGCTTTGGCTAAGTCCCCCAATCCTGCGAATAGTTTTTCCAGTCCAGATAACTCTGGCATTTGATAAAAAGAAAGATTGATGCCCACAAGTTATCAAACAAAACCAAGCTACTTGAATCTTTGTGCCAGATGTGGCATAAATTCACAAAATGGCAATGTGACAGACTGGCGGAGAGCATACCAAGATGCATGAAAACTGTGATTAACCCCTTAAGGACGCAGCCCATTTTGGCCTTAAGGACGCAGAAAATTTTATTTTTACGTTTTCATTTTTTCCTCTTCGCCTTCAAAAAATCATAACTCTTTTATATTTTCATCCACAGACTAGTATGAGGGCTTGTTTTTTGCACGACCAGTTGTCCGTTGTAATGCCATCACTCACTTTACCATAAAATGTATGGCGCAACCAAAAAAATACTATTTGTGTGGGGAAATTAAAAAGAAGGTTTCGTTTTCAAGGTTTCGTTTATGGTAAAAGTGACGTGTTCTTTATTCTTTGGGTCAATACGATTAAAATGATAACATACTTTTCTATTACTGTTGCGCTTAAAAAAAATCACAAACTTTTTAACCAAATTAGTACGTTTAAGATCCCCCTATTTTGAAGACCTATAACTTGCCGTGCTGGATGATCGGATCACCATGGCAGCGCTGCGGGCGATCCGATCATCCAATTAAGTGACCGCGATGCTGCAGATGCCGTGATCGGTATTGATCACGGCATCTGAGGGGTTAATGGCAGACATCCGTGGGATCGCGGATGTCCGCCATTACCGGCGGGTCCCTGGCTGCGATCAACAGCCGGGACCTGCCGCGCATGGTTATGCTTAGGACGTAAATGTACATCCTGGTGCGTTAAGTACCACATCACCAGGACGTACATTTATGTCCTTCGTCGTCAAGGGGTTAAAAATAGGGGTTATTCTACATTAGTTTTTATAGTTGAAAAATGTAAATATATAAATTTGTTTCCTTTGCATTATTTGACGCCTGAAAACAATGCATCTTTTTGGTTATTTTGACCAGCTGTTATTTTCTACAAATAAATACTCTAGAAGACGATATTTTTATTTGAAAATTGAGAGTATTGTTGACAGTATTTTATAGAATAAAACAAAACAGTCCATTTTACTCAAACAAATAACTATGATAAAGAAAACCAGAAGAATTAATTACTTTGCAGTGGTCTCTCAAGTTACAATATTAAAGGGGTTCTCCGATGCTTACACATCTTATCCCCTATCCAAAGGATAGGGGATAAGATGCCTGATCGTGGGAGTCCCGTCACTCGGGACACCCGGGATCTTGCACGCGGCACCCCATTTGTAATCAGTCCCCGGAGCATATTCGCTCCGGGTCTGATTACGGGCGACCACCGGGCTGGCGGCGTGTGACTTCATGCCTCCGCACCCGTGTGATGTTGCGCTCCGCCCCTCAATGCAAGCCTACGGGAGGGGGCGTGACAGCTATCACGCCCCCTCCCGTAGGCTTGCATTGAGGGGCGGAGCGTGACGTCACACGCCGCCGGCCCGGTGGTCACCCGTAATCAGACCCGGAGCGAACGCGCTCCGGGGACTGATTACAAACGGGGTGCCGCGTGCAAGATCCCGGGGGTCTCCAGCGGTGGGACTCCCGCGATCAGGCATCTTATCCCCTGTCCTTTGGATAGGGGATAAGATGTGTAAGCACCAGAGAACCCCTTTAACTGGTTCCAGGTATGTTGTATGTTGTATACATTGTATGTTGAAACTATTGTATGTGTGTAAGTCTATGGTAACCTGGCAACTGGAGCCCCTACAATGTTATCTAGCAATAGGAAAAGTTAGAAACAAATAGGAATATAAAAGTAAGAAAGCTGCTAAAAGCTGTATATATTACTGTTGATGTAGAGGACAGGAGCTATAGGGTCACACAGTATGTCAAAAAAGTAAAATGGAGCTGTCCCAAGTGTCCAAAGGAGTAGCTAACCCTGGAACAGGTAAACAGTAGTACAGAATATATAGTACCTCACTGTACTGTAGGGAGGCGCTACCAGATAGTGTATATGCTTGAATAATACAGGTGTTTTACCAGTAAAATGCCCATTCTGATTGGTCAGTTCTTCGACCCATTGACTCGTTTCGCAGATCTGGACTGTCTGTAGCATTGTATGTTGAGTCTGGTTCCAAGTTACTATGGTCCAGAAAAGACCAATGTATATTGAAAAGATTGTTTTATGCAGGAGGAGAAAACCATAACTAGTTCAGCCAAAATAATTATACAGTCAGCGCTTGTGTGTCCTCTATTGTTGGAATGAAGTGGCTATTTTGTTTCTCTGCTCTCATGTTCTGCCAGCTCACTCTTTATTCTGCTTTGTAGAAGGTGGACCCTCTATGTTTTGTTGTATGTTGTGTATACACTGTCCATTTACGTAGCAGCTGGTATGGACAGGAAAAAGGCAATATGTCACCATTTTATCAAGATAAAGCATTTAATTTATGTATTTAGTTTTAGGACAATGTAGTTTTAATTTTAGTTATTAATAAATTGTGTACTAGGGGCTGCCATTACAGTAGCCGCTTTGGGGTGTGTCACTTTACAACACCTACACAGTTGCTTTATGGCAGGCACAGGGCATAAAAAAGTTAAGACTGAGAGTGTCTCATAGAAAAGCATGGACTGCTTACTGCACATGTGCATAGCACAGGCTAGGTGAAATGAAAGGGGGAGCCAGCACCATTTTCTTGAAGTCCCTGAGAAGCAGTGACCTATCGAGAGACATCTAGTCCAGTGTTTCTCAAGCGCTGTCCTCAAGTCCCCCCAACAGGTTATGTTTTCTGGATTTCCTTAGTCTTTCACAGGGGATACAATTATGGTCAGTGCATCAGTGTCACGATGCCGGCTGGCAGGTAGTGGATCCTCTGTGCCAGAGAGGGATGGAGAGGACCGTGCTAGTGGACCGGTTCTAAGACACTACAGGTTTTCACCAGAGCCCGCCGCAAAGCGGGATGGTCTTGCTGCGGCGGTAGTGACCAGGTCGTATCCACTAGCAACGGCTCACCTCTCTGGCTGCTGAAGATAGGCGCGGTACAAGGGAGTAGGCAGAAGCAAGGTCGGACGTAGCAGAAGGTCGGGGGCAGGCGGCAAGGATCGTAGTCAGGGGCAACGGCAGGAGGTCAGGAACACGGACTAGGAACAGACAAGGGAACGCTTTCACTAGGCACAAGTGCAACAAGATCCGGCAAGGGAGTGCAGGGGAAGTGAGGTGATATAGGGAAGTGCACAGGTGGGAGCCAATTAAGCTAATTGGGAAGATTGGGCCAGGCACCATCATTGGTGCACTGGCCCTTTAAATCGCAGAGACCCGGCGCGCGCGCGCCCTAGGGAGCGGGGCCGCGCGCGCCGGGACAGGACCGAGGGAGAGCGAGTCAGGTACGGGGGCCGGGGTGCGCATCGCGAGCGGGCGCTATCCGCATCGCGAATCGCATCCCGGCTGAAGGCGGGACCGCAGCGCACCCGGTCAGTGGATCTGACCGGGGCGCTGCAACAACGAAGATGAGGCGGGCGCTCCGTGGAGGAACGGGGACCCGGAGCGCTCGGCGTAACAGTACCCCCCCCCTTGGGTCTCCCCCTCTTCTTGGGGCCAAAGAACCTGAGGAAAAAAAACTCAATTTTTCCGTGATGAGGTCCGATGCAAATTAGGAGGGGTTCTGTGTGGAAACGTACGAGACAGTCCAATCTTTTATTGTAAAAACAATAGATGTAGAGGGGTCTGGCGAGACTGGTCACAGGAACGTAGAACCTGTTGATGAGAGAGGCCAAAAAATTTTTTCCTGCAGATCCGGAATCCAAGAAGAGCATAGTAGAGAAGGAGAAGGTAGAGGCAGATATCCGCACAGGCACAGTAAGGCGTGGAGAAGCAGAGTTGACATCAAGAACTGTGTCACCTTTGTGCGGAGTCAGCGTACGTCTTTCCAGGCGGGGAGGACGGATAGGACAATCCTTCAGGAAGTGTTCGGTACCGGCATAGTACAGGCAAAGATTCTCCATGCGGCGTCGTGTCCTCTCTTGAGGTGTCAAGCAAGACCGGTCAACTTGCATAGCCTCCGCGGCGGGAAGCACAGGAACAGATTGCAGAGGACCAGAGGAGAGAGGAGCCGGAGAGAAAAAACGCTTCGTGCGAACAAAGTCCATATCCAGGCGGAGCTCCAGACGCCATCCGGAAGAACGCATGTCAATGCGAGTGGCTAGATGAATGAGTTCATGTAGGTCAGCAGGAGTCTCTCGTGCGGCCAGAACATCTTTAATGTTGCTGGATAGGCCTTTTTTAAAGGTCGCGCAGAGAATCTCACTATTCCAGGACAACTCGTAAGCAAGAGCACGGAACTGAATGGCGTACTCGCCAACGGAAGAAACACCCTGGGCCAGGTTCAGCAGGGCAATCTCGGCTGAAGAAGCTCGGGCAGGTTCCTCAAAGACACTTCGAATTTCCGAGAAGAAGGAGTGTACAGAGGCAGTGACGGGGTCATTGCGGTCCCAGAGCGGTGCGGCCCATGACAGGGCTTTTCCAGACAGAAGGCAGAACACGAAAGCCACCTTAGACCTTTCAGTAGGAAACTGGTCCGACATCATCTCCAAGTGCTGGGAACATTGCGAAAGAAAGCCACGGCAATACTTAGAGTCCCCATTAAATTTGTCCGGCAAGGACAGGCGGAGGCTAGGAGTGGCCACTCGCTGCGGAGGAGGTGCAGGAGCTGGCGGAGGAGAAGATTGCTGGAGAAGTTGCGACTGAAGTTGGTGCGAAATGGTGGACATTTCCGACAGCTGACGGGTTAGAAGGGCGATCTGTCGGGCTTGCTGGGCGGCCACCGTGGTGAGGTCAGCGACAACTGGCAGAGGAACTTCAGCGGGATCCATGGCCAGATCTACTGTCACGATGCCGGCTGGCAGGTAGTGGATCCTCTGTGCCAGAGAGGGATGGAGAGGACCGTGCTAGTGGACCGGTTCTAAGACACTACAGGTTTTCACCAGAGCCCGCCGCAAAGCGGGATGGTCTTGCTGCGGCGGTAGTGACCAGGTCGTATCCACTAGCAACGGCTCACCTCTGGCTGCTGAAGATAGGCGCGGTACAAGGGAGTAGGCAGAAGCAAGGTCGGACGTAGCAGAAGGTCGGGGGCAGGCGGCAAGGATCGTAGTCAGGGGCAACGGCAGGAGGTCAGGAACACGGACTAGGAACAGACAAGGGAACGCTTTCACTAGGCACAAGTGCAACAAGATCCGGCAAGGGAGTGCAGGGGAAGTGAGGTGATATAGGGAAGTGCACAGGTGGGAGCCAATTAAGCTAATTGGGAAGATTGGGCCAGGCACCATCATTGGTGCACTGGTCCTTTAAATCGCAGAGACCCGGCGCGCGCGCGCCCTAGGGAGCGGGGCCGCGCGCGCCGGGACAGGACCGAGGGAGAGCGAGTCAGGTACGGGGGCCGGGGTGCGCATCGCGAGCGGGCGCTATCCGCATCGCGAATCGCATCCCGGCTGAAGGCGGGACCGCAGCGCACCCGGTCAGTGGATCTGACCGGGGCGCTGCAACAACGAAGATGAGGCGGGCGCTCCGGGGAGGAACGGGGACCCGGAGCGCTCGGCGTAACAATCAGGCATCACCATATTTATATCACCTGTGAAAGACTAAGGAAATCCAGAAAACATGACCTGTTGGGGGTGCTTGAGAAACACTGATCTAGTCTGTTCTTTACCACTCTTCTGACACCAACAAAAATGACAGTGGAATTGAAAAAAACTACAAAACCCCCTCCCCCTCTCCTTTAGACAGAGGAGGAAGGTAGATGGGCAAGGTCAATTTTGCAGCAGCCAGACAAGTTGCTTGCTTTCACCAGATTCCTCATGTAAGCTCCCTCTGCTGGTCAACAGTGGGAGATATGACAAGCTATTATTTAATTTTTAATATTTTGTGACAAGTAAATATATTTTTTTAAATATTTACAAAAATATAAAAAAAAATGTGAAAAAATTACGGTATTTAACCTCTAAAAAAAATAATAATCACATTTGGTGGCACAGTCCCTTAAATTCCCACTAACTAATCTTAGTCAACTTTGTTTGTTATGTGTCACTATTTTCTTTGTCAGTTTTCGGTGTTGGTCTTCAACTCAAATGACACCTGAATACTGGTTGCTTCTGTTGTGTACATATTATAATCAGTTGTGCTAATTATTGGAAACTTTTACTCCTAAAATGCAGTTAATGTAGTTGTCCAGAAAACTGAGGGGGATGGTGGAACCAGTTTAAAAAAAAAAAAAAAAACTCATGGCGAACGTTTATACGAACATTGGGGGAGATTGATCAATGCCTTCCTGACACTTTTTTGGCTGCAATTTGGCCTAGTTTGTTTTTGCGCAAATTTGAAATAGACACTTTCTGCAAAACTGACTTAAATGCAGTGAATCGTTATTCACTTTTTGAAAAATGTGCAAAATAATTGTGCAAACATAAAAAAAAAAAAAGCGCTACTTCATACCAAGTCTACCTTATCTTAAAAGTGACATCCTACAAGTTCTAAAGTGATTTATTATTTGGGCAAAATTTTTAAAAGTCTGTGAGCCTTATTGATAAAATTGCCACAAGTAGGCTAAAAACATAGCAAAAAAAAAAAAAACAAAGGCAGGAGGGAAGAGTGCACACAGCAACACAATGATAACTCTCCCACATTGAGTTAGTTTTCACTAGTCCCTAATACCTTATGGATAGATGATGCTTGTAATGCTTTAGTGTACTGCAGCACAGCTTCCTCGTGACGATTCACATTTTGAAACGCAATACCCAAGTGATAATATGTTTCATAAAGCTGAAAAATAAAGTGACTGTATTATAAAAAAAAAAAATAGGAATGTACGCAAAATGTTCTACCAAATGCTAATATTGTTTTAAAGGACTTTAAAAAATTACAGCCTGCTAGAGGTTAAAACAATAAAATAAACTATAGCCACCTTACCCCGTCTAGCACCAGTGCTCTGGTCTGTCCCATTGCCTGTGTATACTTTCCCTCATCAGCAGGGCAGGAAGAGCACTTCATCAGGAGTGATGCACAGAAGTACCAGATGGACCAGAGCAGAGGTGCTGGACTTAGCAAGGTGAGTATGCTCTATTTTATTATTTTATAATTATTATTATTTTACCGATCTAGCAGGCTATAATTTTTTTTCATGTATTTAAATAGAACCCCATTTAAGGACATATTGCATAGAGCATTGCACCACACAGTTATCTCAAATTCCATATAAATAGGAATGTATGAAATATTTTAAATGACAAGGTGTAGAAATGTAACAAAATCTGGAAAAAAAAACAGTTGTCATGGGTTTATGCAGCCTACTTTTGTAAGACCATCTAACCCATAGTATTTTTCAGTCCTGCTGCTAACATTCTGCTCATACTAGCCATGACTATGCGGTCCTTTCATTATTTAGAGAGGAGTATTTTACAGACAGTAAGTCATGTTTTATTATAGACATGCTTCCTAGTTCCACACCTGTTTATGATTGTGATGTACTTTATGTCACCGTCAGAATTATGTATCAATTATTAAAACACTGTGATTGCGCCTATGGATGATCTTATTTTTCTGCCTTCTTGTCTACCCTTGTGAGCCAGGTGAGTGAGCCTCTGACTGGGAAGATCAAGGCTGCATACTGAAGTGTCATGATTTTCCGTATATGCTATATGGTGTTGTGCCCTCAGCGCAACACTGTTTGGTAAGTGAAATTCTTACTCTGCACTTGCCAGTTGTCAAACATACTTAACTAGGGGCGCGTGTCTTTTTTCTCTTTTTCCTTTGCTGACAGTTATTAAGAAATGGATCCAATTCTATTGCATTTTATAGATTCAATTGAAAATTAACTTTAGATACTAGATTATTTCAGAATGACTTGTTTTATGCATTGTATAATGTAGTCGGCAGAGACCAATGTTATAACACTGCTCAAAATAATAAAGGGAACACTAAGATAACACATGCTAGATCTGAATGAATTAACTAATCATATGAAATACTTTCATCTTTACATAGTTGATTGTGCTGACAACAAAATCACACAAAAATTTCAGGAGGCAGTATCTAGGCTGAAACAGGGGAAGTCACTGGGGCCTGATGGGCTGTCTGCTGCATACTACAAGAGGTTTGCTGCGCAGCTGACCCCCCATTTGCTCCGGTTTTTCAATTATCTTAGCTTGCCGTCAGAGTTTTTGGACGCGTTGATCACAGTGCTTCCCAAGCCCAATAGGGATCTGTTGTCGGTTATGAATTATAGACCCATATCGCTAATCAACGTGTATGCCAAACTGTTGGCCTCTATTTTGGTGGCGAGACTGAACAGATGCCTACCTAGCCTGGTCCATCAAGACCAGGTTGGGTTTGTTCCCGGCCGTCAGGCTCCGGATAATATTCTGAAGGTCCTAGATCAGATTCACCTAGCAGATACTACAAATACTCCGTTAGTTGTCCTAGCGCTCGATATAGAGAAGGCCTTCCTGGTCTTATCTATTAGCGGTGCTCTCTACATTTGGGGTCCCGGCCTTCTTTATGCATATTTTGACCCGACTGTACTCTAACCCGGCTGCACACCTGAAGCTTCCTTCTTCTTCCCACAAGCTATTAGTATAGGGCGAGGCACGCGGCAGGGCTGCCCCTTGTTGCCTGCTTTATTTGCATTAGCGATGGAGCCACTGGCTCAGTTGATTAGAGAACACCCTGATATTTCGGGTATGACTATCATTTCCTCTACGTACAAAGTGAATTTATTTGTTGACGACCTTTTACTTACATTGACGAACCCCTTAGTCTCGCTCCCCAATCTTTTTCAACTACTGGATTCTTTTGCTGTGCAGTCGGGTTTGACGGTCAATGTTACTAAGTCCGAAGTCTTGTACTGTAATGTTCCCATTCAGGTCCAGCGCTCTATATCACAGTCTTTTAACTTTAAAGACTCCACTGAAGGGTTGCCTTATTTAGGGATTAAATTAACTTCCTCCCTCAAGACCCTCTATAAAGCTAATTACCCTAAGTTGTTCGGGGGAATCAGATCAGAACTCCGCAAGTGGGCCCTCCCATATATTTCTTGGATAGGCAGGGTGAATGTCATCAAGATGGTGGTGTTGCCTAAACTATTATATCTATTTCGCATGCTCCCTGTTCGTGTGGTGTTGTCTGACCTGAGGGCACTGCAGAAGGAAGTATTTGCGTATATATGGGCCTCCAAGAAACCGCGTATCTCTAGATCCCTGATGCACTATAATAAGAAAGTGGGGGGACTGTCTGTGCCAAATTTTCTTAAATACTATTATTCTGCTAGGTTGGCCCAATTGGCCTTGATCAATTCTGGAGATGGAGCTCCCCGCTGGACTAGATTAGAAAACTCCTTATTATCTCCGTATTCCTATGTGGTCTACATACCCAGTGACGAGTTATGTGCCCAGTTCGGCGCAGATAGTTCTATACTCCCTGGCTCTCTGGCGTCAAGTCCGCTTTAAATTCTCTTTGCAGTCCTCTCCCACCCCGCTTCTCCCTCTATTGTCTAACCCGCTTTTTACCCCAGGCCTTTCTAGACTCTCCTTTCAATGGTGGACGGATATGAAGCTTACTAGACTGCACGACTTTGTAGACCATCGCACATACCATACACTCTCCTCTATTGCATCTAAATATGACATGCCACCATCTGAAACATTCAGGGCACACCAAATCTTCTCCTTTTTAAAATCCCATATGAATACAGTGCGGGTTCCTAGCCCGACTACTTGTGAAGCTTTCCTCATTTATAGACCATTGCCAACGGGGTTACTCTCACTATTGTATGCCCTCATGAATGCACCTCCACCAGATCAGAAACTAGGGTTCATGCTAGCGTGGGAGAGTGATATACATACATCTTTAACCATACCCCAATGGAGGGATTGTTACGAGGCTCAGAGCAAAGGTAGCTGGCAGGTTTCCCTAGCGGAAATGGCACTTAAAGTACTGTATAGAATGTACATGGTCCCACTGCAGCTCCATCTATCCAGAGGTTTCCCCAATGTGTTTTTGTGGATGTGAGCAGCATGGGTCCATGTACCATATATAGTGGTCATGCCCGACGATTGTGGGCTTTTGGACCAGGATAGTAGACATGCTGAATTCTGTGCTGTCCTCACGTGTCCCTTGCACATCGTCATTTTGCTTGTTAGGCCACAGACCATCCAGGATGAGGTTTAAGCATTTTAAATTGGCACAGTTTGTTTTCATGGCAGCCAGGATATATGTTGCTTCACAGTGGAGAAAACCTACTCTAGATTGTTCCAGGGTGGTCGATAGGATCAATCTTATCATGCTTCATGAAAAATTGTCGGCTATACGCGAGGATGTGGTGGAACGGTTTACATCTGTGTGGGAACCTTGGTTGTCCTCATCCTATGGGTCTGATGTACGTCATAGCTTGAGTCTATACTAGGGGGGATGGGGGGGCTAGGTAGTGCAGGTTGGGGCTCAATCTCTATGTATGGATAGCTGGTCGCCGCCATCTCTGAGGGTTCTTTTGGCTATTATGCATATGTGCTGCACTATTTTTTCTTTCTATGGAAATGAACACCATTGCTGGATGTATATTATCACTTTTACTATGTGCCTTACTTGTATATATGTTGGCCAATGTGACCCTTGTTACACTCTTGTTATTTGCAAATTTTTGGCTTTTTGTACCGCCATATGTCTATCAATAAAAGCTTCATGGTTTGATCATTAAAATCACACAAAAATTATCATTGGAAATCAAATTTATCAACCCATGGAGGTCTGGATATGGAGTCACACTCAAAATCAAACTTTAAAACCACACTACAGGCTTATCCAACTTTGATGTAATGTCCTTAAAACAAGTCAAAATGAGGCTCAGTAGTGTGTGTGGCCTCCACGTGCCCGTATGACATCCCTACAATGTCTGGGCATGCTCCCGATGAGGTGGCGGATGGTCTCCAGAGGAATGTCCTCCCAGACCTGGACTAAAGCATCCGCCAACTTCTGGACAGTCTGTAGTGCAACGTGGTGTTGGTGGATGGAGTGAGACATGATGTCTCAAATGGGCTCAATCGGATTCAGGTCTGGGGAACAGACGGGACAGTCCATAGCATCAATGCCTTCCTCTTGCAGGAACTGCTGACACACTCCAGCCACATGAGGTCTAGCATTGTCTTGCATTAGGAGAAACCCAAGGCAAACCGCACCAGCATATGGTCTCATATGGTCTGAGGATCTCATCTCGGTACCTAATGGCAGTCAGGCTACCTCTGGCAAGCACATGGAGGGCTGTGCGGCCCCCCCAAAGAAATGCCTCCCCACACCATTACTGATCCACCGCCAAACCCGTCATGCTGGAGGATGTTGCAGGCAGCAGAACGTTCTCCACGGTGTCTCCAGACTCTGTCACATGTGCTCAGTGTGAACCTGCTTTAATCTGTGAAGAGCATAGTGCACCAGTGGCGAATTTGCCAATCTTGGTGTTCTCTGGAAAATGCCAAACATCCTGCATGGTGTTGGGCTATAAGCGCAACCCCCACCATTGGATGTCAGGCCCTCATAAAACCCCCATGAAGTCTGTTTCTGACCGTTTGAGTGGACACATGCACATTTGTGGCCTGCTGGAGGTCATTTTGCAGGGCTCTGGCAGTGCTCCTTCTGCTCCTCCTTGCACATAGGTGGAGGTAGTGGTCCTGCTGCTCAGTTGTTGCCCTCCTATGGCCTCCTCCACGTCTCCTGATGTACTGGCCTGTCTGCTGGTAGAGCCTCCATGCTCTGGACACTACGCTGACAGACACAGCAAACCTTCTTGCCACAGCTCGCATTGATGTGCCATCCTGGATGAGCTGCACTACCTGAGCCACTTGTGTGGGTTGTAGATTTCATCTCAAGCTACCACTAGAGTGAAAGCACAGCCAGCATTCAAAAGAGAAAAAAACATCAGCCAGGAAGCATAGGAACTAAAAAGTGGTCTGTGGTCACCACGTGCAGAACCACTCCTTTTTAGGGGGTGTCTTGCTAATTGCCTACAATTTCCACCTGTTTGTTCCATTTGCACAACAGCATGTGAAATTGATTGTCAATCAGTGTTGCTTCCTGATTGGACAGTGCGATTTCACAGAAGTGTGATTGACTTGGAGTTACATTGTGTTGTTTAAGTGTTATTTTTTTGAGCAGTGTATCATGATGTAAAACAATAAAAGCAAGAGCAGTAATTAGACCTTCCCCATCTGACTGGAAAAAAAAAATCATTAAAAAGTTCTACTTATAATTACCAGTTGCTTAAATGATGGATCCATTTCCCCCTTTTCAGAGATTTTAATTGTGTTTAGAATTCTGAGCAGCTTCTTATAGTGTTCTATTGCCTAAATGAATATATAAAACATATACATGACACAGCCTTGTTAATGATTACAATGCAAATTGCACTTATATATACACAATTTAGTCAGTACTGAATGGTGTCTGAATTACTTTGACAAGGATAAAATTGCGATGTCTAGACAGTATCTCCATAAAAGTAGGTCTTGTGGAATGTTCCCTGTGTGCAATTGTTAGTACAGTGACCCCTCGACCTACGATGGCCCTGACATATGATGAAATCGACATACGATGGCCTCTCAGAGGCCATCGCATGTCGATGTCAGCATCGACATACGATGCTTTTTTATGTCGGGGCCATCGCATTAAGTGCTATCCGGCAGCGCCAAATGCTTAAGCTGCTGCCGGATAGCAGCTTAATGTTCCCCGTGTGGTGCGGTAAGTATTACTTACCCCTCCACGATACTCCGGGGTGCCCTCCGGGTCCAGCGCTGGTCTTCCGGTGTCTTCTCGGCCCTCTCCGATGATGTCAATACGCTGCTGCGCACGCCATCCAATAGGAATGGCGTACGCAGAGGCGTAATGACGTCGCTACGCAGGCCCAGTAAGGCCTTGCGGAAGACAGAAGAGGACCGGAGAAGACAGAAGAGGACCGGAGAAGACAGCGGAGGACCGGAGAAGACAGCGGAGAGCCCAGCGGAGGCCCGGGATCACCATCGGGAGCGGCGGGGACACCATCTCGAGCGGCGGGGACAGGTGAGTACAGCTTCCTATACTTTACATTGCACGAATCCCTCAACATACGATGGATTCGACAAACGATGGCTCGTTTGGAATGAATTACCATCGTATGTTGAGGGACCACTGTACTTACTAAAAGTGGTCCAAGGAAGGACAACTAGATACAGGGTAACTGGCAACCAAGACTTATTGATGCATGTGAGGAGCCAAAGCTAGCGCTTCTGGTCCAATTACGCAGAAGACCTACTGTAAAAGAAATGCTGAAAAAGTAATCATTTACTATGATAGAAAGTTGTCAGAATATACAGTGCATCAATGCTGACCGAATGGTCAGAGAACCCTGGGAGCACAGGGTAAGTTAAAGGGGTACTCCGGTGGAAAACCTTGAAATCAACTGGTGCCAGAAAGTTAAACAGATTTGTAAATGACTTCTATTAAAAAATCTTAATCCTTCCAGTACTAATTAGCTGCTGAATACTACAGAGGAAATTATTTTCTTTTTGGAACACAGCTCTCTGCTGACATCACAAGCACAGTGCTCTCTGCTGACATCTCTGTCCATTTTAGGAAGTGTCCAGAGTAGCATATGTGTGCTATGGGGATTTTCTCCTACTCTGGACAGTTCTTAAAATGGACAGAGATGTCAGCAGAGAGCACTGCGCTCGTGATGTCAGCAGAGAGCTCTGTGTTCCAAAAAGAAAAGAATTTCCTCTGCAGTATTCAGCAGCTAAGTACTAGAAGGATTAAGATTTTTTTTATAGAAGTAATTTACAAGCTGTTTAACTTTCTGGCACCAGTGGATTTGAAAAAAAAATAAAAGTTTTCCACCGGAGTACCCCTGTTAGATCTTTTCACTTTTTATACATTTTGTTATATTGCTGCCTTGTTCTAAAATAAACAAAAAAAATCAAGTGTTCCCCCATCATTCTACACTCAATATCCCATAATGGAAAGCCAAATGTTAGAAATCTTTTATGATTTAATGAAAAAGGAAAAACTAAAATGTTACAATGATAAGTATTCAGACCCTATACTCAGTACTTAATTGAAATACCTTCGGCTGGCAATTACAGCCTCTAATCTTCTTGGGGATGATACTACAAGGTTTGAACCAAATAAGTGAGTGATCCAGCTCACCTTCCTGATGTACGGTGCTCGGACCAGTGCCCAGCAAGGCATCCAAAATTGAAGAAAGAAAGTACGGAGGATCCAGCACTTCACTGCAAGCAGTTTTATTGAAGATATATCACACCATAAAAACAACAGTCAGTCAGACATATTTCGAGTGCAAGCGCTCTTCCTGGTCACCGAAGAAGAGCGCTTGTGCTCAAAATATGTCTGACTGACTGTCGTTTTTATGGTGTGATGTATCTTCAATAAAGCTGCTTGCAACGAAGTGCTGGACCCTCCGTACTTTCTTTCTACAAGGTTTGTACACATGAATTTAAAGAGTTTCTGCTAATCTCTGCATTCTTGGATAGGGACCATCTGTGGAAGTCATTTTTGGGCTTATTCACAGTTGTTGGATTGGGTCAGGGCTCACATTTACAGAATTGTCCATAAGCAGCTCCTGGGTTGTCTTGACTATGCTCTTAGGGTCATTGTTTTGTTGGAAGGTGAACTTCCAACAAAACAAGTTTGACTTAATGGCCATTTAGATTGAGTTCAAGAACATTTAGGATCAGGTTTTCATTACAAATATCTCTGGACTTTACTCGATTTAGCTCTTCCTCAATCCTGAGTAGTTATACTGTCCAAGCCACTGAAAAACACCCCCACAGCATGATGCTGCCACCACCATGATTCACTGTAAGAATGACATTAAGCAGGTGATGAGCAGTCCCTGGTTTCCTATAGACATGCTTAAACTGTTAGTTATTGGGATAAGCTTGGAGATATGTCTTAACGTCATCAATGTATTGTCATAGATTTGAGGATATATACATTGTAATATTTATGACAGCTATAAATAAATAAAATGAATAAATTAATAAGGTTACCTTGTCCCATTGCTTTGCCCTCTCACTGGATATGGCGTTTCCCAGGCTTCTCTGTGCCACTTGTGTCAGACCACAGGATTGCCCTGTGGAGCTCATCTGTAGCCCTAGAAGAATACTAGATGATTACAAAAGTATAACAAAAATGTGCCTTCATGTGAAAAAAGATATAACATGGAGCATTCATATGAACAGATCATCCAGCCACGCGCCGGGACACTGTTAAGCTGTGCACTGAACTGTAAATAACAGATGCAAATAAAATACCACCGTCTCCATAGCAAGTCTAACTGCCCAGCACTCTATGCTAACTTACCATGCTCTCTCATGACTATGACCTATGGTAATAATTAATTGTAATGAGAAACGCAAGCAAATATGTTATGTTTGCCTTATGGTGTAGAGCACGACTAGACAAGCAAATCATTGCTTTGTAATGCTTGAAAAATACACTGGCCAGAGGCTTTATATTTGTTTTGTTATATAATATTAAAGCCAGTAGGTTTCTTGTCAAACAGGAGGGTCAAGTATGCATAAAAGCTACTAGGAGACAAGCAATTTAAAGGAGAAAATTATTATTATTCTTCCTAAGAGTGCAGAGAGTGCATTTATAGCATCTCATGTAATGTTTCTTATTTACACAGACCACTGGAGTTGTGTTCTGATAAACTTTCCAATTTACTATTTCTGGCATTGTTGGTAAAGTAGAATTTAATGCTAATACTGTGAAAAGCCATGTGCAATATGATGACAACCACATATTGGGCCTCATTTACTAAGAATGTCGGGTTGTTACTAGTGGGAAAAGTTGTTTCAGACTTGTAGGATTCCTCTCTATTTACTATTGGGAAAAGTCTGGAACATTTTCTGACCAGCTTTTTCTAGGTCGATATTTCCAGCCATTTACCCACAGGATTTTCTGTGAATTCGATAGTAAATCGGTCGGGTTGTGAAAACACACCCATTTTTGGCCGGTTACGCCCCTTTGCGACAGACCACACCCCCTTTTCAGCTTTTCACAGTGCAATGTCGGGTTTGTTGCATTTTCCAGGCGCACACTGACGCAGACTGGCGCAGACATGTCTCAGACACTCTGTGCCAAAATAACCAGACAGAAACTGGTCGGTTTCAGCTTAGTAAATGAGGCCCACTGTGTTTATTTTAGTTATAGTACTTCTTTTTAGGGTGGTTATATAATGTCAATGATATTTAAAACTAGGCATAATTTTTGCTACTCCAGAATAATGCCAAGCATTGTAACATATAGCAGTGATTTAATTATGAAGTCACAGCAAGCAGAAGCTACAAGAAAATGCTAAAGTTCTCTATTCTAGCTACTAAATATGTGCTATCAGCAGCATACTCTGTTCACCTGCGACCCACATAGCTACCCTCTCCGAATCTTAAAAAAATTATTATTGCTGGAAATCTGTAGCGTAGAATACATATTGGTATAATATGTATAATAGCTTACATCCACTTAAACTCTTTGTCAAGGAACTGTTGGCTTTGTCTACCCTGACTGTGGTGTTGGAAAGCCTGACATATTATGGGGCAATCACATGCAGCCTTTGGCTATGAAAATGCTACATACCATATTCACCCACGCCATCGGGAATCCCAAATTGACACAGTGGCATTTGTTGCTCTTTGCCACCAGCCACTTAGTAAATCTGAACTAACCTTGGCATGCAATATGCACAAGGCATAACACTTTGCATACTTTGTAAAAAAAAAAAAAAAAAATGATATATATATATATATATATATATATAGCAACTGAAGGTAGAAGCGGCACTCCAATCTTGATTGAATCAAACTGTGTTTTTATTCACACATCTGTGCAAAACAGATGCTGTTTTGCACAGATGTGTGAATAAAAACACAGTTTGATTCAATCAAGATTGGAGTGTCGCTTCTACCTTCAGTTGCTATTATTTGGGAATTGGTCTGTTCCCGGAGCTGAGCACCCAGCTGGATCTCGAATCCTCATCACGGTGCTCCTCTCCCTATACAGTTGGTATATATATATATATATATATATATATATATATATATATATATATAATGTTCTGACAGTTTTAAAGTCACATGGAGAAGCCTGTGGGAAAAAAATGCCAGAAACAACACTGTACATAGAGCATGCCATGTTTTAAAAGGAACACCACGAAACACACAATAAAACCAACAAGATAAACCATTGTTATATTGTTTGTACTGCATTTAAATAGTCACTGTTGTTTCAAACAACTTCACTCCATGTTACAGCCTTTGCAATTTTAAACATATTTGTAAATAACTTAATGGACAACAAATGACTCCTTAACCCCTCAACCTCTTAAGGACTCAGCGTTTTTCCGTTTTTGCATTTACATTTTTTCCTCATCACCTTCTAAATATCATAACGCTTTAAATTTTGCACCTAAAATTCCATACAATGGCTTTTTTTTTTTGCGCCAGCAATTCTACTTTGCAGTGACATTAGTCATTTTACCAAAAAATCCACGGCGAAACGGAAAAAAAATTCATTGTGCAACAAAATTGAAGAAAAAATTTCATTTTTCAACTTTTGGGGGCTTCCGTTTCTACGCAGTGCATTTTTTGGTAAAAATGACACCTTATCTTTATTCTGTAGGTCCATATGGTTAAAATGATATCCTACTTATATAGGTTTGATTTTGTCGTACTTCTGAAAAAAATCATAACTACATGCAGGAAAATGTATATGTTTAAAATTGTCATCTTCTGACCGCTATAACTTTTTCCGCGTATGGGCCAGTATGAGGGCAAATTTTGTGCGCCTTGTTCTGAAGTTTTTATTGGTACCATTTTTGTATTGATCAGACTTTTTGATCGCTTTTTATTCATTTTTTTATTTTTGACCAAAAATATGCTATGTTGGACTTTGGAAATTTTTGCGCATACGCAATTGACCGTGCGGTTTAATTAACGATATATTTTTATAGTTCGGACATTTACGCAAAAAATGTTGTGGGCAAAATTCTAAAATAGCACAGTGCACTTTTTCACCTTAAGAACTCAGCAGTTTTTTGCAATTCTGACCACTGTCAATTTAAACATTAATAACTCTGTGATGCTTTTACTTATCATTCTGATTCCGAGAATGTTTTTTCATGACATATTCTACTTTAACATAGTGGTAAATTTTTGTGGTAACTTGCATCCTTTCTTGGTGAAAAATCCCCAAATTTGATGATAAAATTGAAAATTTTGCATTTTTCTAACTTTGAAGCTCTCTGCTTGTAAGGAAAATGGATATTCAAAATAAAAAAAAATTTGGTTCACATATATAATATGTCCACTTTATGTTTGCATCATAAAATTGACGTGTTTTTACTTTTGGAATGCACCAGGGGGCTTCAAAGTTCAGCAGTAATTTTCCAATTCTTCACAAAATTTTCAAACTCGATATTTTTCAGGGACCAGTTCAGTTTTGAAGTGGATTTGAAGGGTCTTCATATTAGAAATACCCCACAAATGACCCCATTATAAAAAAAAACTACACCCCCCAAAGTATTCAAAACGACATTCAGTAAGTGCTTTAACCCTTTAGGTGTTTCACAGAAATAGCAGCAAAGTGAAGGAGAAAATTCAAAATCTTCATTTTTTACACCCGCCTGTTCTTGTAGACCCAATTTTTGCATGTTCTTGTAGACCCAATTTCTCTCGAGTAAGCACATACCTCATAAGTCTATGTAAAGTGTTCGGCGGGCGCAGTAGAGGGCTCAGAAGGGAAGAAGCGACAAGGTGATTTTGGAGAGAACATTTTTCTAAAATGGTTTTTGGGGGCATGTCCCCTTTAGGAAGCCCCTAGGGTGCCAAAACAGCAAAAAAAAAATAAAAATAAAACACATGGCATACCATTTTGGAAACTAGAACCCTTGAGGAACGTAACAAGGAATTAAGTGAGCCTTAATACCCCACAGGTGTTTCATGACTTTTGCAAATGTAAAAAAAAAAAATGTACCTAAAATGCTTGTTTTCCCAAAAATGTAACATTTTTAAAAAGGGTAATTGCAGAAAATACCCCCCCAAAATTTGAAGCCCAATTACTCCCGATTCAGAAAACACCCCATATGGGGGTGAAAAGTGCTCTGCTGGCGCACTACAGGTCTCAGAAGAGAAGGAGTCACATTTGGCTTTTTGGAAGAAAATTTTGCTCTGGGGCCATGCCGCATTTAGGAAGCCCCTATGGTGCCAGGACAGCAAAAAAAAAAAAAAAACACATGGCATACCATTTTGGAAACTAGACCCCTTGAAGAATGTAACAAGGGGTAAAGTGAACCTTAATACCCCACAGGGGTTTCACGACTTTTGCATATGTAAAAAAATAAAAATAAATGTACCTAAAATGATTGGTTTCCCAAAAAATTAACATTTTTACAAAGGGTTAAAGCAGAAAATACCCCCCAAAGTCCAATTTCTCCTGATTCAGAAAACACCCCATATGGGGGTAAAAAGTGCTCTGCTGGCGCACTACAGGTCTCAGAAGAGAAGGAGTAACATTTTGGCTGTTTGGAAGCAAATTTTGTTCTGGGGGCATGCCGCATTTAGGAAGCCCCTTTGGTGCCAGGACAGCAAAAAAAAAAAACCCCATATGGCATTACATTTTGGAATCTAGACCCCTCCGGGAACGTAACAGTGTTACAGTGAGTACTTACAGGTTTTTTGAACAGTGGGCCGTAAAAGTGAAACATTTGATATTTTTTCCACTATATTGATAGTGTTACCCCAAATGCTTCATTTTCACATTGGGTAATAGGGCAAAAGGCCCCCAAAATTTATAGAACAATTTTGTCTGAGAAAAATAATACCTCATATGTGGATGTAAATTGCTCTGTGGAAGCACTGCAATGCTCAGAATAGAAGGAGTGAAAATTTTGTTGAAATTGAAGTTAGGGGTCATGTGCATTTATAAAGCCCCCAACAGCAAAAAAAAAAAACACATGTGACACCATTTTAGAAACTAAACCCCTCAATGAACGTAACAAGGGGTACAGTGGGAAATAACACCTCACAGGTTTTTTGAAAAGTGGGCCATAAATTGAAAATTTTTAACATTTTCACAAGGGATAATATGAGAAAATTGGGTTACAAATTTCTGAGGGCTTTTTCCCCTGACTATAAAAATACATCCCCATATGGGGTAACGTGCTGGGTGGGCGCACAACAAGGCTCAGAAGTCATAGAGGTCACTTTGTATTTGTGGCCTATGGCATATCAGTAGCTGACGGTTACATACATTCTGAGGAAAATACAAAAAAGGAAACACCCACATGTGCCACCATTACAGAAAGTAACCACCCTGAGGAATGGGTATAGGGGTAAAGAGGACATTTTGAACGCACAGGTGTTTCCTAAATTTATTTTCCAGGAATGGATGAAGGGTAGCTTTTGAAAAATGCAATTTTCAACCTATGCTCTGCTTCATTTTTTCTGGGAACAACTAACATGTGACTCCGAATTGTCGCCTGGAAATACGACAGAGCTCAGCGAGAACTCTTCGCATTTGAGGCGGATGTTTGCTACGGACCTAAAAGTTACATACATTCAGAGGAAAATACAAGAAAGGAGCACCCACATGTGAACCTATTACAAACAGTACACCCCCTAGGGAAGGTGTATAGGGTGAAGTGGATATTTGGAACAGACGGGTGTTCCCTCCATTTATTTTCCAGGAATGGATGAAGTGCATATGGGGGGAAAGAAAATTGCAATTTTAGTACTGATATGCCAATTATTTTCCCAGAACGATGACCCAGAGTACAGCCAAAAGTAAAAATGATGCCCGCCCCAAACCCTATACTCTGAATCATCATTCTGGGAAGGGGATGTGTGGGGCCATCCCTATTCTGTTACCTCAAATGCGCAACCCGCTCAGGTGGAGAGAGAGCGTGGCGCATTTGAGGCAACTGCAAACCTCCAATGCTGTTGACTCTGTGTCCCATGACCCATTTTTTAGGGGGAAGAAAAAAAAAGATATTGGGAAAAAGCTTTTGGTTTTTTTTTCCGGGGGGGGGGGGGGGGGTTGGGGGGTGTTTTGGTTTAAAATTTGGAAGTCAATGTACCCTGGACTCAGTGGCGTTGCGACCCGGGTGCGGGGGGTGCGGCCCGCACCGGGTGACACCAACCTAATGGGGTGACACCAAGATGCTCCGCAGCACCCACACCCCCTCCCCAGCTACACTGACACCCCCCTATGTGACCAGCCTCCTATCCGTCAGCACACCCCCCCTGTGCTGTGTGTGCGGTGCGCCCGTCCGTTAGCAACCCCCCCCCCCCTTTCAGTGCGCCCTTCCGTCATTACGCCCCCCCCCCCTCACCTTCACCAGTACTGTGCCCGGCCTCCGCTCCCACGTCTGCGCCGGCCTGACGTCACACCGCATGGCCGCGTAGGGGGACGTCAGTTACGTCACTCGCATTGCACCCGGTGAGAAGGATCGCTGCGCTGGATGGGTGAGTGTGTGTGTGTCTGTCTCTATCTATGTTTGTGTGTGTGACTCTGTGTGTGTGTGTTTGTGTGTGACTGTGTGTGTTTGTGTGACTCTCTGAGTGTGTGTGTGACTCTGTATATTTGTGTGACTGTGTGTGACTGTGTGTTTGTGTGACTGTGTGTGTGTGTGTGACTCTGTGTGCGACTCTGTGTGTATATCTGTGAGTGTGTGTCTCTCTGACTGTGTGTGTTTGTGTGTGTGTGTGTCTCTCTGTGTTGTATGTGGTTTTTTTTTGTGTGTGTGCATGTGTGTGTGTGTGTGTGTGTGTGTGTGTGTGTGGGGAGACTTTGACGCATTGTGGGGAACCTGCAAGGGAACCTGCGGCCTATTGTGGGGAGTCTATGCTACCTAATGTGGGGAGTCTATGCTACCTAATGTGGGGAGTCTATGCTACCTAATGTGCGGAGTATATGCTACCTAATGTGCGGAGTCTATGATACCTAATGTGCGGAGTCTATGCTACCTAATGTGGGGAGTCTATGCTAGCTAATGTGGGGAATCTGTGCTACCGAATGTGGGGAAACTGCTACCTAATGTGGGGAGTCTATGCTACCTAATGTGCGGAGTATATGCTACCTAATGTGCGGAGTCTATGATACCTAATGTGCGGAGTCTATGCTACCTAATGTGGGGAGTCTATGCTAGCTAATGTGGGGAATCTGTGCTACCGAATGTGGGGAAACTGCTACCTAATGTGAGGAATCTGTGCTACCTAATATGGGGAAATTGCTACCTAATGTGGGGAAACTGGTACCAAATGGGGGGAATCTATGCTGCCTAATGTGGGGAAAAGATGCTACCTAATGTGGGGAAACTGCTACCTACCTAATGTGGGGGAACTGCTGCCTACCTAATGCTCCCCCCCCTGGCAGTAGCACCCTCATCATCCGCCAGCAACTACCCCCCCCCCCCCCCCCAGCAGCACCTCCATCAGCAGATCCTGATGGTGGATGATGGCGGTGCTCCTGCCAGGAGGATGATCCTGCCGATGGATGATGGGGATGATACTGCCAGGGGGGATGGCCAGTAGCACCCTCATCATTCTTCAGCAACACCCCCCCCAGTAGTAGCACCCCGATCATCCACTAGCAACACCACCAATACCCCCCTCCCGTGGTAATAGCATCAGCTAACGGATGTTGAGGGGTGTTACTGCGGTTGTTGTATTATATTCAGAGGGTGCACTGTATGGCAACGTTATATTCAGAGGGCGCAGTTTGTGGTAGTATTATATTCAGAGGGCACAATGGGTGGTAGTATTATATTCAGAGGGCGCAGTTTGTGGTAGTATTATTAGAGATGAGCGAACTTACAGTAAATTCGATTCGTCACGAACTTGTCGGCTCAGCAGTTGATGACTTATCCTGCGTAAATTAGTTCAGCCTTCCGGTGCTCCGGTGGGCTGGAAAAGGTGGGTACATTCATAGGAAAGATTCTCCTAGGACAATATCCACCTTTTCCAGCCCACGGGAGCACCTGAAAGCTGAACTAATTTATGCAGGAAAAGCCATCAACTGCCGAGCCGAGAAGTTTGTGACGAGTTGAATTTACTGTAGTTTGCTCATCTCTAAGTATTATATTCAGAGGGCGCAGTGGGTGGTAGTAATATATTCAGAGTGTACAGTATGTGTTGGTATTATATTCAGAGGGTACAGTATGTGATAGTATTATATTCAGGGGTACAGTATGTGGCAGATTTATATTCAGAGGGTACAGTATATGGTAGTATTATATTCAGAGGGTACAGTATGTGATAGTATTATATTCAGGGGTACAGTATGTGGCAGATTTATATTCAGAGGGTACAGTATATGGTAGTATTATATTCAGAGGGTACAGTATGTGATAGTATTATATTCAGGGGTACAGTATGTGGCAGATTTATATTCAGAGGGTACAGTATATGGTAGTATTATATTCAGAGGGTACAGTATGTGATAGTATTATATTCAGGGGTACAGTATGTGGCAGATTTATATTCAGAGGGTACAGTATATGGTAGTATTATATTCAGAGGGTACAGTATGTGATAGTATTATATTCAGGGGTACAGTATGTGGCAGATTTATATTCAGAGGGTACAGTATATGGTAGTATTATATTCAGAGGGTGCAGTATGTGATAGTATTATATTCAGGGGTACAGTATGTGGCAGATTTATATTCAGAGGGTACAGTATATGGTAGTATATTCAGAGGGTACAGTATGTGATAGTATTATATTCAGGGGTACAGTATGTGGCAGATTTATATTCAGAGGGTACAGTATGTGATGGTATTATATTCAGAATGTACAGTGTGTGGTATTATTATATTCAGTGGGTATGGTGTATGGAAGGTTTATAATCAAAGAGTATAGTGTATAGTAGTATTATATTTAGAGGATACAGTGTCTGGCAGGTTTATAATAATAATTGTTTTCATATAGAGGATGAGAATGCGCTGACATAGTGAGGAGACGTCTGGGCGTCACATTCTGCAGAGAGAAGTTTTAGCTGGACCAGGCGGTATGTACCATCTGAATTAGATAAGGAAAGACTATAGAGAAGACGTCACCTGTAGTCACTGATATCATTCTGTATTCTCCTCACTATAGAGAAAACGTCACCTGTAGTCACTGATATCATTGTGTATTCTCCTCACTATAGAGAAGACGTCACCTGTAGTCACTGATATCATTGTGTATTCTCCTCACTATAGAGAATACGTCCCCTGTAGTCAGATATCATTGTGTATTCTCCTCACTATAGAGAAGACGTCACCTGTAGTCACTGATATCATTGTACATTCTCCTCTCTATGTCCTATCAGAGCTGTAGTCGCTTGTCAGTTCTACAGTTATGGTCAGTGAAACTACAACTCCCAGCATAACCTCACCACTGCATAAAGGGGTACTCTACTGGAAAACATTTTTTTTAATCAACTGGTGCTACAAAGTTAAACAGATTTGTAAATTACTTCTATTTAAAAATCTTAATCCTTCCAGTACTTATTAGCTGCTGTATAAGCGATTCACGGGAAGTTATTTTCTTTTTTAATTTCTTTTCTGTCTGACCACAGTGCTCTGTGCTAACACCTCTGTCCATGTGAAGAACTGTCCATAGTAGGAGCAAATCCCCATAGCAAACCTATCCTGCTCTGGACAGTTCCTGACATGGACAGAGGGGTCAGCAAATAGCACTGTGTCAGATTGGAAAGAACTACGCAACTTCCTGTGGAGCATACACCAGCTTATAAGTACTGTAAGTATTAAGATTTTAAATAGAAGTAATTTAAAAATATGTTTAACTTTCTGGCACCAGTTGATATAAAAGTAAATGTTTTCCAGTGGAGTACCCTTTTAAGTAATTCTGGGAGCTGTATATTTAAATGGTGAAAACTTCTTTAACACTTTCCCATTCTGTGGCAACTGGTATATCTGATTATTATACTGGAATTTCTCACAATGCGCTACAACAGTGGTGTCTGTCACAACAGGCTAAAAACTTACTGGGAGGAGGGGGGAGGTATGGGGGTGACACCATTTTTTACCGCACCGGGTGACACCAACCCTAGCAATGTCACTGCCTGGACTGATACATTGGAGCTGAATTCTGGGGAATGAAAATTAGGGCAAAGGATGGAAAATTTAGTACTCCATGGTAGTGTGATACTCCCTGAAGCAGGTCAAGTGATCGGGGCAAGTGTCACATTGGTACGTGGTGTCCCTCCGTCTCCCCTTCCTGTGACAAACTCTGCATTTCTTCTGGGTTCGTCCCGTCCTTCCAGTGTTGAGGATCACACCTGGAAAGTGTTGGCCGGGGACGATCCGGGGACCTGAAGTTCCAGAGGTGCTCTGACCCGCTCCTTGGCGGTCACCAAAGATGAAGGCCCTTAGAACTACCTCTTGAAACTCCAGGTATGTCCCTGTGTTGCCAGCGTACTTGTACAGTATAAAAGAGTTGTACATGGCAACCTGTACCATGTAGACCGCAACCTTTTTATACCATACACGTGTTTTCCGCATGGCATTATATGGTTTCAGGACTTGATCAGAAAGATCAACTCCCCCATATACCGATTGTAGTCCAGAATACAATCAGGCTTGAGGACCGGTCCCACGGTACCTTGCACAGGGACAGGGGTGCTGCCGTTCCCATGAATAGTGGTGAGCATAAGGACATCCCTCTTGTCCTTATACCGGACCAACAACAGGTTCTCATGGGAAAAGGCACGGGACTCACCAAGGGGGATAGGAGCATGTAGGGGATGGGGCAGAAGGCCTCTTTGATTCTTCCGGACTGTCCCACAAGCGACCGTGGATCTGGTGGCGAGGGATGTGAAGAGAGGGATACTAGTATAAAAGTTATCCATGTAAAGGTGGTAACCTTTATCTAGCAATGGGTGCAAAAGGCCCCAAACGATTTTCCCACTAACACCCAGAATGGGGGGACATTCTGGGGGTTCAAAACGGGAATCTCGTCCCTCATAAACTATAAACTTGCAAGTGTACCCGGAGGTACTCTCGCAAAGTTTATACATCTTCGCGCCATACCGCGCTCCCTTGGTAGGGATGTATTGCCGGAAGCTGAGTTTCCCCTGAAAGCTCATGAGAGACTCATCAATATCGACCTCCCGCCCCAGGACATAGGCCTCCCAAAATCTGGCCCCGAAGTGATTGATGACCGGCCTGATTTTATACAGGCGGTCATACACGGGATAAGTTCGGGGGGGACATGCAGCATTATCAGCATAATGTAAACATCTCCGAATGGCCTCAAACCGGGGACGTGCCATGGCCATACTGTAGAGGGTTGTCTGGTAAAGGACGTCCCCACTCCAATATTGCCTGACACTGGGTTTTTTAACTAGACCCATATGCAGCACGAGGCCCCAAAAGGTCCTCATTTCGCCTGCATCGACTGGAGTCCAGCTGCCGGGTCTAGCTAAAAATGAGCCCGGGTTAGCGGTGACGAACTGTTGGGCATGCAGATTCGTCTGTGTGACCATCAAATTAACAAAGTCGTCACTGAAAAAATGACCGAAAAACTCCATTTCAGTGAATCCGACAATGTTAATTTTGATTCCTGAGTCGCCAACAAACTCAGGAATCATGGCCTCGTGGTCCGCTGGCTGAGTCCAGACAAGTTCTCCGGTGCGATGTACCAGTGATCTTGGCTGGGGGGCTTCACTAGTATGAGCGCCAGGGGGACTCATACTAGCATGGGGCACAGGGTCAAGGACAGAGGAGGTTTGCGGCGCCACATGGCGGCGAGTTCGCCGCCTTGGTGGCTCATCATCAGAACTAGATGATGAGGAGGACGATGAAATAAGGAAGGTGGGGTCTTCATTGTCCTCTGAGCCGCTCTCGGTGTCGGAGGCAATTGTGGCATACGCCTCCTCCGCCGAAAACGCTCTGCGGGCCATTTCCCTACTCTAATGGGGATACGGGTGTGTGTGTGGGGGGGGGGGGGAAACTTTATTGGTGTGTGTGCTGTGTGTAGTGTGGTGCGAGACTACCTCCCTAACCCGCCCTAACTCTCCCTAACCTAACCTAACTAAACTAACCCGCCCTAACAGAAAAAAATATAAAATAAAAAGGGGACTTTTTTTTTAAAAAGGGGACTTCTAGCGCAAAAAAGTCCTGCGCCCAAAAAAAAAAGCGTTTATGTAATCATAAACCCCCAAAAAAACGCTGATCAGTGATAAATCACTGACAGCGGTGGGACAGGCTGCACACACAGGTACGGTCCGTCCACACAGTACACGCCTGCTACTGGTGGCACGGACCGCCTATGGGTGCAAAAAAAAAACGCGTGAAAATGTGAAAAAAAAGCGCCGGCACCACAAAAAAAAGCACATCAGTACTACGGGACTGATCAGCGGCAGGTGGGCTTTAACAAGCGGTGGCGGACCGCTCTTTTATAACTAAGAGGGTCCGCACACACGCATAGAAAAAAGAAAAAGATCTGTGCCAAAAAAAAAAAACACTTGCGGCAGACCACAGCGACCCAGCAGGGCCGGGGTCATGCAGCTAAAGGTGATACGGACCCATGGACTAGCTGGCTCGCTTGCTCTCATATCTGGCTCGCTCGCATACCTGGCTCGCTCGCTCTCACATCTGGCTGGCTCGCTTGCTCTCATTTCTGGCTGGCTCGCTTGCTCTCATATCTGGCTCGTTCGCTTGCTCTCTTGTCTGTCTCGCTCTCTTTTATGGCTCGCTCGCATATCTGGCTCGCTCGCTCTCAAATCTGGCTCGCTCGCTTGCTCTCATATCTGGCTTAATCGCTTGCTCTCATATCCGGCTCGCTCGCTTGCTCTCATATCTGGCTCGCTCGCTTGCTCTCTTGTCTGGCTCGCTCTCTTATCTGGCTCGCTCGCATATCTGGCTCGCTCGCTCTCACATCTAGCTGGCTCGCTTGCTCTCATATCTGGCTCGCTTGCTCTCTTGTCTGGCTCGCTCTCTTATCTGGCTCGCTCTTATATCTGCCTTGCTAGCTCGCTCTCATATCTGGCTCGCTCGCTTGCTCTCTTGTCTGTCTCGCTCTCTTTTAAGGCTCGCTCGCATATCTGGCTAGCTTGCTTTCACATCTGGCTTACTCGCTTGCTCTCTTGTCTGGCTCGCTCTCTTATCTGGCTCGCTCGCATATCTGGCTCGCTCGCTCTCATGTCTGGCTCGCTCGCTCTCATATCTGGCTTGCTCGCTTGCTCTCATATTTGGCTCGCTCGCATACTCTCATATCTGGCTCGCTCGCTTGCTCTCTTGTCTGGCTCACTCTCTTATCTGGCTCGCTCGCATATCTGGCTCGCTCACTCTCAAATCTGGCTCGCTCGCTTGCTCTCATATCTGGCTTGCTCGCTTGCTCTCATATCTGGCTCGCTCGCTTGCTCTCATATCTGGCTCGCTCGCTTGCTCTCTTGTCTGGCTCGCTCTCTTATCTGGCTCGCTCGCATATCTGACTCGCTCGCTCTCAAATCTGGCTCGCTCTCTTGCTCTCATATTTGGCTAGCTCGCTTTCTCTCTTGTCTGGCTCGCTCTCTTATCTGGCTCGCTCGCATATCTGGCTCGCTCGCTCTCAAATCTGGCTCGCTCGCTTGCTCTCATATCTGGCTAGCTCGCTTGCTCTCTTGTCTTGCTCGCTCTCTTATCTGGCTCGCTCGCTCTCATATCTGGCTGGCTCGCTTGCTCTCATATCTGGCTCGCTCGCTTGCTCTCTTGTCTCGCTCGCTCTCTTATCTGGTTTGCTCGCTAGCATATCTGGCTCGCACGCTTGCTCTCTTGTCTGGCTTGCTCTCTTATCTGGCTCGCTCGCTTTCATATCTGGCTCGCTCGCTTGCTCTCATGTCTGGCTCGCTCGCTTGCTCTCATGTCTGGCTCGCTCGCTCTCATATCTGGCTTTCTCGCTTGCTCTCTTGTCTGGCTCGCTCTCTTATCTGGCTTGCTCGCTAGCATATCTGGCTCGCACGCTTGCTCTCTTATCTGGCTCGCTCGCTCTCATATCTGGCTCGCTCGCTTGCTCTCATGTCTGGCTCGCTCTCATATCTGGCTTTCTCGCTTGCTCTCTTGTCTGGCTCGCTCTCTTATCTGGCTCGCTCGCATACCTGGCTCGCTCGCTCTCTCTCATATCTGGCTGGCTCGCTTGCTCTCATATCTGGCTTTCTCGCTTGCTCTCTTGTCTGGCTCGCTCTCTTATCTGGCTCGCTCTCATACCTGGCTCGCTCGCTCTCACATCTAGCTGGCTCCCTTGCTCTCATATCTGGCTCGCTTGCTCTCTTGTCTGGCTCGCTTTCTTATCTGGCACGCTCTTATATCTGCCTTGCTAGCTCGCTCTCATATCTGGCTCGCTCGCTTGCTCTCTTGTCTGTCTCGCTCTCTTTTATGGCTCGCTCGCATATATAGCTCCCTTGCTCTCACATCTGGCTCGCTCGCTTGCTCTCTTGTCTGGCTCGCTCTCTTATCTGGCTCGCTCGCTCGCATATCTGGCTCGCTCGCTCTCATGTCTGGCTCGCTCGCTCTCATATCTGGCTTGCTCGCTTGCTCTCATATCTGGCTTGCTCACTTGCTCTCATATCTGGCTCGCTCGCTTGCTCTCATATCTGGCTCGCTCGCTTGCTCTCATATCTGGCTCGCTCGCTTGTTCTCATATCTGGCTCGCTCGCTTGCTCTCTTGTCTGGCTCGCTCTCTTATCTGGCTCGCTCTCATATCTGGCTCGCTCGCTCTCATATCTGGCTCGCTCGCTCTCATATCTGGCTCGCTCGCTTGCTCTCATATTTGGCTAGCTCGCTTTCTCTCTTGTCTTGCTCGCTCTCTTATCTGGCTCGCTCGCTCTCATATCTGGCTGGTTCGCTTGCTCTCATATCTGGCTCGCTCGCTTCCTCTCTTGTCTGGCTCGCTCTCTTATCTGGCTCGCTCACATATCTGGCTCGCTCGCTCTCACATCTAGCTGGCTCGCTTGCTCTCATATTTGGCTCGCTCGCTTGCTCTCTTGTCTGGCTCGCTCTCTTATATGGCTCGCTCTCATGTCTGGCTTGCTAGCTTGCTCTCATATCTGGCTCGCTCGCTTGCTCTCTTGTCTGTTTCGCTCTCTTTTATGGCTCGCTCTCACATCTGGCTCGCTCGCTTGCTCTCTTGTCTGTCTCGCTCTCTTATCTGGTTCGCTCGCTCTCATATCTTTCTCGCTCCGTCTCATGTCTGGCTCGCTCGCTCTCATATCTGGCTTGCTTGCTTGCTCTCATATCTGCCTCGCTCGCTTGCTCTCTTGTCTGGCTCGCTCTCTTATCTGGCTCGCTCGCATATCTTGCGCCCTCACTCTCAAATCTGGCTCGCTTGCTTGCTCTCATATCTGGCTAGCTCGCTTGCTCTCATATCTGGCTAGCTCGTTTGCTCTCTTGTCTTGCTCGCTCTCTTATCTGGCTCGCTCGCTCTCATATCTGGCTGGCTCGCTTGCGCTCATATCTGGCTCGCTCGCTTGCTCTCATATCTGGCTCTCTTGCTCTCATATCTGGCTCGCTCGCTTGCTTAATTGTCTGGCTCGCTCTCTTATCTGGCTCGCTCGCATATCTTGCTCGCTCACTCTCACATCTGGCTCGCTCGCTTGCTCTCAAATGTGGCTCGCTCGCTTGCTCTCATGTCTGGCTCGTTCGCTCTCATATCTGGCTCGCTCGCCATGGGTCCGGACTGATGTACGCCGAAATTTTTTTTTTTTTTTAACCCTAACCTGTCCCAACTTAATCTAAAGCTAACCCTGGGGGATTTCTGTGCCAAGGGGCTACAGAAAGGGGGCAAGGGGCACTTTTTTTAACTGAGGGGATGGTGGGCAGCATGGAGCTCCGTCCTGCTCGCCAGATCTCTGTGGAATGGCGGGCAGAATGGAGCAACATGCTCCTAGCCCCCACCATCCCCTCCCATTACACTGGGATTGGTGTGGCCACTTTGGCCACCCAATCACAACTATACTGAGGGGGTTGGCCACAATGCCAGCCCCCAGTACAGCACGGATGATGTGACCCTGATGACCCGGAACCGCTGCAGAACGCCGGTAAGTAGTTACCGGCACCCTGCAACGATCGCCGGTTTAGGAGGTCCTCCGGACCTCCTCCGGCACACTGCCGGGATGTCTGCTGAATGAAATCAGCAGGCATCCGGCTCCGATCCCTGCCCGGCGAGCGGCGGGGAACGGAATCGCAGCACATCGCTCGTCTGAATTGACGAGCGATGCGCTGCGATCACCGACATGGGGGGTCATCATGACCCCCCTGGGTGATATGCCGCGGTGCCTGCTGATCGATATCAGCAGGTATCGGGCACCGGCTCACCTCCGGCTAGCGGCGGGGGGCCGGGAATGGACAGGACGTACTCATATGTCCTCAGTCCTTAAGGACTCGGAAATGGGGGCGTATGAGTACGTCCTAAGTCCTTAAGGGGTTAAGCTAAATCCGACATTAAATTTATTCTGTAGGTCCATACTATTACAATGATACCCAATTTATATAGGTTTTGTTTTATCTTACTACTTTTAAAAAATTATAACTTTTTGTACGAAAATTTGTATGCTTAAAATTGTCCTCTTCTGACCCCTATATCTTTTTCATTTTTTTCGCATACAAGTATATATGAGGGCTCATATTTTTTGCACCATGGTCAGTAGATTTTATTGATATAATTTTTGTTTTCATGGGACTTTTTGATCGCTATTTATCAATTTTTTTCTGCTATATAAAGTGACCAAAAATACACAATTCTGGACAATTTTTTTTACATTAATGCCAATGACCTTGCAGTTTTAATTAACAGTGTATTTTAATAGTTCAGACATTAATACATGCAAAGATTGCACATATATTTATATTTATTTTTATTTACATCATTTTATTTAAAAAAAAATGGCGAAAGGAGGGCTTTAAGGGAAGGGCCTTGTTCACATTTACTAATATTTCATTTTTTACACTTTTGTCACTGTTGCATGCAGTCTTTAGATTGCAAACACTAAACAATGCTGTTCCATAGAACAGCATTGATCAGTGTTATCAACACTCCATTGCTACAGCATGCCATGGCTGGCTGCAGCATAGGAACCCCAATCGGATGGTGAGGAGGTAGGTAAAGGGCCCTCCAGCCATCCTCTCAGTAAATTGGGACCCCACAATTTCGCCACGGGTGTCCCAAACAGCATCCCTAAGCTACCAGCAACCGATTTTCCTCACCTTTGTACAACCCAATAAAATTGTGGTGTCTAAATGATTACTCCTGGACATCAAGCCCGATCGACAATGTTCATCATTTGCCACGCATCCCATTTGTGGATAGCAACCATGACCAAGTCGTTATGACGTGCACTCAGCTTCCGAGCACGCTTCATAGTTTGGGAGCGGGCGCAGAGCATAAATAAACGACCTGCGTCCTTATGGTGTTGAGGACACAGTCCATTTTGGCCTTGAGGACACAGGAAACTTTTTCATTTTTCCTCGCCTTGTAAAGAACATAACTCTTTTATTATTCCATCCACAGACTCAAATGAGGGCTTGTTTTTTGCGTGACCTATTTTACTTTTGTAATGACTCCGTACAATGTATGGCACAACCAAAAAATATTATTTATGGTGGTAAATTGAAAAGAAAACCGCAATTTTTTTTCTTTTTACGCAGTGTACTTTATAGTAAATCTATTATGTTAACTTCATTCTGTGGGTCAAAATTATTAAAATAATACCCATCTTTAAACACATTATTATTGTACTACTTTTTAAAAAATAATCTAACTTTTTTAACAAGAAGTATGCTTAAAATTGTATTATGACTCTCTATATCTTTCTTATTTCTCCATATATTGAACCGTATAGCACTTATCAGTGCTATCTGCGAGCTGCTTCTCTGGTCTGCCAGAAGGAGAAGAGTTTAGCAGAGGATGAGGAACAGGTAAGCAGAGCTTTGGTGGGCATATTTACTCATCGGACCCCCACAATTGCACCACAGGTACCAAATGGTAATACCCCTTTAAGCCCTGTATAATATTCTAAGAAATAAATAACAAATATACTTGATCTGGTCAGAGGCCTGCTTTACGAGATATATTTTATAATTGTTTAGCACCAAAGATCGAGGGTTATGCATAAGGGTTATACGTGTCAGCAAAATACAACCTTACTATTTTTAGAAATAAATATCCTGTTCATAGCAGCTCCACAATAATGAGAAGTCTATAGAAGGCTGCGTTCACACGGCCGTCTAGACCTGTCCCGTTCTTCTCCCGTCAAAAATAAAAACTGACTTTAAAAAAAATGAACAATAACGGATGCAAATGGATGGTTAATAAACAAAAAATATATATTTTTTTGTTCTGAGCAAGTAAAAACGGACCAAAATACAGATTGAAAAAATAGATGCAAATGGATGACATTAAAGGCTCATCCGTTTTCCATAGACTTCAATGTTAAATTTACTGTATCCCTTTTTTTTGACAGGAGAAAAAATACTGCATGCACCGTCTTTTCTCCCATAAAAATAAAACGGAAATGAGCGCAGACGGGTGCAAATGGATGTGAAAGGATTGTAAAAAAAAATCCAATTGACATCAATGGGATTATTTCACAACCGTTTGTAATCCGTTTACAAGCAGCAACAACAGAACCTAAACGGAGGGAAAAAACGGGGACAGATGACCGTGTGAACGCACCCTAAAATGAAATAAAGTAGTTGTTTCTCCATCTAAGGGGAATGGTCTGGTGATGCACAGCGCAGTTTTATCCTGCAATCCATGTACTAGTTTAGTAGCTCTTCTCTAAACCTGAACCCTCTCCAAAATATCTATATCCTTCTAGAGACATGGAACATGACATGTGGAAAAAACTATATATACAATTAAGGCTTTTCCAAGTAAATTTTTTAGGGTTTTTGTGTAACGTATGTCGTGTGCTAGAATTTCTGACAAAAAATACAAAAAACCCTACCAACTCTCCACTTTACTCATAATATCCTACAAAGGGGAGTGGCCTTGAGGGATAAGGGGTGCATCTCCCAAAAAAAAAAAAAAACTAAATAAATCTACATATATACTAATGTTTCCACATAAAATATGGTGGATTAGAGCTATTTGACAGCTCAGAGCATGTGTAAAGAGAGCAAAATGTAGGAAAAATTGTCAAATACAAGGTACGATAGTAAATACTATGTAAAAATACCTGTTGGAAACAAATACCCACAAAGAAAACTACACTCCACTCTTAAATGAAACCCAATATTAAAAGTGCATAACAAAATACACAAATCTGTACAGCGGTACATGAGGGATATTGGCTGTAATGCTAAAGAAATGTATAGCACACAAAATCATTTGGTGGCCTACTGTATAGAAAATAGTGTTGAGCGGCATAGACCATATTCGAATTCGCGAATATTCGCGAATATATGGACGAATATTCGTCATATTCGCGAATATTCGCATATTCTTAATATTCTTGTTTTATTTTCGCATGTGCGAATATTCACGTGTGCGAAAATTAACATATGCGAAAAATTGTATATACAAAAATTAGTGTAGATTTACATATGCAAATTTTCGCATATGCGAAAATTCGCACACCAGTCTCACACAATAGTATTAGAGCCTTCTTTATACCACATAAGCTGGAAGCAGAGAGGGATGATCACTGTGATGTGTACTGTGAAAAAAAAAAATGAATATTCGTAATTACGAATATATAGCGCTATATTCACGAATAAAATTTGAATTGCGAATATTCGCGAGCAACACTAATAGAAAATTGCAGTCTGCTGCACCTTTATAAACAGAGGAAAGAAGAGGATGCCAACACAAACTAACCCGACCAGTTGGGTAAATAGGGGACTGTGGCTATCTTTAGTGTGCTAGAAAATTCGTTCCATGCCACAAGATACATTAATCCAGAGTACTTAGCTGCCTCACATGCATTATGGCTACAATTTGAAGAATATAAAAAGGGTAGTCTTGAATAAAAAGATCTGAACCTAAAACAAAATGCAACCTTTAAAGGGGTTAGTGCTGGGCGGTATGGCCTAAAATGAATATCATGGTATTTTTTTTTATTATCGCGGTATCACAGTATTACCGCCTGTCCCCCCCCACCCCACTAGCGGAGTCAAATGTGCCCCCCGCGAGCGCGGTCACTACCATCACCGCTAGTGGGGTCCCTGTGCCCACTAGCGGTGTCACAAGAATGCTGAGCGTGAGCGCTATTGCTACCAACACCACTAGCGGGGTGGGTCCCTGTGCCCACTAGCGGTGTCACAAGAATGCCAAGTGCGGCTCTGTTCCCTGTCCCTGTCAGCTCTCAGGGTACGGGAAAAGATTTTAAAGCCTCGCGCGCAGCTAACGTAGTACTGCACATGCACAGTACTACGCAAATAGCGTAGGGCTAACGCTAGGCTCCTAGCACTGCTTACGTTAGCCCTACACTATTTGAGTAGTGCTGCGCCTGCGCAGTACTACGTTAGCTGCGCGCGAGGCTTTTAAATCTGTTCCCGTACCCTGAGAGCTGACAGGGACAGGGAACAGAGCCACGCTCAGAATTCTTGTGACACCGCTAGTGGGCACAGGGACCCCGCTAGCGGTGATGGTAGGGATCGCGCTCGGCCTTCTTGTGACTCCGCTAGTGGCTACAGGGACCCCGCTAGTGGTGATGGTAGCGATCGCGCTTGCGGGAGGCATTCTTGTGACACCGCTAGTGGGCACATGGATCCTGCTAGTGGTGGGGATTGATCGTGCTCGCGGGGACACTGGCTGACAAGCGCAGCGGGGGGACACGGTAAATGGATTAGCTTCTGTAGCACACCGGGACAAGTGAGGGTGCCGCGCTGGGCTCTACAATTCATCCAGAGGGTGTGGGAGGGGCCCGACCAGTATAGCGGTATGGTATACCGCCCAGCACTAAAAGGGGTACTCCAGTTGAAAAAAAAATTTTTAAATCAACTGTTGCAAGAAAATTAAACAGATTTTTAAATTACTTCTATAGAAAAATCTTAATCCACCCAGTACTTATGAGCTGTTGTATGCTCGTCAGGAAGTTATTTTCTTTTTGAATTTCTTTTCTGTCTGACCACAGTGCTCTCTGCTGACACCGCAGTCCATGTCACGAACTGTCCAGAGCAGAAGCAAATCCTCATAGACAGAGGTGTCAACAGAGAGCACTGTGGTAAGACAGAAAAGACATTCAAAAAGCAAAGAACTTCCTTCGGAGCATACAGCAGCTGATAAGTACTGGAAGGATTAAGATTTTTAATTAGAAGTAATTTACAAATCTGTTTAACTTTCTGGCACCAGTTGATAAAAAAATAGTTTTCCATCGGAGTACCCCTTTAACCCCTTAACGATGCAGGACGTATATTTTCGTCCTGCGCCGGCTCCCGTGATATGAAGCGGGATCGCGCCGCGATCCCGCATCATATCGCGTCGGTCCCGGCGCTCATCAACGGCCGGGGACCCGCGGCTAATACCACACATCGCTGATCGCGGCGATGTGCGGTATTAACCTTTTAGAAGCGGCGGTCAAAGTTGACCGCCGCTTCTAAAGTGAAAGTGACCTGGCTGCTCAGTCGGGCTGTTCGGGACCACCGCGGTGAAATCGAGGCGTCCCGAACAGCTTGCAGGACACCGGGAGGCCCCTTACCTGCCTCCTCGGTGTCCGATCGGCGAATGACTGCTCCGTGCCTGAGATCCAGGCAGGAGCAGTGAAGCGTGTTAATACACGCCTGTGATCAGGATGAGAGATCAGTGTGTGCAGTGTTATAGGTCCCTATGGGACCTATAACACTGCAAAAAAAAAGTAAAAAAAAAATAAAGGTCATTTAACCCCTTTCCTAATAAAAGTTTGAATCACCCCCCTTTTCCCATAAAAAAAATAAAACAGTGTAAAAAAAAATAATAATAAACATATGTGGTATCGCCGCGTGCGTAAATGTCCGAACTATAAAATATATCATTAATTAAACCGCACGGTCAATTGCATACGCGCAAAAAAAATCCAAAGTCATTTTTGGTCACTTTTTATACCATTAAAAAATGAATAAAAAGTGATCAAAAAGTCCGATCAAAACATACCGATAAAAATCATACCGATAAAAACTTCAGATCACGGCGCAAAAAATGAGTTCTCATACCACCGTGTACGTGGAAAAATAAAAAGTTATAGGGGTCAGAAGATGACATTTTTAAACATATAAATTTTCCTGCATGTAGTTATGATTTTTTCCAGAAGTGCGACAAAATCAAACCTATATAAGTAGGGTATCCTTTTAACCGTATGGACCTACAGAATAATGATAAGGTGTAATTTTTACCGAAATATGCACTGCGTAGAAACGGAAGCCCCCAAAAGTTACAAAATGGCGTTTTTTCTTCGATTTTGTCGCACAATGATGTTTTTTCCCGTTTCGCCGTGCATTTTTGGGTAAAATTACTAATGTCACTGAAAAGTAGAATTGGCGACGCAAACAATAAGCCATAATATGGATTTTTAGGTGGAAAATTGAAAGGGTTATGATTTTTAAAAAGTAAGGAGGAAAAAACGAAAGTGCAAAAACTGAAAAACCCTGAGTCCTTAAGGGGTTAATGAACTGTACTATTGAAACTATGTATACAATACAGGCCATTAGGTCGCAAAATGTAATGCCACACCAGGCTTCTTTTTAGTATAAATAAACAGTTAGCCATTAGCCTTAGCTAAATGCACCTTTTTTGTGCTGCCAACAAAAGAAATATTGCAGCACTCAAGTTCCAGTGAATAAATAGTAGGTTCTTTTATTAATCTCAAGCAAGCAATGTTCCAGTCCCCCCAGACTTGAAAGAAGTCCCATGGAGGGACTGAAACGTTGCTTCTTTTTGAACATAAGATACGTAAAAGAACTACTATTTCTTCACTGGTACTGGAGTGTTGTGATATTTCTTCTAGATAGGTAATAAATAAATAATTTCTGAAACCAGAAGTTGTTTTATAATGATGAGAGATTAATCTAATTATAAATGCCAGATCAATTCACGATCGTAAATGATAAGATTCAGTATTGACAAAATTTATTACATAGTTGTCCTCCATTTACGAAGAACAGGATTCATGTCTGACACAGAAGATATCTGTCTATTTAACATCTATCTTTGTGACACTGACGTCAATTGAACGATGGATATGATAAATAACAAAGACAAATGTTAATGATGACATCCACATTTCTTTTCACTTTATTGCCCTTTTTCCAAGCAGTAAAGAATGTTAAAACCATTCCATTATATAGCTCACTACTGGACCATTCATTTCTGATAGACTGGTCCCTGACTATTGGCTGGTCAAAGGAATTCCTGCTGCTTAGACCCCAGTAATCAGATACAATCTCAGGGAAACCCAGCAGCAAATAGTCATCTTCAGTGGTGCATCATTGCAGGGGAAACAAAAAGGTTTTTCTGGGCAAAATGTATTTATGTCCTATCAGAATGATGGAGTGTCGGCACCTGGCACTTTTGCTATTCACCTGTTGCCTGGGCCATGGTACGGACCATGTTGGGAAACTGCAGCTCAGCTACCAATGAAGGGAATAAAAAGAAGCTGCAGTAACTCAGAACAGCTTCCACACAATTGCCCTCTATTACTAAGCTAAAACCGACTGGTTTTCGTTGGGTTATTCGGGCGCATAGTGTCTGCGACATGTGTGCAGAGCTGTAGCTAGCTCCTTTTGCACCCAAGGCAAACCCAGAAAATTGCACTGTGTGGTATAATATAGGCTTTAACTATAATATAGGCAGTAGAGGATAAGTAATGTAATGTATGTACACAGTGACCACAGCAGCAGAATAATGAGTACAGCTCTGGAGTCTGGTCACTAGAGGGAGCATCTTCTTGTTTGGGTTTGCTGTGAGCGTTTGGTGTGCTCGGCTCAGAGAGATATCCATCTGTCTCCCAGGAGCGACTTTCCTTTCCCCAGAAGGAGAGTTTGCTTCCTGGTATGAGCGAGGAGCGGAGAACCCCAACACCTGCCCCCAAAGTAGGTCAGCGGGGGGCAGGGGGAGCCAGCGACCAGTTGCAGAGGGACCAGCATCAATTAACTGCACCAGAGGTATCCGGGTTAAGGCACTCTTCCAGGAGATGCAGCGATGTATCTCCAGCACCTCCTGAGCCCATGGAGATAAAGAGTAGCCGCAAGGCTGCTCTGAAAAGTAGCGAAGTTACAAGTGCTACAAGTTCTGGAAGTGCAGGTACTGTGAGAACAAGCCTGGATAATGTGGACTGTGATACTCCTCCTGGAGCAAAGCAAAATGCCCATGGAGGTGTGGAGGAGGATTGGGGAATGCCTAGGGCCCGGGAGCCTGGAGTCACCACCTCCCGGGTGGCAGAATACATCCATGGGTATGAGGAAGGAGCCGCTTGTATAGGCTCCAGGAGGAGGTACGGGAGGCAAAAGCCTTGATGGACACTATGCTCAAACGCCAAAAAGCTGAGCTGTCAGCCAGGATTAAACAGCTGAAAAATGATATTAGGAATCTGGAGAAGAAGAGAACTTTTATGTTAGAGAACAGTGGGCCATTTAAAGAAAAACTTTTAAATGAAGACCGCTTTGAAACAATGGAAAGAGAGAACCAGAGACAGCCGAGGGGGCTTCAGCCATGGGTGGAGGAGGAAGGAGACGTTGTGGAAGCCGATAATGTTGAGTCGAATCCACCCGAGGGTCTGCAACATCTGACCCCATACAGTGGGCTCCCTGCAGGGCAAGTGGCGATGACATCTAGCCATGGCTCTGGCGGTTCGGGGGATGAGAGCAGCACCAGTCACCGGGGAGGGTCGCTGATGGCCCAGATCCAGCTCCTGGAGTCCCCGGTTCGCCTCCAGGGCTTCACATTTGGGAATGAGTTACCAGAGTAGGCACCTGGGGGAAGGAAAAAGAAGAAGCCAAAGAGCTCCAGTGGCTCTAAGTGTTGACACTGTTGTTCCTTTGGAGCAGCGGTGTCGTCGTTAAAGAGCTGCAGGGGCTAAGATGTCTTTGCCTCCCAGAAAGACTGGACTTAAACCTTTATTTTGCATTGGCACCGCTTATCCGGATCAGCGGTGCCCAGGAGCAGAAAACTCCAGTACTGATGAGGAGGGTACCAGTAAAAACAGGGATGAAGCCACTAATAAACAGGCTAGGCAGGCTTCCCGGTCCTTGTATAAGGGACCGGTGACCTGTCCTGTGGCAGTGGCTTCAGCCCTGGTACCCAGTGATGCTGATGGTACAATATCTTCACCAGAATGCAAAGGTCCAGCCAGTATGAATGAGAAGGTTAATGTTGAAGTGAATGAAGGAGTGGATGTATTGGAAAATTCATCTGTTAATAAAAATCTGTCTGGGGCTTTGAATGGTGGTTTGGGCTGTAGCACGGGTGGAGGTATGGGGGGCACATCAGCTAAAGCAGGTAATAATGGTTATAGTATGGATTATGTGGAGGAGAGTGGTGAAGGGGCACAGATTAGTGGTGGTGATGTAGAGCCTGGTCCAGTGGCACCCCCAACGGCAGCAGCACCGGTACGCAGCTACGCAAATGTCGCCGCTGGGGGGCACCTTCCTCGTTTTCTGGCTCTGGGAGAGCAATTTGCAGCAGCGTCTCTTGGGGGCCTAAAGGAGAGGGGAGTTAATCAATGTAGAGGGTAGGGAGGTTGATCTATCCTTTTGGATAGAGAGACATGGTCTTTTGGCCTTCCAAGAGGAAAGAGGGGGGGGGATACTGTGTTGTCCCTCCCGACAGCTGGGCCAGGTGGTCTCCGAAGGAATGTCGTCCTACTGAAGTGGAGAGGCAGTGATACATGTCCTCCCAGATCTAAAGTTGTTGAGCTTCTGCTGAAGTTGGGCTTTAAGGCAGCTGACATCTACGCCTTGATACATCCTTATGGTACCCCTGAGTTCGATATCAGCTTTGTTCGGCCGGAGGGGCTTGAGCTCTTCTGGTCGAATTATGAGCTGGTAAAGAATGAGCCCGGCTGGCGAGACTTTGCCATTCAGGTGGTGTCTCGCCAAAACAATGTCAAGAAAGTGACCGTTTTAACCCGTAACGAATCACTCTCTTGTATTGACATCATGATGTGGCTAGGTCGGTATGGAGAGGTGGTGGAGGTCCCAAAAAAGAACAGGAATGAACATGGCATCTGGTCAGGGGCCTGAAAATTTATGGTCAAGCTTAGGAGTTCAGGAAACACTGTTACCCATATACCATCCGCAACCTATCTTGGAAGAGATCGTATCCAGATCTTCTACCAGGTTCAGCTGAAGCTCTGTCACAAATGTGGCGACCCCACACATTTTAGTGCCAGTTGCACTGTGCAGAAGTGCACTCGGTGTGGGGAAATAGGCCATCTCGCTGCATCTTGTGAGGAGATTAGGTGTCACCTGTGTGGTGACTTAGGTCACCCATTCAGTCACTGCCCTCGTTCCTTTGTCAATGCGGTTGTTGCCCCGGTGGGAGTAAGCCATGAGGTGTATTCTGCCGAGGGGATGTCTGGCGGCGATGAAGGGGTGCAGGGGCCAGGGAAGAAAAGTAAGCAGAAGACGCCTGCCCAACTGAGGCATCTCAAGAAGCGTCTTACTGCTGAGGCCCTGGGGGATAGTGAACTAGATGAGGAGATTGGGAGGATCCACAAAAGGGAGGATGTCGTCTCCTCGCTGTCCTCCCATGGTGAGAGCACGGATGAGGACAGTGGGAGATGGGCAGAAACAAAGCGGGGTACTCGGAGGAATAAGAAAAAGGGAGATTTAAGATCATCTTGCACCCGCCAGATGCCAAAGGAAGGTAAAACTGATCTCCCTCTGATTGGTCTCTCCAACAGATTCCAAGCCCTCCACGACATTTCCTGTTCAGAAGAGGAAGCTGGGGGTGAGGTTCTGGATGATGCAGTGGGGCCCACAGTAGACGATGAGTCCTCTCTCCCTGGGGAACCTATCTCCTCAGGGTGGGGGACTGGCCCAGAGTCAGGGGACGAGGAAAATGTAAATAAAGGTAAAATGGACACATCATCTCACTAAAAAGGGGTAAACCATCATCTGATGAGGAGTGTAGTGGGGTGGATGGGAAGGATGGTGGGAAAAAGAAAGCTGTCTAACTCAATCACCCTTGATGGACTCTGGCATCCATTAACGTTGCAAGCATTAAGTCAGATACGGCTCGATTTGAGGCCTAGGATTTTTTTGCCCATATTAATACTGATATTTTATTATTGCAGGAGACCAGGTTTACAGACATGTCATCTATATATAAGGCTAAAAGAGAGTGGAGTAATGGGCCCTCCTACTGGTCTCTTGCGGCAGAGCCGTATAGTGGAGTGGCAGTCCTTTTTACCGCAGCGGTAGAATGCCGACGGGTTATCGAGTTAGAAATGGGGAGGTGCCTGATCTTAGATGTCCTCATGAAGGTACAAGAACTTCGCCTTATTAACATCTACGGCCCACAGTCTAAGTGGGACCGGAAGTGTCTCTTTATGAGGATCAAGCCCTATCTTTTTACAAGTCGGCAGGTGGTCTCTGGAGGGGACTTTAATGCTGTCACGAGGCCCCAAGACAGGGGAGGTTCCAGAGACAAGCTGACTTATGATAGCGTCACCCTTAATAGCGTAGCAAGGGAGGCTCGCCTGGTGGATGTCCACATTTGGCAGACCCCAGGCCACGTGGGATTCACCTATTATAGGGGTAGTTGTAGGTCCAGAATAGACAGGTTTTATTTATAGGGAGGAAGCCATCTCTTCAGCAGTGTCACTGTTTAATTTTGTTTTCTCTGAATGTTACAAAGACCCCCCCCGGATGGGCAGAGGCTATTGGAAGCTCAATTCGTCTCTCTTGGAAGAAGCAGATATAAGACAGTCTTTTGAGGATTTTCTTCAGAGCCAGGTGCCATTGCTGGCCCTTTGTAGCAGTAAGTCAGAATGGTGGGAGATGTTCAAAAAAAAGGGTTGCAAGATTCTTCCGCCAACTCTCGGGCCTCAGAAGCCTAAACAGGTTGTACCAGGGCCTGAAGAAACTTGAGCACCTTGTCGCGACTGGAGGTAGTCGTGATGATATCTCCAGAGAGAACTCCTTGCTGGTGAAGTGCCAGTACGACAGACACGCATCTTTTGTTTTTGAGAGGGATTACGGGAAGTACCGCTCGCCCGACCCTTACAGGAACTGCAAGATGTCAATGAATAGTAAAGTAGTCTCAGGACTGACTGATAGTACGAGATAATTGAAAAGGTCCAGATCAGGGATCCTGGAGGTCGTCAGATCCCATCTTGAGAAGGAAGGATCTAGTTTGAGATAAGGTATCAGTTTTCTTGGCTGAAACCATCCCTAAACCAGGAGTAGACCCCTCTCTTGACGTTTTGACAGAGATGATCCGGGAAGAGGAAGTCAGGATGGCGATTAGTGGGCTTGCCCTCAAGAAGTCACTCGGTCCAGATGGCTTAACATCTGAGTTCTATAAGACCTTTAAGGACACTTTGGTACCCCTCTTGACCGAGGTATTTAATGAGTGTCTATCCTCGGGCACTCTGCCGAAGTCAATGAGGAGGTCAACACTGATCATCCTGTTAAAGGGTAAAGACCCGTACCGCATTGAGAATTGGCATCCCATAGCGCTTCTCAATGCGGACAGAAAGATTCTGGCAAAAATGCTGTTTAATCGTCTGGTGGAGTTTGCACCCCGACTCCTTTCGGGGGCTCAGCATTGCTCTGTTCCGAGCCGCAGTACCTTTAGTGCTCAGTGTCCGGGAGGCTGTAAAGCAGGGTAGAGCTGGCCACTGGAAGGGGTACTTGCTGTCCTTGGATCAGGCAAAAGCGTTTGATCGGGTTAACCATGAGTACCTCTGGTCTGTTCTTCTGAGATATGGCCTGCCGGGGGGGTTTGTTGATTGGCTTAAGACCTTGTATGCAGGGGCAGAGAGTTTCCCACTTGTGAATGGTTGGATTGGCCGCTCTTCCAGAGGTGGGCTGATGTTGGCACATTAGTCTTTTTGTTTTGTGCTGAAGATGTACGGTAATATAGGGCTTGCAGGCACTGAACTTGAGCTTTAGGGGTTTGTGTGGCTGAAAAGCCTCTTTGTGGTTTGGTTTTTAGTGTTATATGTATTTGTCATGGTATTTATTGCTGTAATGTATACTTATGTACTGTATATATGGTTAGTCTGTGTATATTTTATGTACTGTATATATTGTGTGATGCCACCTGGGGTTTGGGTTTAGGTTGGGTGGTGGGTTAAAAGGGGGGAGGGGGTTTCTATAGGACATATATATATATATATATATATATATATATATATATACAGAAAATCCTGGACTGGTTCATGGACATCTGGTAACATGTACTGGGGGCATGGGATGCGGGACCAGCTCAGGGCGGAAAAAAAATGGTGTTATTTGGTTTGTGTTGTTTTGTAATATTTTTGTATCTATATATTATTATTATTATTATTATTATTGTTGTCATTATTATTCATTTTGGTATATATATATTTTTTTTTTTTGGTAGTGCAACTGGGCCGCAATACCAGTTTATTAGTATGGTATGGGTATTATAGGAAAATGTCTTGTAAATATTGTATATATTTGTTTGTGTGGAGGAATGAGTGTGTTGTATTTTATAAAAGATTTAAAGGATATAACTCAGGATCAGTACAGAATAAGATATGTAATGTGACATTGCATTCATTGAAATAGTGAGATTTTGTCGGTTGGGTGGCACCCATTGTGAAAAATCTTTCCATTGCAGTAAATGAAAGGTCACATTACATTACTTTCTGTGGAAGCAGCAGGTCACTTACCTAGTCTCCTAAGGAAACAGATTTGACTAATGTGATGCTCCCCAGTTTCTCTTATATCTGTGTATTTATACATACGTGGGCACAGAGGGGTATATTTAAATGTAAGGGTGACTGTGGGGCTTGCTCTTTCTGAGTGTTGCTGTGTAAGAGGGGGCGTGAAAGAGGAGTTTCAAAAACTTTGATTATCTGTTGTGCGGAGTGAATCTGTGGAGTGGGTGCGACTGCCTATAGCCCACATTCATATTGTGGGTAAGTTTTTCTCTTTTGCACATAGTGGGATAACTGTTAGAGTTTAAACACCCTTTTTCATTTTTTTTTTTTTTCTCTGTTCCACCTCTAGGGGGAGGAGGAGTAGATTGGGCACAGGTGTATAAATCTTAGCTTGGGACTCTTATTGAGAGCTTGCTCTTTCTGAGTGTTGCTGTATAAGAGGGGGCGTGAAAGAGGAGTTTCAAAAACTGGAGTTTGAAAGCAGGAGGTTGAGATCGCTGTGAGTTTTATTTTTTGAACCCACAAGGTCTACAAAAAATTTTAAGTGTAATTTTGACTGTCTGTTTTTTCCTATACATTTGTGAAATCCCCATAATTAGATGGCCTCCATGTTGGAAAATGCAGTCCAATGTACATCCTGTTCAATGTATGCAATCCTTGAACAACAGTTTGAGGGTGCATATTGTTGTGCAAGATGTGTGCTAGTTGTCCGTTTGGAAGCCCAGATCCTGCATCTAGAGGGGCGACTGGCAACAATGAGAAGCATTAACAACATGGAGAGGAGTCTCCTGCTCACTGAGCAGGCACTCTCGGAAATAGAGGTGGGGGAGGACAGTGGGACGGAGTTGCAGGACAGTCAGGCAGTTAGCTGGGTTACAGTTAGAAAGAGGGGTAGGGGAAAAAGTGTCAGGGAGGCTAGTCCTGAACTGGCACACCCCAACAAGTTTGCCCGCTTGGCAGATGAGGGGGATGCCATTACAGAGCTAGCAGAACTGCAGCAGGATACCGCCTCTGACCGCCAGGGGGGTGTCTGCTCCAGTAAGGAGGGAGGGAGGAGTACAGGGCAGGCCAGACAGGTACTAGTGGTGGGGGACTCAATTATTAGGGGGACAGACAGGGCAATCTGTCACAAAGACCGGGATCGCCGAACAGTGTGTTGTCTGCCTGGCGCACGAGTTCGGCACATCGCGGATCGGGTTGACAGGTTGTTGGGCGGGGATGGAGAGGACCCAGCAGTCATGGTACATATTGGCACCAATGACAAAGTAAGAGGTAGGTGGAGTGTCCTTAAAAATGATTTCAGGGACTTAGGCCGCAAGCTTAAGGCAAGGACCTCCAAGGTAGTCTTTTCTGAAATACTACCAGTACCACGAGCCGCACCAGAGAGGCAGCGGGAGATCAGGGAGGTAAACAAGTGGCTCAGAAGCTGGTGTAGGAAGGAAGGGTTTGGGTTCATGGAGAACTGGGCTGACTTCGCTGTCGGTTACCGGCTCTACCGTAGGGACGGGCTGCACCTCAATGGGGAGGGTGCAGCTTTGCTTGGGGAGAAGATGGCTAGAAGGGTGGAGGAGTGTTTAAACTAGGGACTTGGGGGGAGGGAACCTACAGCAAAGAGGGGGAAGATAGTGTAGATAGAGAGGTGGGAATTATAAATGTACCTGGGGGTGGAGCGGAGGGAGGGGTTAGAATAGTTAATAGGATTAGGCTTCATAGGAAAATAAAACTTACACCCTTGAATCCCATTAACCCCAATAGCATAAAGGATGGAAATGTAAAGTGTATGTTCACAAATGCCAGAAGCCTGGCAAATAAAATGGGGGAGCTTGAGGCCTTGATACTGGAGGAACATATTGATATAGTTGGGGTCACCGAGACATGGCTGGACTCCTCGCATGACTGGGCTGTCAATCTGCAGGGGTTTACATTGTTTCGCAAGGATAGAATGAACAGAAAAGGTGGTGGAGTCTGTCTGTATGTAAGAAGTGGTAGAAAGTCAGTGTGAACGATGCCATAGTGTGTGATGATTCTGAGGATGTGGAATCATTGTGGGTAGAATTACAAAAGGAGGGAAATACTGAAAAAATAGTATTTGGTGTAATCTACAGACCCCCTAATATCACTGAAGAGATAGAAGTTCGGCTTCATAAACAAATAGAGAGGGCCGCCCGGGCAGGTACAGTGGTAATAATGGGAGATTTTAACTATCCAGATATAGATTGGGGTCCGGGGTTGGCTAAAACTACAAAGGGGCGACAATTCCTAAATTTATTGCAGGATAATTTTATGGGCCAGTTTGTGGAGGACCCAACAAGAAGTGATGCCTTGTTGGATCTAATCATTTCCAACAACGCAGAGCTGGTTGGTAATGTAACTGTGCGGGAAAACCTTGGTAATAGCGACCACAATATAGTTACTTTTGACTTAAAATGTAGAAAACAAAGACAGGCGGGGAAGGCAAAAACATATAACTTTAAAAAGGCAAATTTCCCTGGGCTGAGGGCTGCACTACAGGACATAGACTGGGGGGAGGGGTTCTCAAATACTGATACAGAAGGTAAATGGGACATCTTTAAATCAACTCTAAATAACTATACAGCTAAATATATACCAAAGGGGAACAAATATAAACGATTAAAACTAAATCCTACATGGCTGACACATGATGTTAAAAGAGCAATAAACAACAAAAAAAATGCGTTCAAAAAATACAAATCTGATGGGTCAGCTATAACATTTAAACAGTACAAGGAGCTTAATAAAATCTGTAAAAATGTAATAAAAACAGCAAAAATTCAAAATGAGAGACAGGTGGCCAAAGAAAGCAAAACTAATCCTAAATATTTTTTTAGATATATAAATGCAAAAAAACCAAGGACAGAGCATGTAGGACCCCTTAATAATGATAATGGGGAGGTTGTCACAGGCGATCAAGAGAAGGCGGAGCTACTGAATGGGTTCTTTAGTTCTGTATACACTATGGAAAAAGGAGCTGACATTGGCCAGGTCAGTGCTGGTAACACATCATGTAATGTACTGAACTGGCTTAATGTAGAGATGGTACAAGGTAAGTTAAGTGATATAAATGTAAGCAAATCCCCAGGACCGGATGGACTACACCCAAGAGTTCTTAGAGAGGTAAGTTCAGTAATATCTGTACCCCTGTTCATGATATTTAGAGATTCTCTGGTGTCTGGTATTGTGCCAAGGGACTGGCGCAAGGCGAATGTGGTGCCAATCTTCAAAAAGGGCTCTAGGTCTTCCCCAGGAAACTATAGACCGGTAAGTTTAACGTGCATTGTGGGTAAATTGTTTGAAGGACTTATAAGGGATTACATACAGGAATACATAGGGGATAATAGTTTTATAAGTGATAGCCAGCATGGGTTTACTAAGGATAGAAGTTGTCAAACCAATCTAATTTGCTTTTATGAAGAGGTGAGTAGAAGCCTTGACAGAGGAATGGCTGTGGATATAGTGTTTATGGATTTTGCTAAAGCATTTGATACTGTCCCTCATAGACGTCTGACAGGTAAGTTAAGGTCTTTGGGTTTGGAAATTTTAGTTTGTAACTGGATTGAACACTGGCTCATGGATCGTACCCAGAGAGTGGTGGTCAATGATTCGTACTCTGATTGGTCCCCGGTTATTAGTGGTGTACCCCAAGGTTCAGTACTGGGACCGCTGTTGTTTAATTTATTTATCAATGATATAGAGGATGGTATTAACAGCTCTGTTTCTATCTTTGCAGATGACACCAAGCTTTGTAGCATGGTACAGTCTATAGAGGATGTGCATAAGTTACAAGATGACTTGGATAGACTAAGTGTCTGGGCATCCACTTGGCAAATGAGGTTCAATGTGGATAAATGTAAAGTTATGCATCTGGGTACTAATAACCTGCATGCATCGTATGTCTTAGGGGGGATTAAACTGGCAGAGTCACTGGTAGAGAAGGATCTGGGTGTACTTGAAGATCACAGACTACTGAATAGCATGCAATGTCAGGCTGCTGCTTCCAAAGCCGGCAGGATATTGTCATGTATCAAAAGAGGCATGGACTCAAGGGACAGGGACATAATACTCCCCCTTTATAAAGCATTGGTACGGCCTCACCTGGAATATGCTGTTCAGTTTTGGTCACCTGTCCATAAAAGGGACACTGCGGAGTTGGAAAGGGTGCAGAGACGTGCGACTAAACTAATATGGGGCATGGAACATCTTAGCTATGAGGAGCGATTAAAGGAGTTACAATTGTTTAGTCTTGAGAAGAGACGTTTAAGGGGGGATATGATAAACGTATATAAGTATATTAATGGCCCATACAAAAAATATGGAGAAAAACTGTTCCAGGTTAAACCCCCCCAAAGGACGAGGGGGCACTCCCTCCGTCTGGAGAAGAAAAAGTTTAGTCTCAAGGGGCGACACGCCTTCTTTACCGTGAGGACTGTGAATTTATGGAACGGTCTACCTCAGGAACTGGTCACAGCAGGAACAATTAACAGCTTTAAAACAGGATTAGATACATTCCTGGAACAAAATAAGATTAATGCTTATGAAGAAATATAAAATCTCATCCCTTCCCCAATATCACGCCACATCCCTACCCCTTAATTCCCTGGTTGAACTTGATGGACATATGTCTTTTTTCGACCGTACTAACTATGTAACTATGTAACTATATATATGAGGGAGACACAGAGGGCACACTCCTGTTCTCCTCATATAAAATTGTGCCCTCTGTGTCCCCCTCATATATATAATTCCCCACAGTCACCCTTACATTTAAATATACCCCTCTGTTCCCCCTTATGTATAAATATTGCCCTCTCTGCCCCCTTTTGTATAAATATTGCCCTCTGTGTGCCCTTATGTATAAATATTGCCCCCTTTACAAATGTCTAAATTATGCCCAAATAGAAAGAAACAAAAAAACAATAATACATACGTAACCCAGGTTCCAATGATAGACGGAGCTCTTTCTTCCAGCACTGCAGCCAATGAGCCGCACCTCCAGGATTCCTCACATTCCGTCACATCATTGCGCCGGCCGCAGAGGCTCATAGGCTGCAGCACTGAAGAGCCTGCAGCCTATCGGACAGTGAATGGTGGAGCAGCCCGCTCTGCCAGCCATTCACAGCCCGCTCTGCCATTCACTGTACTGCGTCTGGGGGAGCGTGGGGTGACAGGTGTCACACGGGGCGGTCCGCAACCCCCCCCCCCCCCGCACCTCCCTGGCAATGCCACTGCCGGCAGGACTCTGAAAGGGCTGCACGCCGCAAAGGCTGCCTGGGAGTTAAAAAATAAAAAGGGGGAGCACATATGCGCCCCCTTTACAGAGGCTGCAGCTGCGCCTGAAGCGACTGCCTCAGTCGCCTCATGGCAGCTGCGGCTCTGCATGTATGCGCCAGGAAAATCCGACAAACCGGACATTGCATTTGGAAAAGCTGAAAAGGGGGCGTGGTCTGTTGCAGAGGTTGCATGGTCGGCTTTAAAGGGGCGTGGTTTTACAACCCAACCTATTTACTGTTGAATTCACAAAAAATTCTGTGAATAAATGGCAAAAAATTCCACCTAGAAATAGCGGGTCAGAAAAAAATTTCCAGACTTCTTGAAGCACTTTCTCTCGTTCACACGGGTGGATTTGATAGTGAACTCTTAGCATCAATGTCATTGGGGGTCTGTGGAGGATTTTTGGCAGTGGAAATTTTGCTGCCGGAAATCCTCCCCCATTCACACTCGCAGTGGGAAACACGTTGCACGTTCGCTATCAAATCCGCGTGAACTAGCCCATAGGGTAAGGTCACAAAGGAGCGCATCCACAGCATATTTGATGCTGTGGATGAGCTGCTGGCAGTCACAGAGCCACCGCATAGCAAGCTCCATGCTGCTGCCATAGCTCTGTGTGTCCTCTCGTATCTGCGTATTTCACGCAGGCTATCACGATCAGACACACAGAGCTAGAGCAGCAGCAGGGAACTCTCTGCCGTGGCTCTGTGACTGCCAGCAGCGCATCCGCATTGTCATGTATTCTGCGGTTGCGCTCCAGTTTGACAGCTCAAACAGGTGGGTGGCGAATACAAGATTGCTGGGGTCCCGTGTGGCGGGACCCCCGCGGTGAGACATCTTATCCCCTATCCTTTAGATAGGGGATAAGATGTCTCAGGGCCAGAGTACCCCTTTAAGGACAGCTCTCCTGACATCCAAAAAACTGAAAGATCGCTCCTGCTCATTGTTAGGATGAGCACAAAAAGACGGATAACAATATCCTGGGATCTGTGGAAGGAAGAAGCAACTTTTGGAATAAAATGTGGGTCTAGTTGAAAAACAATCGTGGTCAACCACGGTTTTAGGTCCGGTTGTAAAAGCGCATACGGCGCAAAAATGAGCCGACCGGACCGAACGTTTCACTCCGGTCGGCTCATTGAAGTGAATGGCATACGGGAGCGCATACGGTCACATACGGGAGCGCGAGGTTTTAGCTCCCTCCTGCCGTATGCGCTCCCGTATGGGACAAAACGTAGTGTGGACCCAGCCTTAGAAAGCTTACAACTTGCCAAGAGGGTACTGATCACTTTATCTGAGAATCCCTTCTTCTCTAGCAGGAACTTTTCAGAATCCATGCTGATAGACTGAGGTTCTGAACCTGTCTGTGTAGGACTGGTCCCTGAGAGAGCAGGTCCTGGTGAGCAGGGAACATAAATGGCTTGTGCAGGCTCATGGACTGTAGGAGAGCAAACCATCCCCTCTTGGGCCAGAATGGAACAACTAAGATCAGGGTGCACTTCTCCCGATTTAGTTTTTGAAGGACTCTGGGAATTACTGGAATAGGAGGGAAGGCATATGCTAGACTGAAGTCCCATGGCTGAGCTAAGGCATCTGTCGCTGCTTGATGGTCCCTTGGATTGAGGGAAAAAAATGCTTCTGTTTTCCTGTTTTTTCTGGTGGCGAACAAGTTGCTCTGGGGATACCCCATCTCTCTGTTATCAATCAGAAAGCCCAGTCCGCTAGACACCATTCTCCCAGAATTAGGGTCTGTCTGCTGCTCCAGACTCCAGGGTAGAGTCCTCAAAGTGTAAGGAAGTGCGTTTTGCCATAGCGGTACTTCCCTCTGAGTCAGAAAAAGTAATTATCTTAGGTTTTTTAGGCACCTTAACCACAGCTGAGGTAGAAGCAACAGGCTGAAATGATTTAAAAGCCTGAATCTCTGTGTGGATAAGCTCCTTGATCTCTGTCATATGGTCTGGGGTTTCCTCCCTAACTAAATTAGCCAAACATTTTTTACATACTGGCTTCTTTGAAGAAATAGCAAAGTCCTTATTACAGAATAAACATTTCCTTTTAGTATGATTAGTATTGGGGACAGTAATATCCTTTTCTCCCTGAAATAAAATAAGGGAGGAAAGGATCAGAAAAAAACAACCGTAGATAGGCGCTGGGAAAAACCACATAGCCCTCAGTACTCACGGAATCGGGATTCTGCAGCGTCTCACCCTCAGGAACTTTCGCTGGAGTAGACATCCTGGACTCTGGAAGCTCCATGCAGCAGCCTGAATGAAGCAGGAGACGCTAGACTAAGGCTCCTTTAAAAGAGGACCCTGTCTGCGCTCCGGAAGCGATCCCGTTTGAATTTGCCGCCTCTTAATCCTATAGGGCAGGCCGAAGCATGTGACACTGCCCCTGCCGGAAGTGACTTAAGACGCCAACGACGGTACTGGGGATCCGTCCGGAACTGACCCCACAATACCGGAAGTGAAGTCAGATGCTGACACCCGGATCGCTTCCATGGGACTGGAATGAAGGCCTTGTGCGACGCTGGAAAAAAAGGCAGCACAGGAGTAGAAGAGAAGCCGGCGCCTTGATCCGCTCCCTATTGCTCCCACTCTGCATAAGCCCGACCTGGACGCCGCAGAAGTAGGTAGGGAAAAATAAATAAACTGTCAAGCGGGATCCGTCTCCCGCACCTCTCAGGTTACCTGCCCAGATCAGGACAGGACAAAACAATGGAGGGGAGAGGAAGGGGAGAGTCTTTTAACCTCTCAGTGTTTTTCCCTGTCCAATCAGGTGGAGGCAATCTCAGGGTGCTGTCGTGGAGACGACTAGAGAAAGAAAGACCAGTATTATATAGAATATATTATGTACTTGATATGTTGTCAGCTTTTTGTGCCATTTATTTCACAGAAATTTTAAACAGTTATTTATAGTTTAAAATTTCCAACACCTAGAACCTGGTTAAGGATTTTCTAGAAAACTGCAAAAGCAAGAGCTTTTAGTATGGGGTAAGTATTCGTAGCAGGCTGTAAAGATTTCAGGGGTTGCTCCCCTTTATGTCTTCTACAGCTGTGTGTCTTCTTTCCATTAGTTTTTTCAGGTGTTTTACAATATGTTTAAGAAAAATCAATTATCTTCCAAACATTTTTCTCTTGTTAATTAATTTTTTATACTTTTGTCCTGAACATACTAAATGTCCGTGTCATAAATAGCAATTACCCTATTCATCACACTATTTAAACTATGCAGTATTATTCATTTTTCCTTTTGCTGTAATTTCTAATCAGCATGTTAATGTTTTTTTTCCCATCACTACAATTTGTTGTTATTAGATGTACATAATTTAGTAACCTTTAATAATTTCTTATTAATTATACATTATCTAACTTTTCAAGAAGTGACAGATAAAGAAAAAATGCAAACTAAGTTTTGAATGCGATGTAAAACTTTTTATATGAATATCCAAGCATAGGTCAATTTAGAGACATTATTATTATTAATATTAAAGAGCACAGTGTTCGTTTCCAGACATATTCTAAATAACAAGATCTGAGCAGAAAATGCAGTTGAATTTTAACTTATACCCATTACATGTAATATATCTTTTTTGTAATGATCTTGGCCTATCAGAAAAGGAAACATCCAAATGCATGCTCAAAAGGTACTGTATAAAGACTAACTTAAATATTCCATATATTCCACGTCCCCTCTCATAGACTTAAATTGAGGGGGCGTGGCCTGACATCAAGAGGGGGCGTGGCCGACCCCCACAGTGTGCACACAAACATTTAGTTCCTGACGCTGGCCAGTGGAGTAGCCAAGGCCAGCAAACCCAGTCTCACTTAGAACTTTGGGTAAAATGGGTCTCATTGGCTTGCGCATGCCTGGCAACAGCGCTATTATAGGAGAAGGGATGAGTAACACAGATTTACTGCAAATTAATATGGTTTGATTCGTGGACTAAGAGGACACTATCATAGAAAGGTCCACAACTTTTTACAGAAAGACTACTTCGTATGGAAAAGTAAAATAGCATATAATGTATGAAATAGTCACAGAAACAGAAAACGATTGTAGTCAATATAATTTCAGTTACCAAGGCAATGCCCATCACACTGCACTGAGGTACCCACAAGCTGGCTCTTCAGCACAGTTCAGGAAAAATGCTATATACAGTTTTGTAAAATAGTCTGGTATATTAGGTCAGGTCTGGTAAAAATGTGGTCCTTAGGTATGGTTCTAACATCATCTCCATTCATTCCTCCTAACCAATGCTTCACAAATGATTGAATGCAAAAATAAAAAAGCAGGAAAAAAAAATGTACTTCATATACACCAAAGGGCCCATCAAACTACATATCTCCATACAGCCTCTGAGTTTTATAATGCTGTGAAATAGAAAGTCTGGGGGTACCTTCCATATTCTTAAACCAACTGATGCATAAGAGAAATGATCTGTTAATTCCTGAGTATTTCATAATATGAAGATATACATTAGCTTATTTTTTGATTTGTGCAAAAGACTAACATTGGGAATTAGCTTTTTGAGCTATAATCTTAAAGAGATGTATCATTTAGGGTTGTCTGGTTATGCTCTTATAAACAGTAAGGACAATTCTCTTTACATCATCAGATTTATGTTAGCACAGCTACCCTAGTGCCACAGGGACATGCATTAAAGGGGTACTCTGCCCCTGGAAGAAAGAAAAAATATATATTCAGCTCACCACTATGCAGTACAGGAAAACCAGGAGCTCCGTAAAGCTGGGAGAGCAGGGTAGGCAAACGACGGTCCGGGTCCCGGGATCCAATGAAGAAAAAAGGAAAAAAGCAGCGGCCTCCAGCTGTTCCACAGAAGTGAGGAGAAAAGTGACTAAAACTTGACTTTTATTCCATGTAGTTAAAAACAGGGGATATCCATAAAATAAAAACGTTTCGAGCTGGTACTGGCTCTTAGTCGTGGCACTTCCGTGGAACAGCTGGAGGCCCCTGCTTTTTTGCCTTTTTTCTACTCTGCCCCTAGATATCTTATCCCCCATCCAAATGATAGGGGATAAGATGTCTGATCGCGGGGGTCCCATAGCTGGGGACTCCTGTGATCTCCCAGCTGCACCCGCCGTTTGTTTAGAGCATTGGGTGCAGCATCAGAGGCTCGTGACGCCACGGCCGCGGGCCGTTAGTGACATGCCAGTCTATGGGAGGGGGCGTGATGGTCGTCACACCCCCTCCCATAGACCTGCATTGAGGGGGCATGGCCGTGGCATCACGAGCACGGAGTGGCCTTGACATCACAAACCTCTGCCCCGCATCGCCAGTCATCCGGCTTGGAGCGAAGTTCACTCCATGCACCGGATGTCTGGAGTGTCACAGCCGAGATCGCGGGGTCCCTTTGGATAGGGGATAAGATGTCTGGGGTGGAGTACCCCTTTAAATAAGCAGTTCGGGATTTCTGTATTTTTAATTTTTTTGCCTATATCATGGGCACTTACCATCACTAGTCATACAGCGCCATTTGGCTTATCCCAGCACAGCTGCATTCATGCGTTTCATTACGCTAACTTGGTCATGTCATCCCCAGTTTGACTTAGGCTGGGTTCATACTATGTTTTCTCCCATACGGGAGCGCATACGGCAGGGGGGAGCTAAAACCTCGCGCTCCCGTATGCCTTCGTATGCGCTCCCGTATGTCATTCATTTCAATGAGCCGGCCGGAGTGAAACGTTCGGTCCGGTCGGCTCATTTTTGCGCCGTATGCGCTTTTACAACCGGACCTAAAACTGTGGTATGGGAGAAAACGTAGTGTGAACCCAGCCTTAGAGAAAATTACAGAGCATTATGTTTTAGAACAGGATGTCAGTCCTGGGTTCTGTCTTCCTGTGAACTACGGAATGACATCCTCATCTACCAGATCCCCTGCTATATTTATAGGATCAGGATATATAGTAGTTATGTACCTCTCCTGAGGCTGTGTTCGCACATTTCCTTTTTTTTTTTTTTTTTTTTGCATTTTTTTTTTGCATTTTTTCAGTTTTTGCTGTGATTTTCCCAAAATCCTTGGAAAAAGGGTGCTGTTATTATTTTTGTAGTGATTTTAGAAAATCACAACAGAAATGCAGTACAAATGGGAGAAAAATGAAGTAAACATTCATTGTGGGACCATAGCCTTAAGACTTTAGATCTTTGTAAAACACCTCAATTGTGATTATAGGTCAAAACTGCACTTAATGGGAACTGACCTCAACCCACTTATAAGTCTAATGACCACCTGAGTGATTGCCTTCACCCCAGCAACCTGATTAGATGACCAGGTGCAGTGATCAAACACCACATCCAATCTCCCTGCACAGCCAGAGGATTCATGGGAAACGTAGACAGCATTACAGAACAACTTCAGTAATAAATTTACTTTCAAAATGGAGCCTATCCCATGCCTGCCACTTCAGCTAAAATAGGTAAGCACAAGACATACAGAAGAATGTCTACATTATTTTTCTAATAATAGCCTATGCAGAATTATATCAGCAAAAAACAAATTCTTAAAAAATGTTTAGGTCAAAGACAATGACAAGGCAACATAAAACAATTGACTCATACCACAGTACATGATACTTAGAAAGGTGGATTCCCGCTCTTAGGCTGCTTTCACACTATAAAGTTCTTCCGTTTTAAAGAGACATTATAATGTTATAAAGGTGAATAGTCATGCTGACCATCTGGTAACTATTTACTTCTACTATTCGTGCTTATACACAGCTTTCAGATTATTTCCTCCTCGTAAGTGTTTCATTAACTAAGAAGATTTAGAAGGAACCAAACCGCTTGCTTATGCAATTTGCCAGCTAGCCCTCTTTGTAAAATGAAATGAATATTCATTTTCACCAGATGTTTTTGTGAAATATTCATGAGAGAATGAAATTAGACTCATAATATAGTTTCAAAAAATTTGCATACGAAATGACATTTAGAAATATTGGAACTGGGGTCTCCATTTTTTACAGATTAATTGCTTCTCAATGATTAAAGAAAGCGCAATAATGTTTCCTTACCACAACCGTTTGGTTCCCTTCAGTAAAATATGATCCTGGTGCTGCCTGGAACAGAACTTAAAGGGGTATTCCAGGCAAAAACTTCTTTATATATATCAACTGGCTCCAGAAAGTTAAACAGATTTGTAAAATACTTCTATTAAAAAATCTTAATCCTTTCAGTACTTTCGAGCTTCTGAAGTTAAGGTTGTTCTTTTCTAAGTGCTCTCTGATGACACCTGTCTCGGGAAACGCCCAGTTTAGAAGCAAAAACCCATAGCAAACCTCTTCTAAACTGGGCGTTTCCCGAGACAGGTGTCATCAGAGAGCACTTAGACAGAAAAGAACAACCTTAACTTCAGAAGCTCATGAGTACTGAAAGGATTAAGATTTTTTTATAGAAGTAATTTACAAATCTGTTTAACTTTCTGGAGCCAGTTGATATATATAAAAAAGTTTTTGCCTGGAATACCCCTTTAAAACTAAAGGATGACAACTATAGAATTTATCACTAACTTGTACTAACAACTTATGTCTTGGTTCCCTGGTGGGTAGTACAGTGTGCATGTTCCTTTACACTGTATATATCTTCTGGAGATAAATAATAGATCACATGCATAACTGTATATGGTGTGTGCTTAGATTTATAGGGGGGTATTTATCAAAGGATTTATGTTTTTTTTTAACGTAACTTTGGCGCAGTACTTTGGCGCAGTGTCTTTTTGTGCCAAAGTTTGGCACATTTTCTCCACTGTCATTTTTACAACTTTATCAAAATCACACGGTCCTGTGTGTGATTTTAATTTTAGTCAGTAATTCATCATTTGCGCCAATCGATCTTTGGCACAATTTTGCGCCTTTAGGTTTTTTTTTGGTGAAAATCACCGCCAAGAAATTTTTCACATGGAAAACACACTTCGCAATGTCAGAAAATGTAAAGGCATCAAAATACATTTAAAACATTTTTTGTGATAGCAGCGACGCCTCCAGGGCTGCTCAATACTATCCTGCGACATAGTTGTCTCTGAGGGACCTTCACCCTCCGTTAAGCCAGCATTGGACATGGCCACACAGGTTCAGGAAAGGTAAGCACCAAAGCAGTGGTCTCCAACCTGCGGACCTCCTTGTTGCAAAACTACAACTTAGGGATCGACCGATTATCGGTATGGCCGATATTATCGGCCGATAATCACGATTTTGGGCATTATCGGTATCGGCAATTACCTTGCCGATAAGCCGATAATGCCCGCCCCCCGCACCGTGACCGACACCCCCCCCCCGATCCGCCGCACCGCACCCCCGACCCGCGTCGCCGTGATGCTGGGCGGTGTACCGGTATGGATTTTTGCCCATACCGCTATACCGGTCGGGCCCCTCCCCCACCCTCCGAGTCAATAAAAAAATTAAACTTACCCGTAATGGGGGTGGTCAGAGCCATCCATCCATCCTTCCTTCCTGTAGTGTCCGGGGGCGTTCCGGGTGAAGAGTGAACCGGTCTGGGCTGTCCTTCTTCTCCGGCGGTCATCTTCTCCACTCCGGGCAGGCTCCGGCCTAGTACACTGCATAGACGCCGCTACGCCGTGACGTCAGGTGCGTCGCTGCGCACGGGCGTCACTGCGCAGCGGCGTCTATGCAGCGTACTAGGCCGGAGCCTGCCCGGAGCAGAGAAGATGACCGCCGGAGTAGAAGGACAGCCCGGACCGGTTCACTCTTCACCCGGAACGCCCCCGGACACTACAGGAAGGAAGGATGAATGGCCCGGACCACCCTGACAGGTAGGGGGAGAGAAGCGGGTGGCGGCGGCGGCCTATGGCCCCGCAAAAGCCACTGCAGATCATTTATTTAAAGCGCCCGCTTTAAATCAATGATCTGCAGCGGTGTCACAGGGGGTTAAATAGCCGATAACTTATACCGGAATATCGGTATAAGTTATCGGCTATCGGCCCTAACCTGCACCGATTATCGTATCGGCCCTAAAAAAACGATATCGGTCGATCCCTACTACAACTCCCAGCATGCCCGGACAGCCAACGGCTGTCCGGGCATGCTGAGAATTGTAGTTTTGCAACATCTGGAGGTCCGCAGGTTGAAGACCACTGCACTAAAGTAACAAAACAAAAAACTACCCAAGTTGAAAATAAAATCCATTTCACATGGTGACTATAAACCTCACAAAAGACAATAACTCATGTCGCTTGCTGATATACTGCAGGAGGGACTCTACGAAATGGCTGCTCTACAGGGTAAAATACGAGTCCTCTGTGGCGGTAAGTTCTGTGTAAAAGGCGCTGTGAACAGCTGATTTCAACATTTGAGCCAAAATTACTAACAACTTGCACCAAATGATAAATCTGATGCATGTCCACGAAAACCAAAGTGAAAAAAAAAGGGTGAAAAGAAACGGTCAACAGGCAAAATTGCTAAATACCCCCCATAGTTACTATGCAGGTTTATGATACTGCAGCAGCAGGCAACCTATAGCTATACCATTGACTTGCTTTATCCATATTACTCATTTTGGATGAATACCCCACATAAGCTAGCTTTTATGCTTTCTTATTGTGTCTTATAGACAGTGGCCTTGTGATTTACTAGAACTTTTGTAGGTTAAAGCTATAAAACTTGTAACTAAGCACACATGTACTGGAAACTGTTTCTGGAGGGAACTGGGAATATGAGTTTATTGGTGTTTATATGTTTGTTTTGTGCAACTGCTGCCGAGTATAAATTTAATCATGCAACAAAAACCGTACACATATATGGATATTTTTTGTATACCTTTCTCTCTTTACATATATAAAACAAAAAAGTTGAGGTCAGCAGAGTGCGAGGATAGTAAGTCTCTTTTCACACTTCATTATTGTAGTGTCTGGTGGAGATTATGGGAGAGATTTATAAAAACCTGTCCAGAGGAAAAGTTGCCCAGTTGCCCATAGCAACCAATCAACTTGCTTCTTTCATTCTTAACAAGGCCTCTGCAAAATGAAAGAAGCGATCTGATTGGTTGCTATGGGCAACTGTGTAACTTTTCCCTCTGGACAGGTTTTCATAAATCTCCCCCCACATGTTAGGGGAGCCTTATAACAGACGCTCAATGTGCTAGGCTCCAACAACCTAGGCCTCCACTGTTTAATGTGTTACACGTGTTTAGTGTCTATTGGGGCACCTTTTTAGTACATTTCATGATAAATTAAACACAGGGTTGGCTTGTGTCTGAGTGAGTCCTTAGGCCAGGCCCACCCTGCTTAACAATTTGCAATGTATTAGATCAGTGTTTCCCAAACGCGGTCCTCAAGTACCCCCAACAGGTCGTGTTTTCAGGATTTCCTTGGTCTTTCACGTGATATAATTTTGGTCAGTGAATCAGGCATCACCACAGTTATATCACCTGTGAAAGACCAAGGAAATCCAGAAAACATGACCTGTTGGGGGTGCTTGAGGACCGCGATTGGGAAACACTGTATTTGATCATAGGTATGTTTTTTGGTTTGAAATCATGAAATGATGAACGTAAAAAAAAAATTATTACGGCTGAAAAAGCATGCGTGAATACTTAACAAAATATTATGCAGCGTTTATCCAGACATAGCCAAATACAAAGAGGTGTGGTTGTGTCTGGTACTATAGCTCTGCACAATCATGTGAATACCAGGTTTAGGCACAACTGCATGTATGGTACTATGCCTGAATTATCAATACGTTGTGGGCCACCAAAGGGTCAGACCTCATCAATCATATATTAATTAATGGTCTAGCCTAAGGCAAGGTCCCTGGCAGGCTTATTTATGGAAAATAAGAATATGAAATGGTCCTTAAAAAATGTGGAAGGTTTTTCATTATGTAAATCTGTAGACAGAATACTGAATTTACAACTCAAATTCCAAACACTCATTCATCCGGCAGCCATTTCTCTTGAAATACGCCTCCCTCATACTGCTGCTCACTCAGCAGAGTATGTATAGATTTTAAATAGGTGAAGAGGAAGATGACTTAGGTCCAGGGCTCGAGTCCTGCAGGAACGCATAGGAACGCACAGGAACGGCGTTCCTTTGCTTTTTCCAGAGGAGAAACGCCGTCCCTGTTACACTAGTCCTGCAGGACCGACCTCTGAATTATTCTTACCCTCCCTCCGTCTCCTCCCCCGGCCCGGACTCCTAGATGCTGGACATGTAGGACCTGTGATGATGTCACCATCACATGTTGGGGGTGGAGCTTAGCTGTGGAGGAGAGGAAAGATCGTGGTAAAAGGACCTGTGTGATGCTGTGGAGGAGGCGGGGCTAAACTGGCGGAGACATGTCACATGTCACCCCAGTAAGGTAATTACATGGAAGGAGATTTGTTACAGTGTGTCACCCCAGTAGTAAGGAGATTACATGAGGAGGAGGTTTGTTGCAGTGTGTCACCCCAGTAGTAAAGAAATTACATGAGGAGGAGGTTTGTTGCAGTGTGTCACCCCAGTAGTAAGGATATTACATGATGAGGAGGTTTGTTACAGTGTGTCACCCCAGCAGTGATGAGATTACATGAGGAGGGAGTTTCTTACAGTGTGTCACCCCAGTAGTAAGGAGATTACATGAGGAGGAGGTTTGTTACAGTGTGTCACCCCAGTAAGGTAATTACATGGAAGGAGATTTGTTACAGTGTGTCACCCCAGTAGTAAGGAGATTACATGAGGAGGAGGTTTGTTACAGTGTGTCACCCCAGTAGTAAGAAGATTACATGAGGAGGAGGTTTGTTACAGTGTGTCACCCCAGTAGTAAGGTGATTACACAATGAGGAGGGTTCTTACAGTGTGTCGCCCCAGTAGTAATGAGATTACATGAGGAGGGGGTTTGTTACAGTGTGTCACCCCAGTAGTAATGAGATTACATGTTGAGGAGGTTTCCTACAGTGTGTCACCCCAGTAGTAATGAGATTACATGAGGAGGGGGTTTGTTACAGTGTGTCACCCCAGTAGTAATGAGATTACATGTTGAGGAGGTTTCCTACAGTATGTCACCCCAGTAGTAATGAGATTACATGAGGAGGGGGTTTGTTACAGAGTGTCACCCCAGTAGTAAGGTGATTACATGATGAGGAGGTTTCTTACAGTGTGTCACCCCAGTAGTAAGGTGATTACATGACGAGGAGGTTTCTTACAGTGTGTCACCCCAGTAGTAATGAGATTACACGAGGAGGGGGTTTGTTACAGTGTGTCACCCCAGTAGTAATGAGATTACATGAGGAGGGGGTTTGTTACAGTGTGTCACCCCAGTAGTAATGAGATTACATGAGGAGGGGGTTTGTTACAGTGTGTCACCCCAGTAGTAATGAGATTACATGAGGAGGGGGTTTGTTACAGTGTGTCACCCCAGTAGTAAGGAGATTACATGAGGAGGGGATTTGTTACAGTGTGGTACCACAGTAGTGATGAGATTACATGATGAGGAGGTTTCTTACAGTGTGTCACCCAGTAGTAAGGAGATTACATGTGGAGGAGGTTTGTTACAGTGTATCACCCCAGTAGTAAAGAGATTACATGAGGAGGGGGTTTGTTACAGTGTGTCACCCCAGTAGTAAGGAGATTACATGAGGAGGGGGTTTGTTACAGTGTGTCACCCAGTAGTAAGGTGATTACATGAGGAGGGGGTTTGTTACAGTGTGTCACCCCAGTAGTAAGGAGATTACATGAGGAGGGGGTTTGTTACAGTTTGTCACCCAGTAGTAAGGAGATTACATGTGGAGGTAGGAGGTTTGTTACAGTGTGTCACCCCAGTAGTAAAGAGATTACATGAGGAAGAGGTTTGTTACAGTGTGTCACCCCAGTAGAAATGAGATTACATTTCTTTAGACAATTGTCCAATCACAGAGAAATCAGCTTACTTAGCTGACACACACATAATGGACCTGGAGTGTAGATTTTGTTGTCTTTTTTGCTGTACCGACATTTTTTTTCCATGGTATTTACTCATTTACTCTGCTTTCGGAAACTTTATACATGCTTTAAAGTGTAGTGTTTTCTTCCCAGAAAATTCACAAAGTGGTTTTCAAAAAAGACGAGTGATTTTGGATGAAATGTAGGGAACACACCCCTTTTCCTGGAAAACCACGCCCATTTTGTAATTTTTCTTTTCACTCTGAGGGATACTGATTCTGTATTTTTTTTTTCTGTTGCACATTCTGTCGCATGGTCATTTAGAATTTAGGTAAATGAGGGTCAACATCCGTAGCCAGCTTAAGATGTCCACAATAAACATGTTCCCTTTTAACTAGGGTGTTAAAGAAGTAGTCCGGCACACACTTTTCTTATTTTATCCGGACCGGGCTGCGAAAAAAAAAGGAAACAAATTTTCTCTTGCCTGCCTGCGCGCCCCCAGAGCCTGGCACTGTTAGCCCGGCATGCCAGACGGAGCTTCAGCCTATCATCGGCCACAGCGATGTCCCGCCTCGGCCGGTGATAGGCTGAAGCTCCGTGTGACATGCCGAGCTAACAGGAAGTGAAGCAAACAGCCTGGCGACCGAACACCTGTACCGGAGCTCCGGGGGCGCGCAGGCAGACAAAAGAAAGTTTGTTTTCTTTTTTTTTTTTTCAGCCCGGACTGGATAAAATAAGAAAAGTGCACGCCGGACTACTCCTTTAAGTAAACAGAGCATTTCTCTCTTCAGAGATAAAGGACTGAATAACCTCCATGCATCTTTACCCTACTGCTATTAGACGCCTCCTGGAGGTGGAGCCAAAAAAAGACAATATCATGGATAGAGTGTTGGCACATAATGAATACAGTCAGAACGTGCAAACTATAACATACAAATATAAAGAGTTTTGCCTGGGATCACTCATTTCTGCTCGATATTGTAAGAAATCTACTATACTGGTGTCACGAACAACCTAAATGCCATAAAACATCCAGTAAAATTGTTATGACAGCACTTTTAGGGTGACAATAGAAAATACTAATTGAGTTCACTGTAGTGTATAAATGCATTCTTTTTCTTATGTGCTTCTTAAATTAAATGATTTCTGTGCTAAAACATATAATCCGCCTCGACAGCTTGAGTCATGTAACTGATAATCTCATTAATACATGAATCCTATGCCAAAATTATTTGCTCTGGCTTAGTCTTTCTAACTTACCATTTTAATTGAAGACATGCTCACGGGAGGCTATAAATATCATTGTGACCTATATTTTGTAGGACAAGTGCTATTCTTAGCTTATACATGGCACAGCAGGTACACAATAACATGACAAAGCATACTGCGACATTTTACTGCGGAGTACCTTACATTGGTAATTGAGTATATGGATTTAAAAATAACAGATCTTCAACCCCCTGCAGAGTTTTATTGTCACTAGATCTTTCTTTCATTTTCCAGTTTAGTTTTCTGAACGCTTCATTGAGAAGTTTGTTATAATAGTAGAACTTTGCCATAAAACAACTTGCTGCATGCAAAGCCATTCAGTCATGTGTGCACTACCTGGCAGCGTCTGATGCCAGCTGCTTACCCAAGCAGGGAATAGAGACCGACACCAAAGCTGAATATCTAGTTACTTTCTGGGCCTATGATGTGAAATGGGGTTTCCTTTAAGCCCTTTAATCACTTCTTGAAAATAGACATCTACAGTATACTTAATACTTACTACTTAATTTCTGCATTTACCATAGACTTTACCTTGTCAGACACACTAATGCCAAGCAATGAGGTTATAATGTGTGTTAAATAATAAAAGGAAATGAATACAATTGTATAAAATGCATCTAAAAAAGGATATAAAGCAATTTTGCTAATTTTCTTTAAATTGGTTTTAGGATGACCGTTGTATGTTAAAACCATTGTATAATGAGACCATAACTCAGTAGCCCCAAAATGTCATCCACAAAAGAAAAAAGTGAGGCTTAACCTCTTGCCGAAAAATCAGGTACATGTATGTACGGGGTCATGAGGGTTGATTTCCCGCACCACCACATACATGTAACTGTACGCTGCCGGGCGCTGTGACAGTTTATTGAGCTTGGCTGTGCCTCAGCCTGTGCTGTACAGCTGTGCCTCCCTGAAGCCGGCCAGGGACCAATCACAGCAGTCCTCAGCCGGCAATCACTGGTATTGGTCTGTCAGTACAGACGGACTAATAGAAGTTATAGGCGGAGATTTATCAAAACCTGTGCAAAGGAAAAGTTGCCCAGTTGCACATAGCAACCAATCAGATTGCTTTTTTCAATTTTGCAGAGGCCTTGTTAAAAATGAAAGAAGCAAGCTGATTGGTTGCTATGGGCAACTGAGCAACTTTTCCTCTGGACAGGTTTGATAAATCTCCCCCATAGTGCGGAGGTCTCCTCCTTCCCCTCCTTCACACAGTAAAACTATCAGAGGTGAGGGGGGGCCACGTCGGAAGAGCTATGCAGTTGCACCTCCGATCCTGAGTTAACCCTATAGACGCTGCGGTCACTGTGACCGCAGCATCTACTAGGGTTACAGAGGGAGGGAGCTCACTTTTGTCACCAATTGGCGCTCTGCAAGTTGAAAGCAGAGCGCCGATGGTTGCCATGGAAATCGGAGGCCTGACAATGGCCTCTGCTGTCATGGCAACAGAGGCAGATCAGCCTCAATTTAAGGTAGAGGTTGATTTGCTATCCTATGACTGTCAGTGTAAATCTGACAGACATAGACATAATTCAATGGAGAACAGATGTGTACTCCATTGAATTATGTGTATAATAGTAAAAAAAAAAATCTTATCTCCTATCCAAAGGATAGGGGATAGGATGTCTAAGCGCCAGAGTACCCCTTTAATCTCTTCTACTCTTCTGAAACCTATAACACTGGGATGATTTACATACAGTACATCCTGTCCTTTCTCTACCTCCTGTCGTTCTCAATTATTTCTGTACATTTTGTGTAGGCAGGACTTTTTGTAGCATCTTTTGCTCAGACAGACTCTGCTCGTCCATGTATTACATGGTCGGCTATTCATTTGCCAGCTGCAGCGTCCCCCAGCTGAGCGGCAGAAGTTTCTGGAACCGGCCTCTAGACAATTAGCTGATTTGCCGGGCCGTCTTCAATATAGAAAAGGTCACAGAGGAAACAGAAGGAAGCATCAGAACGATCATATTTAAATAGTTAATCCTGACGGCTATATGAAAATGTTTTACTCTGTAATTCAATTCAAGACACTGACTGTCACAGCAGTTTTGCTTTGGAAAAGAATATGTTGTATTTAATATTTAATCATCTTTTTAGCAGTTAACGCTTTTTCATTTGGAAAATGAAACTGGAGGAAAGCAGCTCTTCATTCTAATCTGTATCATTTATTAAGGCTGAACAAAAAGCCTACCCAGCTGTGACAAATGAATATGAGGGGTTTTACATCCAAACTGCATTGATATAATGTTGAAGATTATAGGGCCTCCGTAGAACAAGGGAGGGTCTATGTGGGGAGAATTACACCCATTGAGTCTATCGAAAGCTACAGGAGATCTCCATCAAATATATTTTGAACCAATGTACTTAATGCAAGGTTTTCCCTGTTGCCGGTAGAAAGACTCTTTTTTATCCAATGAATAGGGAATCATTACTGTTATTTGTCTTGTTAATACAGACTTTCCTCCACAATTAGTGTAATGTGCAATAGTTAGATAAACCACGGATCTCGGCAGAGTTCTGCCACCTAGTGAGAAGAAAACAGTATTTCTCATCAATAACATAATTCAACATATCTTTTATAGATGACACTGTCTGAGGGTTAATATAAAAAACAACAACGGAGAGAAGTGTTAAGGATATCTCGGTTTTTCTTTTTATAGAAGCTTTAGATAATATTTCGCCTTTTATATAACTGTGTGATGTGATATGAAATTGTGCAACAAAAAAGAAAATGATTTTACTAAGAACATTGATATAATTGAAGTTTTCATTTAGAAGACTGAGCATTTTCAACGCACTATGGTACTGAACTGAAAAGACCATGTTCAGGAGATGCCATCAATGATAGATGGGTCTGCATGTAACTATAGAAATACCAGCACAGCCACTGCAGGTCCCAGAGGCTGAAGGGGCCCACCTGGTATTACATGGGTATAGCAAACCAGGATGGTATCCAAAACATGGAAAAGGTTTTACTCTTTCAGTTATAATTTTTCGCTGTGTAGACGACTACCGTATATATTTGAGTATAAGCCGACCCGAATATAAGCCAAGGCCCCTAATTTCACCCCAAAAACCCAGGAAAAGTTATTGACTCGACTATAAGCCTAGGGTGGGAAATACATCATCCCCCATGTAATCATCCAGACCCCCATCATCATCATCCCTGTCATCATCCAGACCCCCGTCATCATCACCCTGTCATTTTCACCCCCGTCATCATCATACCGTCATCATCACCCTGTCATCATCCCCCCCTTCATCATCACCGCCTCTCATCAGTGATCTTCAACCTGCGGACCTCCAGATGTTGCAAAACTACAACTACCAGCATGCCCAGACAGCCATCGGCTTTCCGGGCATGCTGTGAGTTGTAGTTTCAAAACATCTGGAGGTCCACAGGTTGAAGACCACTGCGGCCTTCGTCATCATCCAGACCCCCCTTTAGTTTTCTACTCACCTCCCCTCGGTGGGAAGGAAGGGTGAGCTGGTCCGGGCCATCTATGCTGCAGGGACCGTCCGGTGGGGAGGGTTAGTCGTTCCGGGCTGTCCATTTTCACGGGAAGGCCCTCTTCTCCGCTCCGGCCCCAGACTAGTGACGTTGCCTTGACGACGACGCACAGGGACGTACATGCGCAGGGAGGTCCCTGTGCGTCGTCGTCAAGGCAATGTCCGGTGAAAATGGACAGCCCAGAATGACTAACCCTCCCCACCGGACGGTCCCTGCATTATAGATGGCCTGGACCAGCTCACCCTTCCTTCCCACTGAGGGGAGGTGAGTAGAAAACTAAAGGGGGGTCTGGATTATGACGAAGGCCGCAGTGGTCTTCAACCTGTGGACCTCCAGATGTTTCAAAACTACAACTCACAGCCGATGGCTGTCCGGACATGCTGGGAGTTGTAGTTTTGCAACATCTGGAGGTCCGCAGGTTGAAGACCACTGAGAAGGGATTGACAAGCGGAGAGTTCACTCGAGTATAAGCCGAGGGGGGGGCTTATACTCGAGTATATACAGTATTTATATTTTGCCTTACAAAAAATGAAGATTATTAAATTGGGACACATCTTGTATTTATTATAGAATCCAGATGTCCAAAAGATCTTAATGTCAAACATGTTATATGTCAATATTAGGATTTGACTATATATTGCTACTATTCTTTATACAGTATGTATGAGAAAATCTTATGATTAGGTTTGTGGTATAAGTTTATACTTTGTCCACCATGCTTTTACACTATTACATTAGCAATATCCTATTGTTATGGATACTAGATACAAAGTGAAGATCATTTTTTTAAGATGGTGGCTGCATCCTTTAATACGCCCTGTGTGGCAATCCCCTTTTGGCACAGAGAAATTATGAGGCAATGCTTACGTAAAGTAGTCTTCTAACCAATTAGAATGATTACACAATGTGCTACGCTCTAGTAAAGGATACATCTTGTGTGTACCCAATACAAGAAACCAGAGAACCATTTTGACTCAGTCCTGTGTCTATGTGTTTTTTCTCGGTGCACTTATTATCTACTTTGGAGCAGGACACCAACCTAGAGCGGTCACTTGGAACGCATCCAAAACAATATTTGGTTGTTTTGAATCATGATATCTATTCTGGCACAGCTAAAGTGATATAGAGGGTACAAAAAGATCTGGGTTTTTTGGAGAGCGCTACTGTATCTCGACGGGAGTTGGAGTGAAAACAGAGATTGAGCCAGCACTTACGCAGGACTAACTTTTATTGGTAAAAGAAGTCAATAAGTAAAACAGGACAACGTGTTTCGGCGCACACTCGCGCCTTCCTCAGGTCCCCAAATATAATTTTGTGTAGTCCTGGCCGGGAGCTCCTGCGGGCGGGCTGTGTCAACTGAACACGTCACTGAAAATATTTGGACCTATTTTGATAAAAATAAATTAAAATGCAGGCACATTTTTCTTCCCAAATTTATTCAACCCTGCCTGTCAAAATAGAGGGAATACTAGGTGAACTGTTAACCCTTAAACCACTGTAAAGCGGGAATATTAGATAGTAAACCATAACCACCCTAAAGCACCCTGGGTAATGGATATCACCATAGGCCAGAATGGTGTAAACAGGTTTAATGTTAGAGAAAGAGAGTTATATGACTGCCACATATAAGACTTTTTATGAATGTATTCATTGAAATGATGAAGGACTGAATGTACATACAGAAATAGGAGGTGGACACACATTAGGTGGCACGTATAAATAATTCAGCTATCTATCTGTGTGTATATATATATATATATATATATATATATATAGATATATATGATAAATGACAGGGATGCTGCTGGCTTGTTGAATTTACTTATGCGGGGCATAGAGCCAGTGATGTCTAATACTGCAGACAGCAAATTGGAGCAGCCGCCCCCCCCCCCCCCTCCTGGATCTGCCACTGATACTCACACTACCAATACTGCCAGGGCTATCTTTAAATTTGATTGGACCCTGGGCATGCAATTTTATTGCACCCCCCCCCCCCCCCCCCCATTTTTGCAACCCTAGGCAAAAGCTAATTTTGCCACCCCTTCACTCCCACCTTACTACTGGGGTGACACACTGTAACAAGCCCCCTTCACATGTAATAAGCATACTAATGGGGTGACACACTGTAACAAACCTCCTCCTCACGTAATCTCCTTACTACTGGGGTGACAAACTGTAACAAACCTCATCCTCATGTAATCTCCTTACTACTGGGGTGACACACTGTAACAAACCTACTCCTCATGTAATCGCCTTACTACTGGGGTGACACACTGTAACAAACCTCCTTCTCATGTAATCACCTTACTGCTGGGGTGACACACTGTAACAAACCCCCTCCTCATGTAATCTTCTTACTACTGTGGTGACACACTGTAACAAACCTCCTCCTCATGTAATCTCCTTACTACTGTGGTGATACACTGTAACAAAACTCCTCCTCATGTAATCTCCTTACTACCGTGGTGACACACTGTAACAAAACTCCTCCTCATGTAATCTCCTTACTACTGTGGTGACACACTGTAACAAACCTTCTCATGTAATTGCCCTACTACTGGGGTGACACACTGTAACAAACCTCCTCCTCATGTAATCTCCTTACTACTGGGGTGACACACTGTAACAAACCTTCTCATGTAATTGCCCTACTACTGGGGTGACACACTGTAACAAACCTCCTCCTCATGTAATCTCCTTACTACTAGGGTGACACACTGTAACAAACCCTCTTCTCATGTAATCTCCTTACTACTGGGGTGACACACTTTAACAAACCTCATACACACATCATACATACATCATAGATACACATCTAACACACATACACAGATCATACATACACATAAATCTATCATGCACACATAATATATATACACACATCATACAAAATCATACACACATACATATATACAATAGCCTCTCCTTACCCCCAGGAGATGATTGCTGGAGATCGGGTTGGCTGAGGCTGCCTTGCTTCTGCGCCAGGGTCACGTCAATAGGAGCTTCCAGCAGCCCCTGGCCTCCTCAGCCCTGCAGGGCCGCACATAGTAGAAGTAAAAAAAAAAGTGCTGGCAGTGATCGCCCGCACCCCCGAGCAGTGGAGCGCAAGCAGGATGTGAGGGGTCCGAACTTGGTGACGTCTGATAAGCGGAGCTGCAAGCAGCGCTCCTCCAGAATGGTCAGGACAGGGGGAGGATTTAGTGCCTTAGGCCCTGAATACTGCATTTTGCACAAATTTGCGGTAAAATGGCGGCAAAAAAACGCCGCAATTTTACCATGATTTTGCGCAAAATGGAGTATTGTTAGTAATCTTTTAAAGCTTTTCAGGGGTCCCCTTTTGGATGGGGGCACTAGGCAATTGCCTAGGATGCCCCGCCCTAACGCTGGCCCTGCTTAAAGGCTATGGACACCTTTAAAGGCATTGCAAATGCAAGAATTTTTAGCTAAAAATATATTTTTTAAATGTTTTATTTTTTTTATTTTTTAACTTAACTGGTTGCCTAATATAGCTGCTATGTTACAGCAAACTGTACAGTGACATGTCCAGCCCTTCTTCCTTCTGAACCATCATATGAGTTCAGTTATGACAAAATCAAAGTTGATCAACTTGTAGATACATTATTGGGGGTATGTTCACACATTCAAGAAGAAATCATGTATATTAGAAAACATCATCATTAGTATGTGTGCCAAAGTGCAATTCTCTTTATGAGTGTTGGTTGTCCTTGATCACGGAGTAGCACCCAGTTTACTATATTATTTTGGATTGAGCCCCCCACTTCTTTGTTCTCTATTGTTGGCTTAATGCCCGAGGGTGTCCACTTAATGGACACGTTCATCCTAGGCTATCTTGGGGTGGTGCTCTCTGTGTTTGTGTAATTTTGGTTACATGAATAGGAGCAACTGTGAGGTGTAATTATTTGTAGTCTTTTGAACCATTGAGGCCAGGGAGGCTATGTGGAATAACCAGGTTGGGTCAGTGTCCGATTCTGATGGCAGTATGCTAATGGATAAAGATTTTTCACAACTCTGTAGAGGATTCATTGCCACGCAAAAACAAATTGCACACATTTGGTGGAACATTAAGAGTTTAGAAGAGTATGCCAGGCTTGCCCTAGAGGATTGAGGGTTCAAATTTTCCCTTCATGGGAAGTGACAACCGAATTTAAAGAGGTTTGGGAGACTGGATTGGCAAAATGTTCTGTAATCTGTGAGTACAAAAGAAAAATTACGTGAGTTGGAGACACAATTGCATACTTTCGATCAGGAGAAGTTGGTTTTACCGTTTCAGGAGAAACTGAAGGAGATGATGGACAAATATGATAAAGAGGTTATGGAGGGCAAAAAAGAGCAAGTTCAATAGAGATCGGGGCAACTATGAGAGACACGATGTGTATAGCTGGAGACGCAATGGCAACTGCAGATATTGGAGAAACAATTATCCCAAACCTAATTCTAAAATGGAGCAAGCAAGCTCAAATGTTAGCAGTAGTGATTTTTTTCTATCTACAGAGGCAAGCGACACAGACGGAGAACAAGATGGGGGAAGAGCAAATCCTCAAAAAAGAGGACCCAGACATCGGGGTCCTACTCCTGTGCAAGAAGCCCAAATAATTATGGAAGGGAGTGACAAGGGGGATGTTAATTCTGTACTAACCCCCACTCTCCCCAATTGTCAGACAAATCAACTGCAAATCATAAATCTTTCTACTTACATTCAAATGGAGGTTTATCATTCTTCCCAATGAATAGGTTGAATAAATTTGAACTAACCAAAGACACCTATTTAATTTGTAGTAAACTAGTCTTCAAACTCCTGCATACTCAACCTGCATTGCTGAGGAGGCCTGGACCAAGGGGATCAAAATGTTGTTCGGGACCTCATGAACTTGTTGGAAGAGAACGAATCAGGTATGCCTGTGAATAATCATTTCCCTTATAGAGTACCCTCCAAAACTGCACCTCCACTTTCATTATTTCCTGCTATCCAGGTATTTTTTAATACCATGAAAGAGGCAATTCAGAGACTTCCTTCTGAATTATATTTCAGGGAAGAATCTTACCCGAGATGAAACTCGAGCTATTTACAACCTACAGAAAAAGTTACCTCCTAATCCCACAGACTAATTCCAGAGGAAATATTTTCACATCTTGGATGCAGCACAGGAATTTGGAATCATCAGCAAAAAAGAACAATCAATCAATCATGTATAATCATTCCCTTGTGGAAACTCTACGGTATGTCAATTTACGTCTCCTACTCGGAAATTTGTGAAGCAAACAGACCATAAGGAATTCAAGATAAGATGATACATAAACTGTAGGACTGTGCAAGTGATCAATGTAATTATTTGTCCCTGCAAAAAGGTGTACGTGGGCCAGATGGGACAACAACTACGTAAACTATTACAAAAGCATGTTTCTACTATTGCACTGGTCAGACAGGACAAGAACTGTGGGAAAGCACTCCCCTTGGTTGCTGAACATTTTTTGGATCATCATCAAGGATGCTCTAATGGGTTAATGGTCATAGGTCTGGAATGGGTCAATAACAACATTAAGGGAGGACCTATCACAAATCGTCTTCTACAAATGGATGGATGGATTTATGAATTAGGAACTGTTTCACCTTATGGCCTTAATGAGGACTTACTGTTCACAGGATTTTTAGGTGAGTAAGTGTTGTGGTAATAGGGCAAGGGATATGTGGTATGTGATGTGTGGATATTGTTCTTCATATTTTCCCTTTTCTTTAGCAAGAGAATATGGTTTGATAACTATTCCATCTATGGTTCCCAAGAAGTGAGGACTGGAGAGAATTGCACTTTGGTAAGTAAAGTCACTTGGTAAATACATCATTATGTGCACTACACGCACCCTCACATATAGTCACACGTAGTTATGGTTACACATAGGATTTAGTATAATTATATTTATCACTTACATTTAGACATATCACACCATACTTCTCACCATACCTTATACAAATTATATTACAACACGTATGTACACGTATAGATTATCACATAATTTATCTCACATACATCACTATATGTCACATAGAGGATTATCAAGTAAACGCTACATTAGCTTATATTTTCATACATAGTGTTTTTTTTTTATATGTATGCGGTAGTGGATTCACATGTGAGTGGTGATGATGCAGGTCTGGTCATCCTGGGGATCATTATGGTATATATATATATATATATATATATATATATATATCATAATAATGATCTTTGTATCCTCCCTCTTGTATAGGCACACATACTAATGATGATGTTTTTCAATATATGTGATTTCTTCTTGATGGATCACTGACTTGGGCCTTTAACCTTGGGTTTACTTCTATATGATAACATAGAGCTGTGTTTGTTGGCTCAGACTGTCCAATGTGCTGACACTGACATGAATTTATGCATGTGTATTAAGTGGTATCTGTATGCCTTTATATATTCTTTATTTTTTGAGTCTATATGCCCCAATATATGCCGGCCACTGGTGATTCTTGAGTAACATGTCTAATCTTTAACCTATATCTTTTTTTGAGGGGAATATTTTAAGAATGTATTTATGGATATTTTAGAGGATAGAAACATAGAATGTGTCAGCAGATAAGAACCATTTGGCCCATCTAGTCTGCCCAATAATCTGAATACTATGAGTAGTCCCTGGCCCTATCTTATATGAAGGATAGCCTTATGCTTATCCCATGCATGTTTAAACTCCTTCACTGTATTTGCAGCGACCACTTCTGCAGGAAGGCTATTCCATGCATCCACTACTCTCTCAGTAAAGTAATACTTCCTGATATTACTTTTAAACCTTTGCCCCTCTAAATAGAAACATAGAACAGAATCACTATTGATTGATTAAGCCTTTTGCCTATTTGGTATAGCCTGTTATAGTTGCCAATCCTACTTATGGGTGCGCATATTCCTGTGGAACATTGCTGTTTATATGGGGCAATCTCCATTTGTGTTTCCCAGAATCAAAGTACTCACGCGTGTGCAGTATATACTTACTTGTATTGGCTGACAGAATCCCTTATGCGTGTCTGTGCACTCTGCTCAAGGGCGGTTGCGCGTGCGCATGATAGCAACAGAATTGGGTTTGATAATCACGTGAGTGCATCACTGATCAGGTGATGCGTGTCACTGGATCATGTGTACACTTCATCCATACGCATAATACCAATATGCGGTGCATATTACGTCAACACACTGGACAGCACATGACTATGCTGCACAGCGATCACGGGAAGTGATGCATCAGTGGAGGCTGGAAAAGACCTCAGTGTCTTACCACCGTTAGCACATGTAATTACAAAGCTCCCTTCTGCAAGGTATGTCTGCTTGATTATTGAGTGTATATATGTTTTGGAGGGTCATTTACAAACACAACACCCCTGAGGAAGTTGCCAGGACGGCGACGGAATGCGTGGGGTCCTCTATGGCAACATCCTTAATCTCTTAACCATCATTTTACTTCTCTTCAGTCTGGGACGCTTGCCTCTGTTTAGGATCTAGCATTTGCAAGTATTACTGCGGGCTGAGGGATTGTTTTTTCTGATATTTTAATACACATTGGGGGGACTGTATTGTCAAATATATCTTTTTATATGTTTACTACCATACAGGGATTTGTGCAATTGTGACATGGACAGCGCTTGTTAGTTTACCCCAATTGTGGATTGAATTGTATACTGATACCTGCTATTATATACATCCCTTTACTTAGTTACCCCACCGGCTGGAGTCTTAAGATACACACATATATATATATATAGTTCTAAGGGCGGGTGCCATTCTCTAGGGGAGGGGGTTAGTGGCCCCTCTACTGAGTTGTGCTTTGGCTCCTGTGGGCCACTCTTTTAATTGTTTTTAGTGTGTCCTCTATTCACGTTTGTTGTTTGTATATAGGATTATAGTGCAATAAAGATTATATAAACTGATTATATTTTGGTGTGCTACTATAATTCAGTGTTGCTTTCTGTCTATGAATATAGAAACAAGATTTAGGATCCCAATATGATTTGGACAACTACACTTAAATGAGCCAGAAAATCCACAACATATCTGAATTATTTGGAACAACATAAAAGACAATATACAAGATGGAATTACACTCCTTGGCTTTGGGCCAAATTTGGAAGCGAAGTCTGAGTGTTCTCCTGGTTTCTACTCCAGGATGTGGAAGCTGGTCTTAGCTGTAGGGGAGACACCAGGACGCTACCACAAGAGTGGTCCTGGTTAAGTGGCAGCTGGCCAAGCAGTCCAGAATACCCTGGTGTCAAGCATCAGGGATACAGGCAGGTGGGGGCGAGCTGTCACTAGATGGAATATGCGCAGCAGCATGGTCAGATGATGCAAGACTGACGGTGTTATAGCAGAGCTGATGCAGTAGGAACAGCAGAGCTGCATAGCAAAGGCCAGCTAGGTGTAATGAGCTTCCAAAAAGACAGAGGCATGGTCAACAATCTAAATCAAATAATGGAGAAGCAGGAAGGTACCGAGGGGTCAGGCTAGAGGCACAGTCATAAAACAGACAATGGTCAGGCACACAGCAGTTCAAAACAGCAACAGTACCTTCCATAGTAGACAAGCTACACTATTGCTTAGGCGACACAGGAAGAGTAAAGCGTCCTTATATAAGTGGTGAATGGCAGGAATTGGAGGGGGATAGGAATCAGGGACAAACATGGACCCTTAAAGAGACAGCACACATACGCCTCCTACAGGGTGCTCCTAAAGCCGTTGCCATCTGTGACCATGCAGGGGAACAAGTCCGGAGCATGCAGCGAAGAGGAGGAGCTGTGTGTTCAATTCAGCCAAGGTAAGCCGCAGGATGCGCTGCATGCTGGTGGCTGCCAACTGCCAGCATTGCAATTTGCCATATACATGTTGCAAAATTGTTTATTGCAAGACATAATTCCAAATATACTAGAAATATGATACTGTAAATATGAATTGATACTATATATTTGATACTGTAAAAGGAGATTTTTTATACTTACCGTAAAATCTCTTTCCTCGAAGGATCCATTGGGGGGGGACACAGACCTTGGGTATATGCTGCTGTCTCTAGGAGGCTTGACACTATGGTACCCAAAAAGTCGGCTCCCCCAGCAGGATATACCTGCCTCCAGGCCACTGAGCAATTCAGTTTTAGTCCCAGAGCAATAGGAGGAGACCGACAGGTCAAAGGAAAAAAAAAACATGAACTGTCCGAGAACCAGAAGAAAAATTAACTGAACACTCCCTCGGACAGATAACTGAATAGGAACCCCCAAAAAGGGCGGGAGCTGTGTCCCCCAAAGGATCCTTTTTACGGTAAGTATAAAAAATCTCCTTTTCTCAATCGGCTCCATTGGGGGACACAGACCTTGGGACGTACCAAAGCTGTCCCTTGGGTGGGCAGAGAAAAAAGGTCAGGCAGTCGGCTGTACCACCGCTACCTGCAACACTTTACGGCCCAGACTAGCATCAGCCGATGCAAAAGTGTGAACCTGGTAGAATCTTGAAAAAGTGTGCAAAGACGACCAGGTGACCGCTTTACAGATCTGCGAGGCTGAGGCCTTGTTTCGAAGAGCCCAGGATGCTCCCACAGAGTGGGTGGAATGAGCCAAAACCCTGAAGGGTGGGATCTTCCCCTTGCAGCGGTAAGCTTCCAAAATAGCACATCGGATCCACCAAGAAATGGTAGCCTTGGAAGCAGGCTGTCCCTTTCGACGACCTTCCGTAAGGACGAAAAAAGAATCGCGCTGACGAAAGGAAGAGGCGACAGAAAGATAAGTCCGAACAGCCCGTACCACATCCAATTTCTGGAGCAAGGAGCGGGACAAAAGGACGGAAGGACGATGTCCTCATTGAGATGAAAAGCCAAAACGACCTTAGGTAAGAAGGACGGATCTGGCCGGAAAACAACCTTGTCCTAATGAACTATCAGGAAAGGAGAATGGCAGGAGAGAGCTGCCAGTTCAGATACTCTCCTAATGGAAGTAATAGTTATAAGAAAAGCCATCTTCCAGGATAGGACGCGAAGGGGAACCTCCCCAAGCGGCTCAAAAGGTGCATCCTGGAGAGCGCCTAGAACTAAGTTCAAGTCCCAAGGGGGAGAAGGGGACCGGTAAGGGGGGACAGCGTGTGCCACGCCCTGAAGGAAGGTCCGGACATGAGAATTGGAAGCCAGAGGACGCTAAAAGAGAATGGAAAGGGAAAAGGAAAAGGAAAACTGTCACATATTTTCTCCCACACTATCCACAGGTACTGGTGGATAGTGCGGGAGACGCTGATTAAAACGAGCCCTATCTTGGTCTGATCCACGCCGCCGTTCGCCCGCAATTGTAGTTTTAATCTCTGTGTATATCCTGCTGTAACTGGCAAAGGCGGGGCTTCTGCGGGCTAACTGACACTGACTTCAGCGCCGTGCCGCTCATGAATATTCATCCCTTCTGTTCTCCCTCTCTTCGCCGCTCCTAACCAGAGGGAGGGGGGATAAATATTCATGAGCGGCGCTGACGTCAGTTAGCCCGCAGAAGCCCCTCCTTTGCCAGTTACAGCAGGACATACACAGAGATTAAAACTACAATTGCGGCGAACGGCGGCGTGGATCAGACCAAGGTAGGGCTCGTTTTAATCAGCGTCTCCCGTACTATCCACCAGTACATGTGGATAGTACAGGAGAAAATATGTGACAGTTTTCCTTTAAGGGAGCTGAGAGCCAGCCCTTGTTCCAACCCAGACTGCAAAAAGGAGAGGAAACAGGGAACGGAAAAGGTAACTGGAGAAAAGGTCTGAGTTTCGCATCAAGAAAAGTAAGCCCGCCAGGTACGGTGATAAATTTTCGCAGAGGAGGGCTTGCGAGCCCTGAGTATGGTGCGAATTACCTGGGAAGAGAAGCTGCGGGCCCTTAGAACCGCAGTCTCAACCGCCACACCATCAAATGCAGCGACTGTAAATTGGGGTGGCAAAGGGGACCCTGTGACAGTAGGTCTGGACGAAGTGGAAGACGGAATGGAACGTCGTCCAGAAGCCAGACCACGTCGGCGTACCATGCCCTTCAGGGCCAGTCTGGAGCCACCAGAATGGTGGGGACTCCTTCCGCCTTGAGCTTCCTCTCTGGGGGAGAGGAGGGGGAGAGGAGGGAACAGGTAGGGCAGGACAAAGCCCGACCACGTAATTACTAGGGCATCCACGGCTAGAGCCAGGGGGTCCCTGGACTTTGACACAAACGTCGGAATTTTCCGGTTGTGTCGAGACGCGAAGAGATCCACGTCTGAGGTGCCCCAGAGGTCGTAGATCTGTGCGAAAACCTCCGGAAGAAAGGACCACTCTCCAGGGTCGGCTGAGGACCGACTGAGGAAATCCGCTACCCAGTTGAGCACTCCAGGAATGTGAATCGCCGAAATGGCCGGGAATTCTTGTTCCACCCAGAGGAGGATCTTTGTCACCTCGGACATGGCTGCTGAGCTGCGAGTGCCGCCCTGCCGATTGATGTACTCCACGGCTGTGGCGCTGTTAGACTGGACTCGGACAGGGTGGCCCTGAAGCAGATAGATCGCCCTCAGTTCCAGGATGTTTATGGAAGGAAGGGCTTCTTGAACCGTCTGATCCCTGAAAACACCCCCCCCCCAGCCCGACAGAATGGCATCTGTCCTGACCATCTGCCTGAAGAAGAAGGGGGGAGCGGAGCCACCAGCGCAGAGACCGACGGGTCCGGAGAGGGAGAACAATCTTGCGATCTAGAGAGAGAGGAGATCTGTCCCACCGGGCAAGAATCGCCAGCTGAAGAGGACGGTAATGAAACTGGGCAAAGGGTACGGCCTCCATGGCTGCCACCATCTGACCCAGGACTTCCATGCAAGTACGGATGGTGACCGGGGATGGTATCCGGAGGGAGCGGACTCCCGACAAGAGGGCCAGACGTTTGTCCGGTGGAAGGCGAATCCAAGCCGAAGCCGAGGCCGAGTCAAACTGAAGCGGGGGGAACTGAAGTGGGGGAGAGAACTGACTTGTCTCGCTTGACCATCCACCCGACGAGACATAAGGTCTGAAGAGTGAGGCTCACATTCTCCAGAGCCTGGGCTCTGGTGGAGGCCTTGATGAGGAGGTCGTCCAAGTAGGGTATCACTGATACCCCTCTTGACCGTAACAGAGCTATGGCTGTGGGCAGACCGAAGGGGAGAGCCACAAATTGATAATGACCTTCCGGAACCGCAAAGTGGAGGTACTGCTGGTGTCCGGGAAAAATTGGAACGTGGAGGTAGGCATCCGTGATGTCCACCGAGGAAAGAAACTCCCCTTGATCCATAGACGCCACCACCGAATGGAGAGATTCCATTCGGAAATGGTGGATAAGAAGATGTTGGTTGAGACGTTTGAGATCCAGGATTGGCCGCACAGAACCATTTTTCTTGGGAACCACGAAAAGATTGGAATAGAAACCCCAAAAGCGTTCCCTTGAAGGAACCGGGACAATGACACCCTGGATGAGAAGGGACTGAAGAGCCTCCCAAAATTCCCTCGCAAGTGAGGGAGATCAGGGAGCACAAGACTGAAAAAAAACGATCCCTCGGAAGGGAGGCAAATTCTATTTGGTATCCGTTGGACACCACGTCCCTGACCCAGGAGTCCTGAATGTGCGTGGTCCAAACGTCTCGAAAGAGCAAGAGGCTACCTCCCACCCCAGAAAAAACTGCGGATGGGGGCGTCCCTTCATGCAGAAGTGGATTTGCGGAACGGTTGGTGTCCAACTTCCAAGAGGGACGCGCCTTGAAAAAGGGGACCTTCTTGTCACGTGGAGTTGCCTGGCTGGACCCTTTAGAGGGGCCAGAAGTCCGAAAGGACAGAAAGGAAGAAGACTTTCTGCGGAAAGAAGTGCTAGACTTGTTTTGAGGTAATAAAGAGCTCTTGCCACCTGTCGCCTCAGAGATAATCTCATCCAGGCGCTTGCCGAAAAGTCGGGAACCGGTAAAAGGAATCTCGGTGAGAGACTTCTTAGATGCAGCATCCGCGTTCCATGCTTTAAGCCAAATGGAACGACGGAAGGCCACTAGATTACCGGTGGCAAAGGCAGTGCAGCGAGCAGAGTGCAAGGAAGCAGAACACAGAAAGTCTCCAGCTTTGGAACATTGGAGGGCCAGAGCAGACAGTTCTTCTGGGGGAGATCCAGAAAGAATGTCCTGACAGAGCTGGGAATACCAAACCGAAAGGGCCTTAGATATCCAGGTGGAGGCGAAGGCAGGGAGGAACCCGCTGCTTCAAAGGTATACTTTGCTAAAGACTCAACCTTTTTGTCTGCTGGATCCTTGAAGGCAGCTGCATCCGCCAGCGGCATATTAGTAGCTTTAGAGAGGTGGGAAACCGGAGGATCCACCGACGGAGAGGAAGTCAACTTGGAGACAAGGTCCTTGGCAAAAGGATATCACGCTTGAACTTTCTTCAGTCCCTGAAACTTCTTCTCAGGGTGCTTCCAGGCAGATTCTAGAATGGCATCAAATTCAGCGTGAGAGCTGAACACTTTGGGTGCCGGTCAGGCACGATGAAAGGATACTTCTGGAGCTACGTCCGAAGTTCCTGGGTCCTCTAGGTTACAGGTGTCTCTTATGGCCATAACCAATGAGTTCACCATGTCCACTGAGTCCAAACGGTCCTCAGAATCGGATGCCGAATCGGAAACCTCATCCGCCAGTTCTCCAGGAGAGTGCGAACGAGTGGAGGCGGCCCTAGAAGAGGGAGACTCCGACCTGGTACGTGGCTCAGGGGAGCCAGAGCGGTGACCACAGGAACGTCCTCTGGAATGACGCGTGTGGCCTGAAGAAGCGGTCGGGCGAGACCTGCGAGAGGAACGCCCGTGTCTACCAGAAGACTTAGGGTATGAGCCAGAGGAGACACCCCTATTACGCTTATGTGAAGCATAGGGAGAAGGGGAACGGGACCTTCTAGAGGGCCGGTGAAGGGTAGACCTCTCCAAGGCAGTCACCACAGAACGGGAGACCTGTGCCAAGTAGGATATAGACTGGAAGAGGGAGGAAACCCAGGCTGGAGGGGTGGCCGAACCCACCGGGTCTGAAGGAGCACCTGGGTTAGAAATAGCAGGGGGTGTCTGGGGGGAGCAGTGGAGCAGGCAGAACAAGTGGGTTCAGCAGAACCTGGCATTTTTGCAGAGCAGTTTTTACAAGCGTAATGAGTAACTAATATTCCCGATATCTGCTTTGAGGGAGGGACAGTTCTGGGCAGACATAGCAAAAAAATTAACAGTCTCACCCAAGTCTGTGTCCCTAGGCAGCTGCTGTGAGGAGAACTCCGCACCGTGGCTGTGAGGAGAGAGAAGAGACGAAGGGTGCTGTGATTGGCCCCTGCACGGCCCCAAACGCGCGCATGGCGCTGATTGGTTGCTCAGTTCGCGCTGCTGAAGCGCTTATGCGGCATGTGGGCGGAGCTAACTTCAGCCGGGCCACTGAAGAAATACAGCGGGACTTAGTAATGGCGCCCGCTCCGAACCCCGAGCGCACACGCCGCCTGTAGTGAGCTCCTATGCGCCCAGGGAACAGAGCGGGCGAAGTGCCGTTGGCAGCCGCGGCTGCCGAAAGTTAAAGTAAAAAGGCGCACAAGCCCGCAGAGAGAAGCCTGCGGCACGTACATGTCACACACATTGCCCAATAAAGTGCCACTTACTGTAAAACTCTGCCCCTTAGCTCCACTGCTCCCCCAATAATAAAAAACAATCCCCTGCAGGGAAGAATAAAGTATCCCACAGCCAGCCCCAGCTTCAGTAAGGATAGGTAAAAAAAACAGGGGTCTCCAGCTGCTGCAAGAACTAGGGAGAGAAAAATACTCACCTGTGCTGAAGAACTTACCTAAAGAAGTCTTCAGAATGTAGTCTTCAGTCAGCATGGTCACCTGCAGCAAGCCAAGCTCATAGCGAGGCGAACAGGGAGGTAGGGGGACCCGGACCCATGAGGTACAACCCCAAGCGCTGACCGTTGGCGAGAGGGGGTTAACAGTACATCCAAGATGCCTGGCACCTCTCGCAATGGGGAAACAGTGAACCATAGTTCCTGAGTCCCCACCTGAAAAAAGAAAGAAAAAGGAATAAAGCACTAACACATTCCCGAAACCTAAAAAAAAATAAAAATATGAGACCTGGTCTGGAGAACAAAAGACCAGTGTCCACCTCCTTAAGACACTAAGCTAAATTTGAATTGCTCAGTGGCCTGGAGGCAGGTATATCCTGCTGGGAGGAGCCGACTTTATTGTTACCATAGTGTCAAGCCTCCTAGAGACAGAAGCATATACCCAAGGTCTGTGTCCCACCAATGGAGCCGATAGAGAAATATTAATTGCTTCAATTAATGTATTTTAGCGAGGCAAAATGGTACAGACATAAAAAGGAAGGAATGCATGGTTAGGCAAATTCTCAAATTGTCTGTGTTTGGTCATAATATTTTTATATGTTGATCACAAACAAATACTACTATACGTACATACTGGTTTGGACTCATGAAGATGTGGACACATTTTGAAATCTGTAATATTTATAAGACGTACTTTAACTTAAACGTGGTTTGTCCATTTTTTAGATTTTTGTAAATCCAAGTTCATTTTAGGTATAATTTACTTGTTATCGTATACAGTGGTCCCTCAACATACGATGGTAATTCGTTCCAAACGACCCATCGTTTGTCGAATCCATCGTATGTTGAGGGATCCGTGCAATGTAAAGTATAGGAAGCTGTACTTACCTGTCCCCGCCGCTCCTCACCGCTCCCGCTGCTGTCCCGCTGCTCCGGTGTATTCTTCGCGATCCTCCGGTGTCTTGCGCATCTTCTGCAGGGTCCGGGCCTCGCTTTCTGGTGACGTTATTACGCTGCTCGCCGGCGCGGCGTGCGTAGTGACGTAATAACGATGCCGAAAAGCAAGGCCCGGACCCTGGAGAAGATGCGCAGGACACCGTAGGATCGCGAACTGGACCCGGAGCAGCGGGAATAGGTAAGCGAACCTGCCAGGGATGCTTAAACTGCTATCCGACAGCAGCTTAAGCATTTTGCGCTGTCGGATAGCAGTTAATGCGATGGCCCCGACATATAAAAGCATCGTATGTCGATGCTGACATCGACATGCGATCGCCTCTGAGGGGCCATCGTATGTCGATTTTATCATATGTCGGGGCCATCGTAGGTCGGGGGGTTACTGTATACTGTATGTACCCGGTTTTGTTTTGTGATTACCACATATTGTTTGGATTCGGTGTTATAAACTTTAAAAAACAAAAAAAACTAAATTAACAGAGAAGTCTCCAGGAAGTGCTGATTAGAGATGAGCGAATTTACAGTAAATTCGATTCGTCAAGAACTTCTCGGCTCGGCAGTTGGACTTTTCCTGCATAAATTAGTTCAGCTTTCAGGTGCTCCGGTGGGCTGGAAAAGGTGGATACAGTCCTAGGAAGGAGTCTCCTAGGACTGTATCCACCTTTTCCAGCCCACGGGAGCACCTGAAAGCTGAACTCATTTCTGCAGGATAAGCCATCAACTACCAAGCCGAGAAGATCGTGACGAATCGAATTTACTGTAAATTCGCTCATCTCTAGTGCTGATCAGTGGGAACCAGTCATGGCAAGGGATAGAAGAGGGACGTATTGGTTATTTTTTCTTGTTATCTCAAGTCCATCAAAGTATTTTGGAAGCTCCAGACAACCCTATTAAACAGTACCTTGAATAAGCCCTGACAGCAATTCATATATAATACATATAATCTCATACTTTAGAGAATGTCTATTAAACATATCTAGTGAGTATAAAAACTAGGCAAGAATAGTTTTCTAACCCTGTGCTTTGAGCTCAGCTGACCTGTATTTGGTGAGAGAGAAATTTGTAGTCCGTTGCAGTCCCTTTTATTCACTACAACTGAACAGGACAAGTGGATTTCACTGGTTTTAATGTACCAGTCAAATACACAGCTAACTTTCCCTTCAAATAAATGGTTGAGATGCATTTACGGTCATAATCCTCAAAAAAAAAAAGTTATCCTATGGGATAGCTATATTTATAGACAATTTAGCTACTCATAGATTTTTATCTATGCTATGCTTGGTTTCAGCTATCACAGTTGCAATATAAAAAGAAGAAAAATTGATGAAATTGAGTTTATGTGCATTCTGGTTTTAATGGGCAGTAAAATCCTGAGTCATAGCCCAGTTTCAGGAACCTGGTGCAGGAAATAAGAATTTTAGATAACAGAATACAGTGTATATAGGAAGCATGATCCAAGAAGGGGTCAAAAAGTGACCTCAGGAATCATAGGCATGTTAGCTTACCTGTTACTATATTGAGTATCTATGATTCTGGGTGCCATAGGATACCCTTGCTCAGATTCTTCTCTTTTGTCCACAAACTCAGAGAACTCCACATTCCCCTGGTTAGCCAGAGTGTTTTACCCAGAAAGAGAGACCAGTCAGAGTTTTCCTTTCTGTAATAGTCTAATAGTAATAGTGCCCAAAACAGATATGTTATCCTTAACTGGTTTTACAAAAACAAGGTAGCTTGTTTTTTTGGAGTCCAGCACCAAACTTCCTTTGGCTGAAGAGACACCCTAACAGAAAAAATTATCTATCATCATCTAATCTATGACCGCGGTGGGGCAGGCCGCACACAGAGGTACAGTCCATCCACACAGCACAGGCCTGCTACTGGTGGCACGGACCGCCTATAAAGTGCAAAAAATAAAGCCACTATAACACTAAAGCGCCTGCCCCACAAAAAAGTGTGGCAAGTCTGCACACAAAAAAAAAAAAAACCACTGGCGGCAGACCACAGCAACCCAGGACACACAGCTAAAGGTGCTACAGACCCGCAGACACCTATGCATAGTACGCTAACTGTCCCTGAATGCTTTCTGAGGCCAGGGGCCACAAAAAGGGGGAACTTTAACACTGAGGGGGGGGGATATGGCAGCACAAGGCTCTGTCCTGCACACCAGATCTCTCAGAAATAGTGGCCAGAACAGAGCAACATGCTCATTCACCCCACCTCCCCATACTGCTGTGATTGGTGCGGTCGCTATGGCCACTAAGGTAAACACCCCTGTACAGGTCACCTGTCTAACCCAGGAAGACATACAGTGCCGCCTACAAAAAATCTAGACCGAAATCACCAGGTCCAGATAGCATTCACCCCCGTGTTCTAAAGGAATTAAGTATTGTAATAGACAGACCCCTATTTTTAATATTCAGGGACTCTAGTAACGGGGACTGTTCCCCAGGACTGGCACATGGCAAATGTGGTGCCAATATTTAAAAAGGGATCAAAAAGGTGACCCCGGGAATTATAGACCTGTTAGAAAACACTCAAACAATTTACATATAATGGAGGTTAAACTAAGGGATGCAATTCTGGAGTATCTTAATAAAAATAAATGTATGACCCCATATCAGCATGGCTTTATGAGGGATCAGTCCTGTCAAACTAACCTGATCAGCTTTTATGAAGAGGTGAGCTCCAGACTGGACCAGGGGCAATCGCTGGATGTCGTATATCTGGATTTTTCCAAAGCATTTGATACGGTGCCACATAAAAGGTTGGTGCATAAAATGAGAAGGATGGGGCTGGGGGAGAATGTGAGCAAGTGGGTAAGTAACTGGCTCAATGATAGGAAACAGAGGGTGGTTAATAATGGTACTTCTTCTGATTGGATGACTGTTACTAGTGGGGTACCACAGGGGTCCGTCTTGGGTCCTGTTCTATTTAATATATTTATTAATGACCTTGTAGAGGGGTTGAATAGTAAAGCAGCAATCTTTGCAGATACTTAACTATGTAAAGCGGTAAACACAATAGAGGACAGTGCACTGTTACAAATGGATCTGGATAGGTTGGAGGTTTGGGCTGGGAAGTGTCAGATGAGGTTCAACACTGATAAATGTAAGGTTATGCACATGGGGAAGAAAAATCTGGGCTGGGATTATGTATTAAATGGGAGGACACTTGGGATGACTGACATGGAAAAGGATTTAGGAGTCTGGAAGGAATTTTTACCTCTAGTATGAGTTTTGTTTTTGCCTTCCACTGGATCAACTCAGGGTTATAGGTTGAACTTTATGGACTTTTTTTTTTTCAACCTTATGAACTATGTTACCCAATCACAGCTGTACTGGGGGGTGGCAACACTGCCATCTCCCAGTACTTTACAGATGATTGGTGGTGTATGTTACACCACCGATCATCATCCTTATCTGGGTCAAGGGGTCACACGTGACCCGAAATTGCCACAGCTCGCCGATGAGCCGGGATGCCTGCTGAATGATTTCACCAGGCATCCCAGACTGGTCTGCAATGTGCCGGGCTAGCGGCAGGGACCGGAATTCCCACGGGTGTACCCATACGCCCTATGGACTCAAGATGCAGGGCATATGCATACGCCCTGTGTCCTGAAGAGGTTAAGAAAAAGGAAAGAAGTGATCTGATTGGTCGCTATGGGCAACTCAACAACTTTTCCTCTGGACAGGATTTGATAAATCTCCCCCTGAAATACTTTATTAGTGGTACAGTTCCAAGGCTGACAGATTGTGGCAAACCCGAATCTGTCCTACCTCATCTTATTTTGAATACCAGTCACTGATGTACCTCATGATCTTGTTACATTTTATAATCCTCCCAGTTCGTTGTTCCCATCATGATAAACCACCCCTTGCCTTTATTTTTATTATTCGTTAGTTTTCAACCTTTATATTGCTCTGTATTTTCAGCTCAGTCAGATTCAGACTGGGAAGGGGCATTCCCCAGCAGGTTTGACATCATCTGAAGCCATACAGGGGAGAACTTCCTTCCTCACTCTGCTACACACAGCCCAGAGCAGTTCAGTGTGTGAGATGAGCTATGATTGGCTAAGGCTTCTCACACCCCCCTCAGCACTCCAGACTGCATTTCCTGATTTTGGACTTCTGTCAGGCCAGCAGGAGTCCAAAGTCTTTGCGAGAAATGGGGGAAATGTTCTTTGAACAAGAAGGGAGACACCTAGTGGCAGCTTTGTTTAAACAAATAAAACTTCATTTTTTTAAACAAAGTACACTAAAGATTTTTTTTAATTTACAATTAAGGATTGCAATAGCAAAAGTTCGTTTTAATGAGCGCCCATTTAAAAAATAACTTATTCTATTAAAGGTAACTTAAATTTTATCAATATTTAGATAACATTTCTTTGAAACTACAGAACTCTGGATAAAACAGTTTGATTGGGCACCTAATGGGGAGAGTATAAGGGTATGTGCACATGGAGAAAACCACAGTGCTACACACTGGCAAGGTTTTCAGCCCAAGATACTGTCAGCAAGGTCCTGTCCTGAAGCTCCCAATGATTTCAATGGGAGTTTCAAAGCAGGAAATAAGTGACATGTCTCCCATTGAAATAAATGAATTTTTTTTTGCCCATGTTAACATATCAGAAAATAGTAGTTTAAGGCTACAGCACGAAAAATATTGTAAAAAAAGTGTTACTGACTGTGCCCAACATGCAGATTAAAAAACACACAGTATTAGAGAGAATTTTATTAAGCCATAATGCCATTTCATACATTTTATAATGCTAGTACACATTAAAATAATAATTAAAAAAAAAAAAATCTAATCATACACATGCTATCTTATGAACTACATCAAGTTTATTCTATCCACGCCCCATATTAGTCAGATACATGATATTTAGGATACAACCACATTAGATGAAAATATACATTATGAAATATAATTTTATTTATACATTTACATATATAAGAGAAAACAAAATAAGCCTATGGACTAGATTAAGCACTCTATAATTAAACCTCCTAGAGTATAGGTTAAAAATGCTCAAAATGAAGACTATATACACAAAGCTTCGAAAATAATTTTGCCTCACGCCTCCATGCTGTACAAGAAAAAGAAGTCATGCAGACTTGACAAGTAAGTGAACATACAAAAAGTATAAATAGAATATAAACCCAGTCAATATGCATCAAACACAAAAAATGGTACTTCGGCTGATGACTAACATAAGCCAACTCACTCCAAGGAATTGTTTTTCATTTGCCGATTGTTCACATTTCAAGGTTGGATCCCATCCTGAATATTTAGAAGAACTCTCCAACATCTGCTCTCTTGTCACGCAATTTGCTTCTAGCCTTTGTACGAGCTTTGAATGCAGCAGAGTTGTTCATGTGCTGAAATGAAAAAATAACTTTAGTGCACAAATTGTCATTAGTATGACTAAACTTATAAGCATTAAATGCCCCTCTTTAGTTAAATGTCTTCGCTAATATGAGATAGGGTAAGGTACACCATTCCCACTGAACGTAACCCTTTAAGTAGACCATAGAGATGAGCAACGTTAGGCTAAGTTTCCACCTAGTTTTTTTCTGGCAGTTTTTGGAAAACTGCCACTGTAGTTTTGAGCCAAAGTCAGAAGTGGATCCATAAGGGAAGAGAAGTGTGTGAGTCCTTCCTTTATATGTCCTATTCCTTTTTAATACACTTCTGGCTTTGGCTCAAAAACTGCCATAAAAAAACCAAGTCGAAACTTAGCCTTACAGTGATTCGATATGTAGCGAACTTCTCGGCTTGGCATTTGCTGACTTTATCCTATATAAATTAGTTCAGCTTTCCAGAGGGCTGGAAAAGGTGGATACAGTCCTAGGATAGAGTCTCCTAGGACTGTATCCACCTTTTCCAGCCCACTGGAGCACCTGAAAGCTGAACCAATTTATGCAGGATAAAGTAAAACGCAGAGCTGCGAGGTTCGTGACAAATCGAATCACTAACTTCGCTCATCTCTAGTAGACAACAAAGATATTTTCCTGAGCACAATACACCTTAATCTGTAGAGGTCTCAGAAGTCCTGATCAGAGAGTTTAGAAAATTGTATAACATTTTGGACAACAAATCTTTAACATTATAAACTTAAGGGGTTAAGACGCTCATGCATAAGCTTAAGGACACATTGCTATTAATTAAAAAAAAAAGAGAATGTGGAGCTCACGAGGTTAACTGTGACCCTCTCACCCAGGGAGGGAAAGAGTATCAAAAAGAAAACCACCACAGTCCTCAGTGTCCTACCTCAAAAAAAGTCTATGATGGAAGTAAATGATAGAAAAAAATTTATTTTTATATGTGATTAAATGATTCAATCATTTCTACATATTGCCGAAGTCTATCATAGACTTTTTTGAGGTAGGACACTGAGGACTGTGGTGATGGTCTTTTTGATACACATTGCTATTAACCCAGCTCATTTTCACCTTAAGGACCAGAGCATTTTACACCCACATATGGGGTATTTCCTTACTCAGGAAAAAAGACCCCCATAATTTGTAACTCCATTTCTCCCTTTACCTCTTGTGAAAATGAAAAGTATGGGGCAACACCAGCATGTTAGTGTAAAATTAGTTATTTACACTAACTGGCTGGTGTAGACTCCAACTTTTTCTTTTCATAAGGGGGTAAAAGGAGAAAGAGCCCCCCAAAATTTGTAATGCAATTGCTCCCGAGTACGGAGATACCCCATATGTTGCCCTAAACTGTTTCCTTGAAATACGACAGGGCTCCGAATTGAGAGAGACCCATGCGCATTTGAGGACTAAATTGGGAATCACTGGCGTAGAATACTCCTATGTCCACCCCTATGCAATCCCTAAACAGGGTGCCTCCAGCTGTTGCTAAACTCCCATGCATGGACAGTCCGTGGCTATCCGGAAATGCTGGGAGTTGTTTTGGGTTGCTGGCGGAGACAGTGTAAGGGGGGTGTATATGTAGTGTTGTACCCTTTATTATGTCTTAGTGTAGTGTTTTTAGGGTACATTCACATGGGCGGGTTTACGGCGAGTTTCTTGCTAGGAGTTTGCGCTGCGGCGGAAAATTTGCCACAGCTCAAACTTGAAGCAGGAAACTCACCGTAAACCTGCCCGTGTGATTGTACCCTGTACATTCACATGGGGGGGGGGGGCGCAAACCTCCAGCTGTTGCAAAACTACAACTCCCAGCATGGAGTTGTACTTTGTTAACAGCTGGAGGCACACTGGTTGGAAAACCTTCAGTTAAGTTCTGTTACCTAACTCAGTATTTTCCAAACAGTGTGCCTCCAGTTATTGCAAAACTACAACACCCAGCATGTACTGACTGCCGAAGGGCATGCTGGGAGATTTAGTTATACAACAGCTGGAGGTATGCAACTACAACTCCCAGCATGGCAAGACTGGGAGTTGTAGTTTTGCAAGATTTAGAGGGCCAAGGTTTAGAAACCATTGCACAGTGATCTCCAAACTGTGGCCCTCCAGATGTTGCAAAACTACAAATCCCAGCATGCCCAAACAAACAGCTGTCTGGGCACGCTGGGAGTTGGTTTTGCAACATCTGGAGGGCTACAGTTTAGAGACCACTGTATAGTGGTCTCCAAACTGTAGCCCTCCAGATGTTACTAGGCAACAACTCACCGGCTTCCGCAGTCTAAGATCGCCGCAGGTAAGTGACCACCGCCGGTCACACTACAGTTCCCCCATTCTCCCCTGGCTACCGTGGGGGGCAAAACGGGGGAACCGGTCTGCTATTGGTCGGTCGCTTCTGACCGACCAATAGCAGGGATAGGAGGGGTGGCACCCCTGGCACCTCACTCCTATCCCTTCAGGGGGGGGATCGTGGGTGTCTTGGACAGCCCAAATCCCCCTTATTTTCTGGGTCCCAGGAGACACGTATGACCCGGAATTGCCACAGATCGCCAGTCTGAATTGACCGGCGATCGCCAACATTGGGGGGCAGAGTCTCAGGACCCCCCAGGGGTTTGCAAGGGGTGCCTGCTGAATTATATCAGCAGGCATCCCAGTCCTGTCCCCGCCGGTTAGCGGCGGGGACAAAATTCCCATGGGCGTACAGGGTCCTTAAGTACCAGGGTGTCAGGGCGTACCTGTACACCCTGGGTCCCTAAGTAGTTAAAAGGAGAGGAGGGGGAAAAAAAAAAAGTGCAAAAATGTAAAATCCCTAAGGCTGGATTCACATCACAATTTGAGTGTCCGCTGCACAGATACGATTTCAGAAGCTCAAATCGCCTGAAGTCGTATATGAGCAGGGACAAGTACTGACAGATACGGAGCCATTAACTATTATGGGGCTGTGGACCCGAACGTAGTCTGCTAGTGACTACGATCTGGTCCTTTTCTCAGCATGACAGATTTTTGACAGACTGAAAACCGTGGTCTGCCACGATTTTCAGTCCCTGTCAAATATAGCCAACTTATATTAGGTTTTATTTTGTTGTACTATTTGTTTTTATAAATTACACATTATTAATATTGTCCTCTGACCGCCATAATGCTTATATATCCCTGTATATAGAAAAATGGAGGGCTCATTTTTGCACTGTGATCTGTAGTTTTTATGGTACAATTTTTGTTTTGATGGGACTTTTTCCATTATACCAGAAACAAAATTAAGTGAAGAGGCCACAAATCTGCAAATTTTATAATTTTTTTTTTTTTTACATATAAACCATTGACCGTGTGGTTTAACCAATTTTATATTCATCTTTTGGACATTTTCACACTCCATGATACTACATGTTTATTTTTGTTAACTTTCTCTTATTTTTATTTTTTTTTATAAAATAAAGAGAAATTAGGAGCAATATAAACTTATTAGGGAAGGGGCTAACTTTTTATTCACTATTTTTTTTAGTCCACATAAAGGACTATTACATGCAATCTTTTGATTGTATACACTGAACAATTATGTACCATAGAAGAGCATTGACAAGGGTTATTGGTGCTCTATTGCTACAGGCTGCCTCTGCAGGACTGGAGCACCAAACAGACAGGGCCTCACGATTTCATCAAGGGTGTCTTGATAAGATCTGATGAGCTAAAGGGAATAGATTTTTGGCATTTAAGACTAAGATCAAAATTGATCACAGCGTCTAAAGAGTTAATGCCAGCTATCACCCCGATTGGTGATTTCCTGCATTAACCATTGGTCTTGGCTGCTGATAGTAGCTAGGAACATCCTGTTAAAGGGTTAAATATGTGAAATAAAGATGACTCTTGATTACTGACTTCTTTTCAGAAACCTTATCCATCTACTGTTCATGGGATCCATTGATTAGTCTCTACAAAATCCTACTCCTGTCATGGACAATCCTTCTATACAAGATGTTTATCTGAAATCAAGCAGTTTCTGCTGCTTTGCATGATTTTGAATGAATTTCAGCAATGTGTACCTGCGCACAATCACATGGGAATTTCACTGGTAATACTGAAGTGGTGCAATAATTAAATGTTAAGTAGCACATATGCAGTACCACACGTTCAGGACTTCTCTTTACCTGTGCCAGGATAAGCTGCTCCTTTGGACATCAGGTGCGGGCAGCTTTATTTTTATTTTAAGTACTGTGTTCTATACAGGACCTTGAAGAAGCTATAAGTTATTTACAGCTTCCAGATTTTTATATCTAAAGACTTGGACAGTTCCAGTCATCTGCTTATTTTTCTGTAATCTTTATTTGTTCTTATTTTGGGCTGATATTGTGGGGGCTTTCAAACCAATTACCAGTTTCCCATTGAGCTGTGGTCTCAAAAAAATTTAAAATTGATTCCAGGACGATCATTGTTAATTGAAAATACTATAACTTGAGAGACCACCGAGTACTAACTTCTCCCAAATCTGATGTACCCTACACAGTACCTAGGGTGTACATATGTTAAAGAAATGGCTGTAACAGAGGTAAGAAAAGGTACAAACAACACTTGTAACTTACCCTTTCATCACGAGAAACCTTCATAGCTTTTAGAGTAGCTGCATCCAAAAGCAATGGGGGACCAAGCTCAAAAATACTGCGCAGAAATCCATTTGTCTATGTATAGAAAAACACAGCATATAACATTTGAGAGATCCATAAATTTTATATAATCTACACACAGTCATGGCTGTAAGTGTTGGCAGCCCTGAAATTTTTCTAGAAAATGAAGTATTTCTCACAGAAAAGGATTGCAGTAACACACATTTATTCCCTTTGTGTGTTTTGGAACTAAACCAAAAAAGGGAGAAAAAAAAGCAAATTAGACAATGTCACACCAAACTCCAAAAATGGGCTGGAGAAAATTATTGGCACCCTTAACTTATTTAGTTGCACACCCTTTGGAAAAGAATAAATGAAATCAGTCACTTCCTATAACCATCAATAAGCTTCTTACACCTCTCAGCCGGAATGTTGGACCACTCCTCCTTTGCAAACTGCTCCAGGTATCTCTTATTAGAAGGCGCCTTTTCCCAACAGCAATTTTAAGATCTCTCCACAGGTGTTTATTGGCGTTTACATATGGACTCATTGCTGGCCACTTCAGAACCCTCCAGTGCTTTGTTACTATCCATTTTTGGGTACTTTTTGACGTATCATTGTCCTGCTGGAAGACCCAAGATCTTGGACGCAAACCCAGCTTTCTGACACAGTGCGACCCAAAATCTGTTGGTAATCCTCAGATTTCATGATGCCTTGCACACATTCAAGGCACCCAGTGCCAGAGGAAGCAAAACCACCCCAAAACATCATTGAACCTCCACCATATTTCACTGTAGGTACTGTGTTCTTTTCTCTGTAGGCCTCATTCCGTTTTCGGTAAATAGTAGAATGATGTGCTTTACCAAAAAGCTCTCTCTTTGTCTCATCTGTCCACAAGACATTTTCCCAAAAGGATTTTGGCTTACTCAAGTAGTCTTGCTTTTTTATGCCTCTGTCAGCAGTGGGGTCCTCCTGGGTCTCCTGCCATAGAGTTTAATTTAAATATTTAAATGTAGACAGTTCACGCTGACACTGATGCTCCCCGAGCCTGCAGGACAGCTTGAATATCTTTGGAACTTGTTTGGGGATGCTTATCCACCATCCGGACTATACTGTGTTGACACCTTTCATCCGAACTATCTTCAGTCACAAAATAACGTCCGTTTTCAATAACGGACTATAACAGGTTCAAACGGCTATTAGGAAATCCCATAGACTATAATGGGATTTTCTAACAGATGTATAGGATTTTGTTACTGCCATGACTATGTACAATAAATGAATTATATATATATATTATATATACACACTCACACACATATCTATCTGCACACACACACACACCTCTCTATAGTTGGTTAAAAACTGTATACAAAAAAATAATAATCTCTAGTTACATATCAATCCTGCCTGTTTTCCACTTAGCCTGCTGACATATGACATCACATACAACGTTCACGTGACATGATACTGCAGCCAATAATTGCTTTCATTTTTTAAAAGGCCTCTAAAAAATAAAAGCAATCTGATTGGTTGCTATGGGCAACTGGTCAACTTCTCAGTACAGGTGTTGACTTAGTAATGCCTTCCTATGATCAGATGCTATTCATTAGCAAATCACATAGGTTTACATTATAACAGCAGTCAAACACTACATGAGAATACATAAAACTCATCCTTTGAAAGATATTAGTGTTGGCTTACAGGCAGAAACATAGGCGCTAATATACATGTTTAACCCCTTAAGGACCAAACCCATTTTCACCTTAAGGACCAGGCCAATTTTATTTTTGGTTTTCGTTTTTTCCTCCTCGCCTTCTAAAATCCATCCATAACTCTTTTATACTTCCATCTACAGACCCATATAAGGGCTTGTTTTTTGCCTGACCAATTGTCCTTTGTAATGAAACCTCATTTTACCCTAAAATGTACGGCAAGGAAGGAAATTTAAATGAAAACCACAATTTTGCACATTTTGGAAGGTTTAGTTTTCACACTGTACACTTTACGGTAAAAATGACCTATGTTCTTTATTCTGTGGGTCAATACGATTAAAATGATACCCTTGGCTAGATACTTTTATACATTTTTTTTTAAGCGGTACAAAAATATAAAACTTTGTACAAAATCAGTAACCTAAAATTGCCCTATTTTGACCACCTATAACCTTTTCATTTTTCCATATATAGGGCAGTATGATGGCTCAATTTTTGCGCCGTCATCTTTACTTTTTATCAATACCACATTTGCATATTTAAAACTTTTAGATTTATAGTTTTTTTGGAATAAAATGTGAAAAAAAAAAGCAGCATTTTTGGACTTTTTTACGTTTATGCCTTTCACCGTACGGGATCATTAACATATTTTGATAGTTCGGACATCTACGCAGGCGGAGATACCAAATATGTTTATAACATTTTTTTTTTAAATCACGCTTTTTGAAGAAAACCGAACAATTTTCATTTTTATTGGGGGGGGGGGGGGGGATTTTTCCCTCTTTACTTTTTATTTTTACATTTTTCATGTCCCCATAGGGGACTATCTATAGCAATCATTTGATTGCTAATACTGTTCAGTACTATGCATAGATGCTATGCACTGATCAGTATTATCGGCTATCTCCTGCTCTGGTCTGCTCGATCTCAGACCAGAGCAGGACGAATGCAGGTAATGGGACCTCCATCCGCCATTACAGGCGATCCGATCATCTATTTTATTATGCGCAATGCCGCAGATGCCGTGATCTGTACTGATCACGGCATCTGAGGGGATAAAGGGGTTATCCAGGAAAAAACTTTTTTTTTTATATATCAACTGGCTCCAGAGAGTTAAACAGATTTGTAAATTACTATTAAAAAATCTTAATCCTTTCAGTACTTATCTGCTGAAGTCGAGTTGTTCTTTTCTGTCTAAGTGCTCTCTGATGACACGTGTCTCGGGAACTGTCCAGAGTAGAAGCAAATCCCCATAGCAAACCTCTTCTACTCTATGCAGTTCCAGACAAGCAGAGATGTCAGCAGAGAGCACTGTTGCCAGACAGAAAAGAACAACTCAACTTCAGCAGCTGATAATTATTGGAAAGAGTAAGTTTTTTTAATAGAAGTAATTTACAAATCTGTTTAACTTTCTAGAGCCAGTTGATATATAAAAATAAGTTTTTTCCTGGAATACCCCTTTAATGGTGGACAACCGCCATTACTGGCGGGTCCCTGCCGTGTATGACTCGAGCACTGCTCCGATGCTTGCTGTCATACACAGGACGTAAATGTACGTCCTGGTGGGCGAAGTACAGCCAAACCAGGACATGTTTACGTCCGTGGTCGTTAAGGGGTTAAAAACCATAGTCAGTAAAGAGCTCAAGGTAGGAGGCAATTTCCTTTAGAAGGTACCAATGTATAAACTATAACAACCAACTTACCATAAGATGAAACTGCATTCCCGAACCAAACAGTTCCTTGAAGACCCCATATGTTAGTCTCTTCACCCAGCAGTCAACATGCATGCGTTCTCTCCCAAACTGGATCACTGCTGACTGGAAGTCTCCATCCTACGTATGCAAAACAACTGAAATGCTGACACCAGAATAGAGAGACTGCATGCCTTTAAGTGTAGTGGATTAGCTGGTTACATACCTCTACAGCTCTAAGGACATCTCGAAAAACTGACCGTTGTTTCCTTCTATCAACTTTGGCTCTATGCTTGTGACAGTCAGTGGACAAAGCTTTCAAAGTTTCAGTTAAAGGTTCAAGATCTTCATAATAAAAGTCCTAAACCAAAAAGCAGACGTTAAAAGGCTGGAATTGTACTACAATTATCTAAATTTTATAAAAAAGTTATTGTATCAAAAACACAAACCAGGGAAGCAAACTAGTACATCTGAAGTAGCTGCCCTTCTAAATTCTACATGTGGGATCTTGTATATCGTAATGTATTGAAATATGTATCACACTGAATATTAGGGCTGGGCGGTATACCAGTTCATACCGAATACAGAATTTTTTGGGCTGCACGATATGAATTTTCCCCCATAGCGCAATACCGGTTGGGACCCTCCCCTTCGGGAATGTATTATCAGCCCAGCGCAGCGCTGACCCCACATCGGGGAACTAATCCTATGTTACCCGCCAAACGCTGTTCTGCCCCCCCCCCCCCCCCCAATTAATGATCAGCGCAGAAGGGTACTACTCACAGATGTCACCCGCAAGCACTGCCCCCCCCCTTTCTTGGGGGCTGCCGGAACTCTATACTGTACGCCAGTGGTCTCCAACCTACAGACCTCCAGATGTTGCAAAACTACAACTCCCAGCATGCCCAGACAGCCAACGGCTGTCCGGGCATGCTGCAAGTTGTGGTTTTGCAACAGCTGGAGGTCCGCAGGTTTGAGACCACTGCTGTACGCTGTATCCCTATGCCCGGGCTGCAAAAGAAAGAAAATAAACTAACTCACCTATGTCGGCCACACGCTGGGGACTGGAACGTCCGACAGCCGTCAGCCTATCACCGGCTGCAGCGATGTCCCGCCCTGGCTGGTTATAGGCTGAGCCCACTGTCATGTAAGGAGCTCTGGCCGGCTTCTTACATGACAGTGGGCTCAGCCTATCACTGACCGGGGCGGGACATCGCTGCGGCCGGTGATAGGCTGACGGCTGTCCGACGTTCCAGTCCCCAGTGTGTGGCCGACGTAGGCGAGTTACAGTTTATTTTCTTCATCTTTTGCAGCCCGGGTATAGGGATACAGCATACAGCAGTGGTCTCAAACCTGCGGACCTCCAGCTGTTGCAAAACTACAACTCCCAGCATGCCCGGACAGCCATTGACTGTCCGGGCATGCTGGGAGTTGTTGTTTTGCAACAACTGGAGGTCCGCAGGTTTGAGACCACTGGCGTACAGTGAGTTCTATCGCCGGGGGCCCCCCCAACAAAGATGAGGAGGGCAGTGCTTGAAGGTGACATCTGTGAGTAGTACCCCACTGGGCTGATCATTAATTGGGGGGAGCAGAACAGTACTAGCGGGTCACATGATTTGGGGGGGGAGCCGAACACCGCGCTCGGGTCACATGATTGGGGCGGGTTTAAAATACTGTTATATACCGTGGAACCACCGTAAGTTAAAAAAAAATACCGTGATACACATATTTGGTCATACCGCCCAGCCCTACTGAATATAAACTAGTGTATTGGTCATGCAAAAAATAAATAAAATATGACAAAAATTAACCTAGCATCTTTCTGTGTCATGTGACCAGGAAGGACTAAATGAAAATCTATGGTGCCACCCTGGTCTCAAGTCAAAAGATTTTTTTTTTTTTTTTTATTGCCCGGTCTATTTTGACACTTTCATAATCTTTTCTGGCTTCTAAAAAAAAATGTCGTTTATGGAGGACTTTCCTACTGGCAGGACATACCTGATCAGCTGGTGACTCCCGGCACCTTTACTGATTAGCAAATGGAAGGCACCAAGGTTGGTTAGCAGGCATACCATCATACATTTTCCGATGGCGTGGCTGGTACTGCAGCTCAATGCCATAAGCTTGCAGTACCAAGAACCGCCACTAAGATGCAGGACATCGCACATTTTAATCAACTGATCTGTGGGATATCTTAAGGACAGACCAACAAGATTTAAGAATAAGTAAAGCCTTTTAATTTAACCATTAAATAGTAACTTCGCATTGTATCCCAATCCTGGTTATTCACCCCTGCAACTCCCATCTCTCTCCTATAGTTAGAAAACCAATTGATGCCTTTGTATTTTGTTACACTGCTACAGTTACTCATGAGTGCTGTCCATCTTGATCAATGCTGATGTGCTTTGAATGGAGCTCATCTGGCATGCCTCTCAAAGAACAAAACCATTAGTGCTGTTAGGAAAGCAGTCCACCGAGCACAAACTGTTCAGGACTAAAAAAAGAAAAGAAGAAACTAAAAAACATTTAAGTCGGATTTGTTATAAAATGGGCATCACTGCTTAGTTCAATTAAAACATTGATACAGCACATTCTCCTATAAAGATAAAAGTCACAGCTGCTTAAATTCAGGAAGTGTATACAATATAGATCATTACAAGCTATTACATTTCAATCACATCCCGCTTCCTACAACACTGAGGCTTTGTTCACATATGGATTGGAAGGTCTGTTAGAAGCCTCTGTAACAGACTGACAAAAATAGGCACTACTTCTCCACATAAGATGCTAAACATGGCGAACTCAACGGAACCCCAAATAGCCAACGACAGCCATCAGATGCCATGTGTTTCTGTCATTTGATGGGTGCTGCACCACTGTCCTAGTCATCTCAATCATAGGAGCAGAATATGCTGTAAGGCCTTAATCTGTTATAGCAGTGTCCCATTACTCTCTAGATCTAAGCAATCTCCATTTAGAAAGGTGTAGGAACATTTCTATACTTACAGCATCTGCTTCTCGTGCTAGTTCAAACAAAAGAGCCAGTGTCTCCCCAGCTGCAATTCTCATGTTCACATCATCACAGGACAACAGCCGTGGAAGTTTATGTACATGCCTATTAACAAAATCGATTCAGTTTGCATGCGGATGGTCATGTTTACCAAACAAAGTAAAATAATATCTAAATTGGCAAATGGGGCTACGGATTGGAGATAGGTATCATTATTATGCGGTATCCAGTGTATTAAAGGGAATCTGTCAGTGTTACCTGCACTAACCTATTCGTACAAGTGACACGGATGACAGATTCCCTTTGACTTACAATGGGGTTTGATGTGTTATCTATTGTTTAAAAAGGTTCTATGGGGCACTAGTGGAAGTTGTTAAACTGTTGATACTGCAGCATTAGCTTAGTTATTTAAGGAAATGCGTTATGACATAATAGAAATTGTTTAAAGCTTATGTTAAACATTTAAGGTGTTTTTTTTTTTTTTTTTGTTTTTTTTTTTAATAACTTGCCATCTATATTTTTTTAAATAGTCCTGCAGAATTAGCGTTTTTGGCATGGGCACCTGGCATAGAAATAGGCTGAAAGTTTAGTTTTGTCTGTCATAAGGAGGGTGCTGCTACAAAGTGATCTGTGCAGTATTATTGTGAATGCCGACTTCAGTATATAGAGGAGACAAGATCTTTTCAATAGCTGAAGCTCCCCTCACCATGTGGGATGACCACTCACTGAGCTCCATGACCTTTATGACTAAAGTGTCATAGAATGCATGGGGAAACAACTCCAACCTTTTCTGCCCAATTCACCCTTTACTACAGGACTATCTTTCTTCTAGGTATACATAGGAGACCACTACTACTCCTATCCCTGTCCATGCTTGATTGACCGTCAGCTGGAAGCCAAGCCCTGTCAGATAAGGATGGGAGGTGAGCGAGGAGGCGTCCCCGCCCTCAGCTCTCAAGGGTCTTGGGAACGCCTCTTTGGAATGAGAAAATGAAAGCATTTTTTTAATGTTATGGAATCACAGACAGATCGTGCTTAGTGCAAGGTGACACATGGTACCTTTTCATATATCTGACAGTTTGGAATGTGACTTGCAGCTGATGGCTTTAAAAATTTAGCTATAAAAGAGTGCCTGTCATGAAAAAATTTTTTATATGTTAAAAAGTAAGCCATTACAGACAAGTTCCTAAATGTAGGTTATAAAAAAAAAAAAATGTATATTTTCTGTTTATTTTCATTAACGAAAACCCAACAATAGGGGCTCCGTACACGTCCAGTCTTAATGATTTTGGACTCATGCTGGCCTGGCAGTATGAGTCCGAAATCAGATTGCAGCCGAGACATGACTACTGCTCCTTGCTGTCAATCATGCAGCTCAGCTATTGCTCTCACCCCCCCCCCCCCAACCAACCGCTGCCCCAACTATCTACCCAACCCCCCCCCCCCCCCTTCACTCATACACTGCCCTATCCAGAAGAGGTGAAGCCTCCACCTTCCAAGCCCCCCTCTCCGTACGCCGCTGCTGGCCGACAGGTCCCTGTTCTCCGCTGACAGCTGTGGGCACTGTGACCGCCCTCAGAAGCCTCAGGCTGAAGACAGGCGACAGTGATCTCACCTTCTCCCGGCCGTCCTGCAGCTTCTTACTCTGCTGCTCCTCGGTGACAAAGTGAGGGCGGAAGGGGTCTCCCCCAGCAGGCTTCAGTGATGGAGCGCCTGCTGGGGAACGTCCACATCCTCCTGCCAGCAGATCACAGTTTGTCAGCAAGAAGGATGGTAAGATAAAGAGCTTTTTAAAGCTCTTTTTAAAAGGGAGAAGTTAGGTGTAGTTAGGGAACATAGCCTAAGTTAGTTTAGCAAAGTTTATTTGATGACAGGTACTCTGTCACTGTGGCTTACAATAGGAGGTTAATGGTCATAGGACTATGCTTGTAAGGGAAGATCTGGCTGCTTAAATTCCCTTATCACATTGGAAACACATTGTGTGAGGAAGTATCAGTGGCTACTGTTTACTTACATCTCAATTTTTTTCTTCACTTCACTACTATGACATATGGTCAGCAGGAGAGCCCATGACTGCAGAGCCTGGATGTGAAGTGCTGACGCGTTATCAGTTCCACCTTCTGAGCGATACTGCTTGGTGAAGAGATTTTCCATACACTCCATTGTCATGTATAAATCCTGAAAAAAACATGATTTCCTTAGGACTTACGTTTTGAATAAAAAAAAATAAAAACAATAAGAGTATATGTACAATTTCAGGTATGTTAAAAATGCAGTCTTACCTCAATGTCATCTGTGGCAATGAAGCAGCAGAGGCCCAAATAACCTGCACACTAAAATTCAAAAAGGGCATTATAATAGAAACACACACATATATTTGATCACTAGTGAAAATAGACTCTCGCTAAAGAGAAAATTACCAGCTGGATCACCTGCTCAAACCTGAACATACAGGTACATAATATGGGCAATGACTATTCAAATGTCAAAAGGGGGCAGGGTTATTGGCAGAAGTGGATGGAAGAGCAGCAGCAGTCTACAGTGCAGTTAAGTCTACTTTCACTGTCGGGTCCCGGCGGCTCCTATTTACTATTATGGTGGCCACCGGGGCCAGTTATGAATAACGGAAGCAGAAGAAGCCACATGCTTTCATTTTTCGCGCTTTATTCTTCCCGGCTCTCGCAGCAGCCATCACACTGCCGTGCACTAACCGCAGTGTGAAAGAAGTTAAAACCAAAAAATATATCTATCCTGAGCGGCTGCACAGATTTTCACCCAACACAAAGTGTTTGACAGAAGGGTCACCCGTACTAATCTGAATATGCATGTAAATAATGCAGGTGACCCTGTTTCTATTTGCCTTTTAAAGGGGTTGTCAATGGCACAAAGTTATTTTGTGGTTGCCCAAGTGTATATTTACCTTCATTCTAAATACTGCACTGACACCAAAATTCCAGACTGACTGACAATACCAGGATTTCTAAAACTGACCATAAGGTTACCAATTCTCCTTCATGATGTGTGTGATGGTGGCAGGCTGTCTGGCTTTGTTCACTGGCTATGCTAACCCCAAAAATAGATAACGCAGTCAATCTTCAGGACATGATCACAGAGTTATCCCAGATGTCAGGTGTCAGCTGCAGTTAGCAGCTGACACTCGCAGTGTACAGAGCAGGCTCAGTTCATGAGCTGCAGATTTACATAAGTCAGATGTCAGGAAACTTAAAATCAAACTAAACAAATACACTTATTGGAGGATATTTATCAAAACCTGTGCAGAGGAAAAGTTGCCCATAGCAACCAATCAGATCACTTTCTTTAACAAGGCCTCTGCAAAATGAAAGAAGCGATCCGATTGGTTGCTATGGGCCACTTTTCCTCTGCACGTTTTGATAAATTTCCCCCCTTAACACTAAATGCTTTACTTTTAAGTCTATGACCTTTTATCTGACTTGTTACATTTGTTACTTTTCTACATACCTACCTGAAATTCTGCCAACATGTACCAACACAGTGCAATTGTTCATTTAGCGGACTTAGAAAGCAATACTTACAGCCTGGCGAGCAGACATGTTTGCACTCCTGTCAGAAATGATGTTTTTTAAGACCGGAGCTAAGGTTTTGAAGACTTCTTCGCTTTCCACTCCAGAGCCAAGCTGACAGCACAGGAGGCAGGCTAGAGCTGCAGCCACACGCTGTTCTTCACCTTTACCTAAATCAATGTTTGCAATGATTTACTGACTGAAAAAGCCATCTCTTGGGAAATTACTCACAGTCTAAACCTCAACTGCATCACTTACCCTTTTTCAAGCAACGCTCAATACTATCTGTAAGGGTTATCCTCCTTTCTTGGATGAAATCGTAGAGTATCTTACAGGACAAACCATTCTTCAGTCCTTCAAGGGCAGCTTGCCTGGTCTTCGCACTGTAGACCAGACAGACACGTTAAGTGATTTTATTGGGGGATTTATTAACTGGCATGCACCCTAAAAATTGAACAGTTTTGGTTTTGCACACTGATAGGTGCTGAAGTTATCCAATGTTACACTTTATGTTGTCTGCACTGGCTACATTTGTCTTGCCGTGTGCTTACAGGGGATGTGGGTTGCAGATACATTGCTTGGTGCACTAGATTTATCAAATGTACTCCAGTTACCAGCTGGTGTTATGAGTGTGTCCGCTTTTCAACATTACCCGGCGGGAATCCTGTGAATTGCATACATTTATGAAGAGACATGTACCATATAATAAATTTTGTGCAACAATTGGGAAAAAATATGAGCTTATGATAAATTATTCCCATAGACTTCAGGTGTGTGTGTGTGTGTGTGTGTGGGGGGGGGGGGGGTCCCTTTGTTGCTACAGGGCAAATATTAACCTAGACATCACTTCCCTTAACTGCTGAAACCAGTGGAATCAGCACAGATGTAGGTTTAAAAAAATATAAAAAGGGCCCTTTTCCATAAATGAGCCACTTTCAAATAGCACAGACATTTCTTCTTTCCTAAACCACATTTGGAGAAATCTTTCTAAAGGCAGATCTACACACCATTTTTCAGTTATGAGCTTATGATCAGGCTCCTTTACTTTTCCACTCCAAAACTCATTCACTCTAAAAAACTATCAAGCTGGACTACCAACTCCCTAAGGGATCAGAGGTAACATGCTGTTTATTCATGGAGAGGGGTTAAGCTCCCTAGTGCTTGATTCACAGCTTAGGACTTGTTCACAGTGCCTCTGTGCTCCGGTTAATGGTGCTCTGTTTGCTAGTCCGTCAGAACAACAGGAATTTAGAGAAAAATAAGTAGCGCATATCCTTTTTTCTTTTCTGCTCACTCTGAGATGGTGGTGTCCAGTGTGATCCAACCAGTTTTGGGTATGTTCGGCCCCCAAAAAAATAAAACAAAAACAAACCAAATGGACCCAGAACAGAACAAAGCACAGCAGCAGCGTGAACTTTGCCTTAAAGGACATCTGTACTGCATGAATTTTACATATTCCTGTGCCCAGTCTGCAAAAAAAACAAAATAAACTGACTCTCCTTCCTACATTCCCCCGTTGCTCCGGTACCGGCCTCACGGTCCTCCGCTGCGGTCCTCTTGCTGCTTCCTAGGGACAGTAACGTCACAGAGCCGTCAGCGTATAACCGGCCGCAGTGATGTCCCGCCGCGGCCGGTGATCATGTAAGGAGCCGGCCAGAGCAATGGAGGGGACGTAGGAAGGGGAGTTAAAGTTTATTTTGTTTATTCTGGCAGCCTGGACATAGGAATATGTAAGATTCATGCAGTACAGATGTCCTTTAAGCTTCTGTTTGTGCAATGCATGGCAGTAATAGCCGTTATTCTTCACCCAACTTAACATTCGAGATGGGGCCGGCTGAGGGAAAAACTATTCCTATGCCATATACAATTTTTATAATTGCTAAACATAGCACTACTCATTTACAAACTTTTCTGGATAAGCTGCCGTGTGCGTGTATAAGGGGCAGTGACCATTTGAGGACAAAATGGATTGTTTTAGACCAGTTGCTCCGGGTTACTTTTCAAGGGAAATCCTTGAAGTTTTAGGTGGTTTGATTATCCAGGAAACTTACATGATAAGACAGGTACTAGTTGTGTGTACACAAGCAGAAGCTACAACTTTCTTTATGGCATTTTTCTTTAGATTTTTGCTCTGCAGGCTTTACCTCATTTTCAGTTGTTCCTGTACTAGTGGGTAGAGCCTACCTTCTAATGCACAAGCACAGGAGAGGAGATCATTCTCTTCCATCTCTATGGTACACAGCTGAAAGTCAACCCTGCAATGAGACCCAATACAGCAAAACCTGTGTAATCTCTTTGTATTGTGTATTAATCTGGCACTCTACGTCTCCCTTACCCCTCCCCTCAGACTCGTACGGGCAGCATGTAAATTGATCCATTAGAGAGCTGCTTTACTAAACAGAACTGAGCTGTTTTTCAGAGTGAGCGAAAATGTAGAGAGCAGAAAGAGCTTGACAAGAGGAAAAAGCTAAAGATATAAGGTGAAAACCTCACAGATCACAATAGAAAATTGAACTGAAAAGGTCTTTTATGTGGCTGTCTTCTAAAATAAAATGACTACTATGCAAAAATTTAGAGTGGGCTGGAACTCCTTCACAAAGTCTGGTCTTGATGGGTGGTCTTCTCAAAGAGGAGGGTTTTGGAGACGTTTCACTACATTACAGTTTTCGTTACATTTGCTTCTACTACTGACTTGTGCAATTTGTTTGTGTAAGATACCAGGAGAAATGGTGTTTCAACAATGTAAGGTATTGCTATGATTTCCAAACAAAAACTATGAACTTTGATTTCTCAACTGTAAAAGGGATATCACAAGGAACAAAGGCTGCGACTACAGCCTAGTACTGATACAAAACATTCAAGCACTAAACTTATTTAACAAAAACCAAAAGTTACAAGAATGGTGTCCCTGTTTCTGCAAATAAATGATTTGCCAATATACCTCCTGTAGAAGTAATGAAGATTAAAGCTCTCTGCTTATTGTCCTTTAGTAAGAACCTTCACTATCTCTTAGTCACGTGTCCATCACATGACCAGGACAAATAATTCCCAGGGATTAACCAATGAATTTTTACAGCTGCAAAAAACACAAACTAAGCTTCTGTGTTCAGAACACTGCAATGCCTGTCCGGATGTCACGTGGGGTCCCAGCGGCCAAACCCCCATGATCTGACATCTTTTCCCCTATCCTTTGGATCGTGTATAAGATGTCTAGGGGTGGAGTATCCCTTTAAGTGTTGGGTGGCATTTTCCAAATGTACAAAATTTATGAGTTTGGGTGGGGTTATGTTTTTATTTTATAATGCCCCATATATTTCAGGAATGTATGTATAACATGTATGCATGTATGACAGTATTTACACAACACCCAAAAAAGCTGAATATCATCAGAACCAGAGCACCATAGCATAGCTTCAAATGAATCTCAGGAGGCCGTATTATGCCAATCTGAAAGCACCCAAATACCCATTTCATTAAGCAGAACTAATTGAAAACTTCTGTTTATGTCAACACCTAGTGTGTGAAAATGTCTGACTGCAATCTGCCCTATTTGTCTGGAATGTGTTAGTTATTCCTCTAGGATATCACTAGAAAAGCAGTCAGCAGATTTCACCCTGAAGATCAAGTATGGAGAGGATAGAGACCGTGCCAACTTTACAGACTCCACAACCCAGGTGTTTAGCAGTATCTGGATCGAGAATAGATTAGCAAGTGCTTAATGTCTCACACCTTTGTGGGAGAATTAAGTATGATCTCTGTTAAGGAGGTGGTATAATCTTAAGTCTTACAGGATCACATCCTCTTCATTCTGTCAGCTAAGCCCCTGGTGCCCCCCAATGGCCCCTTGCCCCATAACTCTGAAGAACGAACAGAAAACTTCCCCCTTCCTTGCTCCTGTGACATGTTATCTCAGCAAGAGCATGCCTGCGCAGCCAATAAATGGTCACGGGGAGGTCCCTTCTCAGTCAATGACATCACAGGAACAAGGAAGCAAAGGAGACTAGTGGGGGGGCAGGAGTGTCAGCTGTGTGGGAGCGGGGTAAGATGAGTATAACTTATTTTTACACCACTTTTAATTCTGCACAACCCCTTCAAGTAACAAGGGCTAAAGTAAAAGCTGCATATCTATGCACATCCCATTTCAACCTACTCTAGCCAGAGAGACGTTCATAGCACAGAAACCAGACAGAACCTTGGCTACTGAAGAGCCTCCCTGGCAGGACATACGAGACATGCCCATGGCAGTGGAAGGGTTAATACGTGTTTATCAGAAATGTGAGAACAAAACTTTTAGACCGCAATAAAGTCAGTAAGTGTTAAAATCAAGCAAGCTATTACTCCTTTTGCAACACTTCCAACAAGCACCTAGCTCAGTGTTTCCCAATCAGGGTGTCTCCAGATATTGCAAAACTACAACTCCCAGCATGCCTGGACAGCCTTTGGCTGTCCAGGCATGCTGGGAGTTGTAGTTTTGCAACACCTGGAGGCACCCTGGTTGGGAAACCCTGACCTAGCTGATAACTACATAATGAAATATGCTGCTGACTATAGAGCCAATGAGGAGAATGGTGGCGCTTCAATGCTCACAAACCTCTTGTCCATTGTCAGTTCTATAAGTCCCTTCAGTTTGAATTCCAAGTCTTCCTGAGCAGCTTCTTCATCAACCTCCGCCCCTACTGGAAGAAAATACAATCACAAGTTATGATGGAATAAAGAACCGAGCAGCAACAGGCAACAAATGACAGGTTCATACCATCTTCAGCAAAGCTGGCAACATCACTGAAGCTACTGCAGTGACTCATGGTTTCAATGGAGGAATCATCATCGCTAAATGGCTGGATGGTTTTCTGACGGCCACCTAAAAAACAAAGCAAACTATTTATACAACCTCAAATATATATATATATATACACACACATACACATACATATATACACACACATACACACACATACACATATACACACACATACACATACATATACACACACATACACATACATATACACACACATATATATATATATATATATATATATATATAAAATAGTAATTCTGACTAACAAATTTACTTACAGCTAGTACGGAGCCACTACAGAGGAGTTAAACAACCGGGACTATTTGGATGCAATAAACCAAAGTGGGGATGTAAACCCTGTGGCAAGTGTGTGGCCTGTCCTAACGTGTACAGACAACAAATTCTGTAACCGCGATGGAACTCTGTCGTTTTTAATTACCCACACGTTATGTCATTCCACAGGAGTAGTTTACCACGCCACATGTCCATGTGGTTTGATCTACGTGGGTCTGACCACAAGGGAATTAAGGAGGCCCACAAGAGAACATGTGCTAGGTATCCAAGCTGCCAAAGATGAGGAGGATTTAAATATACTTACCACAATACCGTGTCACTTCAAGACCCACAATTCCGAACCCCACTGGTTTCAAGGTAACGGGCATTGATCAAGTATTTGTAGGGATCCAAGAGGGCGAATGGAGAACAAAATTGGCCCAAATGGAAACAAAGTGGATCCACACCTGGTAGTCAGACGACCTCTTTGCCACTGCGAGAGTGAGCGCTGCCGTTTTACTTTATTGGAAGACTCCGAACCGGACAACCAGCTGGAGGGTTATAAGGCAAACCCCCGCTGGCTGAGGACTTCATGTAAAAGCGATATACCCATATGGTCTATTTCTCATTTTAATATTATCTATGATTGAGAGCGCATCTGACAGCACTGGATGAACTAATTAGCAATTTGTGACTGTCTGATGAATATACTATAGATGGGTCATTGTACTCTCTGAAAATCTTACTAACTCCCTATGTTCTGAATACTCCCCTGATGATGTCGCTGAAGACAGAAACGCGTTGGGTGAACTAGTCACCAGTAATGGATGACTAAGGGAGTGATTATTTTTGAGTTGCACTCTAGTGCTCAAATACATCTGGGAGGTGCTCTTGTGGTAACAATATAGCAATCAGAGTTGGACTATCTTAACAGCTCTTTTTATCGGTACCCTAACGAGAATACAAACACATTATACACATTTGTTGCTTTTGTAATTTTAAACATAGAGGTGCCTAAAATATAACTTCTTCCTATCACTGGTGTTGGTCAGCTGTTTACTTATATTGAAAGCTACCATACTGCTAATCCTACACTAATATCTGTGTATGTCAGAACTATATGCATGTCTGTTAAACTGCTGCCCAACAAGTGTTACCTCCTTGTCCTCGCTTTATACCTTCTTGTGTTACAGACTTACCTCCCCATATATATGTATTTTATGTGTTTTTATATTTTATTTTTCAATAAAGATCTCATATTTTGTTCTAATTTGTACTTGCTGTTCGTATTTAATAAGGACCACTGTATAGTTTCTCTCAGATTGCTGTGGTAGTTTGGTGACCACATTTACTACATCTTTGTTAACATCTGCATTGTGGCCTGTATCTATACGTGAAGCCACAACAATACCAGATCTGCTGCATCACAGATCATACTGTATGCATTGCAATTCAATACGATCCAGTTCTATTTCTTTCCCACAAATCTGATGGAAATGTGAATAAAGAACACAAGGCTAGTACAGTCTATGACTTAAGCCCGGTTCACACTTACAAAGCGCTGGATGGAAAACGTCTTTCTGGAGCTTCAGAGTGCAGCCAGCACTATGACTGCGCAGCTATTGCCATCCCCATAGACACGCATTGCCCCATTCTTTTGGTGGCAGAATTTCAGTGGCTGCTACGGAATTTTATCAGTCGCTAAATTTCTGTGGTGTGTACTGTGCAGCGGAACCCCATTACCAGCAATGGGACTATGCTGCCCAAGAATTTAATAACAGTTGACAGTTCTTTCCCGACCTTACCATACACATGAATGCTCAGCATGGGTAAATCTTCATGTGTTACCTAGGAGAAAGGGAGGGGTAAGCTACAGCCAGACTGCTCTGGTGCAGTGTAACCCTCAAAAATAAGGCCGGGTGGTGAAAATCCAACATGTTGACCCTTCTCTCTGCCAACATCATTTGTCACCGGAGAGTCAGGAGGCAGCCATACACCTTAGACAGTTAGCTGAATCAACAAGGTTTGATTGACTAATGCATGGGCACCTTTTCTTTTACATGTTGATGGTATACATATTGGTATAGCATTAAAAGGTTATGCAGTTTATACTTCAGCATAGCCAAAGATAGACTTAACCACCTATTAGTGACAAGTTTAGTTTTCAGGACACAAACAACCTACCAAAGGTAGCCCTAACACTATGCTTGATCTAATGGTCCCTATAAGTACACTATGGTATACTTCAAAGTATACCCCGAGCATACAGTTAAAGTGTGATTTGAATAGTCACCAACACCGACTTTTAATAGGTAGCTTTCTATTTGAATTACTAACTTCAACAAAAAAATTCCCAGGAGATCAGGTACTTCTTGTACTTAGTTTCAGATACAAACATGATCTTTATTAGGCAATGCTTAACCCCTTCAGGACGGAGCCCATTTTGGCCTTAAGGACCGGAGCGTTTTTTGCACATCTGACCACTGTCACTTTAAACATTAATAACTCTGGAATGCTTTTAGTTATCATTCTGATTCCGAGATTGTTTTTTCGTGACATATTCTACTTTAACATAGTGGTAAATTTTTGTCGATACTTGCATCATTTCTTGGTGAAAAATCCGTAAATTTGATGAAAAATTTGAAAATTTTGCATTTTTCTAACTTTGAAGCTCTCTGCTTGTAAGGAAAATGGATATTACGAATACATTTTTTTTTGGTTCACATATACAATATGTCTACTTTATGTTTGCATCATAAAATTGATGTGTTTTTACTTTTGGAAGGCACCAGAGGGCTTCAACGGTCAGCAGCAATTTTCCGATTTTTCACAAAATTTTCAAACTCAGTATTTTTCAGGGACCAGTTCAGGTTTGAAGTGGATTTGAAGGGTCTTCATATTAGAAATACCCCATAAATGACCCCATTATAAAAACTACACCCCCAAAAGTATTCAAAATGACATTCAGTCAGCGTTTTAACCCTTTAGGTGTTTCACAGGAATAGAAGCAAAGTGAAGGAGAAAATTCACAATCTTCATTTTTTACACTCACATGTTCTTGCAGACCCAATTTTTGAATTTTTACAAGGGGTAAAAGGACAAAATTTTTACTTGTATTTGAAACCCAATTTCTCTCGAGTAAGCACATATCTCATATGTCTATGTAAAGTGTTCGGCGGGCGCAGTAGAGGGCTCAGAAGGGAAGGAGCGACAAGGGGATTTTGGAGAGTACGTTTTTCTGAAATGGTTTTTGGGGGGCATGTTACCTTTAGGAAGCCCTTATGGTGCCAGAACAGCAAAAAAAAAAACACATGGCATACCATTTTGGAAACTAGACCCCTCGAGGAATGTAACATGGGATAAAGTGAACCTTAATACCCCACAGGTGTTTCACGACTTTTGCAAATGTAAAAAAAAAAAAAAAATTTTTACCTAAAATGCTTGTTTTCCCAAAAATTTTTTATTTTTAAAAAGGGTAATAGCAGAAAATACCCCTAAAAATTTGAAGCCCAATTTCTCCCGATTCAGAAAACACCCCATATGGGGGTGAAAAGTGCTCTGCTGGCGCACTACAGGTCTCGGAAGAGAAGGAGTCACATTTGGCTTTTTGAATGCAAATTTTTCTCTGGGGGCATGCCGCATTTAGGAAGCCCCTATGGTGCCAGGACAGCAATAAACCCCCCACATGGCATACCATTTTGGAAACTAGACCCCTCGGGGAACGTAACAAGGGGTTAAGTGAACCTTTATACCCCACAGGTGTTTCACGACTTTTGCATATGTAAAAAAAAAAAATTTTTTTTACCTAAAATGCTTGTTTTCCCAAAAATTTTACATTTTTAAAAAGGGTAAAAGCAGAAAATACCCCCCAAAATTTGTAACACAATTTCTCCCGAGTACGGCGATACCCCATATGTGGCCCTAAACTGTTGCCTTGAAATACGACAGGGCTCCAAAGTGAGAGCGCCATGCGCATTTGAGGCCTAAATTAGGGATTGCATAGGGGTGGACATAGGGGTATTCTACGCCAGTGATTCCCAAACAGGGTGCCTCCAGCTGTCGCAAAACTCCCAGCATGCCTGGACAGTCAACGGCTGTCCGACAATACTGGGAGTTGTTTTGCAACAGCTGGAGGCTCCGTTCTGGAAACAGTGGCGTACCAGACGTTTTTCATTTTTATTGGGGAGGGGAGGGGGGCTGTGTAGGGGTATGTGTATATGTAGTTTTTTTTACTTTTTATTTTATTTTTTGTGGTAGTGTAGTGTAGTGTTTTTAGGGTACAGTCGCACGGGCGGGGGTTCACAGTAGTTTCTCGCTGGCAATTTGAGCTGCAGCAGAAAGTTTGCGGCAGCTCAAATTTGCAGCCAGATACTTACTGTAATCCTCCGCCCATGTGAGTGTACCCTGTACGTTCACATTGGGGGGGACATCCAGCTGTTGCATAACTACAACTCCCAGCATGCCCGTTGGCTGTCGGTGACTGCTGAGAGTTGCAGTTTTGCAACAGCTGTAGGCACACTGGTTATGTATCACTGAGTTTGTGACCTAACTCAGTGTTTCACAACCAGTGTGCCTCCAGCTGTTGCAAAACTACAACTCCCAGCATGTACGGTGCATGGTGTACGGTGACTGCTGAGAGTTGTAGTTTGCAACAGCTGGAGGCACACCGGTCGTGAAACACTGAGTTAGGTAAAAAAAAACTCTGAGTTTCACAACCAGTGTGCCTTCAGCTGTTGCAAAACTACAACTCTCAGCAGTCACCGACAGCCAACGGGCATGCTGGGAGTTGTAGTTATGCAACCAGCAGATGCACCACTACAACTCCCAGCATGCACTTTAGCTGTTTGTGCAAGCTGGGAGTTGTAGTTATACAACAGCTGAAGGTACACTTTTCCATAGAAAGAATGTGCCTCCAGCTGTTGCAAAACCATAAGTCCCAGCATGCCCATAAGGGAATGCTGGGAGTTGTGGTGGTCTGCCTCCTGCTGTTGCATAACTACAGCTCCCAGCATGCCCTTTTTGCATGCTGGGAGCTGTTGCTCACCTCCAACGATCCTCGCCGCACAGGTCAGTCCCTCGTCGTCTCCGCCGCCGCAGCTGCTCCTGGGGCCCCCGATCCCAACAGGGGCGCCGGGGATCGGGGTCCCCAGCACCTGGGGTGCACGTCCCGCACCCGCTCACGTCCTCCGGAAGAGGGGCGGAGCGGGTGCGGGAGTGACACCCGCAGCAGGCGCCCTGATTGGTCGGCCGGTAATCCGGCCGACGAATCAGGGCGATCGTGAGGTGGCACCAGTGCCACCTCACCCCTGCAGGCTCTGGCTGTTCGGGGCCGTCAGAACGGCCCCGAACAGCCAGTATTTCCGGGTCACCGGGTCACTGGAGACCCGATTGACCCGGAATCGCCGCAGATCGCTGGACTGAATTGTCCAGCGATCTGCGGCGATCGCCGACATGGGGGGACATAATGACCCCCCTGGGCGATATGCCGGGATGCCTGCTGAACGATTTCAGCAGGCATCCGGCTCCGGTCCCCAACCGGCTAGCGGTGGGGGCCGGAATTCCCACGGGCGTATGGATACGCCCTCGGTCCTTAAGGACTCGGCATGCAGGGCGTATCCATACGCCCTATGTCCTGAAGAGGTTAAAAAAAAAAAAAAATAAAAAAAATTGTTTTACATTTGCACACACACAGTATGTCTCAATATACTATGAAGTCACATCTGTCTACCGCAGTGTTTCCCAACCAGGGTGCCTCCAGTTGCTGCAAAACTACAACTCCCAGCATGCCCGGACAGCCAAAGGCTGTCCGGACATGCTGGGAGTTGTAGTTTTGCAACAGCTGGAGGCACGCTAGTCTACAGAATCCTGCTCACTAATACCTGGTTTAGGTTACTGCTGTAAGATACCTAGGCAGAACACAGAAACCATCAAGAAGGAAGCTTCCTGTGATGCAGCTACAATAATAATAATATTATATATATATATATATATATATATATATATATATATATATATATATATATATATATATATATATATATATATATATATATATACACACACACACACACACACACACACACATACACACACACACACACACACACATACACACACACACACACACACACACACACACACAATCATTACCCAGCCCCATTATGATATATGACTGGTAATCTCTAATTCCAGCAGAAGAGAGGTGAAATGTTCTGAACCTTGAGAACCAAGGGATCACATGATAGATACGGTCACCGGAATGGATAAAACATTTATCAAGTGTTTACACAGCACATCAGCCAAAATCTAGAGTGGAAAAATAAATACCCACAGACGTAAAAGACTCCAGCCTTGTTCTGTTTGTTACATAAAGTCATGGAACATTTCAATAAGGAAATGGGATCAGCATTCTGGCTCCTCCTTTAGGTTTAATACTTGCGTATACTATATACATATCCATAGACCACCATTACCAGAAAGGCAATTTTTGTACCATTTGCATAGTATAAGCCAGCGTTTGTCATACAGAACCATGTAGACTTCCACCGAGCAGGACAAAAAGGCACAAAAACATATACCGTGCAATAAACGTATCACTAATTAAGGTATATGCGAAGGATGCAACTAAGTGACATCTATCACACACAAATGTAGTGTAAAAATAGCCTTAGGGTGCTTTCACACCACGTTTTGTACTTTAAAGCATGTCTATGAGCCGACCGGAGTGAACCGCAGCCTCCGGTCGGCTGCGGTTTCCCGACCGTAGGCAAAAACGCGGTTGACCACGTTTTTGCCTGCAGTCGGGAAACCGCATACGGCCGAAAATGCAGCCGACCGGAGGCTGCGGTTCACTCCGGTCGGCTCATAGACATGCATTAAATACGGTTCCCGAAAACGGCTGAGTGCGGGCGCCGCCATTAAGCCCCGCCCACCCCTCCTCCCAGCCGTATTCGGGAACCTTAAGTACAAAATGTGGTGTGAAAGCACCCTTAGTGTTAGGGTGGATGCACACCGTGTTTTTTCTATACAGTTCCTGTATACGGTTTCAAGTTAAAAACTGTACGGAACTGTATAGCAAACCGTATGCATTGACTAAATGTAAACCATATGTCAAACGTATCATCCGTTTTGTGTCTTATATGGTTTTTTACCTGTACCCAAAACTGTAGTCTACCACGTTTTTTGGTCCAGGTGAAAAACCACATTAAAACGTATATTTTTTTTTCAACATAGGAGTCAATGGGAACAGTACAGAACAGTATGTGCGCACGGTTCCATCCGGTTTGCACCATACTGGTTATGACTTTGCACAGTTTTTTTTTCTTGGAATTTCAATCAAACAAGTGAAACTTTATTCAAAATGGAGTGAAGAGTTCTTAAAAACGGATGCAACCAGACATCATTTTTCAAACCGTATACGGATTTTAACCGTATCCGGGTTGAAATTTGTACACACATTTTGATACAGTTTAGTCAGGTTTTGAGGAAGCCATTTTTCATCAAAAACCTGATACGGGAACTGTATTGCAAAAATGTGGTGTGCATGCACCCTTACACAATAGCTGTCTCCAACATGCACCGCTGACCTCTGACATGGATAATAGTAATTTTCATGATTGCAACTCATGAAAAAACTCAGACCAAAATAACAGGTCTTATCATTGAGGCCCAGGGGTTAGAACTGAGATCATATATTTATAGCAGCAGTGTTAGAAATCTTATTATGCAGGAGATCTCCAAGCATGGATGGCCTACGTACTTTGTGGGGCGGGGAAATACATATTTATTAAGAGGCTGAGCTACAGAAACAAGTAGTCCGGTACCTCAGGGCTAGCAAACGTCCTGGTGCAGTGGGAGGAAGGGTGACAGCAGTGACTGGAGCGTTACGCTAGGTATAAAGCTCAGAGGGGGATTAAAGGGGCCACATCAGCCATTGGGTGTAACCCCCTTATGCCGCTGCTCGGCCTCACAAAGACCTAGGCGCCAGGAGGAATTTCTTTAGCCACCATTGCGCCTGGGATTTGTACGTTCTGCCCATTTAAGTCAATGGGCTCGTTGGCAACATGGTAGGCTATTGGCCAACATCCTTTTTTGCATTTGGTTACATTATCAGGCTCAGTCATGCACTGGCTCCATTTTCCACTCATGAAAGGAATCTGCAATCGAGGCCTCAGATATAGGCTTGAACCTAGGTGGGCAAATTTAATGTGTAAGAATGTGTAACCTGTAAACGTATTCAAAGATGTAGACCATATAACATCAGTTCACACAAAGCAAAGTACAACTGGTCATCTCCCTGTACTAATCCATAAAGCACTGACACTGCTAAATACACAGGTCACTTTATAGAGCGGCTTACTACAAATATCACAAACCAAACTCGCTTATTATTCTTCATTAGCTGATTCTTTCCATGCAGACGTACATAAGCCTGCTTTCACACTATAAAATTCATCCGTTTTAAAGAGCCGTTTGATGTTCCGTTATGAAAACCCTGAAAATTGGCCATTAAACGTCCGTTTGAAAATCCCATTATAGTCTATGGGATTTTTACATTATCCATTTTAATCCGTTATAGTCCGTTATGAATAACAGACGTTATTTTGTGATGGGAGAATGGACGGAAGAAATAATGCATGCACTATTTGCACTGTAAAAATCCCATAGACTATAATGGGATTTTCGAACGGACGTTTAATGGCCGATTTTCAGGGTTTTCATAACGGAACATCAAACGGATCTTTAAAACGGATTAATTTTATAGTGTGAAAGCAGCCTAAGACCGGGTTCACACCACGATTTTGCAATACAGTTCCTGTATCATGTTTTTGAGGAAAAACTGATTCCTCAAAACCGGACTATACTGTATCAAAACCTGTGTACAAATTGAAAAATAATGTCTGGTTGCATCTGTTTTAAGAAGAAGAAAAAAAACAAATTTTTTAACTTTTCACTCCATTATAAATAAAGTTTCACTTGTTTGACTGAAATTCCAAGAAAAAACTTTCGGTGTCAAAAACCGTATGGGACCGTACGCACATACGGTTCTGTACAGTTCCCATTGACTACAATGTTTGTAAAAAATAAATAAATAAAAAACACAAGATTACAGTTTCAATACGGTTTTTTGCCCGGACCAAAAACCGTGGTATGCTACGGTTTTGGATACGGGGGAAAAAAAAACTGAAAACCGTACAAGATGCAAAATGGATGCAACCGGATGCATAATTTAGCATGTGGTTTTCAATGGAGAATTAATGCATACGGTTTTCAAACTCAAAACGTATATGGGAACTGTATTGCAAAAACGTGGTGTGAAGCATGCCTTACTCTAGCAGCTGTTACCTACACCCTGTGATATTGGCACAATCGCTGAGGAAGGACAACCCCTGTGGCTGTATGCCAGGAACATGCAAGTCACCCATCAGCTGTCTGCCTCCAACATTATCTCCTAGACTTCTACAAGAAACATGACTTGGCAAATAGTCCGGTGATATGCAGAATTTAAGTGAAGCTTCACCTTTGGTGACCCTAAACCATTACCACCACAAACATATTCCCAACCAGAGAGGCCTGCACCAACAGAAGAGGAGAATACTGGAACGATTACAGGTTCAGTTTACACCCCCTCATTACTATGGGGGAGGTTTATCAAAACCTGTGTAGAGAAGAGCGGTGCAGTGGCCATAGCAACCAGATTGCTTCTATCATTTTTCACAAGCCCTTTTTAAAGATAGACGAAGCACTCTTATTGGTTGCTATGGGCAACTGCACCACTTTACCTCTACCATCTCCCCCATGTCACTGTAGTCCACTCAATAACTTTCATGTGTGGCCATAATATGCTAATGTGAAACCAGCCTAGAGCCACAATCCCATATGCCAGTGCAGTGTTTCCCAACTAGGGTGCCTCCAGCTGTGGCCAAACTACAACTCCCAGCATGCCCGGACAGCCTCTGGCTGTCCGGGCATGCTGGGAGTTGTAGTTTGGCCACAGCTGGAGGAACCCTGGTTGGGAAACACTGTGCCAGTGATTGCACGCCACCAAAACCACATCTCCATGCATTTACCATTTGCCACACAATGTAGCTGACAATCCCATTAATCTGACATGGCAATCGTTCAATGAATCGGGAACAATTTTGTCTGTGCATTCAACGGCATTTGGGAAGGCAGCGCAAGAGTGCCCAATTACATATTGAGTGCTTACATGTACTAGTGGCATCATACTAAAATAATCGCAGCAAATCAGTTACAAGGCAAACAAAGAGGTTCCCCGGTGGAAATTTTTATTTTTTTTTTATCAACTGGTGCCAGAAAGTTAAACAGATTTGTAAATGACTTCTATTAAAAAATCTTAAGCCTTCGGGTACTTATTAGCTGCTGAATACTACAGAAGAAATTCTTATCTTTTTGGAACACAGTGCTCTCTGCTGACATCTCTGTCCATTTTAGGAAGTGTCCAGAGCAGCATATGTTTTCTATGGGGATTTTCTCCTACTCTGGACAGTTCTTAAAATAGACAGATGTCAGCAGAGAGCACTGTGCTTGCGATTCAGCAGAGAGCTCCTCTGTAGTATTCAGCAGCTAATAAGTACTGAAAGGATTAAGATTTTTACAAATCTGTTTAACTTTCTGGCACCAGTTGATTTAAAATAAATAAATAAATAAATAAATAAAGAAGGTTTTCCACCGGAGTACCCCTTTAAGCACATTCTGTGCTAAATCCTTATGAATCCCGTACCCAAAACCGTAGCCTACCACGGCTTTCGGTGCGGGTGAAAAACCGTATCTTTTTTTTAACATAGGAGTCAATAGGAACTATATAGAACTGTATGTGCGTACAGTTCCATACGGTTTTTGACACCTAAAGTTTTTTTTACTTGGAATTTCAATCAAACAAGTGAAACTTTATTCATAATGGAGTGAAAAGTTTAAACGTATAGTTTTTTTTCTTAACGGATGCAACCGGACATCATTTATTCAAACTGTATACGGTTTTCAACAATATAAGGGTTTAAAATTTGTACACCGGTTTTGATACTGTTTAGTCCGGTTTTGAGGAATCAGGTTTTTCATCAAAAACCAGATATGGGAACTGTATTGCAAAAATGTGGTGTGAACGCAGCCTAAGAGCCATTATAACAGCAGTATATAGCCCCACTAGCAATATCTTGATAGGTGGAAGGCTCTGCATTGCCAAGTACCGAGGTAAACTTCCCAGAATGTCTCGTTGGCCTGCACCAAGATATTGCTTCACAGAAACTTCCTGCTGTCTCTGGATAGAGAAATAAATGTAGAGGGAAGTAGCTTAGAGGAAAATACCAATTTACTTATCTGCCAGAAAATAGCAGAACAATAATGGGAATAAGATAGATAAGTGTCAATTAAGGCTGATCTGAGATGACCGGATCCACTACAAGAATACCAACAAGATGTAGCTAGCCACAACCAAACTAACCTTAACCCTGCAGTGACCCTAAAAACAAATGCATATTCGGGGAGATGTATCAAAACCTGTACAGAGGGAAAGTTGTCCTGTTGCCCATAGCAACCAATCAAATTGCTTTCATTTCTGAAAAGGCCTCTGGAAAATTAAAGAAGGAATCTGGTTGTTATGGGCAACTCCACAACTTTTCCTCTGGACAGGTTTTGATAAATCTCTCCCATTGCTCTTTAAAAATTACATTTCCAGCACTTGACTTGTATTCCAGGATTTGCTTCACTGCAGGTGAGACTGGAGAACTTACAAAGATTCTCTGATGATGAAGTTCTAAATGTTATAATCATCATCATCTGAAAAGAACTTGCTGTCTGCACTGAACAATAGCTAAACCTATTCCTCCACAGCATTCGACCTTGTTGACAGGCGCGGTGTCACAGTCAGGTGGTCCCTTGCATTATAGACACTAGTGTATCCCATTCAATTTAACAGGGTCTGTCAGCTTGGTCTGGTATCTGATTATTTAGCAGGATTTCAGCAGATAAACAAAAAATTGTGCTTGCAGGGTTTTCCTGCCCGCTCAGGTCCTGCTATAAATGGATCTGCCTGACCGGAGCTCCAACACCGGTGTGAACACAGCCGTACAGGTGCCAAGATGTTCCATTTGTTATCATTGATTAGGCATCATGGAATACTAAGCATTATCCACTGCAGGTATAACAAGTGGCCACTGCCAAGCTTCCTCAGAGGCGTCACCTGCCAAGCCCATATAACTGGGCAAACGTCTGAAAATAGCTCTGCTAAAAGGCAGGCGTCACTGAAGAAAGTCAAGCACAGTATCTACAAAGTCACTGAACCTTCTATGTGGATTAGAAAACCTTCATATTAGGGCCGAGGCTTCTGCCATTTGTATAACCTAACAGAACATAGATCATTGTTGGCTTAGTGAGACATCTTTAAGGATTTTTATTTTAGAGGGTCAAACTAAATCCAAGAAACCTCATGTAATTCCCCATTTCTTCTGGCTAATATTTTGTCCAATGTCACAATTTGACAACTATGGTAAAGTAGCAGTATATACCTCTATCTAGAGACAGCCATGTCTACTGCACACAAGCCAGATGATGGAGGGGCGATGCATCCTTGTGGTTTACAGTAGCGTAGCCAGTTTGTAGGAACCTCCAATTTACCCAGCAGTATGAACAGTGCCAGCAGGACAAATGTGGCACAAGCAAATCACAATGTAGTGTCCCAATAGTACTGATACTAGAGCTGGGCAGTACGACCAAAAATGTGTATCACGGTATTTGTAAATTAAGGCGGTTCCATAGTATTTAACGGTATTTACCCCCCCCCCCCCCCCATCATGTGATGGGCGCTGCTTCCCCCTCGGTTATTATGAGCCCAGCGCTGCGCTATCCCCCACATCAGGGGGATTAATCATATGTCCCCCACGTGCGCTTCTCTCCCCCCCCCGCCAAATAGTTATCAGCCGCTGTGCTGTACTGTACTGTACTCTGTATTCCTGTGCCCGGGCTGCAAATATTAAAAAACAAACTTTAACTCACCATCTTCCTACATTCCCCCGTTGCTCCGGAACCGGCCTTACGGTCCTCCGCTGCTCTTGCTGCTTCCTAGGGATGGGAACATCACAGAGCCGTCAGCCTATCACCAGCCGCAGCCCTGTCCTGCCTCGGCCAGTGATAGGCTGAGCGCACTGTTACGTAAGGAGCTGGCCAGCTCCTTACATGACAGTGCACTCAGCCCATCACCGGCCGAGGCGGACATCGCTGTGGCCGATGATAGGCTGACTGCTCTGTGACGTTCCCGGCGGGTGACATGATTAGTTGCCCGATGTGGCGACAGTGCGCTGCGGCTGATAATTCATTAATTCGAGGGGGGCGGTCCAACCGGTATGGGAAAAATTCATTTCGCGCAGGAAGAAATTTTCGGTATTTGGTATGAACCGGTATACCGCCCAGCACTAACTGATACATGTGCAGCATTCTCCACTCAACTCCTGTGAAACATGACACTGAATTGACCCCATTCAAGTCAGTGCGATCCATCAGGACTCAGCAGTGTCAGTAGCACTCTGGCCCATTCAGGGTCCATTTGACACAAAAAATAAAGCTGAACAGACTACGAACGCGTTGGAGCACAAGGTAGTGTGTACCTAGCCTTACCCTGTCTATGCGGTGAAGCTTGTAGTCAGTAGAAGTGACCCAAAACGACCCTGATGTATCAAAACATGTACAAAAAACTGGAGAGATTTTACCCACATCCACCAACCACAACTCCGCTTTCATATCGAAACAAGCTCTGGTAAAGCGAAAGCTGAGCTGTGATTGGTCGATGTGGGCTTTTAAAATCTCTCTAGTTTTTTCGCAAACACTTTAAATTGCCTTCTGGACTGTGTTCCTGGATCTCTGTTGTGTGACCTGTATCCTTATCATACAGACTTCCCATATGAAGAGAGGCAATATCCTTCCCTAAAAACTTCTTCTGGAAGCAGCTTACCTACTGCAGAAAAAACCAATCATGTCCATTGTCCAATCCCCCTCACTCCCCAACATCTGCAGGTGGGAACATGGCAAAAGGCCCCATATTTGTGATCGCTAGCTGGCTGAGGGGAATCATCTAAAACAGTGGTCTCCAAATTGGCTGTTCAGCTGTTGCAAAACTACAATTGCCAGTATAAATAGATGTTATGGGGTCAATATGCTCCTATAAGGGATCTGAACACATGTTCACCACTAGCCATACACCTTAGATCAGTGGTCTTCCAGCTGTTTCGAAACTACAACTCCCAGCATGCCCGGACAGCCTTTGGCTGTCCGGGCATGCTGGGAGTTGTAGTTTCACAACAGCTGGAAGACCACTGATCTAAGGTGTGTTCAGATCCCTTATAGGAGCATATTGACCCCATAGCATCTATTAGGAAGAAGGCATTATATATGGACAGCCATTAAGGGGGATCTCTCCAGCCTCCATTGATATCGGCATTTCATGAGTGTTAGAGAGGCAGATCCCCCCTTTAGGTTAGGCCTTCTAATAGCACATGCACTTACACAGGCCTGAGCTCAGGTGTAGCAGCAGTCACCAGTTTGTTAGTGTAATGTATCTCTATGGATATCACTCCAACCACTGACTGAGGCCTCACAGCTGACAGCCGCATTCTCGTGTACGTCACACACTCTGACGTCACCACCAGCTGGGCTCCGGCCGGGAACACGCCATGCCCAGACAGCGGTGACGCACGCAGGCCAGCGGGGCATGTGACACAGGATTACCCCGCACCCATAACCCCACTAAATAACGGCTAAACTGAAGCGCTACGTACACTGGGAATTGTAGTCTATACCCCACGAATCATCTACGTAACCGGGTGCTAGGGACAACAACCCCCGACAAGCACTGCGCCCCCTCCCCAGCACTAGGCCTCCCCCATCCCCCGGCTCACCCGCGGGCCGGCTGCTCCTCTTCTTGGATTTCGGCATGGCTGCGGCGCTCTTCTCGTCCCCGCTTTTAGCTCAGCGCGTCGGGCGTCGCTGCTGGTTCCTCGGTGTTAGAGTAAAGATCAGCCGATGGAAGAGCACTTTTTACTAAAACGTCTCTCAGGAATAAGGTTTGAGTCTTCTATCGGCAGATGGGAGAAATGTTTGAAAGAAGAACTGAATGAAACTCCGGTGAATGCCTGTGAATAAAGACGATACATTTTACCTCTGAACACCTCGGGATGGAGCTTTGCGCGCCGCTGCTCGGCCTTATATAAGCGCGGCCCGTGACGTCAGCGAGGCTGACCTTTCCTGTCGACCAATCCCTAGCGGAGAGCGCGTCCCTTCACTCGCGTCCTCGCGGCCATGTTATCTGTGGGAAAAGGTGCCCGGAGCTGTGTTGTGTGTGTGGTGACCGTCACGCTGCGCCGTGCTGTAAATGAGGAGGTCCCCTGTTTATATACTATGAAAGAGATTTATTAAAACCTGTATAGATGAAAAAGTGGTGCAGTTTCCCGTAGCAACCAATCCTTTTTTTTTTTTAAATGTCTCTACAAAATGAAAGAAGCAATCTAATTGGTTGCTATGGGCAACTGGTCAACATCTGCACAAATTTTCCTAAAACTCCCTCTGAGGCTAGATTTTTATACCACAGTTTCTGGTCCGGTCAGAAAACCATATACAGGGCAAAAATGAGACAACCGGAGTCAGCGTTTGACTCCGGTCAGCTCATTGAAATGAATGGGCTTCGGGCCAGATCCAGCGGTTTTCGCCCCTCCCAACCGGATCCAGCACCCGTACACTACAAACGGAGTGGGAACCCACCCTCAACAAGCATCTGCTGCTGTATTAAAATGTTTTAACCAAATGCCTCCCCTACATGTTTTGTGGCACCAGCCACGTCTTCAAGGGTGTAGAGGCAAGTGGCGCGCGGGGCCAACTTTTGAGCTTGTTAGAACCCTTCCCTACTTGATACTTCCAATCATAATAACTTTTACTATGTCCATCAATGTCCAACTGAACCACGAATGCTAATATTCGTACTACAAAGGTCATACACCAAATTCACATGCATTGCACAGGATCCAGCACTGTAAAAAGACAATTTCCTGCACTTGTGATCATGTGAATCTAAGGATGACTTTCCATTGTATCATCCCGGTCACATGACTCCAGGGATGCGGTTACAATGTATTACAGTAGAATCTCCCTTAAGCGGACACTCATGGGGAAAAATAAACTGTTCGCTTTTTAGAGATGTTTCCTACTGGGAAAAAAGGCTTAATCTTTCTAAATGACCGAATACCGTACTGTACTCACTCCAGAGTGTAATTACCTATAAAACACTATAACAAATATTACAGAGGAATCCCCCAGTGCCATTTAATCACCCCTTATCACTCCCCTGTACCATTTCAACCTCCCCCCCCCCCCTGTGCCATTTTAGTCCCCCTCTTGATCCTTCCAATGCCACTTCATTCCTCCACCCTTAACCCCCACCTCCCGTTCCACTTTATTCTCTCTGTTCCAAATCATCCCCCCCCCCCTTTATTACCCTGTGCCACATCATTTCCCCTTGATGCCCCACTTTGCCATTTCATTCTCCCTTTATTACCCTCTGTGCAAATTCATTCCCCCTGTGCAAATTCATTGCCTCTTTATCCCCTTGTCACTTTATGCCCCCTATGCCATATCATCCCCCCACCCCTTGTGCACATTTCCCCTTCCCTTTCCCTCCTCCTCTAAGAGAGTTTGACATTCTCCTCTCGTCCTCTGCGCTGTGTTCACTCAAAGGTTGCGAGCAGTGGCGGCTACCAGCATTGGCGCTCCTGACATCACTTGTCACTGCTGCTCTCAGTAAGTGCAGCGCAGAGGATGTCAGGAGAACATCAAACCTGCTTAGAGCCCCTGCACCTAAGCCTGCTGGTCAGGTAAGAAGAACAACAGGGTGAGGAGGGAATGGGAAAAGTGATGTGGCACAAGGTGTTAGGGATTGATGATTTGGCACAGGGGGTTTAAAGTGGCACGGGGATAAAGGTGGAATGAAATGGCACGGGGGGATGAAATGGTACAGGTGGGATGAAAAGGGGAAAGAAATGGCACAGGGAAAATGAAATGGCACAGGGGGTGGTAAAGAAGGGGTTATGAGTTTGTACAAAGGGTAATAAAAGGGGAATGAGATGGCAAAGGGGGATCCAGGAGAAATGATGTGGCACAGGGGGTAATAAGGTGGGGGGATGATTTGGCACAGGGGGAATAAAGTGGCACGGGGGTAATCAGAGGGGGGTGGGGGCAGATTATGTGGTCAGTGGACGTACAGAAGCAGGTCACCTGGGAGCCCGGGCCTCTTAATAGGGTATTGGCTTTACCCCCCTATTGGGTGTGTTTTATCCCCTACTGGGTGTGTCCGCTATTGGGATTTTCCCCTACTTGCAAGGTGCAATTACATTAAAGCATACCAGTCAGATCCAACAAAAAAAAAAATATTTTTTAAATATGTCACTCAGTACCTAATCCTGACCATGTACATCTAATTTTTGTGTGTCTAGCACCTTTATTTGTTTTTTTATTACACTTTTAATTTAGCTCACTGGTCAGAATTCCTCTCAAAGGGAGGAGGCGTGGCCTCACTGCAGGTCTCCGCCCCCTCCCTCAGTATGCTGTCTGCTCACATCTCCCCTAGCATTAGCAAAACTACAACTCCCAGCTTGTCCTCACTGACAGTAACGGGACACAAGCTGACAATGGGAGGATTTTTCCTCCAGCTGTGAGCCCTGCCCTCAGAGCTGTCACACTCAAGAAAGTGTGTCCACAGCAGGACTAGTATGTTTCCAAGCAAACGGGGGGGGGGGGGGGGGGGGGGTCAGTTGTTTGACTGGCTTTTTCACTATGAAATACTGAAAATTTTCTAATGAAAGCAATTGCAAAACCTATTGGTTTTGCATGCTTTACAACATCTCAAAAGTTTTTGTATCCGACAGTGCCCATTTAAGTCTTATGCCGGGGAGTAAAAAATTGCCCACTATTGGGAGGTGTCCACTAGAGGAGATTTTTTTTTCCAAAGAGTTTTAAGTGGTTTTAGGTAAAAGCAAACAACATACAATATTTAAATCTATAAATGAACTCACAGCAGTGAATAATAACAAAGATCATAATAATGAGGCGGCTTCAAGTCAAAAGCAAACAGGTAAAGTCATCAAAAATAGAATTAAGGCTCAGCTGTGGGAGAGCCGACAGGAAGACGTGAGTGGACAACCTTTCTGGATCACGACATCCAGAAGGACCCTAATTTAGCGCCTCTAAAACAGTTTGTAAACTTATTATTAACAACTAAAGCTCAGCCATGATATATGAGCAGATATATTGAGCAGAATAAACTATTTCCCGGGGAAACTAGGAAATGACGTGACAAAGACAGGAACATGAAGGAGAAACAAAACATAGAAAGACACATAAAGTGAAATGAGAGGGAGATAAAAAAGAGGGAAAGATAAAGTAGAGGAGGGGAAGGAGTTCCAAAGGCTAAAGACCAAGTCAAGGAGAGGTACTTAAATACTCAATCCAAGGCTGCCAGGTAGCATCGAAAGCTTTTTGTGAATCAAAGAGAATACTAGTCAATTTATCGTTAGCCATAATCCAATTCTGCTTGGATTTAAAAAGCTGAAAAGGAACGGAAGTCGACTTCCAACTGATTGTTAACATAATCTTGGCAGCTAGAAAGATGTAGTAGATACGTTTATGTTTTCCATTGGATATATTAGAGATGGGTGCATTCAATAAGGCCTGCTCTGGTGACTTTTTAAGATTAATATCTGTAACAGATAATATTAAATGGTATATACGTATCCAAAAGAGTCATACGCTAGGGCAGTCCCACCAGTCATGGAACATAGTACCCGTCTGCTGACATTTACAAAAACAAGCGGGAGACACCAAGGGGTACATCTTCTAAAAAGTAATGAAATTATCTAGTGGTTTGATGCTCAATCTGTCGATGAAGTCACCTATGTGAAGAAGATCCTTATTGGACCACCAAGAGAACGCCAAAGCGACCATATCAGGAGGGACACTAGAGGAGATTTTATGGTATATGGTAACTCCCTGGTCACATGACCTGTATCTTCACATGACCTTAAACACTAGTGTTGAGCGGCATAGGCCATATTCGAATTCGCAATATTTCGTGAATATATGGACGAATATTCATCATATATTCGCTAAATTTGCATATTCGTAATATTCGCGTTTTATTTTCGCATGTGCGAAAAGTCGCATATGCGAAAATTTGCATATGCGAAAATTTGCATATACAAAAATTAGCATAAGCGAAAATTCGCATATGCAAACATTAGCATATGCAAACATTAGCATATGCGAAAATTCGCACGCCAGTCTCACACAGTAGTATTAGAGCCTTCTTTACACCACACAAGCTGGAAGCAGAGAGGGATGATCACTGTGATGTGTACTGTGAAAAAAAAAAAGAATATTCGTAGTTGCGAATAAATAGTGCTATATTCGCGACTATTCGCAAATTCGCATTGCGAATATTCGCGAGCAACACTATTAAACACCAAAGAGATCACATGGTATGGTAAACAGCCCTAGAACATATTTTTTTTACAAAAAAAAAGCAGAGAAAGAAAATCCTTCATGTAATCCAAAAGGACTCCTACTGCCCAACCTATATATCCATCTGCATTCTTCTTGTAACAACACTTTATCAATATTGCCCTTCCATGGACGCTTGCATGTTTGTGTGCAGAGGCGTAGCTTCGGGCCCATTTACCATCTGCAACGGGCCCATTTACCATTTAGAATACTAGTCTCTTTTGGGGCAAATGTGCATTGGGGCCCCCTTAGGCACCAGGTTCCCAGTGTGACTGCTACCTCTGCACCATAGTTAAGCCCCTGTTTGTTTAGGTTCTGTCACATTCCGTTTTTTTGTTTTTTTTTATATGATAGCAGAGACCTCTGCACTATGCCACACAGCAAACATTTACCGGTAATAAAAAAAAAAATATATATGGATTTCTTGCTTTCTGTGTTGGTCCACTAGATATAAATCAACAAAGCTGGATGACATCAAATTTCCTTTTTTATGGATCCATCTCATTTACTTTCCCTAGTTGGAGTCAGCACAGACCGTTTTCTAAGCGTGGTCGGGGTTTGCGTGGATTTACTACTTTTGAGACTCATTTGTGCTACATATTTGTGCCTTTTCAAAAAGTCGCTCATAGAATTATTATTATTTTTTTTTTTACTAAATAGTCAACTTACATACAATACTTGGCTTTCTAGTCTATTTCAATCATAGCACAACTTGTGCGCAAAAAGTCACTGCACAAACTTTTACGACAAATATAGACAAAAAAAAAAGCCGTCCAAACAGTTTGAGAAATGTATCCCCATTGTGGTTCATGTGCTATTTCAGTGCTATTATAAATACAATTTGTCCTCCTCAATGTCATTTATCAATGATCAGAGCTTTGTTCTTTCTGAACACAGCACTAATGCCTGCTGGAAGCCAAAGGTTTATAGATTCATGACCTCAGGTGATGGCCTCTACAGGAAAAGGAGTACTGCGCAATCAATGTCTGAGCATCTGCTGTATAGAAACAGAATAAACACTAAACACTGCTATTCTTGAGGGACAATGTCATCATCTCTGGAACAGCTGCCTGTGATCTGTCCTCCGTTCCCCTGTGGGTAGGTAATACATTTTCTTGGTGGGACAACCCCTTAACTTAGGCCTGGTTTGTACAATTGTCTAAGGGCCTTATTACACAGCGCACTTATGATTTGAATAGGCGACATCCAGGGCTGCCATAAAAAATTTTGGGGCCCCTTACACAGCTCAAGGCTTGGGCCCCCCTCCCATTGTCCATGACAAAGTCTACCCCCAGTGCCCGCCCACTATCTTACACATCGTCTATAAAAAAAAATACATATTTTAAAACACAGGACAAGAAATACAAGAGCCCTTTAGTTGAAAGAGGAAAGAAGGAGGAAACATCACTATAAATATTACCATCATACTGTTACTGACCAAAGACTGTATACTGAGATGTATATTAGTAATAATACCAGTATACAAGGAGGAATATTATCACCATACATATTATCATCATATTGTTCATAGTAGTGACCCTGGCACTGCAGTCCCTGTGATTACAGTGCACTTACATCTACTGATGTCTACTCACAGAAGGTGTTTTCTTGGAGTCGCTCTCTTTTCTTTCCTTCTCTGTCTTGCTCTGACCATCATGAAGTCTTCTTCCAACCATGACTCATGTTCACAGAATCTGCCAGACAACAAACATATTAGGCCCGCACTTTTTTAGCACATTTCCCACATGTTCCCTACCTTAAGTGCCCCCAAAATCCCCCCCTAGGTGCCCTGAATAGTATAAAAACAAGCAATCTCCAGGTAGCAGAGCGGGATCAATGGAAGCGCTGAGACCAGATAAGAAGTTAAAAGGATTTATTTCCCATAATGCAACGCGTTTCACGGTCATCCGCTTCCTCAGGCATGCCTGAGGAAGCGGATGACCGTGAAACGCGTTGCATTATGGGAAATAAATCCTTTTAACTTCTTATTTGGTCTCAGCGCTTCCATTGATCCCGCTCTGCTACCTGGAGATTGCTTGTTTTTATCGTGATTCTATTTCAGCGGGACGAAGCTGCAGAGACCCTTTGATTATACGCCCTGTTCCATTGTTGTACTTGGTTGGAGTACAACTTCATGTGGTAAGCGCAATTCACACTTAGCGTTACCAACTCACCTTTGGTGTTACACTACGGAGCGCATCCGTTTGTGCTTTTTTTTTTTTTTTTTCTGAATAGTATAAGGAAGTAAAGTAAAGGAGGATAGGGTGGAGGGTAGGTTATTTAAGGTAGAACCCCACCAGTAGGTCGATAATGACCCTAGTAGGTAATTCCCCCAGTAATGCTCCCAGGTAGGTAATATCCCAGTAGGTAATGCCGCCAGATAGGTTGTTGTTAATGCCCCCAGCAGGTATGTAATAGGTAATGCCCCCAGTAGGTAGTAAGTTATTCCCCCCAGGTAGGTAATGCCCCCTCAATAAATAATGCTCCCAGTAAATAGTGCCCCCCAGGTAGGTAATGTCCTAGTAAAAAGTACCATCATTAACAGTGCACCAGTAGTTAGTTCCCCTAATAAATAGTGCCCCCCAGGTAGATCATGCCTCCAATAGGTAGTTTCACAGATAGGTAATACTGATAGTAGATGTAGCAGCCCCTGTTCTATATGTAAAGGGCCCACAGCCCGTTCTGGTGTCTATGTGAGTAGGGGCACGGGGAGAGCAGTGTTAGGTGAGAGACCTGGGTTTAGGGTCTGGCAGCGAGGTAGATATGTGATAAATTGATAGATGGATAGATATGAGATAGATAGATATGAGATAGATAGATAGATATGAGATATACAGATAGATAGATAGATAGATAGATATGAGAGAGAGAGATAGATATGAGATATACAGATAGATAGATATGAGATAGGTAGATATGATATAGATAGATGATAGATAGATAGATAGATATGAGATAGATAGCAACAGGAGAATACAGCAGCACACTGCTAGCACAAAGATATAGATGAAACATGAGTATATAGATAAAACATGAGTATATAGATAGAACATGAAAAGCTATACAGCTGTAGTGCAATAAATGAAAATATGAAACTATGAAATTATGAGGTACTTAGCTTGCAAATTTGGCACGAAATAGCGTGGACCGTCCCACCAGCATATTTTCATTTATTGCACTACAGCTGTATAGCTTTTCATGTTCTATCTATATACTCATGTTTTATCTATATACTCATGTTTCATCTATATCTTTGTGCTAGCAGTGTGCTGCTGTATTCTCCTGTTGCTGTATATTTAGCCCAACAGCCTGCACCTGTAAGCCAGGTCTTTACAATAGTTTGGAATCAATAGTGCTGGCCAACTTATTCTTTGGTTAGATAGATAGATAGATAGATAGATAGATAGAACCTGCAGTTAGTCCCAGCTTCTAAGTGAGTAGGGGCCCGGGTAAGGGGAGATTGATAAATATATAGATATAAGAAAGATAGATAGATAAATAATTAGATAGATAGATAGATATGAGAAAGCTAGATAAATAATTAGTTAAATAGATATGAGATAGATAGATAGATGTCTCTGACTGTGTGGGAATGCCGTGAGTTGTAGTTTTACACAAGCTGGAGGCACCCTGGTTGAAAAAAAATGAGATGGAGGTAAATGGACACTATTTCAATGTTTCTTAACCAGGTTCCCTCAGCTGTTGCAAAACTACAACTCCCAGCATGCCAACTCAGCCAAAGGCATGCTGGGAGTTGTAATTCTACAGTTTTGCAACAGCTGGAGGCACCCTGGTTGAGAAACAATAAGATGGATGTAAACAGACACTATCTCATTGTTTCTTAACCAGGGTGCCTCAGCTGTTGCATGAGATAGTGTATTTTTTTTATCCCCAACACCCCTCCCCAGAAAGTTACTTAACTTTGATGAATGGAACCCAGCTGCAGGCATTGAAAGTCTTCCTCTTCCAATATATGAGCTGGTGGCAATGTCTGTGGTGGGGCAGCAGGAAACACAAACCATGTGCTCCTGCTCCACCAATAGTGTGAGGGAAAGAGATGGAATGGGAGGGGCATCCCTCTCAGCTCCCCTCCTCTGCTCTTCTCTTCCCAGGCAGACAGCGCGGCCCCTGCATTAAATTTACAGGGCCCGCATGCTACAGATGTAGAGAAAAAATGGGCCCTCTCTATGGCTCAGGCAGCGCCCGGACGTAAGTCTGGTCCTGGGCTGCTTTACCAGCGGTCTCCTGCTTCAGTGCTTGGCTGCTGCAGGGGGGTGCAGCTGGGGTCCGGGCCGGTCTGACGGCTGATTACAGTAATCGTTCGTGCAGCCCTCCCCATGAGATTATTGACCAAGAAATAGGCCCTGTAAAGGAGTGCTTATCTACAAGATCTGTGCTCATTTACACAGCAGTTTGGCCCATGTAATAGGGTCCTAAGGGTGGGAAGATAGACATCTGTTCATACAAACTGAGGGAAACAAATGGAGGTGTTTTTTCTGTAGCAAGAACAACTTATACCCTATCCATAGGAAAGGGTATAAGTGTTTGATCGCGGGGGTGGGGTCCGAACGCTGGGACCCCCTGCGATCTCCTGGACCGGGCCTCTGTTGTGGCTCTCCTGTGCAGGAGGTGTGTTGGCTGCAGCATGATGCCTTGGTAAACACGCCTCCTCCATGTAGTTCTCTGGGAACTAAGGTCGACGCTACGCGCATAAGCCGCTTTAACAAAGCGGCAATGCCGGGGCCCAGTTGGGAGATCGCTGGGGGTCCCAGCGGTAAGACCGCAACAATCAAACACTTATCCCCTATGTTGTGGTTAGGGGATAAGTTGTTATTGCTGCAGATGTCCTTTAAGGACACAGACAATTTCCTTTTTTCATTTTCATTTTTTTCCTGTTTGCGTTCTAAGAGGCATAACTTTTTGTTTTTTATATCTATAGGCCCATATGAGGGCTTGTTTTTTTTGTGTGACCAATTGTACTTTGTAATGCCACCTTTCATTTTTACCATAAAATGTATAACGCAACCAAAAAAAAATTATTATTTGTGTGGGTAAATTTAAAAGAAAAATGCAATTTTGAAATTTTTGGGGGGTTATGTTTTACACTGTACACGTTACAGTAAAACTGCCATGTTTTCTTTTATTTTGTGGGTCAACATGATTAAAATGACCCATGTTTTTATGCTTAACTGTTCTGATTCGGCTAGCTGGATCCTCTGTGTCAGCGAGGGATTGGCGTGGACCGTGTCGGTGGGCCGGTTCTAGGGTTGCTACTGGTTTTCACCAGAGCCCGCCGCAAAGCGGGATGGTCTTGCTGCGGCGGTAGCAACCAGGTCGTATCCACCGGCAACGGCTCAACCTCGCTGACTGCTGAGAAGGCGTGGGACAGAAGGACTAGGCAGAAGCAAGGTTAGACGTAGCAGAAGGTCGGGGCAGGCGGCAAGGTACGTAGTCAATAGTAATAGCAGGAGGTCAGGAACACAGTAATGGTAAACACTAGTAGCTTTTTCTAGGCACTAAGGCAACAAGATCCGGCCAGGAAGTGCAGGGGAAGTGAGGTTATATGGACAGGGAGCAGGTGGAAGCTAATCAGACTGATTGGGCCAGGCACCAATCACTGGTGCACTGGCCCTTTAAATCTTAGAGAGCTGGCGCGTGCGCGCCCTAGAGAGCGGAGCCGCGCGCGCCAGAACATGATAGCCGGGGACCGGGACGGGTAAGTGGCTTGGGATGCGAATCGCGAGCGGGCGCATCCCGCTATGCGAATCGCATCCCCATCATGAATGTCAGTGCAGTGCTCCTGGTCAGCGGGTCCGACCGGGGCGCTGCATAGAGGAGAACGCCGCGAGCGCTCCGGGGAGGAGCAGGGACCCGGAGCGCTCAGCGTAACATTAACGATTATTAACTCAAGCTTTTTTAACATAATACAGTAAGTATGCCTTATTCTGACCCCCACTTTGGTACTTTGGTACCTTGACAGAGGAATGGCTGTGGATATAGTGTTTCTGGATTTTGCCAAAGCGTTTGATACTGTCCCTCACAGACGTCTGACAGGTAAGTTAAGGTCTTTGGGCTTGGAAACTTTTGTTTGCAACTGGATTGAACACTGGCTCATGGATCGTACCCAGAGAGTGGTGGTCAATGATTCATACTCTGATTGGTCCCCGGTAATTAGTGGTGTACCCCAAGGTTCAGTACTGGGCCCGCTGTTGTTTAATTTATTTATCAATGATATAGAGGATGGTATTAACAGCTCTGTTTCTATCTTTGCAGATGACACCAAGCTTTGTAGCACGGTACAGTCTATAGAGGATGTGCATAAGTTACAAGATGACTTAGATAGACTAAGTGTCTGGGCATCCACTTGGCAAATGAGGTTCAATGTGGATAAATGTAAAGTTATGCATCTGGGTACTAATAACCTGCATGCGTCGTATGTCTTAGGGGGGATTAAACTGGCAGAGTCACTGGTAGAGAAGGATCTGGGTGTACTTGTAGATCACAGACTACAGAGTAGCATGCAATGTCAGGCTGCTGCTTCCAAAGCCGGCAGGATATTGTCATGTATAAAAAGAGGCATGGACTCAAGGGACAGAGACATAATACTCCCCCTTTATAAAGCATTGGTACAGCCTCACCTGGAATATGCTGTTCAGTTTTGGTCGCCTGTTCATAAAAGGGACACTGCGGAGTTGGAAAGGGTGCAGAGACGCGCAACTAAACTAATATGGGGGCATGGAACATCTTAGCTATGAGGAGCGATTAAAGGAGTTACAATTGTTTAGTCTTGAGAAGAGACGTTTAGGGGGGATATGATAAACGTATATAAGTATATAAATGGCCCATACAAAAAAATATGGAGAAAAACTGTTCCAGGTTAAACCCCCCCAAAGGACGAGGGGGCACTCCCTCTGTCTGGAGAAGAAAAGGGGCGACACGCCTTATTTACCGTGAGGACTGTGAATTTATGGAACAGTCTACTTCAGGAACTGGTCACAGCAGGAACAATTAACAGCTTTAAAACAGGGTTAGATACATTCATGGAACAAAATAACATTAATGCTTATGCAGAATTATAAAACTACATCCCTTTCCCTTATCCCCTTACACCCTTCACTTCAATTCCCTGGTTGGACTTGATGGACGTATGTCTTTTTTCAACCATACTAACTATGTAACTATGTACTGATCAACACTGATTTTGTAGATCAAAATAATATATTGTTTTTGCAAGCATTACAAATAGTCTATGTGATTTTGTAACAAAGGTGATGCTTTCAGGGTTTCAAATTTTGGGTTTTATCCGGTTTCATCTAGGCCACTGGTATTAGATAGGTTTCAGGAATTAGTCAAAAAAGAGTTGGTGATTTTGAATAATAATATTAAGAAACAGATAGGTAGAAATAATTTTACAAAGTAGGAGCAGTTAGCCCTGAATGCCCTAAAGAATAATCGTGATCTGTAATGTGGACAAAGAGGGTGCGATAGTTGCATTAGATGCAGAATTGTATAATAAACTGAATATGGATATGCTACAGGATGCAATAACATACAGAAAGCTTACATGCCTCCCCATGAAAAGTTGCCAAGCGTCTCTTCTAAAATTGTTGGAAGTGGGGGTTGCTATGGAAGTATTGAGTACAAAGAAAAAAAGAATTTCTGTATATTGAAAACCCAGTCATCCCAATCTTCCACTCTCTCCCCAAGGTCCATAAAAGGTGTGTTTTCCTTACCCTGTGACCCATTGTCACAGGAATTGGTTCATTGGTGGAGAGATTGGGCTTACCGTTTTCTCAACCCTTCGTTAAGTTTACTCATTTAGGTGATTTGAGAGCACGTGCCTTATTTAAAGTTACTCCAACATACCTTAAGGACACAAAACATGTGCTTTATTTTTTTGTAATTTAGCATTTAGTAATTTATTGTGATGGCCTCTAGATTTATTTTGGCCAACAATTTCTTTAAAGGGGTACTCTGGTAAAAAACCTTTTTTTTTTTTTTTTTTAAATCAGCTGGTGCCAGAATGTTAAACAGATTTGCAAATTACTTCTCTCTTAAAAATCTTAGCTTATAAGTTGCTGTATGCGCCACGGGAAGCTCTTTTTTTTTTTTTTGCAGCTATTAGCTCCACATTTGAAGAAACCTTTGTTTCTCAGCCACGTATTCACACCCTGCGTTTCCGAAATAATCAAACTAGGGGACAAACTGTCTTTTAGAGTACAAGCCTTTTTTGGCACTACAGCCACTCCCTGTGCTAGGAGACCCACCAGTATTTTGTCGTCCTTCAAAAGGTACAAGTGTTTAATAATTAATTCTCTGATATGTTTGAAGTGTGGATTATATGTGATTGCAAGTACTGGTTTCTGTATTCTATTGTGTTTTTTATTAGTTTTTTTCTTGTTTGTCACCAGATTTTCTCGGCTTTTGTTTTGAACAATACTCATTGCTCTGTCGAATTGTTTGTGGCTGTAGCCCCTTTTAAGCAACCTATCTAATTGTTTCGCCTCTTCCAAAAATGTGGAATGTGATGTACAGTTACGCTTCAACCTAGTCAGTTCTCCTACTGGAATGGCTCTTATGGTTTGTATAGGATGATTGCTATTGGCCCGTAGAATTGTGTTTCCTGACATGGGTTTGCGGTATGTGGAACTTTGTATGGTTTGTCCTGGAATGCCTTTACCAAAAAGCTCCATCTTGGTCTCATCTGTCCACAAGATGTTTTCCCAAGAAGGATTTTGGCTTAGTTTTGGCAAAATGAAATCTTACTTTTTTATGTCTCTGTGTCAGCAGTGGGGTCCTCCTGGGTCTCCTGCCATAGTGTTTCATTTCATTTAAATGTTGACGTATAGTTTGCACTTACTCTGATGCTCCCTGAGCCTGCAGTACAGCTTGAATATCTTTGGAACTCCCTGTGCTAGAGTATATATTGGGAATGAAACTTCTGATAACTTTCCTCTTTCTAGGGGAACCTGGCAGGGTTGTCCCCTCTCACCCTTACTTTTCTCGTTATATTTGGAACCCTGGTGATAGCTATAAGAAATAATAATAATTTAATGGGATTTGGTTTGAAGGGGATGTTGAACGCATAGTCTTATATGCAGATTACATCTGGGTTTTTATTTCTTAAAAACCCGGAAGACACCATTCCTAGACTGATGACATTGATAAATCAGTTCGAGCGGATTTCTGGCCTCGAGATCAATTGGGGTAAAACCAGGGGTCAAATGCTGGGATAGAAAAAAGTGTGGGAACTCACCCAAGATTTTCACTCAAGGGCTGGTCCTACAGGACTCCTGCTAATGGGAATGGTATTCCTGCTGTGGGAGAAGTGCAGGAACTTAGTTCCCACACATTCCTGCAGGACTTGAGCCCTGGGTAAATCTATTTATATGCCTTTGGGCTCTGATCCAATACAGACAAATTTTCTGTTGGAAGTCAGTCGAGATGAGGGGTTCCTTTTGTTATCTCGGAATCAATATCTCAAATAAACCTCGGGACTTTATGAAACTTAATTTGCTCCCTATAAAAAAGAGAATTCAGAACAAATGGGAAATCTGGGGAAAACTCCCTTTATCTAGAATGGACATGATTGCATTAAAGGGGTACTCCATTTTTTCAAAATGAACTGGTGCCAGAAAGTTAAACAGATTTGTAAATTACTTCTATTAACAAATCTGAATCCTTTTAGTACTTTTTAGCAGCTGTATGCTACAGAGGAAATTCTTAGCTTTTTTGAACTTCTTTTTTGTGTTGTTCACAGTGCTCTCTGCTGACACCTCTGTCCGTGTCAGGAACTGTCCAGAGCAGCATAGGCTTGCTATGTGTATTTTCTCCTGCTCTGGACAGTTCTTGATACGGGCATCAGGTGTTCGCAGAGAGCACTGTGGACAACACAAAAAAGAAATTCAAATAATGAAGATTTTCCTCTGTGGCAAACAGCTGCTAAAAAGTACTGAAAGGATTAAGATTTTTTAATAATAGAAATAATTTACAAATCTCTTTAACTTTCTGGCACCAGTTCATTTAAAAAAAAATTCCACCGGAGTATCCCTTTAACCCCTTAAGGACCCATGACGTACCGCAACGTCATGGGACCCTGGTACTTAAGGACCCATGACGTACCGGTACATCTGTGGAAATTCCGGTCCCCGCCTGGCGGGGAGTGGACAGGGGTGACTGCTGATATCGAGCAGACACCCCTCACAAATGCCCAGGGGGGTCATCAGACCCCCCCATGTCGACGATCGCGGCAAATCGCTGGTGAACTCACACTGGCAATTTGCGGCTATTCCGGGTCATATGGGTCTATGGCGACCCGGAAAATAAGGGGGATCGGGATTGTCCAAGACACCCACGATCCCCCTGAAGGGATAGGAGTGAGGTGTCAGGGGTGCCACCCCTCCTATGCCTGCTATTGGTCGTCTAGAAGCGACGACCATTAGCAGATCAGGGGCGGGGGGGGGTTAACTTTCGGTTTCCCCGTTCTGCCCACTCACAATAGGCGGGGAAGAAAGGGGAAACCGACAGAGACCGGCGCCGGAGGTCCACTTACCCATCGGCAGAAGCAAAAATCGGCGGCAGTGATCGGCGGCAGCAGAGGACAGCGATACGGCTCCCTGGATCCTACGGAAGCCGGTGAGTTGGCTAGCAACATCTGGAGCGCTACAGTTTGAGACCACTATACATTGGTCTCTAAACTGTAGCCCTCCAGATGTTGCAAAACTACAACTCCCAGAATGCCCAGACAGCTGTTTGGGCATGCTGGGATTTGCAGTTTTGCAACAGATGGAGGGCTACAGTTTGGAGATCACTGCGCAGTGATCTCTAAACTGTGGCCCTCTAGATCTTGCAAAACTACAACTCCTAGCATGCCCAAACAGCAAACAGCTGTCTCGGCATGCTGGGAGCTGTAGTTGCGTACCAACAGCTGTTGCATAACTACATCTCCCAGCATGTCCTTCGGCAATCAGTACATGCTGGGAGTTGTAGTTTTGCAACAGCTGGAGGCACACTGGTTGGAAAATACTGAGTTAGGTAACAGAACCTAACTGATGGTTTTCCAACCAGTGTGCCTCCAGCTGTTGCAAAAGTACAACTCCCAGCATGCACGGTCTATCAGTGCATGCTGGGAGTTGTAGTTTTAAAACAGCTGGAGGTTTGCCCCCCCCCCTCCTCCCCCCATGTGAATGTACAGGGTACATTCACAAGGGCAAGTTTACAGTAAGTTTCCTGCTTTTAGTTTGAGCTGCGGCAAATTTTTCGCCCAGCACAAACTCATTGCGGGAAACTCACTGTAACCCACCAGTGCGAATGTAGCCTAAAAACACTACACTACACTAACACATAATAAAGGGTAAAACACTACATATACACCCCCTTACACTGTCCCCCCAATAAAAATGAAAAACTTATTGTCCGGCAGTGTTTCCAAAACGGAGCCTCCAGCTGTTGCAAAACAACAGCTCCCAGCATTTCCGGACAGCCACTGACTGTCCAGGCATGCTGGGAGTTTAGCAAAAGCTGGAGGCACCCTGTTTGGGAATCATTGGCATAGAATACCCCTATGTCCACCCCTATGCAATCCCTAATGTAGTCCTCAAATGCGCATGGTGCTCTCTCACTTCGGAGCCCTGTCGTATTTCAAGGAAACAGTTTAGGGCCACATATGGGATATTTCCGGGAGAAATTGCACTACAAATTTTGGGGGGCTTTTTCTCTTTTTACCCCTTATGAAAAGGAAAAGTTGGGGGGCTACACCAGCCTGTTAGTGTTAAAAAATGAAAAAAAATGACACTAACATGCTGGTGTTGCCCCATACTTTTTATTTTCACAAGCGGTAAAAGGAAAAAAAGACCACCAAAATTTGTAACGCAATTTCTCCTGAGTACGGAAATACCCCATATGTGGGCATAAAATGCTCTGCGGACGCACAACAGGCTCAGGAGTGAGAGTGCACTATGTACATTTGAAGCCTAAATTGGTGATTTGCACAGGGGTGGCTGATTTTACAGCAGTTCTGATATAAACGCAAAAAAATAAATACCCACATGTGACCACATTTTGGAAACTACACCCCTCACGGAACATAACAAGGGGTAAGGTGAGCCTTAAAACACCACAGGTGTATAATGAAAATTCTTGAAAGTTGGATGGAAAAAAGAAAAAAAACTAAAATGCTGGTGTTACCCTAAGAACATACCCCATATGTGGATGTAAAGTGCACTGCGGGCGAACTACAATGCTTAGAAGAGAAGGAGCGCTATTGGGCTTTTGAAGAGACAATTTGTCTGGAATTGAAGGCTATTGAAGTGAAAAAAAAATCATTTACACATCCAACTTTAACGAAAAGTCGGCAAACACCTGTGGGGGCTTAAGGCTCACTGTTCCCCTTGTTACGTTCCTTGAGGGGTGTAGTTTCCAAAATAGTATGCCATTTTTTTTTGCTGTTCTGGCACCATAGGGGCTTCTTAAATGTGACATGCCCCCCAAAAACTATTTCAGAAAAACTCACTCTCCAAAATCCCATTGTCACTGAGCCCTCTAGTGCACCCGCCGAACACTTGACATACACATATGAGGTATTTCCTTACTCAAGAGAAATTGATTTACACATTTTAGCAAGATTTCTCTCCTTTTACCCCTTGTAAAAATTCAAAAACTGGGTCTACAAGAACATGCCAGTGTAAAAAATTAAGATTTAGAATTTTAGCCTTCAATTTGCTGCTATTCCTGTGAAACACCTAAAGGGTTAACAAACCGTTTGAATGGCATTTTGAATACTTTGAGGAGTGCAGTTTTTATAATGGGGTAATTTATGGGGTATTTCTAATATGAAGGCCCTTCATATCCACTTAAAAACTGAACTGGTCCCTGAAAAATGTTGATTTTGAAAATTCTGTGAAAAATTGGAAAATTGCTGCTCTAATGTCTTCCAAAAGTAAAAACATGTCAACTTTATGATGGAAACATACAGTAGACATATTGTATATGGCAATCAATATATAATTTATTTGGAATATTTATTTTCCTTATAAGCAACGAGCTTCAAAGTAAAAAAAAAAATCCACATTTTCAATTTTTTCATCAAATTTTGGAATTTTTCACCCAAAAATGCAAGTATCGACAACATTTTCCCACTAACATAAAGTAGAATATGTCACAAAAAAACATTCTCGGAATCAGAATGAAAGGTTAAAGCATCCCAGAGTTATTAATGCTTAAAGTGACAGTGGTCAGATGTGCAAAAAACGGCCGAGTCCTACACTGAAAATTGGCTGGGTCCTTAAGGGGTTAATTAAGGGGTCATTTTGCCACAAGTATTGTTTCTAATCAATGCCTCCCCTTTTTGGATTACATCAGGTTGGTTTAAAAAACTCGAATTACTTTTTAATAAGTTAATTTGGGGGCGCACAGCTAAAATATTCCTTCTTTTCCATGTCTGAAAAAGATGGGGGTTTATCGCTTCCAGATTTTAAACTATACTTTTTACCTAGACAGATTGAGAATATTAGACACTGTGAGAATTCTGATATATTAACACATTGAGAATACACAAGTTTAAGGACTTAATACATTTGAGTTTATGGAAACGGGTCAATTAAGGAAAAGAGGACTACACTCATTCACCTATTGTAACACTCACGTTTCTGAAGACAGGAACCCCTGGCTGTGGATCTGCTGGACCTGTGTGGCAGATGACCTGGACTGTACCAGGGAGTGGAGTCTAAGGTGCCATTGGTTTTCACCAGAGCCCGCCGGAAAGCGGGATTGACTTGCTGCTGCAGGCAACACCCAGGTCGCTACCCCTAACACGGCTTGACCACACAGGCGGCTCAGGAGATGCGAAGCACAGGAGGGATAAGGCAACTCGTAGTCTGGATAGCAGAAGGTCAGGGCAGGCGGCACAGTAGCACAGTCAAAGTGAAGCAGGAGTTCAGTAGGCAGGCGGCAGAGGAGCAAGGTCAAGGCACAAAAGCAAGAGATCTGATACACGGCAAGGCAGTACAGAGGAATTCTTTCTCTAGGACACAAGGTAACAAAGATCCGGCAGGGAACTGAGGAGGGTGGAGGAATTTATAAATGAGCCACAGGTGGATTACACGAATGAGCGTACTGGGCCTTTAAATCTTAAAGTTCCAGCGTGCGTGCACCCTAGGGGACTGGGGCAGAGGCAGGAGAAACACTGGGGCTCGCATACGGGTGTGTCCCGTGATGAGAGTCCCAGCGCCGTCGGCAGCAGAAGGTAAGGGGACCTTGCGCTCAAGGCCAGTGTGTGTGGGCGGAGCGCATAACGTAACACCTATGCAGGGTTTTATTGTGATAACCTAAGGGGTGTAGGGTATGGGGAGTGTAGCTGTGCGGGTATCAAAGGGTGCTTGTTAACCCTTGCTATTCGTGATGCCAGGGTGAGGGCTCCTCAAGAAAGCTTTTCCTACCGCCGCACCCTTCCCAGGAACGATAGAGAGGTAGATGATAATTGGTTTGAGGTAGATAATAATGGATTGTTCACAACCGGAAAGCTTCTGTAAACAGCGTTAACTTTTACTGAAGATTTTCTGTACACTTCATCAACACAACAATCTCCTATCATAACAACAGCTTCCTTTGGAGATTGACAATGGTTGGGACTTTAGCTTTAAGAGTCTTTTAGTCTATTGCGCTGTTCCACTGGATTTAGGGGAACTAGTTGCGGTCCAGTAGTCACGCTAGCATTAGCAAGAATGAGGTTTAAACTCACGATTTTGGTTCTGCTGAGGCCGTAGGTTTTGAGGCCTAGCGTGTCGTTGAAAGTTGCGTAGCACACCATCCTGTTAGTCCGGCATCCACGAGAGCAGCAACCCAAGAGAGCGATAATTGGACACAGCTCCCTTATATGGGCAGGACTAACGCTAATTGGTCCAAATGGATTTCAATCACCATTACAGAGATTTGTGGGTAGCACATGACCCAAGGACCTCCTAAGGTTCTGCAACATACCATAGAGGTTACTAGCATGGTCACATGACCGAAAGTCCTGCGACGCCGAACAAGGTAAGCACCATACATCTCTATAGAACATAGCTATAATTATTAAGATATACATTTATTAATATTAAAGTTAGACTTTAGGAGAGGCGACTAGGGGCTGTCCCATCTGAGGAACCCTACCTGAACGTAGTTACTCTGACTTTGGGGACCTCTGCACTAGGTACTGGATGCAATACGGTACCGGGACACCACATTATCAAAGGGCATGGGACACAACTAAAGGTATATGTGGTGTAAAGAATAGTTTGCCCTTAAGGCTAGGATTCCACTTGTTTTTTTCTCTGGAAGTTTTTGGAAAACTGCCACTGCAGTTTTTGAGCTAAAGTCAGAAGTGGATCCATAAGGGAGAAGTGTAAGTCCTTCCTTTATATTTCCTATTCCTTTTGAATACACTTCTGGCTTTGGCTCAAAAACTGCAGTGGCAGCTATCCAAAAACTGCCAGAAAAACAAACAAGGGGAATCCTAACCTTACACCATTCTGGTGTAACTTAAACTTAGGAGTATGCAACACAGGACACGAAAAGTTTTGGATGTTGAGAAATATTAAACACATAGCACAAATGTATCGGGGAGGGGAACTAGTTTTAAAGAAACATGGGAAAAATTAAGTATATTAAAAAATAAAATTTTTGGTAGATACAGCTTCAGTGGGCTGATTCAAAGAAAATAGATCGGTCCAATCTGGTGGTGATAAATAACGCTATTTTTGTACAAATAATCAATATAACAGTGGAAAGAAAATCAATAGTTCATACTGTATATATAGGACTCTTAGAGGGGAGGTTGGGAGCAAAAGGAAATGTATAAGCAAGATGAAATGGGAGAAAGATATTGGTTATGTACAGGAAGAAGATTGGAACTACTGTATTCATGATATATACAGTCACAACTATTTTTTTTAGAGAATAAGATAATAGCTTCATTGTATTATGCAAGTGTCTGTTGTGTGCTAAGCAGTGTCTGGGTGGAGCAAAAGCTCTAAGGTAACCATGTGGCCCAGGAGACAGTCCTAACATAGCCTTACTGATAAACAGCAAGTAACTCCTGAATACCTGTAGTCTCGGTCATTATTATACAATGCTATGGATTATAAAACAACTCTACAAAGTGTCTGCTGTATATGCTGATAAATATCTACAAGCAAGACCTGCAGAATACTTCATGAATAAATAAGGTAATGTTTTATATGCAGCTATGTCTAATGCATGGTGTTATAGAACAATTAATTTTATTCACAATCATTGGTTTAAAACTGTTACTTAAAAAAAGCAAGCTAAGATCTAGCTATCAATGTACACACAACATTACGTATAGTCAGATTTAATAATCTTAAGTACAGTAAAAACATTGCCCCATCTGACTTCTAGTCCCCGTCTCTTTTTATCATCAAGGCTCCCCTCTCTTGCTTTGTCTCCAGCATGGTTTCCCTCTCATCCTTCGTTCCCAGTATGACTCCACTGTCATTCCTGGTCCCCAGCATTGGCTTCACCCTTATTCCTAGTCCCCACCACAGCTTCCTTGTCATTCCTGCTCCGTATCATAGTTCTGATCCCCTGTATTACTCAACACTCTTACCAGGTTTACTGCATAGCACAGCTTCTCTTTCCTGGTTCTCAGCATGACTCTCCCCTCTTATTCTTGGTCCTGAGCATGGCTTCCCATTTCATATTTTCTGTATGGCATCCCTCTTTTTCCTAGTACCCAGGATGATTCTCCTCTCATTCCTGGTTCACATTGTGGCTCCGCTTTCATTTATAGTCTCCAGCAGGGCTCCACATTCTCAATACTGGTCCCCAGGAGGGTTTCTATTTACACAACATAGGTCCCCTTATTCCTTGTCATCAACATGAATCCCCCATCTTATTCCTAATCTACAACCTGATTGCCTATTTCATGCCTTGTCTTTCGCATTCCTCCCCTTTAATTTCTGGTTCCAAGCATGGCTCTCCTCTCCATTTCCCTCCTAAGTAGCTAAGCTTTTTTTTATTTATTTTTAATCTTTTATAAATCTTTTATTTTATCACTATTTAACAGACAATTAAATACATATAACCACATATACAAAATAGAAATAAATATGTATACATAATTCCAACCCTACAATCCCATATCCCTACCCCCCTCCCCAGCCAGAGAGAGAGAAAGAAAAAAAATAATTCAATCATCATTAATAAACCTCTTCCCACTCTGCCAAAACTAATCCAAAAGTGTTTAATTTTTTTCCTAGATCTTCCAGCACTCCATTTTTCATATTTCCGGATTTTTTGAACTAACCTTTCCCATTCAATTACATTGGGGCCCCTATTCGCAAATAGTCCCCTCAAAACATCCACTTTAGCTAGCGTAAAAATGCGGTTTAACAATTCTTGACCTTTTTTAATCTGACTAAAGTTTGATACTTTTTATTAGCAGAGCATTTATTTACGTTCAACAGCCTAGTAGCTAACCTTGACACTTATGTGACTTTATCGTAGCATGATATGAATTGCACCTTCCCTTTCTCTGACAGATAGTGACTTCGGTCGGCTCATTTTTGCACCGTATCCGGTTTTGTGGCAGGACAGAAAACTGTAGCATACCTTGGTTTTCAGTCCGACAACAAAACTGGATATGGGGCAAAAATAAGCTGACCAGAGTCACTATCTGACTCTGTTCGACGCATTTAAATGAATGATATTTGCCGCCGGTCTAGGTGGGATACAGGAGCGCCAGGTTTTGAAATTTTCCAGTCGGATCCGGCAGCCAGATCTGGAAAATGTGGTGTAAATGCACCCTAACTCTTCTTCTTCGAAAACCCTAGATACATTTAAACCCCAGCCCTTAAAGGGGTATTCCAGCCAAAAACATCTTATCCCCTATTGAAAGGATAGGGTATAAGATGTCTGATCATGGGGGGCCCACCGCTGGGACCCCCGCAATCTCCCTGCAGCAGCCCGCATTCTATGCGTAGCTGCGTCTGCAGTTTCGGAAACCGCCGGGCTTCCGAGACGGGGACTTGATGTCATGTCACGCCCCCTCCATTCATGTCTATGGGAGGGGGCGTTGCGGCTGTTATGCCCCATCCCATAGAAATGAATGGAGGGGGCATGGCGTGACATCACGTCCCCGTCTCGGAAGCCCGGCGGTTTCCGAAACTGCAGACGCAGCTACGTATAGAATGCGGGCTGCTGCAGGGAGATTGTGGGGGTCCCAGCGGCAGGCCCCCCGCGATCAGACATCTTATCTCCTATCCTTTCGATAGGGGATAAGATGTTTTTGCCCGGAATACCCCTTTAAATTAAAGACCATTCTCCAAATTTTTCTCTGACCAACATGTAATAAAGAAAAAGAAGCGATGATATAAACAGTAAAATTAAAAATTAGGAAACGCATAATCAAAAATTCTTTAAAATATTATTTAAATATAAAAAACAAACATTAGGCCATTTTCTGATACATTCCTTTCACATGCATTTTCTTTTCAATGCTAAACCCTTTTTTTTAAATTTTAAGTGATTTTTTATATATTTTTTTGTTATGACCCACATAAAAAAAAAAAACAGTTCTATTTTCCCAATGGTTGTAAAGCAGTCACAAAAATTAATTCCTTTTTTTGGTTTATGTAATAGTTCTGTGGAGAACTGCATCATTTAGATGACAAGACAATGATAGGTAATCCTGAGGTCTTGTAGACAGTAATACCACATGGTTTTTACTAGGGATGAGCGAATCGAATCTGACGAATCCGAATTCGTTACAAATTTCAGGAAAAATTAGATTCACAACTAATGCGAATATCACCGCGATTCGATTGCGCAAATCGCTTAAACTTCATTTATTGCGGTCCATGCTCCAGGGCATCTAAAATGGCTGATCCACATGTGAGGACAAGGGTAGGCGGGATGACCCTGAATCACATGCAGCATGCAGCCTATCAGCAGCCCGCCGCCCCTGTGATGTCACAGCCCTATATAATTGGCAACCATCTTGCGGCCAGTCACTTCAGCCTTTTATTGCCGAGAGATAGAGAAGGACAGACAGTGCTTTGTGTTGCACAGAAAAGCATTTTTCCAGCAGCGATTCACCTCCCAGTCACATCAGCGTTCTCTGGCACAAAGAGAGGGACAGAGAGCAGTGTGTGTTACACAGAAAAGCATTTTTACAGCACAGATTCACCTTCCAGTCACTACAGCGTTCTATTACAGAAAGGGGCAGAGAGCAGTGTGTTGCACAGTGTGTTGCACAGCAGCGATTCACCTCAAGCCCAAATCCGGCCTAGAAGCACTGCCTAGAAGGGAGTGAGATTGAGAGAGAAAGTGCAATTTTGGTTGTAGTACAGAGCGACTGTGTGCTGCAGCACTTGTGTGTACTGCTGGTGTTGTACACAAATACTGTTTTAAGCGTACTGGAGCACATTTCTCTCCCCTCATAAGTGCATACCACAAACGTACATCTAAGTGGTGTACTATTATGTTCCTGTTAAAATCTTAAGGGCCTAGATACTGTGAAAGGCCAGCCAAAAGTACACACCGTCTGGTGCTGTACACAAATACTGTTTTAAGCATAGTGGAGCGCATTGTCCTCTCCTCATAAGTGCATACCACATACGTAAATCTAAGTGGTGTACTATTTTGTTCCTGTTAAAATCTTAAGGGCCTAGATATTGTGAAAGACCAGCCAAAAGTATACACCGTCTGTTATTGTAGGCAAATACTGTTTTAGGCGTAGTGGAGCATTTTGTACTCCTCTCAAGTATTTCAGGCAGAGAAGTGCCAGGACGTGCACAGAGGAGTGGCAGAGGCCTAAATTCATCAGGCAGAGGTCGCAGTAGACTAGGGGGCGAGTGGCAGCAGGAGTCGCAGCGAGAGGCCTGAGCTCCCGGTATCAGCTAATGGTTGTGTCTCGACCAGCAACCCATCTGCCGTCATCGATTGGTTAACACGGTCATCCACTTCATCACAAGTGACATCTGAAACACCCAGTCAACAGTCGGTGGGTTCCTCAGACAGAACCCTCAGTTGGCATTGCCCGGGAGCAGTCCCTGTCCTCCCATTGCCTCTGTCCTATGCTGTTCCCTCCCCCACAGTAGTATCTTATGCTGTGGGTTCAGCTCCACTATTTAGTGAGGATGATCTAGAGGACAGTCAACGGCTACTGCTCAGCCAAGAAGGGGAGGAGACATCTGCCGCTTCCTCCGCTAGGCGGGCAAGTAGTGATGAGCAGAGGGGTGTGGGAGGTGGTGTTGCGAGCATTCAGGCTCCTGAAGCAGACACTGTTGAGGAACCTGAGGAGGACATCGGTGACGTGCAGACATAACTCGATGATGATGAAGCAGATCGCACTTGGGAACCGGGTGCAGAAGGGGCTTCATCATCATGAAGGTTGCAGGTTATCCATAAGGCAGCAGCTGAGCCATCAAGTTGGTAGCATGGTTGGCAGTCAGCATGGTGGCGGAAGTGGAAAGTCTTGAGCCAAACGTGCCCAGGGTAGACCACCTGCTTTGCAGCAGCCTACCTTCCCGGGAGGTAGTGAAACACGGGTTCCTGGAGTTGGCGGCAGTAGCAGTCAATCAGTGCGGACTGTTGATGGGAAAATCATCTACTCGGCTTTTCATCAAGCATCTGGAGGAAGTTAACATGGCCACATGCAAGATGTGTCGGCAGAAGGTGAAGCGTGGCCAGGGTCCCAATGTTGGCACCACGGCCCTGCGTCAACATATGCAGCATCACCATAAAGCGGCCTGGGAGAACCGTGGCTCCGATGTGGTCGTCAAGCCTGCTGCATCACCCAGTGGCATGCCGCTCCCTGTTTCAGCCAGCCAAGGCTCCACCACCTCAGCCGAAGGGAGCTGTGTGTCATACCTATCTTCTGTCGCTCCAGATGTTACTGTTCCTCCTACTTCGAGTCAGTCACTCAGTCACAAGCTGAAGCTGAATGTGCTCCTGTCCAAGTTGCTGGTGCTGCAGTCCCTCCTTTTTCAAGTGGTGGACTATGCACCTTTAAGAGAACTGATGGTTTGTGTAGAGCCGAGGCGGAGAGTCCCAAGCCGGCAGTACCAGCCCTGCACAATTTTGTGGAACAGAAAGTGGGCCAGTCCTTGAGCCTGTCAGTGTGTACCAAAGTGTATGGCAGCGCCGACGTGTGGAGTTGTAACTATGGTCATGGACAATACATGTCCTTTATGGCCCACTGGGTGAATGTGATTCCTACGCAGCCACAACAGCAACTTGGACAGGTCACGCCGCTTCTGCCTCCACGCTCTCAGGCCATTGGTCCTGTGACAGTGTGCGACTCTGCCTCCTTATCCTCCACCATGTCCTTAGCCTCCACTGCACAGACAAGTCTCAGTGCCCCTCCAGCATACGGGAAGAACATCTTGTCTGCGCTGCAACAAGGAAGCCGAGACATGCTCCCTGCATGGCACACGTGTTCAATCTGGTTGTCAAGTGTTTCCTGAAGTGTTCCCCCCATCTGCAAGACATCCTAACAATGGGAAGGAAACTTTGCATGCACTTCAGCCACTTGTACACTGAAAAAGCACACCCTCCTTGAGCTGCAGCATCAGCACGGCATTCCCCAACATAGTCAGATTTGCGACGTTTCGACACGTTGGAATTCCACCCTCCATATGTTGGATTGACTATACGAATAGAGAAAAGCCATCACTGATTTCTTGTGTAACTTCAATGTTAACCAGTGGCAGCTCATACGTGACACCTGCCGTTTGTCAGTCACCAGAATTACGGGATGAACAACGTCATTCCACTGCTTCATCTACTACAACACATGTTGGAAACAATGGCTGGTCAGGGCACTGAAGACATGGCGCTTACATCTCAAGGCCACATGAGCCCTGTGGGGGCTGAACTGGAGAAGGGGGAGGGGCACAGTGGAGCACAGTTTAGGTTTCGCGAGATGGGCGGTTTTTCTAGTCATCTGAAAGCAGAGGAGGAGCAGGAGCAGCTAGAGGAGCTAGAGGGTTATGAGGAAATCGAGCCAGAGGACCCAGATACACCGTGGCAGTATGCAGTGGAGATGGAGGCAGGGAGTCCCTCTGAGTCACTTGCACAAATGGCATGATGCATGCTCACTTGTTGCTTTCTTAGTGACCGATGAATTGTCACCATTTGGCAGCGGGATGGCTTCTGGCTCTCCACCTTATTGGACCCTGACTACTGGCACAAAATGGGGGTCTTTATCACACCCACTGAGAGAGCGGACAAACTGACCAACTACAGAGACATCCTACGTAGTCAGTTGGCTGATGCCCATCTGCGCCATCGTCCATCCTCTCGCAGGTCTGACGCGAGGGGCCCTCTGTGCTCACCTTCCCCTGCCATGGCTGCTGGGGAGGAGTGGGGTGGCAGGAGCAGTACCAGCTTCATCAGCAGCAGCCTGAGTCTACAGTCGCTGATGAGTAGCTTTCTTCACCTGCATAGTGAAGCAACTCATCATCAGCCCCCTGTAAGGCCAAGTTTTTACCCCCACCTGCTACAATGGAAAATACGCTTGTCATGCCTTGCACTCCGGCCGCACGCTCTGGCCATTAGCGCATTGTCCCCCTTTCCCCTCTTGTCAGCGGGGCTGGGAGTCGCATCGCAGGACATGCCCGCGTGCGAATCCCAGCCCGTCAATTACCTTGTACCTCTGCTGCCTCCTCTCCTGCCTCTCAGCTCCGGCATGCGTGTCCCCGTCTCCTAGGGCTCGCGCCAAAGCTCTGAGATTTAAAAGGCCAGTACGCCCATAATTATGTGAAACACCTGTGCCTCTTCTATAAGTTCCTGCACCTCCCACACTTCCCTGAGGATCTTTGTTGCCTTGTGCCCGAGAGAAAGCATTCCAGAGAGTTGCCTTGCTGTGTTTCTGACCCTTGTTCTGTGACCTGACCTTGTTCCTTTGCTGCCTGCCCTGACCTCCTGCTATCCTGACCAGGAGTTGCCATATCCTACCTGTGCCTCGAATCTCCTCAGCCGCCTGTGTGGTTGTGGAGCAAGACCATCCTGCTTTGTGGCGGGCTCTGGTGAAAACCAGCGGCACCTTAGGTTCCGCTCCCTGGTATGGTCCGAGTCATCTGCCACACAGGTCCAGCGGATCCACTACCACAAGTGTTCCTGTCTACTGAACCATGAGTGTTACAGTAAGATCCGGCAATGGATTCCGCAGAGGTACCCCTGCCTGATGTTGCGGATCTTTACTCCGTCGTGGTGCGACAATAGCAGCAGTTGGCCCGACAGGCGCAGCAGCTCACTCAGTTGCTGTTATTGGCCATACACAACTTCGGATCTCCATTGTACTTCGAGGGTAAAGGTAATCGTAACTTGAACCCAGATGACGCTGCAGGAGTAGGTGGAGAAACTTGAGCTGGTTGTGGCAGCAGCTGCCACAACCAGCTCAAGTTTATCCACCTACTCCTGCAGCGTCTTCTGGGTCCAAGTTACGATTACCTTTACCCTCGAAGTACGATGGAGATCCGAAGTTGTGTAGAGGCTTCATTACACAGTGCTCCTTGCATCTGGAGCTCGTGTCTGACCAGTTCCCGATGGAACGAGCTAAGGGGGCCTGGGCCGGAAAAGCCCTGGCCTGTGCTACGCCTCTTTAGGACTGCAGTGACCCGATCTCCTCCAATCCGGCGGCCTTTCTCTCTGAATTCTGCAGTGTCTTTGTCAAGGGAATTCCTCCGTTGGTGACTATGCAGTTCAATTCCGCACTTAAGCCTCTGAACTGGAATGAAATGTCGAGGCCTTGTGCGCTACTTTCAAAAAAGGAATGTCTAGCAGGATAAAACATGTTCTCGCTGCACGTAATCCTCCGACCTTCCTTGACTGAACTTATCCACCTGGTTACACGTATTGATTTGCATTTTGCTGAGCAACAGGAGGAGCTTCGTTTGGAGAGAGAACCTGTCCAATATCCTCGCTTGGCGCCTGTGTTCCAACATCCTCCTCTACAGTCTCCTGTACCTCTTGCTTAAGAGGCTATGCAAGTGGATCGTTTACGCTTGACGCAATAGGAGAGATCTTGAGGTCACTTAGAGAATTTGTGCCTATATTATGCTAGCTCTGAGCACTACCTCAAAGACTGTACTGTTCGTCATCAGCAGCCAGGAAATGCTCGCACCTAGGGCATGTGGGAGAGGCGTCCTTAGGTGTGAATACTACTTCTCCTCGCTTGACCATTACAGTACAAGTCTCCACTTCTGCCAAGATTTCCTTCAGCGCTACAGCATTTTTGGACTCGGATTCCGCAGGCGACTTTATTGATGCTGCTTTGGTCCATAAACATCATCTTCTTGTTACTCGGCTAGCCAAGCCTCTGTTCATCTCCTCTGTTAACAGACAAAACCTGGACTGTAAGGTGCTTTTCCGTACTGTGCCTCTCATCATGCAAGTGGGAGTGTTACATACAGAAAAGATTGAATTCTTTGTGCTGCCTCACTGTACTTCAGAGCTTCTTCTTGGCCTTCCTTGGCTCGGACATCATTCTCCGCAACTAGATTGGAGAACTGGAGAAATTTTACGCTGAGGACAGTTCTGTGAAAATCTTTGTCTCGGGTCAGTCCAGCCTAAAGTTTTTTCTTGTCCTCCTCCTTTGCCTGGTCTGCCTCCACCTTACCAAGACTTTTCAGATATATTCTGCATGAAGCAGGCCGAGTCCCTCCCTGCACATCGTCCTTACGATTGCCCCATTGATCTACTGCCTGGTACCACTCCTTCCTCGTGGAAGAATTTACCCATTGTCGGTTCCTAAAACCAAAGTCATGGCAGAGTACGAGATTCATCCTTAGGTCCTCTTATCCTGCCGGAGCAGGTTTCTTCTTTGTTGGGAAAAAGGATGGTTCTCTCGGCCCATGTATTGACTACAGGGGACTTAACAAAATCACGATCAAAAATAGTTATCCACTTCCTCTTATCTCCAAACTTTTTGACCGTCTCCGTGGAGCCAAGATCTTCTCCAAGTTGGACTTGCGGAGTGCATATAACTTATTCGTATCCGCGAGGGAGATGAATGGAAAACGGCCTTCAATACTTGTGATGGACATTTCAAATATCTCGTGATGCCTTTTACTCTTTGCAATGCTCCTGACGTTTTTCAAGAATTTGTTAATGATATATTCCGAGATCCTCTCTACACCTGTGTTGTCATGTACCCAAATGAAATCTTGATCTTCTCTACCAACTTAGAGGAGCATCGTACTCATTTCTGTCTGGTTCTACAACACCTTTGGAAGAATCATCTCTACACCAAACTGGAGAAATGTCTATTCAAGAAATCTAGTCTCCCGTTTCTCGGCTACATCGTTTCCTATCAAGGCCTGCAGATGGATCCAAAAAAGTTGTTTGCGGTATTGGATTGGCCTCGTCCTTCGGGCCTATGGGGTAATTCAATGCTTTCTGGGATTCGCAAACTATTGTTGTCAATTTATCCCACATTTCTCCTCCTTGGTTACTCTGATTGGGGCTCTCACTAAAAAGGGCACTAATCCTAAAACTCGGTCTCCTGAGGCCGAACAAGTATTCTCTTGTTTTGAGTCTGCGTTTGCCTCTGCTCCAGTGCTTTCTAGACCTGATCCGGAGAAGCCCTTTATTTTGGAGGTTGATGCCTCTTCTGTTGGAGCCGGAGTCGTTCTTACCCAGAAAAACACCAAGGGCAAGACTGTAACTTGTGGTTTCTTTTCTAGGACTTTCTCGCCAGCTGAAAGGAACTACTCCATTGGTGATCGAGAACTCCATGCTATTAAGCTTGCTTTGGAGAAATGGCGACATTTATTGGAAGGGTCATCGCATCCGGTCAGCATCTACACAGACCACAAGAATCTTCTGTATCTTCAGTCTGCTCAGCGATTGAATCCTCGCCAGGCAAGGTGGTTGTTTTTCTTCTCCCGATTCAACTTCTATATTAATTTCCATCCAGCTAACAGGAACATCAGAGCTGATGTACTCCCCCGGACCTCTGACGTATTAGGTTTGGACTCCACGCCAAGGCACATCATTCCTCCTGATCGCTTGGTTTCTGACGATATTCAGCAAGCTCCTCCTGGAAAATCCTTTGTGCCTGCCAGATTGAGACGCAAGGTACTGAAATGTGGTCATTCTTCTTTGCTTGCAGGTCATCCTGGAGTACGTAAGACTTTACTCCTGATCTCTCGGCACTACTGGTGGCCACATTTTGAACGTGATGTTTCTGATTTTGTTCATTCCTGTGACAACTGTGCCCGTGACATAATCCCTCAGCAGAGACCTGCTGGACTTTTACAACCTTTGCCCATTCCAGAGACCCCCTGGTCCCACATCGCTATGGATTTTATCACCGATCTGCCCATAATATCATGGTCATTTGGGTCATAGTTGATCGCTTCTCCAAGATGGCTCATTTCATCCCTCTACCTGGTCTTCCATCCGCTCCACAGCTGGCGAAGTACTTCTTGCTACATATCTTTCGTCTTCATGGTCTTCCACAGCATATTGTTTCGGATCGCGGAGTCCAGTTTTTTTCTAAGTTCTGGCGAGCTCTTTGTACCCGTCTTGACATCAATCTGGACTTCTCCTCTGCCTACCATCCTCAGTCCAATGGTCAGGTGGAGAGGGTTAATCAAATCCTGGAGACTTATCTTCGTCATTTTGTTTCAGCTTGCCAGGATGATTGGGTTGACCTTCTCTCTTGGGCAGAATTCTCATTTAACCATCTACGAGGTCTTCTCCCTTTTTTGTTATTTGTGGACTCTATTTCTGTTCTCCTCTTCCATTGCCTGTTTCTTCCGGTGTGCCAGCTGTTGATGAGCTTATCCATGACTTCGCTTCCATTTGGCAACAAACTGGACAGTCTTTATCTCGAGCTTCCTCTCGTATGATGGTATAGGCTGATAAGAGTCGAAAACTACCTCTGTCCTTTTCTTCTGGTGACAAGCTTAGCCCCCGCTACCTTGGTCCTTTTCAGGTGTTGCAAAAGATTAATCCTGTTTCCTACAAACTGTTTTCCGGCCACTTTACGTATTCCTAATTCATTTCATGTCTCCCTTCTTAAGCCTCTTGTCATTAACAGGTTTTCTCAAAAGAATCTTGCTCCCACGCCTGTCTCCGGCTCTTTTGATGTTTATAAGGTCAAAGAGATTATTGCCACCAAAATCGTGAGAGGTAAACTATTCTTCCTAGTTGACTGGGAGGGTTATGGTCCTGAGGAAAGATCTTGGGAGACAGAGGAAAATATCCTGGACTGTGACCTTCTCAAAAAATTTCTAAACCGCAAAAGGAGAAGGAAACCAAAGCGGGGAGGTACTGTCACTCCTTGCACTCTGGCCACACACGCTGCTGTGAGCGCATTGTCCCCCTTTCCCCTGCTGCCGGCTGGGCTGGGATTCACATCGTGGGACACACCCGCATGCGATTCCCAGCTCGCTCCTCCGGCTACACTTCTGAGGTAGCCGGAAGGCTTACCTCTGTTCCAGTGTCAGCTGCTGCGCTATAAATGATAAAACCTGGCAGGGCCAGGCTTTATCAATCGAGCGCAGAGCACGCAGATCAATGTAGTTCTATGAACTACATTGATCTCTATGAGGAATCTAATGATTCCTCCTAAAATTCCTAAATTGCTAAAAAAAAACTATTAAAAAAACCCGCCCATTAACCCCTATCATATTAAAAGTTTAAATCACCCCCCTTTACCCAAATTCCATATATGTTATTTTTACTGAAAAGTGCTCTGCATAGAATCAGAAGCCCCCAAAAGTTACAAAATGCCTTTTTTCCCTTCTATTTAGCCCCACAAATATTTATTTTCTGGTTTCGCCGTAGATTATGTGGTGAAATTATTGATGCCATTACAAAGTAAAATTGGTGGCACAAAAACAAGTCCTCATTTGGGTCTGTAGGTGGAAAATTTAAAGCGTTATGATTTCTAGAAAGTGAGGAGGGAAAAATGAAAGTTCAAAAATGAAAAAACCTGTGGTGCTTAAGGGGTTATATTAGCTTTTTATGTTCTTTTTCCTTTTCACAAAAAAATCCTTTTTACCTGTTATACTATGCTGCAGTACATCTGTCCAGCAGAACAGTATAAATGTCATTCAGGGACAGAACTATAGGGGGGGCAGAGGTAGCAGTTGCACCAGAGCCCTTGTGTCTAATGTGGCCAAAGGCACATCTGACCCGTAAGAGACTAGTAGTATAATTGGCACATGGGACCCTGTTGCAGATTTAGCATTGGGTCCCAAAAGCTACAAGTTATACTTGTGAGAGAGTAAGAGAGTGATAACATAAAATTTAAGACACCTGCTCCCTATTCCCACCTGAGATCTTATATCACTAATGACATGACTTTGGTGAGAAAAAATGGTTAATATGGCCTAATTTGGACATATCCACTTAGGTTTGTATTAACTTTTGCCACCAAGAGTTTGAACATTAATGTTTGAGTGTTGAGTTATTTTGAGGGGACAGCAACATTAAACACTGTTATACAGGCTGTGTAGTCTATTACTTGACATTGTAGCAGAGCATTGTTTCCTCAGTGTTGTCACATGACAAGATATAATAAAATGAGACCCCCCCTCGATCTCCTGTACAGGGCCCCAGCTCTCCCCGTGCAGGAGGCGTGTCGGCCGCAGCATGAGGCTGTGGCTGACATGCACCCTCCATGGATCTCTACTGGAGAGGCGGAGATGCAGCGTTCGTGCATTCCCGCCTCCCATAGAGCTGAATGGAGGGGGCGAGTCTGTCGACCTCTTAGTGAGGTTGACGACACGAGCATTAGTTACGCAGAGTCGAGGCTGGTCCCTGTATGGAAGATCGCAAGGTCCCAGTGTTCGGACCCCCCACGATCAGACACTTATCCTCTATCCCGCTAATCGAGGATAAGGGTCTATGGCTGCAGTACTCCTTTAAAGGTGTTACACAATCCATTTTTAAATTGCTTGGCCAAAATCTATACACTACTCTACAAAAGCCACTGGACTAGCCACTGGAATGCTCTTACAGGAAAATAATGACATTATAAGAGTGATTAAGAGTTCTAATGGTTTAAATGCAGCACATATATTTTATATATACAATAATATATTTTAGGTTTTGCAAACTGATATAGATTTATATTTATATTGGATTTTTTGACTAACCAGTTAATTTATTATATTATTATATTAATCGTTGATTTACTTCATGACAAATGTATTTTCAGATTTTAGTGTAAAACTTTGCTATTGAAACGTAAATCCATAATGGGCACAGGAGCTTCCAAAACCCATTCAGCAAACAAGGAAAATGTAGGCGATAATGAGGAAAGAGCAACTGTGATTCAGAATGGTTCAGCATCCACTCTGCCTGATAATACTTCCATTAGACAGCAAATTGTACAGTCAAGACCAGAGGATGAAGAAATAGCAGATGACATTGAGAAAATGGTTCAAATTACACAGGGACATCAAGGGAGTGAAAAGGTATGTTTTTGTCTTTTAGGTTTTTATTATGATTAGCAAAAAGAGGGGAAAAAACAGCGGCACAGAAAAAAGCTATGGAAAAATATGGGTGCTCCAGATCTGTGCCACAGTATTGTAGCAGAAAGAAATATGTCTCTACGCGATACAAAAGTTGCTTTAGAAAGACTAACAAAGCTGAAACATTCTATAGTGTAATAAAGGAACAGTGGATATGGAGTGCAGCCTCGTGTCAGAATTTTTTTCTTTTTAAAAGATTTATTCATTATTTGGGCAACTCTGTGTGGGTTTTATTAGTGTTTTTAAGATGTAGTGCAATAAGCAGATATAAGCGCAATAAACATGTGTTGAGGACTATTGTAAAATATAATTAATATAGCTCAAATAAAATGGTTTCCAAAGGAGTATGTGTAATTTACATTATACCTGTGAAGAGTTCTAAAAATAATTTTAGTCTCCTGGCACAGACAAATCTCCAGACTGGAACACAGATTCCTCTGGAAACAGAAGATGTCTCTGTGACGTTTGAAAGCTTCCATCACCAGAATGGAACTCTCTATACATGTTTTACTCAGAATGGCATCAGAATGTATTTTGATGATGAAAAGGTAAGCATGAAGACCTGCATATTCACAATTCTAATACATTCTCCTGGTATTGTTGCCTAATGAATGTTTAATATTTAATATTTTATTTTATATAGGGGATTGTTCCATTTCCACCAGAACTTTACAGCCAAGGAAAGTTCCTTGATAGTCATGATGAGGTAGTTTTTTTTATTTTTAACAAGGCTACATTTAAATAAATATTTGCTTGCAATTTTGCTTCCGTCATGTCCTTACTGTCAAACAACTGTGCTGTGTTTGTACAATTGTAAAGCAAAATAGTGCAGATTTAGAATAGAGTGAGCTCAGGAGCTACGCCCCATCCATACACAGCAGGTTCTGATTGTTAACTACAGCTTACACCACCAATAACTGGCAGGATTTGACAGAACTCCAATGCCACCTGTTAAAACCCCTAGCTACTGTAGTATCATATTACTTGCTTCCCTCTACACTAAGATGGCAACCTGTATGTAAGTTTAAGATGGTAGTTGAGGGCCCAGTGATGGCCTCTAGGTCTGTGGCAGTACCAATAAAAGCTAAAACTTGCTGCAAATACAAGCTTTAGTGTCCGCATCCTGAACTGGTCTGCAGCACACAGTCTCCATGTTCTTGCCTGTTATAAACAATCTTTTCCTTGCCTCTGGGTTGCCATCTTCTGTGTATCTTATGTATATTGTTGGTTTGTTTTCTAGCTACTCTATTGCATTCTGATTTTGTACTGTACCACTCTGTCACCGACTTTTGTTGTTTGATCCTGATTTTATGTTTGTGTGTGCATTCCCTGTTAGTGTTTGTTAATCCTATTATGCCCTGAATTTTTTCCTTTACTTCTATACTGCTTGTTACTTTGACTTTGCTACACCCTGCACCTCAGTAACATAGGGACTGGCACTGGAACATGGTTGGGGCTACCCTATGAAGGAGGTGGGCACCCCAAAAGGCAGGGACAGCAGGTGCAAGTCAATTCAGGGCGAATTTGTGCAGCCAACCTGCAGCCAGTAAATGCCAATTTAGGGTATCTGCAGCGTATTTCAAGCTGCGAGAAATACGCTGTGGATCTGCAATGAGCAGACACATATGGTTATCCGGCCACAGCCCTATGTGTGACGTAAGGTGTGAAGGCTAAATCTCACGTTGGAGCGCATTCGCCACACGAAATACAATGTGGATGTGGTAAGACCCAACCCTCAAACAACTTTGAAAAAATCATTGAAGATAAGTAGCAGCAATATATCTTAATAGAGAAAAATGCTTCCTTTTTCACTGATTATTGTTAACCACTATAAAAAATCTGTAGTAAACATAGGACTTTCAGCTTCACTGAGGGAGCAGGTTATACTTTCTATGGAAGTCTATGAGGAGGAACAGTTAGGGGAAGGGGATAAGGGAGGTAGAATGAGAGTGCAGAAAGAGATATAGAAAAACTGAGATGCTGCAGGCTTGTCTCACCCCAGAGCTGAGTTAACAGTTTAGACTGCGCTATAATGTCCTCCACACTACTGTTACTTCTCAAGGTTTGTTAGAGAGAAAGGAGAGCAGTATCCCATGGTTTCTGTGTTTATGTAGTGTACAGGAGCCATCATAGAAGAAGTCTGCATCCACTCTGGAGCTGAGCTCGGGGAAAGTTGACACTTAGAAATGGAGCTTTGAGAAAAGTGACCAGTTGAAATTTCTGATATGCAAGTTATATAACAGTCAGAAAGAAAAAAAATCCACTTCTCATATACACATACATGACAGCTTATCTTGAAAAGTCAGCTGGAACAAGTAACACTTGAGCGTGCCTCATACCTGGTGGGACCTGTATGCAGGTGGGACCCATGGCTAATGATGGACATCACCAATCAGGCTGATGTCCAGCATTAACCCTATGGCACAGCAATGTTAAGTGTAAGCAATCGAATTATTGCAGGTAATAGTTCCCTATGGGGGAACACAAAAATAGTGAAGTAGTGAAACTTATAAAAATAAGGTAATAAATTTGAATACGCACCTTCCCTAATAAAAGTTTAAATCACTCCCCTTTTCCCATGTTTCAAATAAAATTATGTAAACAAGAATCAACATAAACATATTTGGTATTGCCACATGTGGAAATATCTAAACTATTGAAATATAATATTTATGAAACCGCAAGGTTAATTGCTTAACGTAAAAAAAACACCAAAGTCCATAATTGCTGTTTAATGGTCACTTCATATACCAGATCAAAAAGTCCCATCAAAACAAAAATGGTACTGATAAAAACTATTGATCTAGGCACAAAAAATTAGCCATCATGTAGCCCAGTATATTTAAATATTTAAGTGTTATAGGATTTAGAAGACCATTTTAGGAACATGAATTTTCTTACAGAAAGTGATAATTTTAAGCCCCTTAACCCCTTAAGGACTCAGCCCATTTTGGCCTTAAGGACTCAGACAATTTAATTTTTACGTTTTCATTTTTTCCTCCTCGCCTTCTAAAAATCATAACTCTTTTATATTTTCATCCACAGACTAGTATGAGGGCTTGTTTTTTGCGCGACCAGTTGTCCTTTGTAATGACATCACTCATTATATCATAAAATGTATTGCGCAACCAAAAAACACTATTTTTGTGGGGAAATTAAAACGAAAAACGCAATTTTGCTAATTTTGGAAGGTTTCGTTTTCACGCCGTACAATTTATGGTAAAAATGACGTGTGTTCTTTATTCTGAGGGTCAATACGATTAAAATGATACCCATTATTATATACTTTTATATTATTGTTGTGCTTAAAAAAAATCACAAACTTTTTAACCAAATTAATACGTTTATAATCCCTTTATTTTGATGACCTATAACTTTTTTATTTTTCCGTATAAGCGGCGGTATGGGGGCTCATTTTTTGCGCCATGATCTGTACTTTTTTTTGATACCACATTTGCATATAAAAAACTTTTAATACATTTTTATAATTTTTTTTTAATAAAATGTATTAAAAAAGTAGGAATTTTGGACTTTTAAAATTTTTTTTCGTTCACGCCGTTCACCGTACGGGATCATTAACATTTTATATTAATAGTTCGGACATTTACGCACGTGGCGATACCAAATATGTCTATAAAAAATGTTTTTTACGCTTTTTGGGGGTAAAATAGGAAAAAACGGACGTTTTACTTTTTTATTGGGGGAGGGGATTTTTCACTTTTTTTTTACTTTTACTTTTACATTTTTTTACATTTTTTTTTACACTTGAATAGTCCCCATAGGGGACTATTCATAGCAATACCATGATTGCTAATACTGATCTGTTCTATGTATAGGACATAGAACAGATCAGTATTATCGGTCATCTCCTGCTCTGGTCTGCTCGATCACAGACCAGAGCAGGAGACGCCGGGAGCCGCACGGAGGAAGGTGAGGGGACCTCCGTGCGGCGTTATGAATGATCGGATCCCCGCAGCAGCACTGCGGGCGATCCGATCGTTCATTTTAATCGCGAACTGCCGCAGATGCCAGGATCTGTATTGATCCCGGCACCTGAGGGGTTAATGGCGGACGCCCGCGAGATCGCGGGCGTCGGCCATTGCCGGCGGGTCCCTGGCTGCGATCAGCAGCCGGGATCAGCCGCGCATGACACGGGCATCGCTCCGATGCCCGCGGTTATGCTTAGGACGTAAATGTACGTCCTGGTGCGTTAAGTACCACCTCACCAGGACGTACATTTACGTCCTGCGTCCTTAAGGGGTTAAGGACCAAGCCCATTTTGGCCTTAAAGGGGTACTCCGGTGGAAAAAAACCTGGCTCCAGAAAGTTAAACAGATTTGTAAATTACTTCTATTAAAAAATCTTAACCCTTCCAGTACTTATCAGCTGCTGTATACTACAGAGGAAGTTGTTCTTTCCCGTCTGAACACAGTGCTCTCTGCTGACACCTCTGTCTGTGTCAGGAACTGTCCAGAGTAGGAACAAATCCCCATAGAAAACCTCTCCTGCTCTGGACAGTTCCTGACATGGACAGAGGTGTCATCAGAGAGCACTGTGGTCAGACAGAAAAGAACAACTAAACTTCCTCTGGAACAGCAGCTGATAAGTACCAGAAGGATTAAGATTTATTAATAGAAGTAATTTACAAATCTGTTTAAAGGGATTATCCACTATATGGTGATTTTACTACATACCTACCAAGCTATCTTTTTGTGAACTGGGTATTTCCTGTTGGAGTTCCATGTTTGTAAGTGTTAAAGGGGTGTTCCAGGCAAAAACTTTTTTTTATATATCAACTGGCTCCGGAAAGTTAAACAGATTTGTAAATTACTTCTATTAAAAAATCTTAATCCTTCCAATAGTTATTAGCTTCTGAAGTTGAGTTGCTGTTTTCTGTCTAACTACTTTCTGATGACTCACGTCCCGGGAGCTGTCCAGCTCCTATGGGGATATTCTCCCATCATGCAAGGGATATTCTCCCATCATGCACAGCTCCCGTGACGTGACATCATCATTGAGCAGTTAGACAGAAAACTTCAGAAGCTAATAACTATTGCAAGGATTAAGATTTTTTAATAGAAGTAATTTACAAATCTGTTTAAATTTCCGTAGCCAGTTGATAAATAAATAAAAGTTTTTGCCCGGAATACCCCTTTAAGTTACATTCCTCCCTCCCACACATCAGCCACCCCACCCATTGCAGCACAAATGAGCTGCATCCATTCATAATACCAGTATTTTCTAACCAGGGTGCCCACAGCTGTTGCAAAATGATCTCTCTCCCACCCAGCGGTCGCTCTACCCATTGAAGCAGGACTGGCTCCTCTTGCACAACTGATTAGTGATGTCACATTTCGATGTACTACAACCTGGGAAAACTCGAGACCTGAGTCATTTTATATGCTATTAAAAATAAATATTGGTCAATGTGGTCAATTGGGCTGAGGTAACTTCCACCCCCCCCCCCCCCCCCCTGACTCTTTTAGGGCTTAATATTGAAAAAGCCTTAGACTCTGTTTCCTGGATGTACCTTTTTGGCTTCCTCTGTAAAATGGGCTTTTAGGGCCCGTTTGTTGACGCTTTAAGGGTTCTTTACTCCGAACCTAGGGGGTTTCTCAAATTCCCTTCACCAAATCCAGCCCCTATCTCTATTGAACATGGTACCCGCCAGGGATGCCCCCTCTCTCCAGTGCTATTTGCTCTGGCGATGGAGCCCCTGGCGGTGCTTATATGTGATCACCCAGACATCAGGGAAGTTCAGATTGCTAGCTCTTCTTACCTCACTAATCCTTTTGCTGATGACCTGCTACTTACCCTTACCTCTCCATTTGTTTCCCTTCCCAATCCCTTCTCTCTTCTGGACTGTTTCTCAATGGTTTCTGGTCTAAAGGTTTATCAATGTAAATCTGATGTCCTTTATTGTCAGACTCCTCTTCCTACCCAAAAGTTTATCTCTTTCAACTTTGACTTACCTTCTTCCTCTTCCTCCATTCCCTATCTAGGTGTTGCCCTTCTATCTTCTATGTCCCCCTCCATGAACTGAACTGTTCTCCTCTTTTTAAGGCACTCCAGGAGGACCTTGCTAAATGGGATGTTCCCCACATTTCCTGAATGGGTCACATTCACTCCATAAAGATGGTTCTCCTCCCTCGCCTTCTTTACTTCTTTCGTACTCTTCCCATTCCTGTCCGGGTCTCAGATCTCCATGCTTTTCAGGCTGATATTTTATGATTTATATGGAGAGGCCTACGGCCTCGTATCTCAAAGAAAATTATTTCACAAGTCACTGGGAGGTCTTTCTGTTCCTAATTTAGTCATATACTATCAGGCAGCTAGACTAGCGCAGCTCCTACTTTGTAATGCTAGGTCAGGATATCCTAGATGGGTTTCTCTTGAAAATGATCTGGTGGCACCCCATACTCTGCTCCCTGATGTGGCTCAAAACGCTTACCTCCTCCTATTTACCTACTATTGCTCTTCTACCCCGTTATTCCCTCCTCCTCTGGTGGTTCAAGCTTTCCCTACAGTCTTCTATCTCTCCAGCTCTCGGCCTTTCTTTTCGAACCCCTCTTTCTCCCCGGTCTGGATTGTGTGAGCTTTACATGGTGGCATTCCCAAAAATTGTCTACAGGACTTTTTAGTTGGGCGACGGCTCATGTCTGTTTCTACATTTCGAAACAGACTTTCCCTCCGCTGTCTGAGTCGTTTAGAATATCTCAGTTTTTTTACATTTTTTTTATTCCATAACGGGGTCTGCCTCTGAAATATTCCCTACCTATTATGAAGCTATGGCTTTATATACCCCCTTACTCCCAGGGCCCCTTTCCCGGATATACTCTTCCTCTAACCGGCCCCCTCCTGAAACGAAACTCCCCTTTATGACTCAGTGGGAATCAGAACTACATTTCACCCATTCCGTTCCTAGGTGGCATTCCTGTTGTCAGCACTTAACTAAGGGGAGTTAGCAGGTGTCTTTAGTGGAGACAGCTGTTAAAGTTCTCCATCGCACCTATTATGTTCCTGTACGCTTACATTCTATATACTCTATGGTCCCCCCAGAGTGTTATAGGGGTTGCTCTGTTGCTGGATCCATGGGTCATATTTGGTGGCAATGCCCTGTGGTCATTGCCTTCTGGAGGAAAGTATTGAACTTTATCTCTACAATGTTAAATATACACTGGCCTCTCAGCCCAGCAGCTTGTCTCCTGGGCGACAGGCCTCCCCATATAAGATATGCTCCCTTTAAATTAGCCCAATTTATATTGCTGGTGACTAGAATTCATATTGCCTCCAGATGGCGATTCCCTCTTCTTTCCTTCTCGAGGGTGGTTAACCGGATTAATACCATCATGCTCTCTGAAAAAATGTCAGATACCCTTGATTTGTTCTATTGAGTGTGGCAGACGTGGCTCGACTCTTCTTATACCTCTGATGTCTTCTTTTATTTATGCCGCCTTTGACTGTATGCCCTGATTTTTATTGTTTTTCTGTAATCTTCCCCGTCCATTTATTACCTTACCACATGCCCATCTGTACACCCCCTTTTGTTTTCTACTTGACCCTCTTTTGGGAACCGTGTTCCCTACTCCCTCCCCTGTTCCATGTCCCTCATATTGCACTGCATCTTCCCACTCCCTGTTCCCCACCCTGATTTTATGGTTTTCTGTACCTGTATAATGTACTAGACTTCTAACTTGCTGCGCCCTGATTTGGGATGCTCGACAAGCTGTATGTGAGTTTTATATTCCCGTCAACCCGTTTGACACCAAAAATAAATATTGGGGCAAAAATCAAATAATAAGGTACAGACACTATATTCTGAACTACATTAACTTTACAGCCCCTGTAGCATAGTCAAAGAAAAAAAAATTCCTGGAATACCCCTTTAACTTTTTGGCACTAGTCGATTTGAAAAATATTTTTTTCCACTGGAGTACCCCTTTAAGGACGGGGACAATTTTCATTTTTGCATTTTCTTATTTCCACCTCTCCTTTAAATATTCATAACATTTTTCACCTACAGACCCATATGAGGGCTTATTTTTTGCCCAAACAATTGTACTTTGTAATGGCATCTTTCATTTTACAATAAATTATACGGCGCAACCAAAAAAATGTTTTTTGGTGAGTGAAAATTTATAAGAAAACTGCAATTTTTTGGGGGTTTTGGTTTTTACGCAGTGCACTTATGGAAAAAATTATACATTATCTTTATTCTGAGGTTAATATGATTAAAACGATACCCAATTTGTAATTAAAAAAAACAACTTTCTTAAACAAAATTGACGTGCATAAAATTGTCATTTCCTGACCCCTTTTAAATTTTTCCGCATACAGTGATGTATGGGGGCTCATTTTATGCGCTGTGATCTGTAGTATTTTTTCAAAATATGATATGATTCAAAATCTGTATTTTTTAAATCCTTTACTGTGCAGGATCATAAACATTATATTTTAAATAGTTTTTTTTTTTTTTCAAATGGAAAAATAAGGGATGGTTTTATATAATTTTTGAAACTTTTTTTATTTTACACTTTGCATGTTCCCATAGGGGACTTTTATATGCAATCATTATATTACATTTACTGTATAATGCTATGCCAATGACATAGCATTACACAGTAAGATCGGCAATCCACTGATATACATCATTGAATCTACAATAGAGCATCAGGAGGCAGGTAAGGGTACCCTCTTCCGCCATTTTGGCTCACGGAACCCCCGCGATCACTGAGCTCCACTTTTACTTTAGACGTTGTGTTTGGTATTGATCATGGCATCTAAAGGGTTAATTGCCGGGCAGGGTGGGATCGCCGCTGCCCAGCATAAGCAGTGAGTGTGAGGCTACTAATAGTAGCCAACACTCACTGCTCGGAAGTGAGCGCAGCTCCTGTGCTCGCTTCAAAGCCGCTTAAGGATTCAGGACGTACAGGTATGCCCTTGGTCCATGGGCACTCTCATTAAAACAAATTTTTGCTATTGCACTCCTTATGGTAGATACAAAAATCTTTCTTATGAGGTTTTCTATGTTTTATTTGTGTTTAAAAAAAGATGCCACTAGGTGTCTCCCTACATGTCCAGAGCACCCCCCCCCCCCCCCCCCCATCTTTTGCACAGACTTTGGGCTCCTGTTGGCCTGGCAGAAGTCCAAAATCAGGAAATGCAGTCTCGAGTGCTGAGGGGGGGGGGGGTGTGCAGCCTTAGCCAATCATAGCTCATCTCACACATTGAACTGCTCTGGGCTGTGTGTAGCAGAGTGAGGGAGGAATTCTCCCCTGTATGGCTTCAGATGATGTCACACTTGCTGGGGAACGCCCCTTCCCAGTCTGTGAATCTGACTGAGCAGAAAATACAGAGCAATGTCAAGGTAGAAAACTAACAAATAATAAAAATAAAGGCAGGGGGTGGTTTATCATGATGAAGGCAGTGAACTGGGAGGATTATAACATTTAACAAAATCTTGACAGGTACTCTTTAAGACAGCTACTCTTTAAGTACCAGGACGCAAGGGCATACCTCTATGCGCTTCATCCTTAACAGGTTAAAAAGTAGCAAAACAAATAAAACCTATATAAATTGGGCATTGTTGTAATCATATTGACCTACATAGTAAAAATAATGTTTCATTTTATAAGTTTCATTTTTACACTGTAAACTGTGCACTGTAAAATGGTGTTTTTTATTTTTATTTATTTTGCCCCACAAAAAATGTGATTTTGTTTCTCCGTAGATTTTGAGGTAAAATATGCAAGCCCTCATTTGGGTCTGTAGGTTGAAAAATTAAAGCATTGTAGGAAGGAGGGAAAAATTAAAATGCAAAAAAAAAAAAAGTACCTATTTCCAGAATCTGCTGCAGATTTGATGCTGTATTCTTTTTTTAGTTACATTATTATTTCTGCAGTAGATCTGTTTTGAATGTACCCTAAACCTGCAATAATATGTGGTAAAACTATATGACATTTTGGCTGCTTATCAGCTGCCGCTGACTGCTCTGTGTGGCTTTAGGCCGCTTTTACACATGCATTTTATTCACGTTTTAAGCATCTAAAAAATGCTTTGTGTTTCAGTGGTTTAAAGGATTAAAGCGCAACTGTCATGAACTCTGGGTGCTATAACCTACACACAGCCTTTGTACTGTGTGCAGATGATGTGTACAGCATTGTTTTTACCTTATTTCTGCAGGCTTTCATCACCCCAAAAAATGCTTTTGATCACAGCCAGACACAATCGGATAGGCGTGGCTAGAGGATTGAAACACAGTTCCCAGCGCATGCGCCCCTCAGCTCATCTAACGTGCGCGCTGCCGAGTGTTATCCAGGCAAGCGCTCGCTCCCCTAGTGAGTGCTCGCTTCGGCCACTGTCTGCCTCCTCAGTGCGCCTGTGCCAATCACACAGCGGTCCCAGCGCTGACACAGGGGGTGTGCGTGGCGGCGGCAGGACATAGCGTACCTTGCGCCACACCTATCTGACTGTGTGTGGCTGTGATCAAAAGCATTTTTTTGGGGTGATGAAAGCATGCAGAAATAAGGTAAAAACGGTGCTGTACACACCATCTGCACACTGTACAAAGGCTGTGTGTAGGTTATAGCACCCAGAGTTCATGACAGTTGCACTTTAAATGGACACTGTCAGATTAAAAGACCACAATACAATCCAGGACATAATTCTCTCTGATTGCAGCATCATTTTTGTCCAAGCTGAAGCATAGACAGGGAGAAAGTTCAGTAAGTGATGGCGGGACTACCATAGTACTTAGTATAAAACAGAGGGGGGGGGGGTTACAAAGCAGGAAGTTAATGCATGGCAAGTGAGGGCGTGCTCAGTGCTTGCCTCTGGCATGCTCCTTCCTGAGCAGTGGATGTCAGAATGAGTGAGCATTTGCCTAGCCAAATACAGAGGCTAGGCACATAAAATGTACAAGTACACTTTAAAACATAGTAAATAAGTACGGTCATTTCTCCACGGTAATCAGATTGTGATTAAGAAGTATAGAAAACAAAATGGAAGGCAGCTGGTGAAGTGAACAGGGCTAAGCAAGATATTAACTTAAAATCATAAGAGATGTGAGTCACAGAGTGCAAACCAATTTTCATCTCCCCAGTTCAAGCACAGTTCTTGTGTTGCTGTATCTCCTTATGTGAACTTCATGCTCTTGTCTACTGGATTCAAGTGTTCAATGGATCCTTGTATTTAGTAGAGGAATAAACAAAAACTAGTTAGACAGTTCAGACTTTTTGCCTCTCAAAATGCACTAGAAAAATAGTGAAAGGCTGTACTTGCCAGGATGTTAAGGTACAGTAGGGGAAATTTGTAAGTCATGTATGACAAAATTGGCATAATTGGCATATAAAAGTAAAAAGATTAAGCACAAGCCGTATTTGCTACATTTTTCAATTATGCACCACTCACTGCACTTTTCTGAAATGCGGGCTGGGCCTAGCAGAAGAGGGTCTCAAAACATTTACTAATATTTCCACTAGTCAATTATAGCATAAATTTACTCCAGTTTGTAATTGGTGTAGATTGCGGCATACAGACAGTCGAAGAGGCATCAAATTAATGAAGCAGCCAGTGTTTCTTAATAAATTTGTACATCTTACTTCAATGGATTTTAGAAAGCCGGCCTTCAATAAATTTCAGCCTATTGTGCTTTCCAGCGCGGTTATGGCCAGGGCGGGACTCTTGAATCACAACATGATTT